>NC_134126.1:9660283-10309828 GCF_040939455.1 Microcebus murinus | reverse complement strand
TTTCAGGTCTTATATTTAGGTCTTTGATCTATTTTAAGCTGATTTTTTGTAATGGGGTGAGAGGTGGGGGTCTAATTTTATTCTTCTACATATGGATATCTGCTTTTCCCAGGACCATTTATTTCAGAGAATGTTCTTTCCCCAGTGAGTGCTCTTGGCACATTTGTCAAAAATCGGTGGGCTGTAGATATGAGGATTAATTTCTGTGTTCTCTATTCTGTTACATTGGTACCTGAGGCAGTTTTTATACCAGTACCATGCTGTTTTTGGTTACTACAGCTTTGTAGTATATTTCAAGGTCTGGCGGTGTGATACCTCCAGCTTTGTTCTTTTTGTTCAGGATTGCTTTGGTTATTCAGGGTCTTTTGTGGTTTCATGCAAATTTTAGCATTTTGTTCTATTTCTGTGAAGAATGTCATTGGTATTTTGATAAGTATTGCATTGAATCTGTATATTGCTTTAGATAGTATTGTCATTTTAACTATATTAATTTTTCTGACCCGTGAGCATGGGATATCTCCCCCCCCCTTTTTTTTAATCTTCTTCAGTTTCTTTCATCAGTGTTTCTGTAGACTGAAACAGTAACCTACAGAATAGGAGAAAATATTTGCAAACTACTCATCCAACAGGGGATCAGTATCCAGGACATACAAGGAATTCAAACATCTCAACAGCAAAAACAAAAATAATACAATAAGTTAAAAAATGGGTGAATGATCTGAATAGACATTTCTCAAAAGAAGACATATAAATGGCCAACAAATATATCAAAAAATGCTCAACATCACTAATCATCAAGGAAATGCAAATCCACAATGAGGTATCATATCATCTCACTCCATTTAGGGTGGCTATTATAAAAAAAAACCAAAAACCCAAAATAACAAATGCTGGCAAGGATGTAGAGAAAAGGGAACTCTTAAACACTGGTGCTGAAATGTAAACTAGTACAGACACTATGGAGATCTGTATGGAGATTTCTCACAAAACTAAAAATAAGACTACAATATGATGATCCAGCAATCCTACTACTGGGCATTTATCTTAAGGAAAGAAAATCAGTACATTAAAGACATATATGCACCCTGCCCTGTGTTTATTGCAGCACTATTCACAACAGCCAAGATATGTAATGAACCTAGATGTCCAATAATACCAACAACAGATTAATGGATAACTTTCTATGGTTGTTATTTTTAAAGACCAAACTACTTCATAAGAACCACTTGTTTGCATACAGCTCTGCCCATTCTTTTGGCTTCTTCCTTCAACACCTGGTTCTCTGAGTTTTAGTCACAAGGTATCTCTCCATTTCCGCAGACAGGCCATGTTTGCTCTGATCACCAAGCTCTGACAGTGAATTACTTTCTTCTCAAATGCTCACCAGCATCATCTCCTCCCTTTGCCTAGTTAATCCTTACTCATTAGACAGATCTTAGCTTAACCATTGTCTAGAACCTTCCAGACACTCAGATTAAGACATATTCCTATGTTATATGACCTCATAAACTTGTATTCCTCTTCTTTAGGACATTTATTGAAACCAGCTCCACATGGACCTGGTAATATAATTTTATTTCTAAGTATGTTACAGAACCATTTAGAGCTCGGCAGAATCCCTTACCCTAAGTCACACATTTCCTACATTGAAGTTAGAATTTTGAATGGGTAAGTGGAGTCTATGTTGACTTTATAGTGTGACCACACACAAAGCAAAATCTTAATATTAAACCTGTTTACTGATCTGTCTCCAAGTAGCTCACATGGCACAGATTTGTTCCTCAATCTCTCATCTTACTTTCTCAAAACAATCAACATATTCTCTCAAAATTTACACTATCTTCTTTCTTTCTATAATTTTGGTGGATTAAAAAAAAAATTAGTACTTAGTCCCAGGAAATCCAATCATTTTGACATTGATGGATCTTAATCTCTACCTTTTTCCTATTTACAGAAACAAGTTTCTAAGACATAACACCTAAACGACATCTTCCTCTAATGTGGGGAAATGGGCACTGTTGTTAGGGGAGCTTTTCTCTTAGTGTCCTCATCTTCCTGTGTGGCTGGGATGTTCATTCTACAGATAGTTTTTGAATCTGAATTATCTGCAAGGTTTTTTACAGTTGCTAGAAATACTATAGTGAACTAACATAAACACACAAATAATAATAAACACCAAAACCTAAATTTTATGTCCTCACAAGATTTAAATTTTAGTGAGACAATTTAGCAATAGGTAAATAAATATTGTCTAAAATATAACTGAACAGATATAGAAAAAGTGAAAAAGTGATGTTTGAGCAGTGACCAAAAGAAAGGGAGAGTGAGTGAGGTGAACATTTGTGGTGTGAGAATTTTGGACATAGGCAATAGCAGATGCAAAGGCCCTGAGACAGAAGCATGACTGGGCTATTTGAGAATGGAAAGAATATTAATATGGTTTAAGTAGAGAGGACCAGTGGGAGAGGAGTGGGGAACACATTTAGAAAGGTTGCCAAGGATCACACCATAGAAAGAGCACTAAGGAGTTTAGATTTCATTTTTTGTTATGATGTGAAACTATATAAAAGTACTGACCAGGAAAGTGACATGATTCATGGATATACATATATATATATATATCTTCAATAAGTTCAATAAGTCAGAGATGACTTATTGAACTGTTGCATTGACTGAAGATTAAAAGAGAAAACAGAATGAGGCTATGAAGCTATTACAGTGGTCTTTAGGGGAGATCAGTTTGGCTCAGATTAGGAAGGAAGAAAAAGAAGTGTTGAGTATTCTCACATTAGGGATGGGCTTAAAAAATTTTAAGGGCTATGTCCCATCACTTCAATACTAGAAGTCCTTAGACAGGGAATCAAACATCCTCTGGACTTTGAGCAGGAGGATGTAGTTTTCATTATCCACCTGTTGTCTTTCAATAGACTGGCCTTTCTTCAACCTTACTGAAACCTGAGAACTCTGTGAGGTGAGAATGGGAGGAAAAAAGGAAAGTCACTTCCCAGTTTTAAGCTGTGTCTATTATAATATTCGCATGCTGCAACCCAGTCCATTAGGAATCTACAGTAAGCTTTGGAAACACAACTTTAGAAATAGTACATTATTCTGTGTTCATTTATCTCCTACAGTTGCACACACATCTACTTCCGGCAGAAGTGGCTGATGAATGGCAGATATTTGGTTGTTGCTATATGCCCTCAAAAGAGAGCATCTTCATGTTATTCCTTTAACATACAGCACCCTTACACATAGATTTTGGACACAAGTTTTATACCTGTAATCTTCAGCCATGAATTTAGCTAATGCTTAAGAGAAGAAGCATTAAATGATTTAATTATCAATAAGTTGGTGAGTAGCAAATGCTCTCTTTACATAAAGCATGAAATGTAGGAGAACATCTCATTTCAGAAAAAGAGAACAGAAGTGGTAAGTCAATAAAGAGCTAAGAAGTGCCATTTCAACAAAGGATTTACAAACAGAACAACATAATGTGCAACAATCACACATAACAATTAAAGTGGTTACTGCATATTTGGCTATTCTAATGAGTAAAAGATGAAATACATAGAAATATGGCTCCTAAATTTTGCTGATTTATTCAGCAATTACTATTGATGATTGTTAGGGATTGTTATAGAAACTGAGATTACAACCACTAAAGATACAAAAGTATCTTGTCATTTGAGAAAAAACCTAGATATTTCTGTGCTTTAAACCTGGATATTCTTCCACTAGTTATACCAAAGGAATCTAGATTTTAAAAGTTTGTGATATTTTAAAAGCTCATGACATACAGCTCTACTTAGTAGCAGCCAGTATGAAATATAATTCTTAATATATGATTGGCAACCAATCATCAAAATCATTTTCAAACTATGAGAATTGCTATAGCATTTATATTAATAAATACCATAGGAAGTTATAAGACATAAACTATGCTTTTTCACATTCCTTAAATCTTCACTGTTCATAACATTAATATTATAAACTACCCATATTCTCCAAGGAATTATCTCTTCTAAGAAATTCATCACCACCTCTGTCATTTTACTTATGTATATTTTATTATATATAAAAAAAAGAAATTAAATACCCCAAATGAAATTTGCATCATTTTAGAGACTTAAATCTTTTAAGCAAGGGCATTCAGATCAAGAAATGAGTTTACAGTCACTATTTTCAACTATCTCTAGGCATTGGCCAGAATTTCAATCATAAAATGTTCAATATTCGCGTTGATATGCTTTAGTCGTTGACCATAATTTTTTCAGGAAAAAAAGATCAGTACAGAAATTTGCTACAACAAAGTACAAACCTAGTAAAGTTTTAATCATGTGATGCAGTGTTCCCATAAAAATCGCTTACTTGTATTTCTCAACGTCCTCGACAGTGCATAGGATCTTCTTAAATGCAGCCCCTTAAATGCATTCTTCTTAAATGCAGCCCCTAATCCCCCACGGCCAGCCCTCCCACACCACAGCTCTCCACAGGCCCTGTTAACTGACTCCCAAGACTTTACATCTTCAGTCCTGTACTATGAACTCACGGGGTCCTTCTCTTATCTTTTTCCTTTTTTCTATAATTTTTCATCTTAAAATTACAAAAGAATGTGTATAGGTAGATAAAAAATAAGCCAACGACCACATTAGGGATAGTTATAATGATTGTTGCATACTTCTAAACTAGCCATATTGTTTGAGAACATTATGAATTCCTAAAGGAAATTTTATAACCAAAGTATTAATGAAAGCATGAGAGTGAACAGTAGAGCCAGGCACTAAGGTATAGGAAGAATTCAGAAATTTCACCCATTCTCTCTCTATGCCCCTACAGTAGTTTTACAGGGGCAGGCAAAAGTGTGGGGTGGGGAGGGGTGGGGAGAGGGGGAAGACAGCGATTCAGAATCAATCCCAACAATTTACAACACATAGTTCATAAAGTGGCCATTGCCATTGCACTCTTAATGTTGTATGCTATTAACACACATGTTAGAAGCATATAAAGGCTACAATTTTCAGTAGTATAGTATATTTGGAGTAGAAATGTACTAGCTATTGCATAGTGTATCCTATGATGTGAGCTAGGTAGTGTGAATGGGTTTACAAGAAGGGATATAGTATCAGGACAATTCGAGAATTAATGTTGCTGAGTGAGAAGCATTACAAACTGCATATAATAATCTAAGATTAAGTTAACTGCAAAGACAATGCATCCACCTGTGAAAGAAGAACATTTTTCTTCAACTTAATAGTGGTAACACTAGCTAAATAATAGCCACCAATACTGAATACTTTACTTATGGTTTGCAGTTCAACTATACCAGAAAAAAAATCTTAGGATTTAGACAGTGAGATATCCCCAAAAAAGATGCAGCAACATTTTTTTTTTCACAACATATTATCTTCTTCTCCAAGACTAAATAAGCTGGGGAAAAATAAGACATGGTACACAATTCATCAAAGTAAGCAATAGAAAAAGTCTACTCCAGTTTTCTCAAAAAATCCCATTTACAATGTACAAGAAAAGATAAGTTTTAAAAAGCATTCTTTTGGTAAAATTGAATAAAATATGGTCTCTGTTAAGTACATGAATAAAATTATATCATACCGACTGAAATAGAAAAGTTTCCATAAATGTGGAAGGGGATAAGAACAGAGCTAAACAGGGTAAAAAATATAAAAGAAAACCAAAATCCAATTGCAAAATGCAAAATGCAAAAACCAATATGCAGAAGCAACACCAAAACAAAAATTTAATCTTGGTTTCAATTCTCATGTGTGCACTGAGTCCAGAAGTCAGAAAAAAATAGCTAATAAATATAAACTATCCAAAAAAGGTAACGGATATTTATATAAGAGAAAAAAATTATACATAGGTCGTATTTCCTGAAAATAATTTTAGAATAAATGTAAGAAAAGTAATAATCACAGATAAAATAAACATGTTTCCTGAGTTGAACAAATGCTTGATTCTACAGATATACATGAATCACTATGTAATAGAAAAACAATAAAAAACAACAATATTCAAGCTGATACTGGTGAAATTAATATTTGGAGTAACAAAAATAATAAGTCAATATTATGCAGGTAATATTTTGGAAACTGTATCAGAGAATTAAAAATGTACAGAGTTGCTATTCTGTTAAGAGCATTTCCTCAATCCTTACATGTTCTTTTCAAAATATTATTTCCACCCTTCATCATGCACATAGACTACAACTGAGTTAGAGTTTTCTTATTACTGGACATTTGGGTTGTCTAACATGGCTTGCATTTCAAAATAGCTTTGATATAGGTTTAAATGCATATTTTATAGCATTTGTGTTTCTTAAACTGGAATCTTAGAAGTAGAATTAATGACTCAGAAAGTATCAATATTTAAGATTCATAATATATATTTCCAAATTATTTTCCACAGAGTTTGGCTATTTAGGCTCTCTCCAGGTTGTACATCTTCTTTCACTCTTGTTCACAGCTTTTCTCCACTCATTTATTTAAGGTTTATTTGTTTCCTACGTATTCACCATAGTATTACTTCTGGAGACATAAAGATACAGTATATAAAAGTCTAACATTGGGGCCGGGCGCGGTGGCTCACGCCTGTAATCCTAGCTCTTGGGAGGCCGAGGCGGGCGGATTGCTCAAGGTCAGGAATTCAAAACCAGCCTGAGCAAGAGCGAGACCCCATCTCTATTATAAATAGAAAGAAATCAATTGGCCAACTGATATATATATAAAAAAAAAATTAGCTGGGCATGGTGGCACATGCCTGTAGTCCCAGCTACCAGGGAGGCTGAGGCAGAAGGATCGCTCGAGCCCAGGAGTTTGAGGTTGTTGTGAGCTAGGCTGACGCCACGGCACTCACTCTAGCCTGGGCAACAAAGCGAGACTCTGTCTCAAAAAAAAAATAAATAAATAAAAGTCTAACATTGGGAAGTTTCCACGCTAGAGGAGGTATAGGTGGGGATATTGCATGACAGATAATTACAAAATACTGTGGTCAAGGCCGGGCGCTGTGGCTCACGCCTGTAATCCTAGCTCTTGGGAGGCCGAGGCGGGCGGATTGCTCAAGGTCAGGAGTTCAAAACCAGCCTGAGCAAGAGCGAGACCCCGTCTCTACTATAAATAGAAAGAAATTAATTGGCCAACTGATATATATATAAAAAATTAGCCGGGCATGGTGGCGCATGCCTGTAGTCCCAGCTACCCGGGAGGCTGAGGCAGAAGGATCACTCGAGCCCAGGAGTTTGAGGTTGCTGTGAGCTAGGCTGACGCCACGGCACTCACTCTAGCCTGGGCAACAAAGCGAGACTCTGTCTCAAAAAAAAAAAAAAAAAAATACTGTGGTCAAAACAATATAGATAAGTGACAGATAAAAATTATTATTAATACAAAAGTTAAGAGAAGGCATTCCTCACCCAGACCACAGATTTCAGGATTATCCCTTGGTAGAGAAGGGATATCTGCAGTGACATACTGAGTTGTATGGAGTTAAATGAATTCAATAAAAATTAAATTTGAATTTAATAAAGAAGACAGGGTATACATGTGCACGTGTGTGTGCATGTAAGAAAGCATACGTCATTTCAAGATGGAAAGGAATATGACCAAAAGAACAGAGGCAAGAAGCATAGCAGTATATACCAAGAATTTGGTGTTCTTGGAGAGTAAAGTTTGATGGAAGAAATAGTAAAATTTCAGGCTAGAGAGGATAGAGATAGCCAGATCATGGATAATACTGGGTATCAGTTTTAGGAGGTTAGTAGTCAAATACCACTAAAGGCCATTAAGCTGTCTTAGCTGTGTGTTAGAGAGATCCATCTGCAGGGCATGCGTATAGTGTACCTGATGGATTAGTTTGTGATGATTTGTTCATCACAAGCCAAGTTTTTGACAGTTGACTCAAGCTCAGATTGAAAGGTAACTGTCCAGCCCTGGCATTCACTATGAGGAAGTGTTCGCTGCCTCCATTCCTATTCATGCGATGGCCACCAACATTTTTAGCACAACAGCTGGTTGTGAATATCTAATTGTTTGAGTCAAAATTTTATGAAGGACATTTCTGGAAGACCTTTACTGATAAGAAATCTAGACAAAACTTCTCATCTGAATAAATACAAATCGAGTACTGGATTTATATTAAAAATATATATAAAATATATTTATCTCAGTTGAAAATTGGTAAAAGTTGTATCAAGGACTGTAAAACAAACAACATTTACACAAAATATCCTGTTTTTATTTGACACAAGCTGCTAATCAATTATATGATTAGTAAATATTTAACTCTGAAAAATTAATCAAAAGAAAATTTTCAGTATTATAACTTATTGTTCTTTTTTATGTGGCTATTCGGAAAGGATAGAAGAATGCCCATCTCTTTTTCTTAGTGTCCATGTATCTTAGAAATACATAACAAAGAATAAATTGTTAGGTATGGAACAGATTTAAAAACAAAATCTTTTCCTACCTGTGTGTATGCTCTTGCAACGTGACTTGCTTGGCCATTGGAACTTTACCAAATGCGATACAGCGGACACTCGAAAAGTACCTACTCACTGAGCTTTACTCTCTTGCTGCACTTGGAGCCCTATATCCAGCATGTAAATGAGTCCAAGCGAGTGTTATGGAAGGTGAGGTGTCAAGTGGAGAAGTGGTGATGTACCAGCTGACTGCAAGTGGTCAAATATGTGAGATGTAAGATCATTCTAGAGCATCACCCTACAGTGCACCTGCTGGTCAAACTTCCAGCTGAGTATAGATGCATAAAAGATCCCAGTGCAGAACAAGCTCTGGTCAAGACCAAAAGAACCACCTGACTGACCCACAGAATTACGAATAAATATTAATAAAAGATTGTTGTTTTATGTCACTAAGTTTGTGTGGCTTGTTGTATAACAAAAGCTCACTGATATATGATGTGAATTGCTTTGAGTTAACCCTGGGAACCACACCACTGAATCACTGTACTCTTGTGTAAAAGAAAGTAAGCATACAATCTCAATTTCCAAAATCTGTATTCATGCTATTTTTGTAACAATGTCACTTCATATTTTAAAGATGGAATGTATTAAAATAAAAATATCTTTATGGGCACAATGCCTTTCAATAAAAAAGTGAATTTACAAATGTTAAGGCCTATTAAAAATGTGTTTTGACCTTACTGAGGAAGAATACAATAGGTACAAATGTACATCTCATAACTAAAATGATTTTTCTGTATATTAATTATGTTATTTCAATTGAAAATACACATGTAAATTAGCTATAATGCTGCCCATAGCTTATTAATGGGAATTCACTGTGAACAATTTGTCTAAAATATCAGTTTGAACCAATTCTATTTGGCTGATTTTTATATGCAAATTTTTTTAAATTGAGCTATTTCAGTGGAATATCAGATGTTACATAATTATGTAAGAGTTACTTCCAAAACAATTTTAAATCTTTTTTTAATTCATTTAAATTCATTTTTATTTCAGTGTATTATGGGGGTACAAAGGTTTAGGTTACATATGTTGCCTTTGCCCCACCCAAGTCAGAGCTTCAAGCGTGTCCATCCCCCAGACGGTACACACCACACCCAGCAGGTGTGTATATACACATCCCCTCCTCCCGCCTCCCACATACCTGGCACCAGATGTATGTTACTACTATATGTGCACTTAAGTGTTGGCCAGTTAAGTTAGTTAACACCAATTTGATGGTATATGTTTTTCCATTCTTGTGATACTTGTGATACTTCACTTATAATACAAGAGGTACTAGATCACCATTGTTTCTTACAGCTGAATAGTGCTCCATGGTATACATATATCACATTTTATTAATCCACTCATGTATTGATGGGCACTTGGGTTGTTTCCACATCTTTGCAATTGTGAGTTGTGCTGCTATAAATATTCTAGTGCAGATGTCTTTTTTATAGAATGTCTTTTGTTCCTTTGGGTAGATGCCTAGTAATGGGACTGCTGGATCAAATGGTAGTTCTACTTCTAGTTCTTTGAGGTATCTCCATATTGTTTTCCACAGAAATTGTACTAGTTTGCAGTCCCACCAGCAGTGTAGGAGTGTTCCTATCTCTCTGCATCGACGCCACCATTTATTGTTTTGGGACTTTTTAATAAAGACCATTCTCACTGGAGATACAATTTTAAATCTTTGCCATGTGATACATATGAGAGTCATTCTAAAATTCTATCAATTTTACTCACTAATTCTGTGCCACAAACACTGACTGCAATATATACCAAGTGAGACCTCAAGTTTGGAAAACACACTTAACCATAATTGTCAAGGCACCTTCCCATCTCACTTAGTAAATCATGATTAACTTCTGTCATTTACTGGAAGGGTTACGCTTGATGAAGCATTCTGTCAGTGTACTGAATTTAACAAGTCAAAATGATTATATTAGTGTGTGCATCAAATAACTAATATTGAATTCCCTTAATATCTTAAAATGTAATCTCTGGTTATTCTTCTTCTTCACTTTTCCAACATTCCCGAGACTATGAAACAAATGTATTCTTAATTTAAAATCATTCAGGCTATACTTATACCAGGCTATTGATAATTTAATAAAGTTTCTAAAATCAATTACACTCTACTCTATTTAAGTATAACCTCACATTACCACTAAAGATGCAGAAAATGAAATTTGATTGCTCTTTTAGGTTATTCATCATGAGCACCTAATGGAAACTTGCCAAGCAAGCTCCTTTCTCAGACTATACACTACACCAAAATGTACTCACCAGTGTTTTATGACACTTACTGTTCAGTAATCACAGTTATCATTCTAGGCCCCACAGTATGAGATTGTCCTATTGAAGAAAATGAAGTATTATCAAATATTGAATCTCTCATATTTCTTGATAACACTCAGAGGAACTACTCACTTCTTATTCATCATTTCTACATCTTAAAATTCTGTACATTATCCACAAAGTGATATCTAAGGTTCTGGCAAGCAGAATCTTAATGGTCTAGATATTTAGTGTGAATGTCAAAGTCTGTGATTTCCCCATAATAAATTTCAATTGACTGGTGTCATTTACTGGAAAGGTTACATGTGATTGAATTTATGACCATTTGCTGCTGAACTCAGCTTATAAATTGCTAATGATTCTGGCAGATGATTCAGTTTCTTATGCCAGTGAAATATTTGAGGTTAATTAAATAGCCTCTATAACCTCTTTTCACCAAAATGCCAATGAACTGCTGAGAAGTTAAATAAATGTACTACTTGGTACCGAGTGATGCTAAATAAACTACCCTAAGTAGGCACTTTCCTGAGCCTATCACAGCGATCTTCTAAAACTGCATGAACTGTTGGATCCTTAAAAATTACTAAATGGAGGAATTATTTGGAATATAAATGTTGTTTCCAGTACCATTATGCAGACCTTTCAGGTCAAATAAGAGTAAAATAAATTCAACAAGATATTTATTAGAAAAAAAAATCAACTTTAAATATAAAATGATCAACAAATATAAGATCATATATAAAATTCTTTCCAGTCACAAATTACATTATTTTCATTTTACATGGATGTTTTAAGATTTAAGATTATTGAACAAAACAATTCAATGTTTAAAATAATTCATATCTAACTTAAAAATTATACTAAATTGATAATTCAGGTAATAATTTTTTTAAGCAAAAGACTTAATGGATTTCTTTTAATAAGTAGTATATTTTACCTATTTTCTGATGAAATATTCCTATTTTTCCATAGGTATGGCATTTTATATATAAATACCTCTAAATTGACATCATTCAAAATTATTAGGATTTATGCATATGAGATTATTATTTTCCTGTCCTATATCTATTCTGTCCTTCTTAGTTTTTACTAGAACCTGTGTTTTTGGTTTATTTATTTAGGCAGCAAAGTCCCTAGCTAAAGAATTACATGTCCTAGTATCCCTTGTAGTCAAGAGTCAATAATGAGATGTAAGAAGTTATTGAGTAAGGAGTCAAGTAAAGCTCTTCAAGACTTTATTTGAGAAATTAGTCTGTTTTTTTTTTTTTACTTCCATTTTTGTCCTATATATTTTAGAAATCCTAGAGTTTGGGTGTCCAAAATGGATCATAGGTGACCTTGAGGATAGTAAAGCAGAAAGATAACAAGGGAGTGACCTTGCAGCCAACTCCAGACTTATTTTATCTAAGGAAAAAAATGTACTACATTATTAAGGTCCCTTATTTGGTCACTTAATAACTGACCTTTATCCCAACTCATATAGCTAGCAAATACTTCACTATTGCATCAGGTGGAATACTAAACTCTTTTAATAAAAATAATAGCCATTAGTTAACAAATTCCCTGTAAAATTTTCAGCTCTTCCAAATAACAGTTCCCACTTATTAACTTATGAGGATAAAATAGAATGAACTATATTTTAGTAAATATTGATTCATATACATGCAATTTTAATCTTATCAGCTCTTATCTACTCTAATCAAAGAATAGTGCCATAGTGAATCTCAGCTAGTCTCAGCCCTCTGTATTCATTTCATGTTATATTATCTTCTTAAACTAGCTCATCAAATCTCAATATTTTATATATTGTAAGAATGGCTCTAAACACATATTCTCCAGCCTTGACCTTTCCATAGAGCTCCAAAATAATTTGAATATTTATATGTGCCGGTGCTGCACTAGGGAATATATATGTACATGTATGTGTGTGTAGGCCAGTGGCTGGACAGAGCAGGGAAAAGGGCTTTAGTTCTTCCAGCCCAGGCCAGCACCCGCCCCCAGGCAGACCAAGGTGGGGTTTTGTCTTTGGCAGAGATGGGACAAACAAGATAGACAAATATCTGTGTATATATCCAATTGATTCTGTTTTGCCAGAGAAACTTGACCAATACAATAGCAATATATTCTCCCCAAGAGATCTATGACTTCATGAAAAACTTAATAAAAAAATTCCAACAGAATTTCTGTGGAAATTAAAAAAAGTTATTTTAAACTGTATATGTCAATGAAAGGGGTCAAAAATAGTTAAAGCAATCTTGAAGAATAGCAAAGCTGGAGAATATATACTATCAGAATCAAGACTTAATATTAACATAAAACTTCTATAATTAAAACAGTGAGATGTAAGAATGAATAAATATTTTAATCAAACAGACTGGAGAGTCCAGAAACTACTCATTTGTAAGCTCATTTGATTTATATTTCTGATGTATATTGTACAGTGGGAAATTAGTTATCTTTCCAATAAATGGTCCTAGGTTAATTAGATATTCATATAGAAAGAAAATAAATCTTGACCCTTACCCCACATCATACAGAAAACTCAACTCTTAATAAATTGTGGATTTAATGTAAAGGTAAAATAATAGAACTTCTGGAAGAAATAAAGGATAATGCTAATATCTTCATAACCTGGGAGTTTGCAGAGATTTCTTAAATAGGGCACAAAAGCATTATTTTGTATCCTTTAAAGAAACTGATAAATTAAGCTTCATTAGTCTAAGAAATTCTCATATAATCAGGTAAAACGAATCCATCTTGTTGGAAGTCAGAACAGTAGGTGAGTGAGTTTTGGGTGAGTGACTGGAAGAAACTGAATAGTGGTGCTCTATGTTCTAACCATTACAGTAAGGAGAGAAAGAGAAATAAAATAAGAAAGTAGCAAATAAAATTGTCATTTTTCTAGGTTCTATGAGCTCTCAAGAAACTGGAAAACCCGTCAATCAACTGAATAATGCTGTAACTACTAAGAGTAAGAGAAATGTTACAATAGCAATAAGTGACCTTCATATATAGAAAAAAAAATCATTTACTTGCATTTTCCACAATGGAATAGGTTGATAGGTTATTTTTCTCATTGTATAAAGAATAACATGTTTCTGTACAAAACATTAGAGGACATGTCAGAAATAAAAAGTTTACAAATATTTCAGCACCCAGCGATAACCACCATTTGAACATTTTTGATGTTGTTGTAAGCCTATGAATGTAAATGATTTAACATACATGAGTTACTATCACATTTTTTTTCTTAAAGTATTGTTTTGGTTTCATAATTCCTCTTTCTGTACCTTCCATCCCCTCAACACTCCACTTCCCCCCCCAAGCGCTTTGCACAAGATGACCATTGCTCAACCTCATGTGTATTTCTTTCCTCTACATTCCTTTTTCTCCAATCTCATGGTACCCACAACACACACAACATACACACACACACACATGCACACACACATGCCTGTGCCTACATAGTACTTTGTCATTATCTGCTCAATTAAAACATAAAGATGTTAAATTGGTCTGTACAAGTTTCTTTTCTCCCTCAGCCATACATTGTAGAAATCTCTCCAAATCAACTATTATAACTTTACCTCATTCATGATAGCAGCTTTATATTTCTTTATATGAATGTAATATAGTTTATTTAAACTTTTTTTAATACAGGCATTGACTAGATCCCATTATTTCAGTTATCACAACAATGTTGATTAAACATACCTGCACATGATTATTTACAAATGGCATTTTTTGTTTCTAGCTCTGAAACTTCATTCCTAGACTGCCTCAGGAAATTTATTTTCAGCGCATGCCCTTAAATCTTAGTTCACAATGCCAAAGCCACCGAATATAAATTGTCTCAATTTCCAAAGCCAAGCACATACAGTGTCTGTTTATGTATTATCTTTACTCTTTCCAGCCTGGTAACATGAAAAAAGGTGCTCACTGTCCTGCTTTAGGAAGATCTCTCTCTCTCATTTATATGACTCCCATCCCCTTTCACATTTATCCAAACCTTCATTACCTATATCATCCTATCCATCCCAAATATCCAACATCTTCATTTTTACTTGACATCTCCTGTCAGCCTTTAAGCATTTATAAGTCTTTTATTGTTTTAAAAAAAAAATACTAGGAAAACACAAACACCACCATTTTCTCTTGATGCCACTTCCTTCACTTTCCTCTGGCTACTGTCTGTTTCTCTTCTATTTCTTACTGAAACTCTTTCCTGGTTGTCAAGACTTGTTATCTTCGTTTCCTTGGTCTCCTAATCAACTTCAAACCCTGGAATCTAGCTTCTATACTCATAGTACCACAACTCACAGCATCTTTTTTATAAAAGCAGGGGTTAGCCTTTGTCTTTCATCATTTTTTCACTAACTAATAAACTAACAATAGTTACTATGATGGTTAATTTTATGTTTCAACTTGACTGGGTTACAGGGGGTCCAAATTTGGTCAAAAATTATTCTGGCTATGTCTGTGGGGGAAGTTTCTGGATGAAATTAACATTTGAGTTGGTAGACTGAGTAAAGTAGATTGCCTTCCCTAAAGTCATGGCCCCTATCCAATCAATTGAAGGCCTAAATAGAACACAAATGCTGGCCCCTCTCTCTTAAATAAAAGGAAACACCTCCTGTTTGATTGATTTGAACTGGGACATTCTTTTCATCTGGCCATTGGACTAGAACTTGCATCATTGGTTCTTCTGGTTCTCAGTGCTTTGAACTCAGATGGGAACTACACATTCGTACTCCTGGGTCTCTAACTTGCCAATTGCAGATCTTAGGATCTCTCAATTGCTATAATTGTGTGAGCCAATTCCTCGTAATAAATCATATATACAATTAATTCAGTTTCTCTGGAGAACCCTGATTAATACAGCTGCCCACAGTTTTTTCCTTTACTTTTTTTATAGCTTACCTTCTGAAATACTTGTTAATTGTATAAAGAGAGAAACATAAAACTTCACAGTAAAGAAAACTGCCACTGTTAACTTTACCAATAATAGGCTCAAACTAATATATTTTTATCTTATTTTTATTTTACCTTTCTTATTGCTGTCCATAATTTAAAGCCTCTATTTAATCTAGAGGTAACATCGGACATTCTATAAATTAACTAGCTCAAAATATACAAAAATTTAGCATTATAAAAGACAAAGAAAAACAACTTCCAGATGAAAGGGACTAAAAAGACGTGAAAAATTAATGCACTGTGTAATTCAGTATTAGCTCCTGTCCTAGATTTTGTGGTGGTGGTGGTTACATAAGTCACTGTTGGGAAAACTGGCAAATATGAAGAGGAACTGTGGATTATATAATCCAATCATATCAATGTTAATATTCAGATTTGAGAGCTGAAATATAGCTATATAAGAATGTATCCTTGGTCATAGGAAACAGGCATTGGAAAATTTTGAATCATGTGGATGACACTGGAAGCTTAAACTTGGAGGCTTACAAAATAATAATAAATATACATATATGGGAATATATATGTGCATATATATATACACACACACACATACATGGAGAGAGAGACATGGTAAGAGACAGAGAAGAAAAAAAGCAAATGTGGTAAACGTCAACATTTGGAGAATCTGGGTGAAGGTTCTTTGTAACTTCAATGTATGCCTGAAATTATTTCAAAAATTACGTCATCTTACTTCAAAACTTCATCATTTCTTGATGTCCCTATCAATGAGTTATCAGTCCTGGCCTTGCCCATGGCCTTGTGCACTGACACTCCTACCATACCTTTCTGTCACTGATTCTTTACAATGGGTTTTCTTCTCCATAACCATCCCCCACCTCACTGTACATCAAACTAGATTTTTATCCTGGTTTTATTTAAACAGTTTTTTTTTTTTTTTTTTTTTTTTTTACTGGGGATCCTCTCATATTTTTATATATGTTCTGCAATCCCACTCTTTGTTCTCTAATCATTCATTTAGTAAAGTTTAATGGGGGTCTGCTATGTGCCCAGCACTGCTCTTTGCCCTGGGAAAAGAGAAGTGAAAGCACAGATCGAATCTCTGATAAGATTTTTTTTATTTGGGGAAGGAGACAAACAAATATAAATAAGCAAATAAATGTGTAGAATGTAATGTGGTGATAAATATGATGAGAAAAATAAGTCAGGATGTGTGAATAGAGCATGATAGGGGATTGGTATGGTTTGGGAAGACTTCAGATAAAGTGAAATTTGTGCATCATCATACATGGACAAAAACTAGGTGGAAGAAGATATCACACCCAGGAAGAAGCAAAGGAAAAGGTCCTAATGTAGGAGCTCACACAGCCTGTTCAAGAAGGCCAGTGGTGTGAGGAATTGGGAAACAATGGGAAATTCAGTCTCAGGCAGTTCATTACGTAGCACCTTATATGCAATGGTCAGAGCTCCATGACCTGTTTTAGAGCACTCTATATGCTCCTGTAAGGGCCCCATAATCCATTGTGTGGAACTCTACATGCTATGGCCAGAGTAGGAGCTCCATGACTCATTATGCACCACTGTCTATGCTATGGTAAGACTCCATAATCTGCTATGTAGCACTTAATTTCTCATAAGGGCTCCATGACCCATTACATAGGACTCTATATGCTATGATAAGGGCTCTATGACATAATCAGAGCAATTCCTTTAGTTCCTTTACCAGGCATTTCACTCATACTTTTCCTTCCTCTAGAAAACCCTACAGCCAACATTCCCAACTTGCCTTTGCCTGAGTGAATTCTACTTAATCTTTAGGTCTCTACTTTTTATGGGAATTATTCCATGCTACCCTCAAGCTCAAATATGAATTAAGTGCCCTCATTCTGTATTCCCATAGCTTACTGTACCACTCTCTTTGAGCACTGATCTCACTGCAGTAATAATTGTGATATCTTGGTTTTGTTTTCCACTAGAACTGAAACTATGAGATTAGAGATGTAGCTAGCCCTGTGTGCCACTGTATCCTCACCACCCAGCAGGAGCTAGAGTATAGCATACCCAAAATTGATATTTGCTGAGTGAAATAAATAAATTCAAAGTTTTAATAATTAAAAATGCTCAACATCTCTAATCATCAGAGAAATGCCAATGAAAACCACAATGAGATATCACTTATCTACAGTGAGAATGGCCTTTATGAAAAAGTCCCAAAACAATAAATGTTGGTATGGATGCAGAGAGATAGGAACACTCATACACTGCTGGTGGGACTGAAAACTAGTGCAACCTCTGTGGAAAGCAAAACTGAGATACCTCAAAGAGATACAAGTAGATCTACCATTTGATCCAGCAATCCCGTTACTGGACATCTACCCAAAAGAACAAAAGACATTCTATAAAAAAAGACATCTGTATTCACATGTGTATAGCAGCACAATTCACAATTGCAAAGATGTGGAAACAACCCAAGTGCCCATCAATACATGAGTGGATTAATAAAATGTGGTATATGTATACCATGGAGTTCTACTCTGCCATAAAAAACAATGACAATATAGCACCTTTTGTATTACCCTGGATAGAGCTGGAACCCATTCTACTAAGTCAAGTATCTTAAGAATGGAAAAATAAGCACCACATGTACTCACCATCAAATTGATTTTAACTGATCAACACTTAAGTGTACATATAGCAGTAACATTCATTGGGTGTCAGGCATATGGGAGGGGGAGGAGGGATGGGTATATATATGCATGAGTGTAATGCGCACTGTCTGGGGTAGGGACACGCTTGAAGCTCTGACTCAGGTGGGGCAAGGGCAACACACATAACCTAAATATTTGTACCCCCACAATATGTTGAAATATAAAAGAAAAAAACAGATACCATTACAGTCACATCATATTGACCAATTAAATAAAACACCACAATTACCGAACAATATCGGGCAGTTTTATATTCTGCAGATAATTGTGCAAATAGCTACAGATTTTCAGAACAATTTGTTCAATAGTATAAAAAAGGTTCATATCCTCTAACTGATAAATTCTACTTCAAGGATTTTTAAATACATAAATAGCTACTGATTTTAAATAGTTAGCTATGTTAATAGAGACATAACAGCCTCTAAAGAAATAATATACTGCTACCAAAAATGATAGAATGGGCATATATTTATTGTCATAGATAGTTTATATATCTAAATACAAAAAGCAGGTTATAAAACACTATTAACATTTATAATTATATAATACATGAATATAACTATCTAGCTGGAAGGATGTATACCAAATTATTGCTACTAACTCACTCTAGGATATGGAATTGCATGTAATTTTTATTTTAAATTTTAGAATCTGTGTTTTTGTAAGCTGAATATGTGTTTTTTAAAATGAAATAAACAATAGTGGTGGTTTTTCTTTTGCATTACAAACCTCAAGGAATAGCATGATAAAAAGGAACATTCCAGGTAAATATTAATGTATTATTTAGTTATTGTTTTAAAACAAAAGGTATATGTACACTTGTGAGAACACTAAAAATAATTTTAAAAAAGGCATAGTGGAAAATGTATGAGAGTCAGTGTGTGGCAAACCAGGCTTTAGTTCCAGTTTTGCTGGTGCACTGTGGATGAGTTTATCTCTGAGAGCCAATATCAGAATATTTCCTTATTCCAATAATACCTGTCTCAAAGTTTGTGAGAAATTGTGAAATAATGAATTTAATGTGCTCATGTCATAGTAGTTGATCAAGCAATACGAGTTATATTTAGGTTGTTTCAAAATATTTCAGAATTCTATTTGTTCAGTAGGTGTTTCCTCCATTAGACAAAAGCTCCATGATGGCAGACCCTGTTTTGTTTTGTTCATGTCTGTATGCTCAGAGAAACAGTTGGCACTTGGAAGGTATTCAACAAATATTTTTAAATAGATGAATGCATGAATGAAAATTAGGTAGGAAAAAAATCCATTCTTACATCTTAGCCAAAACAACACTGAATAACAGTCATTAAAAGATTGCTATATTGAAGGTTTCACTACTTTAATTGAAATGCATCTCTTATAAGAAATACTAAAAGACTTTAAGGAACTCAGAAGATTGATGGCCATTATTGTTTTACCTATTAAGAAACATTCAGACTTATTCCTCCATTAACAAATCAAAACTTTAAAAAGGAAAAAAAAATGAAAGTGATAAATTAATGCCAAAGGAACTTGTGAACAGTGATTAATTTCCTGACATTCCAACTATCCTATTATTTACTATAATTCTAAACTAACGTTTACTTAGCTCTTAGTCAAACTGTAAAATTATCAATACCAAGTTTCAGGACTTATTTATCTTATTACATAGCAATTTTTTCCTTCTGGCTCATTCTGGAAAATATAAATATCCCCTACATATATGTATTTACATATTCACATTTACATATCTATCGTTTTAATGGTTGAATTAGCTATCAAGTTTCGATGATCTTCAAAATACATTTTTAAACTGTAACTCCATAGTTAAACTGTAGCTCAATTTCTTTTACTGACAAATAAATTGCCCTAGGAAGTTCAAAAAGCAAGAAAAGAGCATTTAACCCTTGAAATTGTATCTTTCTTTAAATTATAGATTCAGAGACTCTCAGAGATGGAAAGAACTTCAAAGAGCTTTTTGCCTGATCACTAAAAATGAATTTACCCTACATAAAAAATAACCTATTCCAAATTGTCATTCAGATGCTATTTGAATGTCTATTTAACCCTTGAAATTGTATCTTTCTTTAAATTACAGATTCAGAGACTCTCAGAGATGGAAAGAACTTCAAAGAGCTTTTTGCCTGATCACTAAAAAATGAATTTACTCTACATAAAGAATAACCTATTCCAAATTGTCATTCAGATGCTATTTCAATAACTCTGGTCTTGAAAGTTTAAAGAGGGATCTTTTCTCTTTGTACTGTGTCCTCAAAACGTAGAAGAGGGTTTGCACATAGTAGGGATTCAATAAATACTTCTTGAATGGATGAATGAATGAATGAATGAACTCATTATCTCCTTAAGTAAACCAAATTTTTGTCCTTTTTTAACCTTTCTTAGGGATTTTGTAAAAAAAAAAAATTAAGTAATAGAAAAAAAACATAAAGAACAATATATTACATGAAACAATAGTAGCAGATATCTTTTCTTTTCAGTAAATATAAATCAATTATATTATGCTTAATAGATGCAACACATTCCATTCCTTTGAATGAACACATAATAACTTATCTCACCAATTCTTTTAATGAATATTCATATTGTATCATATTTTTGTGTTTAATGACACTGTGATAAATATCTTTGTCCTTATATTGTTTCGTATGTGTGTGACTAAAAAAGGACTTTGTGTAAATTGTTAAATTGCCCTCTTAAAAGCTCTTAGCAGTTCATATTCCTGCTAAAAATGCATTAGAATGCCAACATTGGACACTGTCAGTGTTTTTTTAATTTATTTATTTATTTTCAATTAATAATTGCGTATACGTATGCGGTACAATGTGATGTTTTGATCCGTATATACATTGTAGAAATATTCAATTAAGCTAATTAATATATCCATCACTTTACTAACATCTTTTTGTGTGTCATGAGAACATTAAAAAATCTATTCTTTCAGCAATTTGAAATATACATTACATTATTATAAACTGTGGTCACCATAAAATGCAACAGATCACTTAAACATATTTCTCCAATCTGAGACTTTGTACCTTTTAATTAGCCTTCATACAGCTGAGAGGTGAAAACTGGCATTTCATTGTGTTTACACATGCAGCACAACACCAGCAGTAAGCAGCATGGGCTTTGGGGTCGGTCTGCCTAGGCTGAATCCCTGTTTCACCAGTCAATAGATATGGGAACTCAGTCAAGTTAGTTAAGCGTCTGGGTCTCAGCTTTTACAACCATAAAATAGGGATGATAATGATATGTACCGTATAAGGATCTGATGTGATTCAGTGAAGTAATATGTATTAAGAGTTTGGAACCGTGCCTGATACACAGTTAAGTGCTTTTCTCAAGTTGTTTTCTTGTTTTTATTTTATTATTACCAAAATATATTAAGATTAAATAGATTTTCTTGTTTTGGAAATTATATCCTTAGCTATGTGATCTATTTCAGTTTTCATATTAATACACTATATATAAGAGGAATATTCATGCTTCTTATGTCATATTGATATATTTTTTCTTTGGTATATTTTCCTTTGATATATTTTTCCTTGTATGAGTCCACTAGGGCTTCCATAACAAAGTAACACATACAGGGTGGCTTAAAGAAGAGAATTTTATTTTCTCATAGATTTGGAGGCCAGAAGTCCAAGATCAAGGTGTTGGCAGGTATAGTTTCCCCTGAGGCCTTTCTCCTTGGCTTGTAGAAAGCCTCCTTCTCACTGTCTTATCATGGCCTTTTTTCTGTGCTTGTGTATCTCTGGAGTGTTTTCATCCTCTTAAGAACACTTGTCCAATTAGATTAGTGCTTCACACTTATAGCCCCATTTACCTCCATTACCTCTTTAAAGCCTTGTCTCAAATATAGTTGTGCTGAAATTTAGTGCTTCCACATATGAATTTTGGAGGGACCAAATTCAGTCCATAAAAGTCATTTGACTAACCACCTGTTTCCCTATAATTTTATGGCCTTACAGAAGTTTTTTAAACATTTTAATGGAGAGTTTGGCATATATTAGTGAGAGCCAACAAGTCATAAGTGTGCAGTTAAAAAAATAATCAGAAAGTGAATGCACCTGTGTAACCACTGCTCAGGTCAAAGAAAAGGAATATGACCAATACCATAGAAGTCCCTCGCCCCATTATTCCTCCTCCTTACCATAATACCTTCTTCTTCCACTGTTCTGAACTTTAAATAAATGAATTATATATTATGTACTCATTTTAGGCTGACTTCTTTTGCTCAGTATAGTGTTTATAAAATTTATCCATGCTATTGCATGAAGTTATAATTCATTCACATTAATTCTATGTAATATGTTGCTTAAAAATTCTAAAATTCATTTATACACACTACTATTAATGAACTGTTGGGTTATTTCCAGTTCAGATCTATTAAAAATAATGCTACTCTAATAATTATTATGCATGTCTTTTGATCCGCTGTTCCACACATCACTGTTGGGTATATATTTCAAATGGAATTGTTGGCTCTGTATTTCAAATGGAATTGTTGGGTCAAAGAACAGGTTTTTGATCAGATATATGAAATAATATCAGAGTTTTTCAAAGTATCTAAATAAATTTAAACCCTCACTGGCAATGTATGCAAGTGAGTTTCTAATGAGTTTACATCTGCATAAAGAATTTCCAAATTTTTTTTTACTTGAGGTATTCTTGTGGATGTGCAGAGGTGTTTCATTTTTGTTTTAGTTTATCCATGATTAATAATGAGTTTAAATGATTTTTCGTATACTTGGCTGTGTGGAATAAAGTACATTTTAAATTTTTTAAAATTTTTACATAGTTAAGTGCATTTATTTATGATTTATAGTTTTTAAAATATAATTGGAAAATTTTTCCAACTAAAGATATTTTAAAAATTTATCTGTGTTACCCTCTAGCATTTTAATGGTCTAATATTAATATTTTATTTTAAAATATTTACTCTTACTATAATTAATTCTTATATAAGTATTCAGGTAGGAATTAGACTTCTATTAATTCAAACACATTTTATTGTGTAGGCTAATCTTGGTTGGGTTAACCTTAGTCTTTTCATTCACTGAATAATATTTTGACTTGTCACTGGTACTGATTCTTTTTGGGAGTATATGATGAAGCATTTGCCAAAAGGTGCCATGCCCATGGGGTACATACATGGATCTATTATTTTATCTTATTCCTGGAAGTGTTTTACTTAGGTACTATGATGGTTAATTGTATGTGTCAACTTGACTGGATTAAAGGATCCCAAATAACCAGTAAACCTTATTTCTGGGTGTATCTGTAAGTATGTTTCTAGAAAAGATTAGCATTTGAATCAGCAACACTCTGAGTAAAGAAGAGTACTGTCATCAATATGAGTATTATCCAATCCATTGAGGACCCCAATAAATTAAAAGGTAGAAAAATGACAAGTATACCCTCTCTTCTGGAGATGAGGCATCCTTTTATTTCTGCCTTCTGACACTGGAGCTCCTGGTACCCTGGCTTTAGACTGGGACTTAGATCATTAGCTGGCCTCAGGCTTAGATTGGAACTACACCACTAGCTTTCCTGGGCTATTTGCCTGCATGCAATAGATTGTAGGACTTCTAAGCCTCCATAATTACTTGAGTCTATCCCTCATAATAAACCTCTTTCTATATATCTATATATCCTGTTGGTTCTGTTTCTCTAGAGAACCCTGACTAATATTGAGATCCTATTTTCAACATTGTAGGATCATAAATCTTTTCAAGTTAATTCAACATTTCAATTTATTCTATTCCTCACTTAATATTTTAGAGAGAATCACAAGATGAGAAGGACGTTCTGGAAATGAATTTCTCTAATGCCTCCCTATCATATTTTAGACATCCAGCTGCTTTCTCTGCAGCTCCCAAAAGTAGCCTTATACTTTTGTGGTAATACATTTTTATCTTTCTCAATTTTGATCTCTTCTTCCTTTCTGTCTACCCTAAGTCTCTTGTACTAAACGTAAGAAATCTAGGGCACCAGATTTCAAATTTCTGTATGTACAATATTCTATAAGTAATATTATAAATTTATTTAGTATTTAAATACCACTATTGATAAGTAAATGAAATATTTATTTAACAGTCTTACCTAGGAAAAAGAAAATATCTGTGTACCATTTTGAAATAATGTTACCTGGCACTTAGTAGGGCTCAATAAATATTTTTGAATGAACAAATGACTAAGCTCACAGTGGGAAATGTGTTTACATTCTTTATCAAGAAAAAGCCATCACTCTAGTTTATAAATATTCATATGTTTGGTGTATTGCAGGAACTTATACTGTTAAGATAAAAAAGGAACAGTGCCAAAAACACATAGTGAAAGCCAAAATTGCAATTAGGATTTTTTTGGAATGGAGTCAACACTTCAAATATACCCTTAGAATACAATAAATAGTTAGCAATATTTGGACACAAAAAAATCAATGTTATAAAATAATCTTATTTATAGGTATTTCAATAGAGCCCTTTTGATACTCATTCCTGTCATCTAACTTTTCAAGGACAAAGGAGTATGCTTAGCTCAGATAACTTCTCCTTCATATCTTTTAGGAGCATTTTTCCTGATCTCTTCTCCCACTTAGGTTGTCAGGTATTCTTCCTCTCCTCCCCCAAATCACCTTATATCTGTCTCTGCTGTTAAAAATACCTGGGGGATGGACACGCTTGAAGCTCTGACTTGAGGGGAGACAGGGGGCAAGAACAATATATGTAACTTTAACATTTGTACCTCCATAATATGCTGAAATTTAAAAAAATAAATAAAAATGAAGAAACTTAAAAAAAATACTATAGCATTTTCAATGAACAAGTATATGCTTTTATGTCTGTTCTCCACAGAAGTCTATGAGGGCAAGGACTCTTATATTTATCTTTGTGTTCAAAACACTTTGCATAATGCTTGAAATAGTGTAAATCCAACATAAATAATTATTTAACACACCAACTTTTAAATTGAAACTCAGAGTGATAAGTTCCAATGTAAGTAGATTTAAGTAAAACACATTCTTCTTTATTCAGATAGGGCTCACTTATGGTCCTAGAGTCCTAAAAATAATTGATAATAGCTAATATTTATTTATTACCTATGCATCAAGTCGTATATAAGATTGTTGTGTGTCCATCTATCTGTGGCTGCTGTAACAAATTACCACAAAATTGGTAGCTTAGGCAAGAAAAATGTATTCTCTCATTGTTCTGAAAGCAAGAAGTCCAAGACCAAGCTGTCAGCAGGATGATGCTCCTTCAAAAGGCTCTAATGGACAGTCCCCCCTTGTCTCTTCCACCTTCTGGGGACTCAAGGACACTAAGGTTGTTCCCATGTTATAGCTATCATGAATAATGTTACTATGAACATGGGTGTAAAAATATCTCTTCAGGATACTGCTGTCAGTTATTTTGCACATATACCCAGAAAGTGGAATAGCTGTACAACACAGTAATTCTATTTTTAATTTTTTGAGGAACCACCATATTGTTTTCCACAGCAGCTGTACCATTTTACCTTCCCATCAACCATGCACAAGGGTTCCGATTTTTCCACATCTCTTCCAACACTTATTATTTTTTTGTAGTAGCCACCCTAATAGGTAAGGTAGTATATCTCACTGTATTTTTATTTAATTTTCCTAATGATTAGTGATGTTGAGCATATTTTAATGTGCTTATTCACCATTTATATACCTTCTTCGAAGAAATGTCTATTCAAGTGCTTTGTCCACTTTTGAATAGGGTTGTTTAGTTTTTCACTGTTGAGTTTTAGGAGTTCTTTATATATTCTAGATATTAATTCCTTATCTGATACAAGAATACGTTGGAAATATTGTGTATCTTGTTTCAGACCACAGAAATAAAGCAAATATCACAGTAAAGTGAGTCACATGAACTCTTTGGTTTCCTAGTGTATATAAAAGTTATGTTTGTATTATATTGCAGTCTATTAAATATGCAATAGTATTATGTCTAAAAAGCCCAATGTATATAACTTAATTTAAAAAGTACTTTATTGCTAAAAAATGATAACAATCACTGAGCCTTCAATGAGTCTTTTTTTTTGCCAATGGAGGATCTTGCTTCATTGTTGATGACTGCTGACTGATCAGAATGATGGCTGCTGAAAGCTGGAGTAGATGGGAAATGTCTTAAAATAAAACAAAATTTGCCGCACAATTGACTCTTCCTTTCACAAAAGATTTGTTGGTAGCATGCAATGCCATTTGATTGCATTTTACGCACAGATCTTCTTTCAAAATTGGAATCCGTCCTCTCAAACCCTGCCACACCTGAGCCACAGTGAGCAAGTATATGCAAAGCGTCCCCCAAAGGCTGAGGGAGCTGAGAGGTCAACAAAAAAGCTGAAAATTCCAGTTTTTCAGGAAGAAACATTTAATAGGGATTTACAAATAGAAGCAGTGTCTCAGGTAGCCAAGAGACAGTGGATCTCTACATCTGCCTTCCAGAAAGTACATAGCAAGCACTTAGGGTGGAACATATGTAGCTGATTATGTCTTCTGACTTTCTTGCCAAGACCTGTGACCTCTGGGGAGGGTTGGTAAGCATCTTTATTAGGGGTTATCTATGCTACAGGCATTATTTAAAGATCTTACTACAGAACACCTTGGTATGTGGGGCTCAAACACAAGTCATCTTGGTGGTTTTGCTTCAAGATGGTGTCGCCATTGTCATGCATCGAGCTGTTTTCCTATACTGCTTTATCAGCTAGATTGATGTAATATTCTAAATCCTTTGTTGTCATTTTAACAATGTTCACAACATCTTAACCAGGAGTAGATCCCATCTCAATCAACCATTTTCTGCCGGGTGTGGTGGCTCATACCTGTAATCTCAGCTACTTGGGAAGCTGAGGTGGGGGGATTGTTTGAGGCCAGAAGGTTGAGACTAGCTGGGGTAAAATAGCCAGACGCTGTCTCTAAAAAATAACTTTTAAAAAATTAGCTGGAATGGTGGCATGTGACTGTAGTCTCGGCTATTCAGAAGGGTGAGGTGGGAGGAACACTTGAGCTCGGGAGTTTGAAGCTGCAGTGAACTATAGTAGCACCACTGCACTCCAGCCAGGAGACGGAACAAGACCCTGTCTCTAAACTCTAAAAGAAAATATTAAAAGAGTAGACTTTTCTTTGTTCATCCATAAAAAGCAACTCCTCATCTGTTAAAGTTGTGTCATAAGATTATAGCAATACAGTCACATCTTCAAGCTCCAATTCTAATTCTAGTTCTCTTGCTATTTCCACTATATATTCAATGACTTCCTCTACTGATGTCATGTGCCTCTTAAAAATATCCATGATTTTTGAAATCAACTTATTCTAAATTCCTGTTAGTGTTGATATTTTGACTTCTTCCCATGAATCATAAATGTTCCTAATATCATCTAGAATGGTGAATCCTTTACAGAACGTTCTCAATTTACCTTGCCAAGATCCATCCAAGGAATTGCTATCTATGGCAGATAGAGCTTTATGAAATGTTTTTATTAATTATTAAGACTTGAAAGTCAAAATTACTCCTTGATCCATGAGCTGAAGAAATAGATGTTCTTGTTAGCAAGCATGAAAACATTAACCTCCTTATACATTTCCATCAAAACCCTTTGGTGACCAGATGCATTGTCAATGAGCAGTAATACTTTGAAAGAAATAGTTTTTTTCTTTTTTTTTTTTTTTTTTGAGCAGATCTCAATAGTGGGCTTAAAATATTCCAAAAACTATGCCATAAACAGATGTGCTGTCATCCAGTCTTTGTTGTACCATTATAGAGCACAGGCAGAATAGAATTAGTATAATTTATAAAGTCCCTAGGATTTTTAGAATGACAAATGAGCATCGGCTTCATTTAATATCATCACTGGTATAACTCCCAATACAAGAGATAGTCTGTTCTCTGAAGTTTTGAAGCCACACATTGACTTTTCTCTTGCTATAAAAGACCTAGATGGCATTTTCTTCCAATATATGGCTGTTTCCTCTACATTGCATTCATCAGTTTTCTTAGCTAGATCTCCTGGATAACTTGCTGCAGCTTCTACATCAGCACTTGCTGTTTCACTTTGCACTTTTATGTTATGGAGAAGATTTCTTTATTGAAACATCAAGAACCAATTCTGCTAACTTCTAACTTTTGTTCTACAGCTTCCTCACTTCTCTCAGCCTTCAAAGAGTTGAAGAGGGTTTGGGTTTTGCTCTGGATTAGGTTTTGGCTTAAAAGAATGCTGTTGCTGGTTTTATCTTCTATCAAAACCACTGAAACTTTCTCCATATCAGCAATAAGGCTGTTTTGCTATCTTATGATTCATATATGCACTGAAGTAGCTCTTTTTATTTATTTTTTTTTATTCAACAAGCATTTATTCAGAACTATTATTAACTAGACACTATGTTACAGAAACAAGCACAGTAGTCCCCCCTGGGCAGGGAGATATGTTCCAAGACCCCTGGTGGTTGCCTGAAACTGCAGATAGTATTGAACTCTCTATATAGTTATGTGTCACTTTGGTCAACAATGTACCATATACTCCATGGTGGTCCCATAAGATAATGGAGCTGAATAATCCCTATCACCTAGTGATGTCATGGCTATTGTAACATATTAGATAATGTTTAAATACACAAATACTATTGTGTTACAACTGCCTACAGGATTCAGTATAATAACATGCTCTACAGGTTTGTAGCCTAGGACCAATAGGCTATACCATATATAGCCTAGGTGTGTAGCAGGCTATACCATCTAGGTTTGTGTAAGTGCACTCTATGATGTTGGAACAAGGACAAAATCAACTAATAATGCATTTCTCAGAACATATTCCTGTCCTTAAGTGACACATGACTGTACTGTTTTTTCCTACACATACTTATGATAAAGTTTAATTTATAAATTAGGCATAAGAGATTAACAATAAAATTATAATAATATACTGTAATAAAAGTTACATGAATACACTCTCTCTCAAAATATCTTATTGTACTGTACTCACCCTTCTTCTTGTGATGATGTGACCACAGAAAGTGAAAGCAAGGATAAGCGCACACCACTGAAAGGAGATCCAGTCCATGCCCTCAAGGGGCTTACACTCTAGCTCCTGCAGACACCATTTAATAATACCATGTGGTAAGTGCAACACTAAAGGTATACTTGGAATGTTAAGTGGGTCCTAGCAAAGGAATACCTAAGCGATCTTGGGGTGGGAGAAACACATCTTGAAAAAGACAGGTCAGAGGTGTCCTACAGAGGAGTTAACTGGGGGCTGACTTTAGGCAAGAGAAATAACATGAGCAGAGAAAGGAAGTCAAGATAAAGCATTTCCTGGAAACTAAAAGCACCCTTTCCCTGCCTGCCAAAGACAAATCAGAAGCATTATCACGTCATTTTTCAGTATCTGGGATATCAACTGCCCGGTGAGGGGCTCTATCGCCACTTCCTAGAGGGTAAGGCGCACTTTCTGTAAGAGTCATTGGCAGGTCTCCATTCTCAAGGAGATCATTACCAGGGTGCAGCCAAAACAGGGGGAGTGAGGATGGTGGGTCGTATGAAGGGGCCCACAAACTCTGCCCACCTCCAAGGAGCCATGGGAGGTCTTTCCGATTGGGGACGAGAACTCACAGATGCAAACTCAACAGAGCTGTAGCCCCTCCGCGCCCCTCAGGCCCTGATGAAACTCAGGCTCGCTGCCAATGAGGCGCTTTGGGGCGAGAATCACGTGTAGCGGCCTGGAGGTGGCTGATCGCAGCCTGCCGTCCAGCAGGGACTGGGGGAGCGGGGCACCTACTCACCACCGCTGCTGCTGGTGAAGCAGAGCACTATGATCTCGGAAACCGTGCAGGGACTCCAGGGTGGAGCAGCAGCACTGAACTCCTGAAGCTCAGGATACCAGAAGCCCAGCGGCAACCGGCACTGGGAACGCCCGCCTCCACCCACTTCCGGCGGAGACAGGTTGCGTCATAATGGGGGGTCACCAGCGCCATCTTTAATCCCGAAGTAGCTCTTTTGATTTCAAGGATTTTTTTCTTTACATTCACAACTTGGCTGAGGCTTACAAACCACAGACCTGGCTTTTGGACACTATCTCTTGGCCTATCTCAGATTTTGGCATGCCTTCCTCACTAAGCTTAATCATTTCTAGCTTTTGATTTAAAATGAGAGACACACAACTCTTGATTTCATTTGAACACTTATAGGCCATTATAGGGTTATTAACTGTTTTAATTTTAATGCTGTTGTATCTCAGGGAAAAGAGCGTCCAAGAATCCGGAGAAAGAAGGGGAAACACCCTGTGGGTAGAGCAGTCAGAACATACACATTAACTAAATTTGATATCTTATACGGGCACAGTTTGTGATATCCCAATGATAACCCAATGATTTGCAAATATTTTCTCCCAATATGTGAGTTAGGTTGCCTTTTGACTCTATGTTATCTTTTGTTTGATACACATAATTTTTAATTTTTATGAAGTCCAATTTGTCTATTTTTTCTTCGTGCCTTTGGTATCATATCCAATAAATGATATCAAATTTCTCAGATTTTGTTTATCTGAACATAACTTACCCCTCACGTTTAAAAAAAAAAGTTTTCTGTATATAGGATTCTGTTTGACAGTTTATTTTCTTGTAGTTCTTTGAATATTGTCAGCCCACTGCCTACTGGAATCCATAGTTTCTAATGAAAAGTCTGCTTATAATCTTATTTAGAATCCCTTCTATGTGGCAAGTCACTTCTCTCTTCCTGTTTTCAAGATTCTCCCTTTGTCTTTCAAAAGTTTTATTATGCTGTGTCTCTGTGTGAGTTTCTTTCAGTTCATTTAGAGTTAGTTGAATTTCTTGTATGTTTATATCACATCTTTTATCAAATTTGGGACCTTTTCAACCATTATATTTTCAAATATTTTGTCTCTCTCTTTTCTTTCTAGAACTCCTATAACATAATCTCAACATTGGTTTGCTTTATGGTGTTCTACAAGATTCTTAAGCTTTGTTCCATTTTCTTCAAACATTTTTCTATTTGTCAGACTCAGCAGCAATTCCTTGTTCTACCTTCAAGTTGTTGATTCATCCTTCTGCCTATTCAACTCTGTCAATTTTTAGTTTTTCCGAGATATGCAGTTGCTTTTGAATGCCCTAAATTTCAATGTCTGGCTCCCAAAAGGAAGAAAAGAGAAAGATAAAGAAAGGGAGGGGTGTTGGCCATTTAAATTCTCGGGAAGTAACTTCAGCCAGAGAGGAGCTTGCAACAATTGGGAAGGTGCAAAATTTGTTGCCTGACTCTTTGTCTGTGTCTTTGTGATTAGAAGCAGCAGTCATCAGAGTAATGGTCTCTCATATTTGGAGTAAAGGGTCTTTTGGCCCACTCTGGCTCCTGCAAGCTATGTGCAAGCATGCTCCAGGAACAAGTACACAACCGGCTGCCACATGCTACCCAGAGGGGGATAGGTAGCTGCTACTGTGCAAAGAGCTGAAATTAACCAAAAAACTGTAATTTATTGTCCAAGCCTTCCTCTGGAAGATGCAATCTTTCAGTAGACTCCAGAGTTTCAAAATAGTTACATCAAACAGATTCTGCAAGTGCAGTTTTCCTGGGCGAGGAGACAACTTCCTAATGCTTCCTCCTCATCAAGTTCCCAGAACCCTCTTAACTAATTTAAAAGCTCCACAGGTGATTCTTATTCACAGAGAGGTTGGAAGATTGCTATCCCATCAGACTCTACTCCACTAAAGAAAGAAGTTGGCCCTTGAAGTTAATTGTAGCTAATTTAAAACCCTAATTTTGAAATTTTAACCTGAGAATGCTTACAGTACTCAAACTATATAACAGTTTCTTCATGTTTAAGATCAAGACTTCTATCTTACTCATTTGTTGTGAGAAGTAAATGAAAAATAATTATAAATAAATAATACTACCTACTATTTCCTAAACTCTTACCGTGTGCTCAGCAATTGTGTTCAAGTTTTTTCATGCATTATTTGTATATGCTTATCATATTACAGGAGAATAACAATAGATTCCTCTTTTTCATGAAGCCTGTGTTCCAAAATATTGTACAGTCTAACTTGAATAAAACAAGACACTTTCCTCCCTAAAGTATTTACAAAGTACATTCAGTAAATCAGACTGCTTTTTAAAAAGGGGAAATTGGGAATCAGTGTAGGAAGAATAAAATAAATTTTAGATCCATGTCTATTCAAAATAGCTGAAGCCTGGAATGGCCCAGACATCTCTGTGCAAAACCTAGTTTTGTCACTAATGTGTTATGATTTTTCTAAAGTCATGTTTTCTGTGGCATGTAAGAGACATTTATAATATGGGAATAATAATGCTTGCCCACAAACTTTAAAATGTATAAAATATATTAAAGCATCTTAAGATGTCAAAAGTACTATAAAATACTATTAGCATATGGTTTTATTCTATTCTCTTTTACTTATGGTTATATTACCATACTTACCTTGGGGTGCTAGGAAGGGCCTCTCATAAACTATTTTTTAGGAGCTTAACTTAAGCCTGCTTCTAAAGGGCCACCCTTACCTAGAGGAGTGCAAGAGGCAATGTCCTATCTCACTTTAGATGGATTTCTTGTATCAATTCCAGGATGTATATAATTTCTATTCTAGGTATAGGGCTTTGCTTACTTGTTGGGTTACCTGTGCTACAAAGGAGGGCCCATTATCACTCTTGTGAAATGTCTGGGGCTCTGTGAAGTTCTCATGGCTCCTGTTGACAGGACACCACCCCAATTCAGTAGGAAGTAGCTCCACGACTGTCTCCCCTTCTCCCATAAATGTGAAAAAGTAAAATTGACAGTGGGTTATATGTAACAGAAGGAATGGCCTGAAAAAGGGTAAAAATGTTTTCTGTCTTTTCAAAACCCCATCACCCTTTTTGAGAACTAAAACCTACATACCTGCCTCAAGCCAGTGGTCAGGACAGGCAGGAATGTCCTTTGTTCTTTGTGCCATAGGAGATGGCTCAGGCAAATTGCCCAGGTTGAGGTCACAAGATTATCTTAGCCAAAATGGGATTAATCATACCCCTTTAAAAGCTCTATACTGCTCAGAGGCAGGATGCTTGTACTTTGATACAGGAGTCTGCCAGCCTCCTCATTTGCCAGCAAATCAATACATTTCTCTTTCCCTCCTAAAAAATAAAAAAAATACTATTAGCAATGACAGCAACACTTAAAAAAAAAGCTCCATTTAATGGTTAACAGGCTAACTGGGCTAGGCTAATATGCTATAGTTACATTTGAGTATGATGTTTACCAACTGTAAACAAAGTAAAAGAAGAGTCACATTGCCCTATATGCTTCCATTTTGGTGATAGTGGTTTTCATTACATTACTCTTAATCTTCTTTCTAAATTCCCCCAGATCAGTCTTATAAACTTCCATATCAAGGATGAAAGAAAATTTTAAATTTTAAATTTTCTTTAGAGTATTTTTGTGTATGTCATGTGGGAACAAGTGATGAAAGTACTCAAAATAACATCTTCTACCAAATACTTTTAATATGTTGTTAAAAAGTAGTGTTACTTGCCTAACAATATTCTGACACACAGAGAACTTACACCATCAAAAATAATGATGTTGTCAGTAACTTTTTGTACAGAGAAGTTTGTCATTTAGAGATCAGAATAAATTAAATCCAGTAGTTATCTAATTTCAAGCAAATATATATATAAAACTTCAAATATGATGTATTAAAAGATTCTACATATATAATACGTTTTAAATTTCCATTATCAATTTAAATTTCATCTTAAGCATTTTATTTAAAATATTAACTATAATTTAGACATAATTGTTAAGCAATTTTTTTTCATTCATTTCTACTTTGTTTTGATTAAGTGGATCAATAAGAGAAAAATACATATGCTACAGTACGTCTGAGCCATTTCTTCAAATTTTGCTTTGAGACAAAACCTTTTAGAACTTCAAAAAAGTTAAATCAAAATTCCATTTTCACTACTTTTTTATTGTTGATCCCTCAGTGCTTTCAGATAATAAGTGAAGCAGGAGCCAGAAATGTTGAACTACTGTCAACCAGTTTTTCTCATTGAATTTTCAATCTAAACAGAAATCTTATAAGGAAAATACTTTCATCATATCTCAAAAAAGTGCAGGGAGTTTAAATAAAATTCCAAAGTTTGGATTATTATTTAAAACAATTCCTAAGTCATCTGAGGTTGTCTATACTGTCATTTAGCTCTATTTTATGGAGCAAGAGGAATTGATGTGAAATATTTTCATAACTGTATATAGTTACTAAAATACTAATTGTGTAAATCATAATGTTTTGGTAGAACTAGAAGAGATGTTAATAACACTTAACAGAATTGAAATTTAGTGGAAAATGTCAGAATTCTCAAAGTTTTTAATGCTTTACATTATTTAGTCTGTATTCTTTAAATTTTAAATTTCTTGTTCTTTAAAAGCTTGTGCTGCATTTTAGCTGATTAATATAATAGTTTTGGGTTTTTACCAAAGAGTGTTTTTGGGTTTTTTTTTTTTTTTTTTTGCCTTATAGCCTTATAAACCATGCATGTAAGACAAAGAATTTTCAAATCACCCTAGCATGGGTTGTTGAAAATTGACCTTGAAAAATGGCGTATTAAAGTCTCTGAAAAGTCCTGAAGTAAAGCAGTCTCTTAAATTTGTTTAACCCAGAATTTCACAAACTTCTTAACATAAAACATTTTTATACTAAAAAATAAGAGATTTTCCCCCAAATATTAATATCATTCTTCATCAAAAGGAACAGTTTAGTATGGAATATTTATTTTCTTCTCTCCTAATATCCTGCTGAAATGTCAATAAAAAGTGCAAAAATTATTTAAATGTACGACAGAGAAGAGAAGGAATTGGGATGTCATGGGTTTGCCAAAGCTGCAATTAGAATTGTGGAAAATGGAAAAAAGACAAGAGGGTGCCTTGGAGAACTGACACACTCAGAATTCTTGTAAAGGAATTGCAGAAGTACTTGGCTATCCAGAAAAGGCTGATTAATCAAAGAAGTGTCTACTACAGAGTCCTTTTGGCTAGCATTGTTTCCTGCCTCTATGTGCTGAGTTAGCTCCTAATCGAGTCTTAATACCTAGGCAAAACCAAAACAATGTAGTGTACATTTTATTACATTTGAAAAAGGGTTGGGCTTTTAATATTATCAATGTCCCTGAACCAACTCAGCACATTCTAGAATTTGGGAAGATTTTGCTTGTCTGATTGTTCTCTGGCCATAGACCATAGAGCAAAGACTACCAGTTGAAATGCTTGTCTGCATAAGCACAGCTTCTAGTAAATTCTCTACTAGATGAGGGGGCTATAGAAGAAAACGCTTATCTCCCTACAACAGAGAAAAAAATACAACTGCTAATATGAATCAATGTAGTCTTTATGTTCAGATAAGAATGGACATCCAAATTACAATAAATATTTGAGAAAACTAGAACAAAAAAGGAAGAGTTCAAATAAAGAAAATGACTAAACTGAGCGGAAGGGGAAATAGTAATACAAAGTATTAATAGGAAGAACAATTTCAAAAAATATCAATATTATCTTGCAGATATGGCTATATAATACATAAAAACTTAGACATTTATCATGAAAATAGAAACAGAGAAAAGGAGTCTTTAAAATTAAACTATGGGGCTCAAGTGATCCTCCTGCCTCAGTCTCCTTGAGTAGCTGGGACTATAGGCAGGCTACCACACTGGCCTTCTCTTACATTTTTGATAATAGCCCTTCTAACAGAGATCTGCAACAAAGTTTGTCTTAATAAATACCAGTCTAGTTAGGACTGTATAAATAGCTAGCCTGAAAGACTGGCTCAAACAACAGGCTTATGGGGTGCTAAGCCCAATTTCTAATGTGTGATAACTCTATTTATGACAAAAATCACACAAAAAGACAATGACAAATGAAAGCAACAACAACAAAAGGCTATTTCTGAGAGGTGAGGGAAATCAAACAACATGAATATTCATACCACAAAGTACCAAAAAATATACCAATACTAGAGTCACTCACAAGACTAATCACTCACAAAAACCTTTTCTCACAATAAATTTGGAAAGGACAGAAATTCATACAGCTCTTTACAACATTTACTGACTCAATCATATGGGGTGTGGTTGATTCTTACCCACAAGCACCAGATTTTCTAGCAGAGATTAAACTGGGTGTGCCAATACAATTTACATTGTTAAGAAGACCACAGGGCTGGAACAAAAAATCTGCTGACACATATAGCTCACCATTGGTACAGCCTACAAACCAGCAACTGAGAAAACCACCACAGTAAGGATATTTATAACTAAGGCATCCATCCAGAACCTAGACCACCATCAAAGCTCCCACAAGTAAACCTAAAAGTACTTAACCAACATATGCTACAGACACACCTTTACAAGTGAGGGAAGGAAAAGACCCCATCTAAATTAAAAAAAAAAAAAATAGAAAGTGACAGCTGCTCTAGATGAGAAGGAATCAGCCCAAGAACCCTGGAAGTATGAAAAATGAGATCAAAAGGACACTCCCAAAGGGCAATACCAACTCTCCAGCAGTGGATACAAACCAAAATGAAAATATAGAAATGACAGTAGAGAATTCCAAATATGGATTGTTAGGAAGCCCAGTGAAACACAAGGGAAAATGGAAAAAGAACTCCAAGAAACCAGAAAATCAATTCAGGAAATAAATAGAAAATTCACTAAAGAGATAGACATATTAAAAAAAAATAGAACTTCTGGAAATGAAAAATTCATTTAAGGAAATACAAAACGCAGTGGAAAGTTTTAAGAATAGACTAGAACAGGCAGAAGAAAGAATCTCAAAGCTTGAAGACAGCTCTTTCAAATTAATTCAGTCAAAAATAAAGAACAAAGAATTAAGAGGAATGAACAAAACCTAGAAGAAATACAGGATTATGTAAAATTACCAAATATAAAAAAGTCTTCTAGAGCATAAAGCCTAAAACCAATGAATCAGAGAATATGAAAGAGGAATAGAACTGAAAAAGAGAAGGTGAAAAATGTAATTAATTTAAGAAGTCAATAGTAAGTAAATTGGAATTAAGAGACGAAGGAGAATGTGATATAAAATAATATAATAAAAAATTAGAAAAACATTTTCAGCAGTTAAAGATGAATCTTCAAATGATGAGTTCTTCTGAGTGTCAAAGACAATAAATGTAAATTGACCCACATAGACCTCATAAGCTTTCAGAAGAACAAAGATAAAAACAATTTCCAAAAAGGGTGACTATATAATAAAATTACTGCACAACAGTAAGAATGACCAAGAACTGTTCTAGACAACAATGTGATTTCTGGTAACTGTAGCTATACAGGAATAAAATTAAGATTCACATCTGAATTCTCATTGGCAACACTAGATATTAGAAGACAATATAAACATGTTTCCAGTACATTTAGGGAAAATGATTATAAATCTATAATTTTATAGGCAGTCAGCATAATGGTCAAGTATATGGACAAAATACATTTTTTTATCTATATGATTTCAGAAAGTTTACTTTTTATAAACTCTTCCTAGAAAAATATTTTGTATAATAATTAAATGAAAAGAGTAATTCCAGAAGGAAGAATGCAGATGATCAAAGAAGCAGTAAAAACAGGGAGAGCCCATCCTAGTAATAGGTTTACAGCTAACTATTCGGTCCACCAGTAGAGCAATTATTTCATGCATTAGCAGAATGGTATAAGCCCCTAACAGGAATGCCCTTTAGCAGAATGTGGATGTTGTGCAATAAATAGTTTAATTGTTAAAAGTCCATGTTAATAATACTAAAGTATTTATTGTATGGAATCCACATTCTTCTAAAGGGCATTCACTGATCAACACTTAAGTGCACATATTGTAATAACATTGATCAGGTGTTGAACAGTCGGGTGAGGATGGGGAGGATGAGTGTATACACACTTAATGGGTACAGTGCACACCATCTGGGGGATGGACACGCTTGAAGCTATGACTCAGGTAGGGAAAAAGGCAATGTGTATACCCTAAACATTTGTACCCCCATAATATGCTGAAATAAAAAAAAATTAAAAAATAAGTAAACAATAAAAGTTCATGTTAAGCATAAAATAAAGGTAGATGCTTACAAGAAAAAGCAAGATGATCAGAAATCCCAGGAAAAATTTTATAAGCTATTCAAAAAAATTATAGTCAAAATATGAATTACTTAAAAGTGTGGCATAACTTTGATTTATACAGTTACCCTTAGAATGTTATCTTTTAAGCAGTTAGTGTTACAAAATGATAGGACGACATTCCTTTTTTTACTGGCTTATGCTATCAAATTGCTTTGTTATAAATCAAACTTCTTAATCATACTATGTTAAATGCCATTTATTGGTTTTTTTTTTTACTTTTAAAATCAACCTACAGACAGAAACAACTCACTTATAGTTTTAGAATAGAATATTACTGTTCTGAACCTTGTCAATATAAAAATAATGGTAGAGTTCACAAAAATTGGAAATGAAAGGAGGAAAGAGGAGGAAATGAATCTAAGTTATTACTTCTTGTTTTATATCATTGGAGAGTTGCTGTCTAAAATTGATAAAGAATCAAAATCTTAAATGTATAATTAAAAATGTTAAGATATTTGATATGAGATACAACAATTATACAACTTTTATAAACTTAAAGAAGGGAAGAATGTAATTTAAGGGAAATATAAATGAGCTAATTATTTCTCAAGGTAGCAATTCAATATTTACTATCTAAATTTGATTAATCAATACATAGAAACATACCTATATTAGTTAGAATTTATAATAATGACTATAGGTCTAATAAGAGAAGCATTCAAAATGCTTGGCATTGGGGAAAGAAAATTCATAGTTAGATGATTTGTCTGAAAGCTGTTCTTTTACCTTCTTCTGAATTGTTTGACTTTTTTCTTTTAACCATGTTTTAAAGTCATGTTTTATAACCATAATTTTTTTAACCCAGAAATATAATTATTCAAACTATAAACAGATGCATATTTGTATTAATAGCATCTCACTACACATACTGTTTTGCAATCTGTTTTTTAATTGAATAACATATTTTGGACAGCTTTCCATATTCTTCACAAAAATAGACCTAACATCCATTTTAATAGCAGAATCATTTGACTATGTCATACTTGATCTAACATTTGCCTTTCTACTGAGAATATAGATAATACTCATTTATTTGCTATTATAAATTATGTGTAACGAATATCTTTGTGCATTTATTAATGCATACTTTGCACATTTCAATTTTGAGTAAATTTATGGATAAAAAATTATCAGATCAACTGGTAATATGGCCACAATATAGACACATGTATTATGAGATGGCCTCCTAGACTATTTAAACCAATAAAAATACCCTGAACAGTACATAGTGGTGCATGGGTCCATACCCACACTGATGCTCAAACCTTAGCAAGCATTAGAATAAAATGGATGGTTTATGAAAATATGGATTGGGGCCTACTTACTCCCAAAGTTTCTAACTTTGCAGGTATAGGTAAACCCTGAGAATTTGCATTCCTGGAAAGTTCCCAGGTGATGCTGATATTGAAAGTCAAGGCCCCTACTATTGAACCACTGTGTTAGGGATTAGAAAATTCATTTAACTGAAAGCATCCTGTTTTTAATGATTATGCCATTTTATTTACAATGTATGAATTAGGTAATAGTATAATTCCATTGTCCCTCTGATTACCTCTGCTGTTGTCATTCATTTTATAATTTATAACCTATAATACATCATCTTTGCTTTTAATCATCAATAACCTTCAAAAATTTAAGAAAAAATGTCTTTATATTTACTAGTAAAGTGGCCAGTGCACTTCATTCCTTCTGGTGGATCTATCCTCTTCGTGGGGATTATTTCCCCGTAGCCTAAGGAACTTCCTTTAGCATTCCTTGTAATTGGAGTCTCCTAAAGAGGAATTCTCTTGTTTCGTTGTGTGTGTATTTTTATTTTGTGATAATCTTTGAATGGCATTTCACAGGACATAGAAGTCTCAGTTGACAGTATTGGCACATTTTTTTCTTTTTACACATTACAACTCAAAAACCTAAGATTCATACACCTAGAAACTAAGAATTGCCTCTGTTCATCCTCAGTCTAACTTGACCACTCTATCACCCTCTTCTCCCCATCACACATCGTTTACTCTGACTATGCTGATTTATTTTCTGTTTCCCATGTGAAGCCAGTTCTTTCTAAACTCATATATTTGCTCATTTTACTTAAATCAAACACCCTGACTTTTCTAGCCAATGTCTATTACTAATAACCAGATCCTCTTCTTTCTTCAAAGCCCAGTGCTAATGCATCTTATATATGAAGAATTTCTTTTACAATAAACTCTGAGCTCTTCCGAATTCCCAACATTTTCTCTGTCCCTACAGAAAAACATTCATCATTATAGAATACTTACTTACGTTACTATCTTGTCTCCTCTAAACTCTGTTAGAAAAAGAGTGATAGATACTAACTCATTCATTTTTTTGTTTCCTTAATCACAACATGCTTATTGCATAAATAACATAATTTTTTCTTATTCAAAATATCCCATAAAATTACAATTAGTATAATAGGTATATTTTTTACTATAATAATTTTGCTTATGCTGCGTAATGAATTTTAAACTACTAACATAATTTTCTGTAACATTTTTCTTATTGAATCTAAATGGAGACAACTGACATGACTAATTCAGAACATATGGCATGCCCATCTGTGGTGGACATTGTGCTAGGCAGATCCCCTTTCAAAAGTTAAGGACTTCTTCCCCCAGCTCTTGGAGACCTGCTGAAAGGCAAATCTCAACTCTCAGTCCCTTTCAAGGTTTGCTTTAACTGCAGAGAGCCACTTTGCCCAGGGCTACACCCTTAGGCAGTCCTTACCCAGTAACAACTATCAATATGATCAATAGGCCCAGCCCCCTCTCCTGGATACAAAGAGAACGCCATGTAAGATCAATGGAGTCTTTATTGGGATTATATCACAGCTTGGCTTCATACTTCTGCCCAACTACTTTCTTCCCTTCTACAGTTGTTAATTCCAGGACTCTCCAAAGTGAATCTCTTTCCCACTAATTTTCCCACTAATCAGACACTGATTTCCTGGGGAATCCATCCTGCAGCACAAGATTAAGATTGATCCATTCACTGTAAATGCTAAATATTAAATTGTCATTCTCTTGCCAGAAAATCATTTACTTTAAGGTTCTTCCTTTCCTCTTCAGCCTCCTGAGAGATCAGTATGTAAAGATGCAAACAAAATATTCTAATAATAATAATATTATATATGCCTAATAATAGCTAGAAAGTTAATTCACTCTAAAAGTTAAAATGAATTCTAAAGTCATATTTGCTTATACTTTACTTCTCATTAGCTCATCTAGTCAAGGGCATAGTAAAGAAACAAATTTGTAACTCAGTTTATATTGTGAATATTGTGGGGATGAGCCCCTGCAAGGAGTTAATGTAGGTACACACCTATAGATCCATGTATTGCCCTTAGCAGGCATTTGCCAAGCGGTCTGACATTACACGGTTTCAAGGAAGATAAACTATAGGTATTTATAGAACTGGTCATAAAGCCATTTTGTAAAAACTGTTCCTTTTTCACCTGCTGACTAAAGCAATATGTGATTATTGTGGTACAGAGAAGAGATCGATCCTACCTTTTTACTAGAATACAAATAAAAACAAATTCAAGGGAAATATGGAAAAGTTGTTTTGTTCCCATTTAATACCTGTTGAAAATGCTTAGATTATGGGTTTTAAATTGAACTTGAGCCTTTTCAGATTTATGTTCCTTTCATAGATGAGGAAAAACCATTCCAAGTTTCAAAAAAAAAAAAAATAGATACACCAGCTTAGTGTCCACTAGCTTTCTAGAATATTGAGAAAAATAGATTTCTCAAAAGATCCAAATACGTTTCCTTTTCTTCTATGTGCTATTCTGTTTTTACCGTAAATGAGAGTTATAAGAAAGAGAAAATATATAACAAAATTCAGAGAATAAAGAAGAGATGGAAGAATACAAATATCTTTAATAATCAAACTGTAGTTAAGTCAGGGATGAATGGAGAACAAAAATCAGTGTTTTCATCATGCAACTCCTAAACTTGGGAAGATGCAAAGGCTCAGAATGAGATACAGTGCAAGAATTCCCACACAATGAGGCAGAGCCTCCATATCATTATTTTGGAGCATCAGGGAGGAACATACTCTATCTCTTCTTGAATTTGTGCATGCATGGCATGTATAAGTAAATACTACTCACACAAATCTCATTTCATGTTTATACTTTCTATCTTCAAACTTTGATCTGTTCCTCTGTATTGTTTTTTGGATCGTTTGATTTTGCTAAACGGCCATTCTGGCCAATTAGGTAAATGTAACAAAAACATTTTATTAAAATTTCAACTTGCAAGATGATACTAAAGTGGTTCTGACACTATTAAAGTGTGTTTAGATAAAGGTAGAGATTTAGGTAGAAGAATCTACTGTAACAAACTAAGCCATAGACATTATCCTCCTTTGAGAGGTTTAAATGGAGTTGAGAAAAATAAGGAGAAAGAACATGAGGCCAAAATTCATTCATTCATTCTTTTGACATGCAGTAAGAATATTTTGTGTTGCTCATTTTTCTGATGCCCAAGGACTTTTTTATCAGGGAGGAAATAGCCACAGAAGCAAAAAATTAAAATGACTTGTATGTGGTGCAGACAACATTTTTAAAAAGAAAAGAAAACAAAACAAAACAGATTTTCAAGTGTCCCCAAATCTACCCAGAGCATCAGAGAAGGCTTCAGAATGAAGGGAGCATTGGAATCAGGGGTTAGCCCGGGGCAGGTCTATTTTAGGAGTTGCTAAAAGCTATTTGGCCTGTGCTTCATATTCACAGCAGGCCCTGGATGTAAACCTTATCTTCAAATGAGGCATATATATAGAAACCTGTGAACCTGTGTCTATATTCGCATGTGTGTATTTGCCAACTATGTTATTTTGTCAAATATAAGCATTTTAAATATACTACATTTTAAATCCTGTTGATAGCTTTTGACCATTTTAATATAGTAGGAGTCTCAGCAAATGGAAGGAGTCCAATGTCTTATAACTCCTGAAAGGTCCTGGCTAGGAGTGTTATTCATCTTACAGAAATAGATGTGAACATAATTAACGCCAACATTGCTTTCCCCTATCTCATAGACTGGAAGAGGTTTCTAATGGTTCATTGCAGAACAGTCACCTTTCCCATATGTATTCATGGGTCATGAATATACCTAATATTGCTCTGTCAATAGAAAAGAAGCTAAGCTCTGTAAAGTAATTTTAAAAGGCTTATTCGGAGCCACTTTTGAGGACCGTGGCCCAGAACCACACCCAAGGAGCTTTAAGCAAGTGGACTCACTGTGGTTGGGTTACGGTATGGTTTTGCACATTTCTGGGAGACAGAAATAACACATAAAATCAAAATCAGTACATGGAAGCCATACAATGGTTTGGCTCAAATAAGTGAGACATCTCAAAGTGAGGGGGCTTATAGGTTATAGGTGGGTTTAAATATTCTTTGATTTGTAATTGGTTAAAGAATTGAATCTTTGTCTAAAGGCTTGAATGTTTTAAGTTAAGGTAAGGAAGTCTGTTAATCAGAGACATGCCACCACTGGCCTTATACCCAGACTCAAGTGATTTGTTACATAAATTGAGGACCTGCAGGTATGATTTAAACTTTATCTTGCATAACCTTAGGCCTTTTAATGAGTTACAAAGGATATCTCCAAGAAAGGAGAAGGGCATGATGAGGCAGGTCTGACCTTTCTCATGGCCAGCAACTCAGATTTAGTGTATTTCTGGGGTCCCCTTGCCTGAAAGGGGGTCCATTCAGTCAGCTGGGGAGGGTTTAATATTTTCTTTTAGTTCAAAATTCCTTTCCACCCACCCACCTTATTCCAATTCTTAACTTGGCTCCTATATCCTCCATCTTTATTAAAAAGTATATTGCATAAGACATTGTTCAGCATAAGACAGAATGTATCCACTCACATCTATTCATGATCTGAGTTTTAGAAGAACAATCTCTAGTACTTATTAAACAATACTTAAATGATTACTAAGGATCAGGCAACATTCTAGGACCTCTGATAAGCAGTGAACAAGACAGAAGAAAAACCTTCTATCCTCATGGGATTCATAGCTTAAAGTATATTTTTAACTTACTATGTATATAATTTTAAATTCATCTATAACTTGGTTATTTGATGGTTTTGTAACAGATGTAAGAGGCTGAAAAAGGACAAAATGTATTACAAGTTATTTCTTTAAAATCCCCCACCTCAACCTATTTTTGAGAATTAAAGCCTGCCTGCCCTAAAGCCAGTAATCAGAGGGGCAGAGGAGTATTCTTTGTTCTTTGTTTTAAACTTCAGGAGATTGCTCAATGGAATTGTTCAGGCAAAGGTCATGTAGTCATCTTCACCAGTGATAAGGTTGACCAGGACCAACCATACTTAAACAGCAATAGTCTGAAGATGAAACTCCCCTTTGAAAGGTCTGTCTTTCTGCTTAACAGGAGGAGCATGGTTCTTTAAAATGGAAGTCTGCCATCCTCTTCATTTGTTGCAAATTAGTAAACTTCTCTTTCCTTTTCCTAAAACTGCTTGTCCTCATTCTTCATTCAGCCATGGGGACAAGTGCCAAACTTTTGGTAATAGTTTGTTGGTAGTATATTTTACAAAGAAAAATAATGATAAAAATAAAAAGCAATGAAAGACCTTCCTGCCAGCCCTCACAATGGGCTAGGGGCTAGAAAACGCATTTGTAAATGGCTTATGTGGCAAGGCTGTTAAGAATCCTAAAGCAGGAAAATGTTGAGGAGAGATTTGTCTTCTCAAGTTAACTATCAAATTTCTTTGCAAAATTATTCCCTCCAGGAGGAAATTCTTTGTCAGTGACAGTGAAAGGTAATACAGATTCTAAAGCAATGTTTCCATAGTTTTCACTTTTGGAAATTCACTTGCTAAATATGTAATTTTTCTCCCAAGGTAGAATTCTGCTCTCCCAAAGAGGTACTTAGACAGACTGTTGGCTTGAGTACTGGAACACTAAACAGTCAAGCTGGCTTTGAATTCTCACGCTGCCCACCAACACATTTATTCTCTCAGTCTATTTAGTCCAGCAGGAGATGTTATGATACCACTGAGAGCCAAGCTGCTACCCAGCAATGCAGAATGTTTGCCATGACTTCCTTAATTACTTTAGTTGTACATATGGCTGAGCTTTTACTGTGTGTGAAGAAGCTATGACGTAAGAATATTTTTATAGCTGAACCTACACTTTAGTCTTTTTTTAATGAGCAAGGGAACTAGGTAAAGACATGGTAGATGAGGAAAAAAGGAAGTAAATTTACATAAAAGGGAAACTTCACTCACCAAGAGGTAAATAGAAGTATGCACAGTTACACATAAAGATATATACATGTTACCTAGTTATTTAGCAGTGCTTCTTAATAGCATGCAGCAATGTACTCTCTCCCAGTAGAATCCTATCATCATTGCCCATTATCAAATCCTCTGCTAGTTTTAGAAAGGCATGTGAAACTGGCTAGAGAGTATTTTTTTCAAGCTTCCTTGTAGCAAAATCTGGCTATCTGATTAAGTTCTGGGCAATGAAATGCAAACAGAATTAACATATACAACTTTCAGGCCTCATTCTTATAAATGAAGCTCTTCTTTGAGCAAATTATAGTTTTGCTATATTTTCCAGTCATACTGACAGGGCAATTAATAATCTGAACTATCAAATCCATTTGGAGATAATGGAGCTTACCAATTCTTGTCATAATTGCTTTCCATGACCTTGCCTCCTTCCTGTCTCCCCCCCAATCACTTTCCTGGTACACTTAATCCTGTTTCAACAGCAACATGTCAAACATGTCTGCTATTTGTCACCATATGCAATAGGACCCCTATCTGTCACCACATGCAAAAATTAATTCAAGATGGATAAAACACTTAAATATGAGGCATGAATCCTAAAAATTCTATAAGAATACATTGGAAAAACTCTTTTAGACATCAGTCTAGGCAAAGAATTTATGACTAAGTCCCTGAAGTCAAAGCAACAACAAAAATAAATAAATGGGACTTAAATTAAAAAGCTTGTGTACAGCAAAGGAAATAATCAACAGAGTGAAGAGACAACCTACACAATGGGAGAAATAATCACAAACTGTACATCTGACAAAGAACTAATATCCAGGATCTACAAAGAACTCCAACAAATTCAAGAATAACAAACAACCCCATTAAAAATGACAGAAGACACGAACAGAAGTTTTTCAAAAGAAAATAGACAAATAGCTGTGCAGAAGCTTTTTAATTTGATCAGGTCCCATTTATTTATTTTTATTGTTGCTGTGATTGCCTTTCGGGTCTTCTTCATAAATTCTTTGCCTAGGCCAATGTCTATAAGAGTTTTTCTAACATTTTCTTCTAAGATTCTTACAGTTTCATGCCTTAGGTTTAAGTTGGTTATCCATCATGAGTTGATTTTTGTGAGAGGTCAAAGGTGCAGATCCTGTTTCAGTCTACTTCATGTGGCTATCCAATTTTCCCAGCACCATTTATTGAATAAAAATTCTTTTTCCCAGTGTATTTTTTGTCCATTTTATCAAAGATTAGGTGGCTATATGAGGATGGTTTTATATCTGGGTTCTCAGTCCTGTTCCATTAGATATATGTCTCTGTTCTTGTGCCAGTAACATGCTATTTGGTTACTGTAGCCTTGTAGTATAGCTTGAAGTCTGGTAGACTGATGTCTCTCAATTTCTTTTTGCTTAAAGTAGCTTTGACTATACAGGGTCTTCTCTGGTTCCATGCAAAGAATAAAATTATTTTTTCTATATCTGCAAAAAGTGATGTTGGCATTTTAATAGGGATTGGATTGAATCTGTAGATCACTTTTGCTAGTATAGACATTTTAACAATGTTGATTCTGCCAACCCATGGACATGGTATGATTTTCCACTTGTTTATGTCCTCTGTATTTCCTTCCTCAGTGTTTTGTAGCTCTCCCTGTAGAGATTTTTACCCCCTTAGTTAGATATATTCCTAGGTATTTTATTGCCTTTGTTGCTATTGTGAAGGGTATTGTGTCTTTGATTTGTTTCTTAGTTTGACTATTGTTAGTGTATAGGAATGCTACTGATTTCTGTGTATTGATTTTTCAACCTAAGTCTTTGCTGAATTTGTTTATCATGAGAGCAAACAGACAACCTACAGAATGGGAGAAAATATCTACACACTACACATCTGATAAAAGGTTGACAACTAGAATCCATTTAGAACTCAGGAAAATGAGCAAGAAAAAATCAAACAACCCTATCAAAAAGTGGGCAAAGGACATGTACAGAAACTTTTCAAGAAAAAATAGTTTAATAGGCAATATATATATATATATATATATATATATATATATATATATGCTCAATATCTCTTATCACCAGAGAAATGCAAATCAAAACCACAATGAGATGTCACCTAACTCCAGTGAGAATAACCTTTATCAAAAAGTGACAAAACAATAAATGTTGGTGTGGATGCAGAGAGATAGGAAGATTCATACACTGCTGCTGGGTACAACCTCTGTGGAAAGTAATATGAAGATACCTCAAAGAGCTACAAGTAGATCTACCATTTGATCCAGCAATCTCATTACTGGGCATCTACCCCTCCATCCCCCCAAAAAAAGAAATTCTATAAAAAAGACATCTGCGCTCAAATATCTATAGCATCACAATTCACAAGTACAAAGATGTGGAATCAACCCAAGTGCCCATCAATATGAGTGGATTAATAAAACATGGTATATGTGCACCATGCATGGAGTTCTACTCAGCCATAAAAAACAATGGTGATCTAGCACCTCTTGTATTATCTTAGATGGAGTTGGAGCCCATTCTACTAAGTAAAGTATCACAAGAATGGAAAAACAAGCACCATATGTACCCACTATCAAATTGGTGTTAACTGAATAACACATATGTCCACATATAGTAGTAACATTCATTGGATGTCAGGTAGGTGAGAGGAAGGAGGAAGGAGTAGGTATATTCAAATTTAATGGGTGCAGCATGCATCATCTGGGAGATGGACAGGCCAGAAGGACAGGCTAGTGGGGCAAAGGCAATAATGTAACCTAAATCTTTGTACCTCCATAATATGCTGAAATAAAAATAAATAAATATATATAAAAAAGAAAATTCCACTGAAGAAGTAAAAAAAGAAAGAAAAGAAAAGAAAAGAAAATAGGCAAGTGGTCAACAAACATGAAAAAACGCCCAACATCACTAATCATCAGGGAAATGCAAGTTAAAACTATAATAATATATCACCTTACCCTTATCAGAGTGGCCGGTTTTAAAAAATACAAAAACAATATTTTCTGGTGTGGATACAAGGAGAAAGGAATGCTTATACACTCTTGGTGGGACTGTAAATTAGTAAAAACTCTATGGAAAAATAGTATGGCAATTCCTCAAAGAAATAAATATAGATCTACCATTTCATCCAGTGATTCCACTGCTGGGTATCTATCCAAAGGAAATGAAGTGATTTGATCAAAAAAACACTTGCACTCTAATGTTTATGACAGCACAATTTATAATTGCAAAGAAGTGGAATCAACCTAACTGACCTTCAATTGATGAGTGGATAAAGACAATGTTATATATATTTATGTACTGATATTGATATAAACACACACAAACACACACACACACACACACACACACACACACACACACACACACACCATGGAGCACAATTCAACAATAAAAACAAATAAAATAATGTCATTCACAGCAACCTGGATGAGACTGGAGATGGTCCATTTCCTAAGTGAAGAAATCTCAAAAATGAGAATGCCATATGTTCTCACTAATAAATGGGAACTAATTGATGGGTACATGCAGAAAGAAAGTGATACAGAGAATGGAAGAAACCAAGAAGGGGGGAGGTTGGGAGGGGAATGAGGGATAAAAACTTACCTATTTGGTGCAATTAATACCATTCTGGTAACAGGCACACGAAAAGCCCTGACTTAAGCATAATGCAAGGTAAAGTACTCATATAGCAAAAACACATATACTCCCTTAATTAATATTTTGAAATTTATAAAAAAGCAAAAAAAAAAAAAAGGTATTGGAGTAGAAGGAAGAGGAAAGAAAAGTAATCATGTTTGGTATTCTCTAAATTTTAATGACTTAAAATCTGTTGAGAGAGCTCCTTTCTACAGTATTTACCAGGTAACACATATATTTTTCAGATGAAAAGAAACATTCTCTTATTTAAAAATAAAGATTGGTACACTGTCTACAAATATTTGTTTCCAGATATCCAGATTTAAACACTGTTGTCTATCAGGGAGTATCTACTGGGTACATCAAAGGCCCTGGAGATATGTTAGTAACCTCAGGATTCCTTTTCCCTCCACAGACTCCATCACTGTAACAATCTGAAACAAACGATCTTCTTCTCTTGCTTAAGGAGGGAAAATCCTCTCTATTGGTTAACCTGTTAGAAAATTACTACACATTATTCAAAACTTTTGTAGACGCTGTGGGATAATCTTGATTTAATTTTGTTAATTAACAAGTTATATTAAAAAACCCAAACTGGAAATTTTCCAACAGGTAATATTATCACAGATTCAAATTTATTTTTTAAATTTTAACTCCCAGGAGTCAAATTAGTTCAACTAGTTGGTTTAATTGCCTTTAACTGTGCCTACCAAGTAGCAAAACAATAAACAATTATTTATGCAAATGTTAAATATGCTGTAGAATATTTTGATTTTTGTTTTAATTTTTGGGATGAATTGAGAATATTTTTGCTGGTAAATCACATTTTATTGGAACTTTTTTAAAAGAAGTTTTTTAAAGCCTTTCAAATACTTTATTGTCCTTAGCCTCAATTGTCAAATTAGAGACAGGATTCTAAAACCAAAATTGGTAAAGCTCTAAAAACTTTAGAATTTCAATCTTTAATATGGTAGCCACTGGCCATGAGGTTCAGTAATGAATAAAGAACAGAGGTATATTTGGTTCATAGTTGTGCAGGCTGTACAAGAAGCAAAGTACTGGCATCTACTGAGTCTCTTAAGTTGCTTCCACTCATGGTGGAAAGCAAAGGGGAGCCATCACACAGAGAGCACACGGTTAAAGAGGAGCCTGGGAGGGTAGGGAGGTGCCAGGCTCTTTTTAACAATCAGCTCTCCATTCAACTAAATGACAGCACCAAGTCTCTCCTGAGAGATCTGGCCTCAATACCCAAACACCCTCCATTCAGCCCCACCTTCAGCATTGGGAATCAAATTTCAACATGAGATTTGGAGGGGTCAAATAAGCCAAACTCTAGCACCTACATAAAATTAAAACAAAACAAAACAATTCTTCAATTTTACTAGCCATACTTCAGGTGCTCAATAGCTACCTGTGGCTAGTAGCTACTATTTAGTTAGCATAAGTAAGAATATATTCATCATTACAAAAAGTTACATTACAGAGTACTGTCTAGAACTTTCATAGCTTTCTATTGGCCTTGGTGATATAAGATCTCCCCTTATAAGTTAGGAAAAGACTCCTCCATGCCCCATTGGAATCTCATTTTTGATCAGAGACTCTATCCCACAGCAAGCCAATATGGATACAAACAACTTTTATCTTATACAAACAAAACCTTATTATTAAGCCAGAAGAAGCAGCTTTTTCAAGAAAGCCACAGAAATAGAACTTGCAAGACCTGAGAGGTTAACAGAGAGTCTCTGAGAGAGAGAGAGAGAAATCGACCCTTTAGTCTCTATGGAAAGGACTTCATCATACTATTAATAATGATTATTAAGAAAAATCTGCCTCTGAACCTGAATAGATATGATGTTGCTGGTATTTTTAAACAATTCATAACAATTGACATACCACTAAAACTTCAAGATATTGATCTTTGTATTTACTTTTCCCAATTAAAAAGACATAGCTATCCTCTCTGGTTCCTTGGGCTTCCACACAATTGGGAAAATTCAAGGTGGGGAGCCTTCAGAACCCTCCAGAAGCCAACAATCCTGGGTGTTAGAGATCAAGACTCCCTTAACTTCCCTGTAGCTCGACCAAAGCTATTAGACAGCTACCTCCCTGATTCTAGGTTCCTGACTCCCTTTTCCTGAAATGTTTGTATTAAGAAGCTTATAATTATAAATCTTTTGTCAGCTTCTTTGAAATGTAAATTTTTCTAAAGCATCTTGCCAGTTTTGGCAGGAATGTTTTCTCAAAGACTTGGGAGCTATTCCTTCAAAACATAATCATTAATGGGACTATTCATGGATTTAAACAAAATAAAAAAAAAAGAAAAAAGAAAGAAAATATAAATGTAATAATTGAAGGAGATAGAGGCCTTATCTCCCTGTCTCTGTGGGAGGGTAGGAACCTAACTTTGGTAAGTTCCCTTTCTCCAATTTATAAAACTACCTTTTGCCATGAAGACACAAGAAAGTTTATTTTTCCCGTGGGTAAAGCCAATTAATAAACACCAATGGCTGACCTAAGATTCCCCTACCCCAGCTCTTAAAAATTCTCCAAGTCTTTATCTCCACAGAATTAAGTATTCAGCATGGGTATGTGCTTGCTCCCCTATTGCTGGCAAAAGTATCAGAATAAAATCTATTTCTGTTTGTTAATCTTATCCAGTATAATTTTTCTTCACCAGTAGATAGTGACTCTAAGACTTGGTTTAGTTGACAACACAGAGTATGCAATTTCCAACCAAGAAGTTTTGAAATAATACTTTCCAAAAACTTCTGTGCTTTTTCTGTTTCCTGCAATGCTAATCTTGAGTGTTATACTTCTATGCTCTCTGGTGATCGATTAAAGTATTTTCAATATGCTTTCCTGTACTTCTACCCCCATAATCTTTTAACTACCATTTAAGGAAAGACAACGTTCTCTTGTGAGTTTTTTTTTTTCAGACTGTAACCACTGCTCTGAACCTAACTATTGCTGAATGTGTCAGTCTTGACCTGCTCTTGCTAATCAAAATTCAACTACTGTTCTTTAAATTCTTCAGAGAAGTTTGATTTTCTTCTTCATGTTCCTTCAAGTGCTTACATTTTTCTTTCATTATTAATTCCAAGTTTTAATCTCATTATAAGCAGACTTTGATCCCATGCCAACAAAATGTTTCTGTTAATACTAAGATCAGCATAGTCCTCTCATCAAAACTCAGTTTGATAAGAGTGGAAACTAACAGCAGTACTATCCTTTTACGCCAAACTCTGCTGCTTTGCAGTTCCTGTTTGACTTCACTCAGAAAATCTGCTCTCTTTAGGGTATCAAAGGTTGTCTTCCTCCTGTTGCCATATTTTTTTCCTGTATTCTTGGCCCATTCTGTATCCTACAGTACTATTTCTTCTATGAACACCAAACTCTTCTCTAGAATCCTGACAAACCAGTTTATAATTATTATCCAGTACTGTCACAGACAATCAAATTAGCCCTTGATTTCCTTTTGTCTAGCTGAAAAAGACAGTGTGCTATAGCAAAAACTTCTTGGAGCCCCTATATGGAACATTCCATTAACAGACCAATTAGAACAAACACAAACAAACAAAAATACTTGAGTGTCTGAAAAAGATCCCTCTGAACTGTGGTATATGTATTTTGTCATCACGGTTTGGTAATCTAGGTTTCTACTATAAAAACTAAGTGTGTTTCTGGTAAATGCCTGTGTTGAAGTTGGCTGATGAATTCTTTCCAGAATCCTAGAAGTTACTGTGTAACCATTATCAAATTAAATAACTTATCTTGTAACAGAAAAGACCAAATTTAGTTCAATTAGAGAAAACTACCTGCACAGCTTTTTGATCAGCAAATTCTCAACAATGCCTTACAGCCTGGCTTTATCAGCCCTTGGTGGAAGGAAGGAAGGAAGGAAGGAAGGAAGGAAGGAAGGAAGGAAGGAAGGAAGGAAGGAAGGAAGGAAGGAAGGAAGGAAGGAAGGAAGGAAGGAAGGAAGGAAGGAAGGAAGGAAGGAAGGAAGGAAGGAAGGAAGGAAGGAAGGAAGGAAGGAAGGAAGGAAGGAAGGACAAAAAAAGTATTTCTCAGAGCTGACAGCTAGCAGCTGACCCAGTTGCTATCAACAACGCCATAATATTCCCCTGAGGAGCACGATTGCTTTCATATGGTATCAGCAGCTGATGAGAACTCTTCACAACCATAAAGACCATTTCATAGTCATGATTGAGCAAAGACAAAAACAAACTCTATGTAAACTGCTAAATATTACTAAATAATCTCCTGTTCCCAGCTTACAGAAATTACTGCTACTGCTTCTCCAATAACAACTCTAGCCTCATCTGTTCTTCTGGACTCTTAGAGAAAAGATCCCAAACACCAAACTGTACCTATTTTTTGACAGTACTCAAATGAAACCCCTGCTTCCTTCAATCTTCCCCCAAATTAAATAGTAGTAAGCCTCTTCTAATCCCCTTTATCAAGATGCCTCAAGGTTTCATCTGTTGTGGAATGGTGCCTCCTTTGCTACAGAAGACGTAATGAACCTAACTTTTTTTGATCACAGATGTACTTAGGAGTGGTCTTTGGTTTTGACATGAGCCACACACTACTTTAAGACAGGAAACTGAGGTAGAAGTGCTAGCTCATATTTCATAGTTCATACAACCAGTGAAGGACAAAATTAAAATTCAAACACAGGAAGTTTGGCTCAAAAGTCCATGCTCTCAAATTTATGCCATGCTCAAATGATGTGATATAAGCAGAAGTTATGCCAACACATTTCTATTCAAGCTGCCACTACTGAAAACATGATGCCAAATAGTTTGACATTTTTAATGCAAAAAAACTGTACAAAATAATCTAGTCTATCCTATGTACCTTAGTTCAAAAGAGTTTAACAATTTATCTGAACATTTGTGGTTATGTATCTTATTTATGCAATTACAACTCATTCTATTGCCTGGGCTCTAAACAAAATTGTAAATGTAAAGAAAATCAGTTTTCCAAAACTATGAATGTGTTTTGTCTTTGTATCCTTTTTTCTTTTATCTTCATATGAATATGTTAATTATAGAAGAATTTATATTCTAACTTAGTAATGGGAGAGCAGAAAAGGAATGAAAGGAAATAGGTTGGCAAAACTGAATCTGAGTGGTGTCAAGTCAATTTATTTTGGCTACACAGAGTTATTGTGGGCTCAGGAAAAAGCTGCAAAACAACTGACAAGAAGTGTTTAATCTTCATTTTTAATATGAATTTCTCATTCTGCTTTATTGTCCTATGTTTTATGAATTTTATTTCCTGTAACTTCTTAAGATATGAAACTATTATATCCTAGAATATTTCATCCATAGAAAACACAAAGCAGTGTGCAATCCTTGGGGTCAAGCAATTGATTAAAGTGAAAGATAATTACAAAGATGCTATGGAATGCATATTTGCCTTTAAGGATTTTTCTTTGAACAAATTATAGTTCTTTTGCTACATTTTCCAGGCATACTGACAGGGCAATTAGTAATCTGAACTATCAAATCCATTTGGAGATAATGGAGCTTATCAATTCTTGTGTTGTAATTGCTTTTCAAGACCCCGCCCCCTGCCTGTCTCCCCCACCCCCAATCACTTCCCGGTACACTTAATCCTGTTTAAATAGCAACATGTCAAACATGTCCGCTAATCAACTGGCTGGCATCCCCATGGAGATTTCTGCAGTTTTAAGCACTGCATTTCACTGTGTAAGGATTTTTCCCAAATATTGACTTTTGGTTTTCAAGGTTACTGATGATGTGCTCTGGCACATTAATCATTCTAACCATCTTAACAAAGAAGCTCATTAAAAAGACAAATACATTTATCAAGCAAATCATCAACAGATTATATACTTCCCACCCACAATAGATTATAGCTAAATAAATAACTTGGGTATTTTATAATTAAATATGCAAAACACTTAATATTTTAATACTCAGATCATACATTGAGGAAGGGGGAGAAACTGCTTTTTATAGTATATAATCAATAGAGTACACTGTAGACACCATTGTGTGAGTTAAAAATAAGAATAGTTCTTTGAGTATACAAATGAAATAATATTTTGATGTCATGATGAAGCCATAATATTTGTCATAATAATGTCATGATGTCATGTGAAGTTCAAATGATTGGAAGTTTAGCTTAAAATTTCCATAGAACAACATCTTTGTATCTATTTCTAGTATCTAACAAATACATAGTGTCTGCCTGAGAAATAAGGTTTAAGGTTGGGAAGATACAGCCAAGCAGTCATTTGCCCTCAGGTAGAACTGAAGTTGGAGTGATTATTTCTTTTGTCAGACAAATAATATTTTAAAGGCTTGGGAAAGGTCTAAGGGGTCATTTTTGTCTTAGGTTCAAATTTTATCTCCTGCTATATCTCTCACCCAACCTACCTCACACAAATCTGAGTTTTGAGTGGAGAAGTTTGCTTTTCCATCTCTGGGTCTCCAAATTAATGGACAACCAATAACCTTGAATTGCAGCCCTAGGGCAGAAAGGATCTCCTTAACAATTTCTTATTTCATTATTTTTCTCTTTTTAGTTTCAAAGTAAGTATATTGCTTTCTAGTAGAACCTACTAAAACATGTACAAAATAGCTAACACACTCAATTATCCTAAAAATGTTACTGTCAAATCCACCAGTGCTGCTCTACTGAATCCTAAAGGATAATAGGCTCCAGATTCATTAAAATTTTCATGACCATTTAACAAGCTTTGCTGACTTCAGTGACTGGTATCAAAGTAAAAACTGCAGCAGGCAAAGCTAAGCAGGCAAGAGAGACTTTATTCAATGCCATTGCAACAGAGAAGAAAGATTGGAACTAAAGGAGTCAATTTGGCCAAAACAAAGAGCAGGAGAGTTTTTAAGAGTTGGTGAAGGGGTGACAGGGAAAGTGGAGGGTGTCATAGGCCATCTGTGTTTACAAATTAGCTGTATCCAAAGGAAAAGTAAATTTTCTTTTATCTTTGTGGTAGGAGGTAGTTTTAAAACTTGGAACAAGGGGCCCACCAAAGATGAGCTCTTACCCTTCCACAGAGATGGGGATATAGGAGTTCTATCTCCTTTAATGCTTACATTTCAAAGGGATAGCTCCCAAGTCCTTGAAAAACATATTCTTGTGCTGTGACACTGTCAGGAGGCTTTCTGAAAGATTTACATCTAGAAGTGTCATAAAAAGAATTTACAATTACAAGTTTTCTTAAAGTAAGAGTTCTAGGAAAAGGGAGATTAGTGATCGAGAGTCAGGAAGAAGCCTGTCTAAAGGTTAGTCAATCTTAATTTTAAGGCTATCTTTGGTTCCTGAGTAAGTGACTATTCACTGCCTCTGCCCTACCTTCCAAATTAGCTCACCTTTTAGGGTCTGTTTCTTATAAAAATACATTTATTAGATCAAATTCTGTATCAGAGTTATTTTTTGCAATTAAGATAACTCAACCTAAATTGGTTTAAACAATGAATTGATTGGTGGATTTAAAGACTTAAGCAACTAAAGCTTCCAATGTTAGGCTAAGTTTCAGACTTAGTGAATCTGCCATCTTCTATGCATTTCTTTCAATTTATTTATTTATTTTTTTGGCTCTTTCCCCATGGTAGGAAGAATGTTCCAATGGCAACATGATTATGTGTTCACATTCAGAGAGAGAAGTGGGTGGGGTAGGTGTAAGTGGGAGCGTTTCACAACTTTAAATAAATATGTTGAGATTTATTATGACTGGACCCTGCTGAATCTAACTTTGTGGCCAGAGTTCCCATACAATAGTTTATCCCTGAATTAGTCACTACAGAACAAAGATGGAAATTCCATGAAGGAAAGAGACCCTGTGGAGCGGATAGGCTTAATCCATCCAAACTTCTTGATTGATACACAATGGAAGGCGAAGGGAGGAATGGATTCCTGAGGTGTCTCTGGGGTGTGGGAGGGTAAATGGGGCAAATGGTGTCCTCTGTTATTACTACTGGGCCATAACTGCCAAGTATCCTTGTTAAACCTTGAACAGTGCTATAGTACTACAATCCACTAATAAACAGGAATTTACCACATGATAACATGTTGCCAACCTAATTGTGACTTTGCTCAAACTAAACTCATTCTCTACCACTCAACCTTGTTCCTCACTGCTCCACTTTGCTAGATGGTCACTCTGGGGTATATTTTAAATCTAAAATCTATCAAATACTTCTTGCGTGATTGTAAGTAAGTTACTCAACTCTCTTATACTTTATTGTATATAGAATTACTTTATAAAGTAGAATTACTTTATAAAGTAGAAATTAAAATATCTCTTTGGCAGAGTCCATGGGACTTCAAAGAATCATTTTAGTAAGCCTAATTCTCTGTCTGGCTCATGGAAAACATCCATTTAAACTCATTTTCCTTCCCTTCCTTCTCATAGACTATCAGAACAGCTTAAGCCCTTCTATCTGGATTTTCAGATACTTCATTATCTCGATTAGCCCACTTGCTTATCACTTTCTTTAGTGAAATCAACAGAATTCCCTGCCAGACCCTCAGTGCACACCATGTTTGTTCTTAATCCTTTGCTCACTCTGCCGTCACTGCCTGGGAGGTCCTCTGTCCAACTCCAATCCACAGCCCTCTACGTGTGCCTTATCTCAGAGGGCAAGCCCGTGCTAAAGCTCTCTCTGTGTGCCACGTGCTCTTAGAAGACTGAGCTGTTGTCTGAGATTCCAATTTCTTCCTCAGAAGAAAATTCCAATTTCTTCTAAGGAAGAAAACATAGCAATCAATGATTGAGTCAGACAGGCCTGAACCAGACCTTGACTAGTTCTTTTATTTGAAATTTTTGAATTTATGCAACTCCTTGTTTCTGAGCTTTGATCTAACCTGCTAAAACGAAAGAAGTAAGAGTGCTTCTTTCATGGGTTGTTGCCAGAATTAAAGGAGATTCTCTAGGGCTTAAACAGCTACTAATGCATGGAAAGTGCTGTAATTATCCTTGCTGTGCCAGATATTTTATACCTAAGGCTCTGGGAACAAGCCCCTTAACTACATTTGTATGGACAATCAACCCAAAGTTTTCAAAACATTTTTCCTTTTTGAATCACTTCATTATTAACTTATCTGTAAAATTCTCTGAAAATATTTTAACATGATAGAGAAATGCTATAAAACCTTGATAAATTCTCCATAAATATGTTCCTAAGTTAGGTGGAAGTGAATAAGAAATCTTTTTTTCCATCATCTTTCAGATATGACCAAATAAATGAACATACTTAGAAGAAGAAAATATTCTAGAAATAATCTCAGTTTGTTTCTGGGAATAAATAAATTCATCAAAATCACATTATTCTAGTTAGGAATTGTCTTAGTCTATTTTGTGTTACTGTAATAGAATTCTACAGACTGGATAACTTAAAATGAGCAGAAATTTATTTGGCTCATAGTTCTGGAGGCTGTCAAGTGCAAGAGCATGGTGCTGGGGTCTGGTGAGGGACCTCCTGCAGCGTCACCCATGATGGAAAGTGGAAGGGCAAGAGAGTGCAAGTGAGCCGGGTGGGGACGGCTGTACCTACCTTTGTAACAGCCTACTCTCACTACAATGAACCCACTCCTGTGGTGACGACATTATACGGAGCCCTTATGGCCTAATCACCTCTTAACAGTCCCAGCTCTTAATACTGTCACAATAGCAATTCAATTTCAACATGAGTTTTGGAGGGGACATTCAAACCATAGCAAAAACTAATTCTTACTGTTCAATAAGTTGAGAGTCACAGAGGGCCTCTTTCCAAAATAATGACCTTCTTTCTTGTCTTGGTTCTGAACAATTTAAGAAACAGAAGAGCAATAGATGGAGTACCAATATATCCTTTTTAGTACTCCAGATTGAAGGATATGATTTAAAACAATATTAGCTAATTGGTTGAGCTTACATTGAACCTTACTTAACCCACTTCCTTCTGAAACTTAATAAAGACATCACTGAAGAAGGACACGATTCTCATGAGAGAGAAAACCAGTCCCCAAAGTGGCAGAGCAGAATGTGTATTCCTCTGATTCCATGAGCACCTCTGAAGAAGAAGAGCCACCACAGAAGGGCAGGTCTGCCTCCCAAGATGGGCAGAGATCTCAAGGTCACACTTGTCCCCAGGAAAAAGACAGGAGCAGCACTCCACATCCCCAGTTCTTTCCAACAAGCTCACACCTGAGCATGGGGAGAAAATGGGGAGGTGGAGAGAGGCTGGAGCAAGTTTAGGGAAAACCTCCCTTATTAAAAACTTCCCCAGAAGACCAATAATGTTCCCTTTTACCTTTATTCTTGATAAAAAAAAAAAACTTCTCATTTGCCTTAAAATAAAAGTGGTATTGAGACAGATTATCTTAATTTTTATTTTATTTTTTAAAAAATTTTATAATTTATTTTCAATCGAACATTTCTGTTTCTATTTTATTTGTTCTTACAGTTTCTATTTATGATAATTTTGTTTACTTTCTATTTATTTTAGTGAAATAATTTTTTTAAATAAGAGAATGAGTTGATTTGCCAACTTTATTATATTAATTGTATTACAGACTGTATACAGTCATAGTAAAAATTATGAAGTCTGGATCCAGAAAAGTTATCAGCTTTGATTTAAAGGAGAAGAGTGATCTACATTTCAATGTGGTAAATATCATCAATATCAACCAGGAGAATCAAAACCAGGCACATGGTAGTTGTAACTATGATCACTTTTTTTCCTTGAGAGAACTTTTTAGTAGTGGGTATGCTAATGCCAAACAAACGGCTACAGGTTTTTAAGGTTTGGGGTAGGTAGCCAAAGCCACCTCTGCTATTCGATTCTGCATTTTGCTGTGAAAGTGCTTTAAAATTGCTGAGCATTCTTGGGAAAGGTCCACTGTGAGGCTGTGGCAGATGTTACAGCAGCTGCTCCCCTGTTGTAAAGTGCATTCTATGCCACCCGGCCAAGGCAAGGGAGAGCGGCCGTCAACGTGGGAAGAGCAGCAGCTGTGGCCGCAGCAGACCTTCCAGGGATGGAGCCTGTTGAGGAGTGTAAAAGGCTCCAAAACATCATGAAGCTGGGTTGATGCACATCCAGTCACCATGGCCACTCCACTGCCATGCCAAGTGGAGAGAACAGGGAGAAAAGCAGATGTACCAGCTGCTCCTCTTGGGGTTATGATGCATTTCATTCTGTAATGAATATTCTTGATATTTTCTTTCTCCCAAAGCTCATCAGCTTATCATACCTGCTCCTCCATAGGCAAAATTCTAAAATCAGTATTCCTTCATTCAGCTAATATTTATCAAGCTTATGATGTGGCAGGCACTGTGAGGCCCATGGGATTCAAAAATAAATAAGAGAACATTTTTCCTCTCAAGGAGATTAAAATGAATGGGGAAAATAATACGTAAATAAAAAGCTATATGTCATAATTAGGACCTGTGATATTGGCAAACAATGGGGGTTTAGAAGAGAGATTGCCAACCTATATGCCATATAGGAGGAAGACAGGAAAGCTATGTAAGGATATCTGCAAAGAACAATTGGACTTTACTCAAAGGACAATGGGAAACACTAAAGGTTTTAAACATAGGAGGAGAAGACCATCTGTCTTTAAAAGAAAAAAGACATGGAAAGTAGGCACCGCTACCACCTTTTCCTTAGAGACAGCTCTCCCAGTGTGTCCAATGTCAACATACACTTTAGTTAAAGCATATAAAGGAGCCATTCCCAAACCCTGGGAGGCTCAAGAAGCACTGGGACCAGGAGCAGGCCACCTGATGAAGACATTGGTGAAAAAATGATAATCACAGCTGGCAGCTTTGAGCTCCGCAGCTCCCAGCTGGTCATGCTGGGACAGATGGCCTCACTTGGCTCAACTAGCTGCTCAGGAATATCCTTTGATTCCATTCCTTAAATTCTGGTTTGCAATTGATCTTCTCAATGCAAAATATGCATTTTGATCTTCTCAATGCAAAATAGCCTATTGCTATTGATATGAGATAGGCTCTAATCGAAGCATTATTCCATTGTTAAGACCCAGATCAAATCTGAAAAGGACTGAATTTCAAGGGTAGGGATCTTCCATGCCTACTTCTACCCACTAATTCGTTTTCCTACCCACCACTTCCTCACAAATCTTCCCACAACTATCACAGAGTCAGGGCCTGTTTCCCAGGCTTCCAAACCTCGCATTCCCACAGGGCTCCATGCTCAGAAGCATGTTTCATACTTTGGAGTTGATGCTGCCTTGAATTTCTTAGTAACTTTATCTTTGAGTTTGTATTTTGTAAGTGAAGTCAAATGAGACGACTGATTGTGTACTAGGGGCTTGGAGTTTCAGCTCAATTATTCCGCGCAGTGACCATTGTCACCAATCAATGTCTTCAGAGGCCTGGGCCTAGGCATGGAGAGGGTCAAAGTCAGGTGCTTGCTCTCCAGGCCCCAAGTCACTGGGCACAGCTTTAGGCGACTGGGAGAGTCAGCACAAGCCCTGCAAATATTTCCACATCCACAGGGAGTGAAGGATTCAACAACAATTGAAGTACACTGTGACAAGCCAAGAGAGAAGCCACAGAGAAAAAGGAAAAAAAGCTTCTTTTTTGCTTTTTGAACAATAGATTCTGCATTTTTATTTTGCTGTAATACCCACAAATTATGTAGCGGGTGTAGATGGTCTGACTGAGAGCAAAGTAGAAGGTACTCTCCCGGAGGGGCCCGGGAGATCTCGCATTTGATAGCATCCTCGTCTCCTCTGCTCTTCCCTGCACACTGGAATGGAAGTGTTGGCAGGATTGCTTTTATTCTTTTGGGTCTGCCTCACATTTTGAAATTTTACTGTTTGATTTTAAAAGCTTTAGTGTATAGTACAGGCCTGCTAGGAATACTTGCTGGAAGAGCAGCAGTTTGAGGGAAATAATAAATACCAATTGAAAGGCAGGCTTTGGTAGGGGAATCAAGCAGGGAGAAAGCATGGGGCAAGGCTCTGAGTCAGGACCGAGAAAGCTGTGTAACAGATAACTACTCCTCTGAAATGGAAGTTCTAAATTAAGGTGTACATAATGATTATGGTCTTCCTTTACCCACCTAATTCCTCTTGGACTTAACTGCATCTACTTTGTTGTTTTGCATGGTATGACCAAGTAATACGATGTTATTACGCAGCAATTAACACACTTAATTTCACAAAAACTATTTTTGAAATACAATTTGTACATTCTGATTAATGTTTTAAAGGCTGGAGATTTTTCAAGCCAGAGTTTGGATTTATATTGTATCAGTGGAAATATTTCAAAGATAAAACTAAAGGCACTGTTCACAAAAGGAAGACACAATTGAGAATAAAGCTATAAATAAAGATCAACTGCAATTTTTACAAGCAAGCCAGTTGCCAGAATAATAAAGAATTCTTGAAAGTGTTTTATCAGTTGGTTGATTTTGTGAAAAGAAATCACTATTGAGCAAATGTAATCTAGTGTCTTCAGATGTGAAATTCAGAAATGGGAGTGGGTTCTACCATGTAAACAGAATCAATTGAATCATTAAAGAGATTACACAGATGGAGTCTGGACATACTGATAAGATTAAAAAAAAGTTTAATTTGAAAATGGTACCTTATATAGATGAAGCCAGCTTGACACTTAGTAGAATGATTTAAATTATATTGGCCATTCATGAGAGAAAAAAAAAATAGACCTTATGTCTTAAATAAATTATGTAAATTAAAGCATTTATATTAAATCAAAATTTAATGAGTTTCTTTGGACTTGTTAAAAATTAAACTTTGAGGTTAATTTTCTTGGAATACGTATAGATGATTGTTTTTGACCATTTGGACACAAATGCCGTATTTACATTTTACAGATAATTCAAGTGAGTTTACTCCATGGCCATAAAAATCAAAAACTCAGGGTTTCTTCATTTTTCTGTCAGTCCCTTAATAAAAAAGTATTGTAAACAGCAACTTCTGGCTCCCATGAGGGTTCAAGGATGTCCTGAGCACTGGGAAAGGTTTTAATAATGCCACAAAATTGTATGTTGTCCTCCATGCGGGTGTGCTCTGCTCCCGGGAGCAGCACAGATGGAAAACAGCAGAATAAGCACATTGTTTATACTTCCAGATTTAAATCTCCAGTGAACACATTGCCAAGGTAAGTCTCTGGATCAACTGCTGTGGGCCAATCTCAGAAGAATATATTCTCTCCTTTCTGTATTATATTATTGCCTCCCTGTCATATAATTCAACAGTAAATATTGCCTAAATTATGAAAATAATATAATTTTTAACTATTTTTAACTATAATTATTGTGATTTTAATAATCATTATCAAGTGCATGTCAGATGCCAGGTACTGCAAAATATTGGGGCTACAAGATAGACACTGTCATTGTCCTCTGGAAAGGAACACGGGGGTAGCACTCATTAAGAAACTAAAAGTATGCAGTGAAACCAGAAGAGCCTAGGGTGATGAGAAAAAAGAAAATAGTAGAAGAGAATCTCCCTCCTCATCTATGGCGGAGCAGAGGTTTCAATAGAAAACTAGTTTAAAAGAAAAAAAGAATACAGCCAATATGATGAATAATAATAATGATATAAAAGCCCAGGTTTGCTAAAATACACTCTAACAAAGCAATTTGCCCTTGGCTAATAAGAGAAAAGAGTATTAAGTCATAATAAAACTGCAGAAATATACAAGCAAGACATAGATATAGATATAGATATACCAGATACATACAAATGTATACCACAGGTCAAATTTCAAATTATATTTTAGGGACTATAACGTAGAATTATTGTAATTTAAACTATGTTTTTCAAGATCCAATTCAAGTTATTTCCACATATACTTACTGAGTGTCTACCATATTCCATGGATTATGCTTGGCACTAAAGAGAATAATAAAGGAAGCATTCACATTACTATAGTATAATGCATAGGAATGTTGGGTGTTAGGACAAATGAGAGATGATTTTGATCTCTGAGTGTTTGAAGATATTCTTTCCAATTTTGCTTATTTAAACCACACTACTTTATATATGTTAAAAAAAAAAGTGCTTCCCCCCACCAAGACTAGTTACGTTGGTTTATAAAAAAATAATTTACAAACCTCATTTACTTCTCTAACAATGTAGACTTTGCTAAGTAACTCTATTTAGTGAGTGAAGTGATTAATTTTATAGAGTGGAACAATTTTCTTAATTTAAACAGTATCTCAAATGAAAGCAGATCACTATTCCCTCTGGCCCAAGCATTAACCGACTGCCAAAATGTCCTTAACTGGCTTGTTCTAATAGCCAGCATGATTATAACAAAAGTTAATTCCGATTTTCATTTTATTTTAGAACTAGATCTTATTTTATTAAAATTACCCTTAGGCTTTTCCCCACCAGTAAAGAATAAACTACAAATCATATTTTCCATTTGGAATCGTTCTTATCCCCTAGGAAAAAATCAATACATCAAAATTAAATTTCAAAACTGCATTAACAGCATCTTTGAGGTCAGGTATTCTAATGGAGTCTGAGTGGAAACCAAATTATGGAATTATTATATGTGGACAATATAATTATTTTTACCACTTTTACTTTATAGAATACAACAAAAAAGAATTAAATGATGTAAGGTTCAGTTATGAGATAGAAGTATGTTTAACTGTGTCATCTTAATACCACTGAACATAAAGATTTCACATGAGCATCAGTTTTAACTCATGGAATCTGCATTAAAATGTGGATATTTAAAAGTTTTAGCAAAATATCAAAATTAAAGAAAATAAACAGTATTAAATTTAAGCAGTTGACCTCTCTAGCAGTACATGAACTCATTAAAGACATCAAAGTATTATTGAATAGGATAGGAGACTGGAGAGAAATTTTAGAAATCAATGAATACAATCATATTCATTTTAAAGAAAATGAGAACCATAATAGTAAAATGACATAATATTATCCTCAATTTAATCTCTTACAAGCAATTCTCATATCTTCTTTTTCTCCATACTGCATTTCCTTATGTAATGTTCTCAGCATTTGGGGCTTAACCCCTTGGGAAAGTTTGATGCTTATGATGCCTATTAATTCTGAGAGGAAGGAATTTTTGTCTGATGTATCATTTGGCACATACTTTGTGTGGCTAAGGGAATCCCAAAGCAAGCAGATGAATTTGGAGATGGCAGCAAATAGGAGTGGACTCATCAGAATCAAAAACTGTTCTGCATCATAATATTTAAAAAATCATTATTTTGACCTAGTTAAAACTTTGAAGCATATGTTTCCTTTAGAGAAAATTGTTTTGTCTTTAATACAATGTGGTGAATCTCTAACATCCATTCCTTTTTCTTAATTCAAATACAATATCCCCTACATTTACCAGGCAAATGCTGCTTAGGTAGAGATTCCATTTGCCAATATTCCATGCAGCTAGGTATGCCCATGTAATGAACTTTTGCCCAGCAGAATTTAAGTGTGAAGGGGTGTGTGTAGTTTGTCACAAAAGTTTAAAGGAAGCAACTAGAGCTTCTCTTTCCCTCTTCTTGCTGGCCAAACTGTAGACTCAGTTGAGCAAACTGGCCCTGATCATGAAGGGATAGACCACACTTTGGATGATGGTGGAATGAAAAAAACAGATGGAATCAGGGTCTCTGGGTAAGCTCATGGAGGAGAGCCACTTTAACCCCTGGCCTGCCCGCCAACTCGGCCTTTTAAGTAAAAGCAGAATGAACTTTCAATCTCATTTAAGACAGTATTTATTGTTTTCTGATAAAAACTTCCTTGAGGGCTCATAACCTAAAAATACATAAGACTGAATTGATATTCTTTATGTATCCTTGGGAGAGGGGTGTGTGTCTATGTGTATGTGTGTGTGAATTTTCAACGTTTTAACTACAAAATAAATAATTCCAATACAATAAACCCATACCTGGAAAAACCTATAAGACCACAGAGAGATTCTTTAACTCGTTATGTGGCAGTGATTTGAAATACATCCTCACAAAATGGATTTCAGGATTGCCTTTTCTTGCATGTCTCCTGTTTTATGGCTTGCCTCCAATTTTTCTAGCTTCTTTGTACTAGATATCGAGTTCCAAGATGCTATGAAACACTGATATTTTGGTCATTGACACGTCACTTGATATGTGGAAAATAAAGAACACTGGCCATCGGTTCCTTTAGTATATTGGAATTTAGTTTGGGCTCAGAGGGTAAAACTTATTTGAAGTGGCTAAGCCCTTTCTTGCTATAATCTGCTCTATCTTGATCTTTCTTCATTCATGCTTTCCATTTTGGAGTGTGCTGGCTGTGAAAGGTAGGTACGTTCTCCTCATGGTGTCTGTGAAATTAAAGTTTGAAGACACTATTGTTAAATGTTTATACATTGTCTTTTCTTTTTAATTTGACACTCACGTCCATCATTTTGGTGTGGATTTTCTAATAGTTAAAATAATAAAAGGCCTGCATTATGTTTCTTTTTTTGTTTTTTGTTTTGTTTTGTTTTGTTTTACCTCCAAGAGCAAAGAAGCATAGTCAAATTTAATGCTTTAATATAGGTATCTACAAGATTTTCTGTTTGCTCAGACACAACAAAGATTATCTGTGTGAACATGGTTGAGTTACTTTTCCTCATTCGAGGTGGCTTAATCCTAAACTATATTAATTCTCAACTATATTAATAGATTATTCTCATTGGATTGTTAAGTCTAAAGGAGACAATGCTCATATAGAACCTATCTAGCTCAATATAAGAGGAAAATGCATTATCATTATCATTACCATTATTTAACTTTAAATATTGTACATGGAGAACCTAAAGTTTTAATTTGAATATTAAATATTTCATATGGAGAACCTGAAGTTTTCATTTAAATATCAAAATATCCAATAGAGTTTGTGTTCTAAAAGAATGATATCCTTTCTTCATATTTCTCAACATGTCCAAAATTTCTTAAACCAATATAAATTTTTTGGGACTTCATATGTCTAAACATTAAAGACCTTACTTTGATAAATCACCTAAATGACCTCACTTAAGGTTTATGCTGCAAGTCTTAGAGGACTTTAGTTCTGAGACATATCGGAATTTCTGTGGTCATCTTGTCCATGCAACTCTTCCTTAATGCTAGTAGGCCCTTTACATTTGTCTACCCATTGCCTGGGGATCTCACAGGCATTCAGTAGCAATTTTTATTGCAGAAATATTTGCATTTGAAATATGCATATTTACTATAAACATACAGATTTGTTGTGTGTATGTGCATATATTATTTATTTATAGCTGGTAGAATTAGAATACAGTGATAAGTTTCATATTATATAGGTAAAACATAACTTTTGATTGACTTGCTCTTTTAAATATGTTTATCTTTTAAAAGAAAAGCATTTATTTTATTTAAGAGAGAATTTGCATAAAAGAAGTTATTAGATTGAGTTGGGGCTTCTATTGCCACTTGTGATAATTACATGCATAAGTTAGCCACAGGGCAGAGAAAATATATGACCTCTTCTAAATGCATTATTCAGTCTATATTAACTACCATGAGCTTGACTACTAAAGAGAACCTTATATGTGACCTTGAACGGTTACTAGCTACTTCGCAGGGCTTGGGGGAAAATTAAAATAGATAGTGATCAGGAAACGTCCTAAGACAACATTTATCACACCACACACATTTGAGTTCTTTTTCTTTACTTACTTTTGGTTTTCATCACCAATTAATATGAGAAAATTTTTTAAAACTTATTTTTCTGAAACTTCATGTAAACCAATGATATGGGAAGTGCTATTATTAACATTAGTAATATAACTTTATATATACTACTGCTTTTAATAATTATATTTAACATTTATTGGAAATTTTTTATAATCCAGTCATGGTACATGCATCATTTCATAATAATATTTTTGCAGAGCATCTATTATTATCCTGATTTTACAAATGAGGAAATTAAAGCTTATAGATACTAAGGAATGTACCCAGGATTTCATAACTAACAGATTTCTGTCTGTATGAATCTAGAGCCCATGTCATTAACCTTACAATACACTGTTTTCTATAGTGCTTACCCACTCAGTAATTTTGAAAATTTGTATTTTACTGACATATTTGAACTGAAGATGGTGAAAGTCTCAAGTCAGTGGATAATGGCAGAGTTTGCACTTTATTTCGCTATGAGGCAACAACAAGCATTTGTTGCTCTTTTCTTCCACTTCTGCACACAAGCAAGTTAAATTTCTAGAAAAGACCATGACAAATAACTGAATGTGGTTTGGATCAATAAAGCAGCTGCTGTAAAATAGCCTTGGGCCTTGGAATTTCTGCTAAACTATCAACATCTAATGTCAGAATGCTCTTTGAAGGATGAAAGTCAGACTGATATCTGGAAAGTAATTTTCTTTTTGTATGTCAGTGATTGAATTTGGGTCAGTTTCCCAAATTGTTTAATAAGACAACACAAAATGTGATTACTCATATTTCCTGCAAACAAAGCCATAATGATTCACAATTCTGAATGTGTCCCCTGAGAGAAAAACATGCTAGTCAAATAATAATTACATATTTATATGCTACAAATTTCACATATCACAAATACTTTTTTTAGGTTTAGTCATATCTAATCATTTTGTCATTTTTATTATGTATATATGTATATACATATATGCATGCACATATATATGCATACATACATATATGTCCTTTTGGAAACTACATTAAAATGTAGAGAGAATATTATGGTTGTTAAAAATACCTAAAAAATATTAAGGCCATTTCTGTTAATATTGTAGGAGATATAAAGAATTGAAAAGACATAGTAAGTTTATTTTCTCACTAGAGAGCTACTTGTAACAGTAGGGAGGCATGAGCTGAATTCTCAAGACTGCTGGAGCCCTGTGCTTTGTGATAGCTCCAAGTCATTTGACCACCAGGTTCCTCTTACACAAAGGGGTTTGCCTAGATATTTCTTAAGATATCCTCTAGTCCTAAACTACCTGAAACTTCCTCTGGCAATGTTTTTATTTTGGTCCAATTGCAATAGCAAAAGGAGTGCTTTCTAAGTTGTACTTCCTCTCAATAAATTATAAAAATTAAGTTTCTTTTCATAAAGAAAACAGGATTCTAGACTAGAATCACATGTGTTCCTCCCATCATAACAGCCAATACCCAGGAAATGGTGGCAACAGAGGCATTGAAGGCTGCTCTTATCATCTTTCAGTGGATGCAATTTACCACTTCACATTTGAAATTTAGTCTTACGGCCTTTCTCTTTCCATTTCATGTCTTATTTGTGACATTATTGTCAATCTGAGGGCTTTCATTAATGGAGATATTAGCTGAATTTTTACTGTTGGGTAAAATGACTTTAATAATGTAGTCCTATATTATGTACTATACTTATATAGTGTACTACTGAAAATCATTCAGAAAAATGTAAATAGATGATAAAGAGAGTTCTGAGTTAAGGACAATAAATTAAAAAGTACAAATAGTAAACTTGATAAACCCCCTAAAATTATGATGGGTAAATTCACATATGATTCCCCTTTTTTGTGCCCAGATTGTAGTTTCTAAGTGCCAGATGAATGGCTGATTCCAGACCTGAGGTAGAAAATTTGATGAGGCTAGGAGAGCTTATGGCTAAAAGCAAGACAATTTTTAGGGGGACCAACTTGAAAGGGATCATATGCCAAATTTATGATCATTTGAACATTAAAATTAATAAATACAAATGACTACAACATATTGATTATATAAAGTTCCATAAATTCATGATGATTCTCGATAAATGAGAGAAAACCAAATGACAAATAAGCAAATAAGTCATTGGAAACTATTGAAAGTAACTAGGGCATCTACAACTTATTTTACCCTTTTCACTTTAACTGCATTTCAGGGTAAACCAATAGTTCTAGCTGAGAAGAGAAGTTGCTTTCTTTACAGATGAACTAAGCTAAATTCGTAAAGGTATGATAAAATTGGAAAATAACCATTTGTCATGCCTAATTAATTTAACTATTTATCCTGATTACTTTTATGATATCTAAGTTTTTCATAATAAAGTAAATTGGCAGGATATAGAATTGAGTTAGGAATCACATGAAGGTTAAGGTATGACTGCTTATAATAATCACCTCTCAGCTCAATCTGTGCATCTTTAATTATATATTTCTTTAAAAATAGAATTGAATTTAAAATGCACCATTCTATGTCAAAAGTAGTTGGTGCAATGAACCATAGAATACCAGAGGGCTGAAGATATTGAATATCACTTAATTTCATGCTTGTCTTAGACTATTAAAGGAAAAACTCTAAACTTAAAGAAATCTGTCTGGAGCACATGATTTCCCCTGTAGTAAGGTATTTTTCTAAGCTCCAATAATTCGTAGGATTATGAACTCTTTCTAGACATAAAATAACTTCTTCCAGAATTTTCCATGAGCTCTCATTATGGCTATAAATATAAATTAAGCAAGATTTAAGAGACCTAAGGTTTCAGAATGCTAGTTGAAATTGATAGCAGAAAAAATGGCACTTAGACAACAAAAGAAAATTGTTACCCTAGAATAGAGATGGCCCTTGTACTCAGCCTTGGATCTTAGTATTCTGAACTTGAATAAATGAAAATAAGTGTGCTGGATTTATAATATCTACTTATGAAAAAGATCACTTAAACCTTGGAAAAGAATAGGTATGTTATTTTACATTTAAAAGCAAAGTGATCAGCTCATGTTAATTTGACTGTGTCCCTTTAACAATCCATCCCTATTCTATTGTACCCTGTCAATACTGTTTATGAACATTGACTTTGTAATTTTCTTGTGCTTGCATTGAAGAATTTATTTTGCTATCTCTTAGGATGTTGGGCTATTATTCCTGTATGCTGCCTCTGCTAGCTGCACCCTACTGCATTAAGACACTTTCCTTAGCTGTCGTTTTACTGCGAGATTAAAGGAGATGTTCTAGTAGTGGGTATGTTATTTATGGTGAACAAATCAAATTCTTTCTTACATGTGAAGTATAAATAATAAGTATATCAATCAACTATAGAACTTGCTGGATTAAGCTGAATTGACATGAACAATGATTGTGATTCAGGAATGAATTTGGTTAAGCATCACTTTATTCTAGAATTGCCAGCAACTGTTTTTAATGAGACAAATGTTTGATGGGCTTGTTAATTTGACTCTGAAGATTAGTTAGGTAATTTGTGAAAGATTAATAAATATGTAAAAAGAAAATAAGAAGTTAACTCTGAAAGCAAAGACTCCACTATTTTAGCAGGGACACATCTATCTTTTTCATAGCAATCACTGAAATTAATATTAATTATAATCAATGCACAGAAGACAGATTATTTCTGCCCATTTCTTTCACCCTTCTTTTTATTTAAATAATATCATGGGTCTAAAATGAGAAAACTGCTTCCTGTGAAAAAACTGTTCACCCATGTTAGGTAAATTAACTCTCCCAGGGCACTAGAGTATCATTCAGTAAATGATGTCTTTTTGTGCATGAAATGATAACCCCATATCCTTTAAATGCTCACTTATCTCCATAGCATTCAATATGCACAATTAGGTCTTTCTTCACTTTCTTCTCTTATTCTGTTTTAAAAAATAATCCTCAAATAATTTTACTTATTTTATGTAATAATTAGAAAGAAATTGCCTTAAAATATCTATATTGCATTTCTTTACATTCAAAAATTAGCATTTAAATATTTTTTTAAAAAAAACAAGTAAAATAAAAAGCTGAGTTTGTATTTTTTAATAGAGGAAGAAAAAACAATTCTATGAATCACAAATATATGTATGCTGACTTGCATACTGTGAGTCTGATACTGGGGACGTTTGTACGAAAAAGCTTATAATTGATAGATAATTGATATGTAAGTTTTTTTTAAGAAAGGTCTGGATTGATATATTTTAAATTGATAATAATATAATATAGGATCTGTCCCTGTGACACATATAGGTTTTTTGTAAAAGCAATAGTCCTTGACTTATTATATGATTAAAACCATTCCCCTGATCCTTAATTTCTTTTAAGATCAAGAAAAAAATTTATCATTTCTTACTAGGTCTTAGGTGATCTTCCCTGCTAACGCTAGTTAGAGTCTAACTTACATTAACACCAATTCCCCACTCGAAATATATTAATCTATTTTTATATAACACATATTGTATTTAACAGCTCATGTTCCAGACACTGTGGTACATTTATTAAAAGAAGATTGTTGATGTCAAGAAGCTTAGAGGTTAGCAAGTGCTTTGTAATATACTGAATTTCTTTTAGCTCCTCAAGTATGTGGGAGTTCATGCCTCTCACTCCTTTTCATCTTTGGGGCTTCACGAATGCTGATCCCCTTGCCCGGAACACCCTTGCCTTGTCCCTTCCTCCAATCCTTCAGTTCCTCTCATTTAGCTACGTATCACTAAGCCTGAATGTCTCAACTTGGATTAAAAAACTTTAACAGATCACCCACCTCTACCTACACAAATTCCCGAGTTAGCACACTTATCTTCAATTACAACAGGTAACGTACCCTTCTTTGTGCTCATCAAACTAAAGACTACCGTCTGCAGAGAAGAATCTCTCCATAAAGCTGAGGACCCTGTTTGTCACGTTCCCTATTTGAACTCTACCATCTAGCCAAATATCTACAGCATAATGGCTATTGCATAAATACTTGTTAAATTAAGTATTTAATATATATTTAGTGTGTTCTGTGACAAAGGTGAGATATGTACTATGATTTTTAAATAGATACATGTTTATAACATACAATTGAAAGTTTCTTTTGGTAAATCTTTACCATCTGTGCTATCACTGTGTCATTATTGAAATCATTTTACTCTCCTAGAAGATTTAACTTCTTGAAGTTTTCCAGTGATAGGGAGATTGTGCTTCATTGAAACTATCCCCTCCATTGCCAAACAACCTTGATTGTCATATAATCCTCAATAATGAGTAACAACCCACTTGCTCAGACCTTCTTCCCCTTTGTCCTAGATCTGCCGTCAGAAGATAACCAGAATTCTAATCCTTTTTCTGAATGAAAGCTGGTCAGGCATATGAAGCCGCTTAGTATATACCCTTCTACCACCTTCAGTCAAATCATTTCTTCTTAAGAAAAGGCACTTTTGGGATTCTAAGGGAGGCTTTATATGGCATGGCTTCCAATTTTCTTTCTTTTCCTCCTCCTCCTTTGAAAGTACTCTAATTTTTCATTGTCCCATTTACATTGAATAAAACATTACTTCTCCTCTGGATAATAATTTCTATTGATAGTTTTATTTTAATACCTTTCAGCAGCTGCTTCATATTGATAACTTATACTAAACTTGAAGAAAACAAAAAGATCTAGGTCACCTCTGGACAAGATTCTTTAGGTTTGCCATATTTTCTTAAAGTTTTTATTGAAATCACTACTGTGGTTTTCCAGACTATATATCTGGTATGCAAAAACAATTTCTTAAAGAAAACCACATTGTATAGTGTCCAAGACTTCAGAGAATGAATAGCAGAGAAAACCTGAGTAGTGTTGTTCCGACTGCAGGCTATAAACAAGGACCAGTAAACAACAGGGTGATGTTAATGCCTACACTGGAAAGTAAATCTGCCTGAGAAAAATGTGGTTCCTGCCCTTTAATAGTTGCAAGTAGACTGGAGTCTTTTTTCAGAACAGCATGTCTTCTATTTAAGCCAGAGGCCCTTTACTCCCACCTTTAGATTCAGGAAACTCAAATCATTTCTTAGAGATGGAACGTGGAAAACACAGTGTTCTCACACCATTTTATAGCTTTCCTTGTGCTTTTTAATTTTTCTTAAGTGCATTTTAAAATTAAAAGGAAATCTCCAAGACTCCAATTGAGTTTTAGCAATGAATTTACAGTCCATTATATTTTAAGCCCTCAGACTTTTGCCTTCTTTCCTCTTTTAACATTGAGAATATGGGCTACAATAAATTATAGGTATTAGATTTCTGGCAAAATGTAGTTTAGGACACCACACGTTTTAGTACAAAGAGCAAAAAAAAAATCAATCTTTTCTGCTGTCATAAAGCTTATTGAAAGCTGCTATTGTGCTGTTAAAATTAATGTAATCACTTTTCTCTTTCTTTCTAAGTCACATTGCCCTTTTGCCCAACCCCTTCAGGTCATCTCCCCTTGAAGACAATGAGCCCTTTCTGATTCTTCCACTTGAATTAAAATTAATGCTGTGAAATGTTGCTTTTCTAATTTATATTTTACACAAAAAGATTTAATTTTAACATAAGATTGCTGAATTTCCATTTGGATATTTCCCATACTCTTTGCATCATTTAAAACCTACTGCTATAGAAATGTAGAGGGAAATGGGCTTTTTTTTTGAGACATGCTTGAAAAAGGCATCAAACCTGAAATAATTTACAGCAACTTTTTGATTTAAGACAAAACTTTTGGGTTTCTTTGTAGGCTTTAGCATAAGGCTTGGAAGTTATGTACAGTATATTAATATTTATATCTAAGGAATTATATCTCCTATGTAATATAGATCTTTACTTAAAGTGTAGTTCCAATGCATTTAGTATTAATTTAAACATTTTCTTAAGGAAATGTAGCCTCATTTATAATGTTCTAAAATTAAATTTATATCAAATACGTTATTAATATCTAACCAGCTTGTGAGTTAACCTCTCTGACCATGTTAACACAGAGAAGAAACTTGGAAACCACCTACCTCTACAGGCTCAGTCATGTGACAGCTGCTGAATGTGGGTTCTTTCAACAGTGGGACAATTGGAGACCCAGGCTTCAGGTCATTGAATTTGCTTGCAGGGGTTGGGGGTTGGGGGGTAGGTGGGCTCTTTTTTCTCTATACTTCTTTCCCCCCCCTCCACTCTGGTAAAATATTCATTAGCTACTACCAAATGACTAAATCTTCATGGGAAGATGAATTTATCCCAGGTTCCTGATCAATCTCAGAAATATTATTGACAAACTAATTGATCCTTGACCCTTAAATCCTTGACCCTTAAATAGTCAAGATTTGATACAAAGCGTCTTTACAAGATGCATGCTAAGATTAAAATGAAATCACTCTAGCATGCAATTTAATAACTTATAAAATTCACCATCTAATGTATATTAAATTAGGCTTACATATTTTCCCCATCTGGCATACACATACTTTCTCATATCATACTTGGTGAAGGAAACCTGTATTTTACTGTATGATTGTGTGATATGTTCCCCTTTATTTCCTTTCTACATGTAAATAGAAACTGCTTCTACTTTTGTATAAAGAGAACATTCCTTGCACTCACAAAAGGCAAATTAAAGAGGCAATCTGCCATTCACCATGGATTCAATAAGGAGAGATTAACAGTGAAGCATTGCCCCTTCTTATGATTCATTTTTAATAACTTTTCATTTCTTTCCTTGCATTCCTGTGTCTTTATTTCCCATCCAGCTAGTGTGGAGATTACACTTGTCCCTTTGCATTCTGTGGGGAGAGGTGTAGGCTGTTCAGTAGGAAGCTTAGGTAGCTGGTGGTAAACTGTCTGCTTCTCTACCAGGCCCCCACCGCCAGATGGAACTGGAATACAAAGCAATACAAAAATATAAATACACCTTTCAGGCTACTTTAAATCATCCTTTTTGCCTTCTGTAATTCATAAAAATGTTACACACTACCTAAATAAATGATGGCCTTTCTTAAGGTCTCATTTTGATATGAATGGTATTTTAAAATAATAGCATAAATTGCTTAAGAGAGAAAGAACTATTAAGAGATTTGAATTCCAATTAACTGTAAGTGATTGCTTTGTAGCTCTGGGTCAATTGCATTGAGAATTTCAGAAATCAGTATTTTTGGAGTGTGGGAAAGGACAGGGTTCTGGAGGCTTGCAGAGCGCCTCAATAGCTTTTGAGACCATCAGTTAAGCTTCAGTTATTTTGAAAATTTTACTTAAGGAGTGCACCTCATTTCCTGAAGTCAGAAGAGTAAAGAAGATTTTCTGTCCCTTCATATGTTCATATTGAACTATTCCCTACATTTTTCTCATGGTCTTGTGTCCTTCTCCTCTGTCTTCTTAATCGTTTGATTAATGACAGCCTTCAAAACAAAACATTTGAGATTGTTTAATCCAATCTCTGAAAGTTAAATTCAATCTTTCGAAAGAAGCAAAGGAAGGTGGGGGAAAGCTTTTACATTATCAATTGTAGAAAACTACTAATATATTACACGAACTTGAATTAGCGCATGCTTTTTATGTGCTATTCAGTAAAGGCATTCTTTAATCATTTAAACGTTACAAAAATCCTATATAATATTATTTTATATTATACATCAAGAAATTGGGATTTGAAATATGTAACTTTAGCTCTAAATCCCAGGATATTAGCCAAAACATTACATAAATAGTTGGTAACTACAAAGATAATAAATATGGCTTTCCCTTCAAACCATGCAATCTTGTAAATAAACATAAGACTAGGGAAAAATAACGCATAAGTAGTAAGCAGTGTCTTTTTCTCTCTTTGTGTTTCAGTGGCACAATGCTCTTTCTTTCCTTCTGCCTTACCATTTTCTTCTCCTATTTGTAGTTGGGCAAATGTTGAGAAGGAGGAAGCATGGCTCAGCCTTCCCTCTTCCTCTTTGAATCTGGTCACCTGAATGAAAGGATGTGCTCTGGTCTATTCTCAGCCTAAATGCTGTGGGCGAGACCTGTGGTTTCCCAGTGTTGTCACTGGGTGGGCAAATCTGCGTTTTGTTGAACTGCAAAACCAGGAAATGAATTTCTCCATCATCTCTATAGGTAACAAAGCTGACATTTTGATTTTCATATGGCTGACTCTTCTGTTTTCCCTCAGTAGGTGCCAAATTTTGAGAGTGTGGGAAGGGAAAGACAAGGATTTATTAGTCCTGTCAAATACCAACATAGTACCAAAGGATAAATGCTATTTCAGAGGAATTCAACGAAATGTCAAAATGTTACAGAACCCACTGAAAGAAGTCACCAATTCTTCCATGAGATTAAAGGCAGGCTTCATAGAAGAGGTTGATTTTAGCTCAGTGTAAATGTAAGCTGTGATTTTCCAGATAGAGCTGGGGTAGATAAAATTTTTAGGCAGAAGAAACACACAACATACACAACATGAGTACATCCCCCAAAGGCTAGCTTGTTTGGGGAACATTAAGTCCATTTTAATCAGAAGTTCATTTTAATCAGACCACATGGTGCACGGTGAAGAGGGCAAAGAGCTAAAATCAGAGAAATTGTGATGGCCAGATGATGAATCAAAGACATTTTATTTGGTATGCAGCAGACTTAACAACAAGGTTCTATCTTGCAAGTAACTAATATATTCATAGGAGGCTCAGTCTGGCAAAAGAATAAAAAATTTAAAAAAAATTTTTTAAAAATGGCCTCTAGTTGGAGATGAGAAATTAGTCTCTTACAGCAATCAGAGAGAGATAATAAAGGCATAAATGAAAGAATTTGCAGAAAGTGTGTGGAGAAAAGATTGTGTATAAAATTGTACATTTTCAGTATAAAAAACACAGTACATTTTTTAAGGTTCAGTGGAAGCTTGGACAAGGGTGGTAAGGGAGATTTTCCTGACATATTTCAAATAACGTATTTATGCAACTTCAATTATGCCTTACAAACATATAATTAAGGACTAAAACATTTACGTTTAGTAAATACCATAGGATATTAAGAGGAAAAAAGAATTAAAATGTAATTAATATTTATCACTTTGAGTTTTACAAAGTGCAAAAATAAAAATATTTTAAAATAAAAAATATTTAAAAATATTTAAAAATATTTATAAATTTACAGACAAGAAAAGCAAATAAATTACAGGGGAGATAGTACAGAGAAATAAAAAACAAAGAAAGGAAGAAAAATCTAGCGTAAATAAAAGTGTGGAAGCTGGTTTAGTGGCTGGTTTCCTTAGTGGCTGGTTCTCTTAGCTGCAGGGGCTGTTTCCTGGAAGCCTGGAACTTCAGTTTCTAACAGTCCTAAACATTAGACAAGAGATGAACTGGAGGGCCTGGCAAAGATGAGAAGTTTTATTGTAAAAGAATAGCATATATAAGCTCAGAAATAAAAAATTACAAAACCAATGAAAAATTTCCCAGAGTGAGGGTAACAAAGAAAACAACACCACCACATAGAGTCAGTCCCACACAGACTTCAGAAAATGGAGAAGATTGTAAAAATTAGAAAGTCAATCAATAGAAAATATTGGCAGGATGTGGAGCTAAAGGAACTCATAAGCTATGGGCTGCTGGTGAAGTAGGAGGGCCACAAATTTGAAGGTGTGCATCCTTTACACTGGGCTTTCTCAACCATGGCACTATTGACATTTTGAGCTGGATAATTCTTTGTTGTGGGGGGCTTCCCCGTGCATTGTGGGATGTTTAGAAGCATCCCTGGTCTCTATCCACCAAATGCCAGTAACATTCATCCTACTCCCTTTCTAGTCGTGGCATCAAAAAATGTCTCCAGACATTGCCAAATGTCTCCTGGAGAGAAAAATTATCCCAGGTTGAAAACCATTGTATATCCAGCAATCCTAGATTATACTATAATCCTAAATATTTATGGCAGAGAAACTTTTGTATATTTGGGTTAGGAGGCATCCACATGAAGTAGATTAGCATTGTTTGTGAAATGGAAAATTAGATATAATCCTGGCAAATTTGTGAGTATATCATAGTATTAATACAATATTATATAATTTCACTATTGTGTAACAGTAAGAAAAGAGCAAACTACTGTTAAATACAATAATATGTATGCATCTTACGTTCAAAATATCGAGAAAATAAGAATGCTGCAGAAGAATATTTAGAGTTTGGCTCCATTTATGTAAAATATGAAAAAATATAAATATATATGTATGTACATATATATATTTGGTAATATACACTTTTAATGTAAAACTAAAATGAAAATAAAAGGAATAAAAAATATTCAAGATAATGACTACTTCTCAAGGCAATGGTAGAAGGAAAAAATATAGAAGTCTCATAATGAGCTTCAAGAATTCATAAATACTGGTAATGTTCAGTTTCTTTATCTTGGTGAATATGTGGGTGTCCATTTTAGTATGCTTCAACCCAGTTTTTTCATTATTTTACTTTTATATATGATATATTTCAAAATTCAAACACTAAAATATCATCCTTACCATATACAATTCAATATTATTAGATAACTTGCAGACATTATTGCTTTGTCTTCTGAGGATTCATTTCTCCTTCTCAAAATTCAAAAGAGGACAGTCTAATGGCCCCAAAACATATGAAAAAACACTCAACATCTCTAATCATCAGAGAAATGCAAATTAAAACCGCAATGAGATATCACTTAACTCCAGTGAGAATGGCTTTTATGACAAAGTCCCAAAAGAAGAAATGTTGGTGTGGACGTGGAGAGATAGGAATCCTTATACACTGCTATGGGACTGCAAAGTATTACAACCTCTGTGGAAAGTAATATGGAGATACCTCAAAGAACTACAAGTAGAACTACCCTTTGATCCAGCAATCTCATTACTGCACATCTACCCAAAGGAAAAAAAGACATTCTATAAAAATGATATTTGCACTCGAATGTTTATAGCAGCACAATTCACAATTGCAAAGATGTGGAAACAACCCAGTGTCCATCAGTACATGAGTGGATTCATAAAATGTGGTATATGTATACCATGGAGTACTATTCGGCTATAAGAAACAAGTGATATAGCACCTCTTGTATTATCCTGGATACAGCTGGAGCCCATTGTACTAAATGAAGTATCCAAGAATGAAAAAACAAACACCACATGTACTCACCATCAAATTGGTATTAATTCATCAACACCTAAGTGCATATATAGTAGTAACATTCATCCAGTGTTGGGCAGGTGGGAGGGGGACGAGGGGATGGGTATATACACACCTAGTGGGTGTGGTGCACACCATCTGGGGGATGGACACGTTTGAAACTCTGACTTGGGTGGGGCAATATATGTAATACATGTAACCTAAACATTTGTATCTTCATAATATGCTGAAATAAAAAGAAAAGAAAATAGATAAAGAAGTCTCTCTCTCCTTTTTTTTATTTGTAGAACTATTTCTTCTAACTACTGCTACACCCTTGCCTCTCTAATGACAGTTATGGCATTTTGCTCCCATGCCAAAGGGGTAGTCAGGGTTCACTGCCAATCACGGTACATTAGTTTGCTAGGAATTCCATAACAAAATATCACAGATGGGTGGCTTAAACAACAGAAATGTATTTCCTCACAGTTCTGGAAACTAGAAGTCCACGATCAAGATGTCAACAGGTTTGTTTTATTCTGAGATCTCTTTCTTGGCTTGCAAATGGCCCCCTTCTCGTCCTGTCCTCATGTGGTGTTTCCTCTGTGTACATGCCCCACCCCTATAGTCCTCGCCCCATGTCTATGTGTCCAAATTTCCTCTTCTTATAAGAGCACCAGCCATATTGAATTGGGGTCCTTCCTAATGGCCTCATTTTAACTTAATCACCCCTCTTAAAGCCCTGTATCCAAATATAGTCACATTCTAAGGTACTGGTGGTTAGCTCTTCAATATATAGTTTAGTGGAAAATAATCCCATCCCATAAAACTTCATGACCCCCGTCCCCAGAAAAAGTTCATTCCCAGGACTTTTGTGCTCAAATTGGAGTTAAAAGCCTAAACATTATTGTAAGACTAGGAGGATATAGTTTTGTAAACTGCTTAAACTATGCCCTCTTCTACATAAAGAAAACTTGTCTAGTTGATGAAGGGAACAAAGAAAGCCTACATACAGAAGGAAGCAGAGGAGAGAATGAGTTCTGTAACATCCAAATATGACTTCAATAATCTTTGAGCTTCCTACTATTTGGCTATGTGAGCTGAAACATTTAATTGGCAAAGTTGTTCGATGTGTGCTTTTCTCTCATGCAATCAAAGAATACTGAATAATATATGAATCATTTTTTGTAAGTCAGCAGAATTGAAATAATAAATTAAGTTTAAAAATGCTTGCAAATTACGGAGTATATTTGGTATTAATAATTGTTCCCTGTTTCCCTTATATGTAAGACATGGAAAATAGTGGCATATAATTTAATTTTACTTCAATTATTAATAAAATATGGTGTTGATGAAATATTTTATTACAGATAATCCAATCTTACCATCTGGACATATTTTTCTGATGGTTATCCTACCTAAAACATGAAATAAATACTCAGGTACTATAAAGATTATATGTAAAGATAACTTCATCATTCTGATCATTCTGATTGCCTCTCTTCTGATTTCTGTGACTGTATCTGCTGGGTTATATAAGATGTCTATAAGAGTAATAACTGTAGTTATTCATTATACTCTCATTTATTCAATAGTAGCTGTGTTAAAATTGACAATATCTGACTATTTCAATTTGTGCTTTCTTAATACTTATTAGCAAGGCTAGATTGACAGTGAGAATAACCAAATCTTATAGAAAACAAAACCCATCAATTATGAACATTCGTACCACCCATATTTTTAGAAATTTATTTTTAAACTTTTTCAGTTAAACATCTTAAGCTATATTTGGTTTCATTTAAATGTCTCCAATAAGGCTTTTCTGCTATCTTTGTTCCTATTAGAGTAATGATTTTTCTATTTGATTGACAACAGATGGAAGGGGAGCTGTGTACTCTGTTGTATACAGCAGGAATCCAAATAAACCAGCTGTTAGAATATATCATAACACAGACTTTTCATGTTGATTTACTTTGATAAAAACTTTCTTGGAATATTTTTAATAAATAAATTTCAAAATTATAAAAGTATTCCATTGACTTTACCCTGTTTCAAAATTTAAAAATTTTTGAATTTTTTATGAGACTCTTTTGAAGCATATCAATCTATTTAATCTATTTATGTAAAATATGTAATGTTAACACAATAAGAAACATCAGAAAGTAGATTGTGCAATATAATATCATGTTTACTGAAGTAATGTCCAAATTCATATGGAAAGTGAGTATATACTTACTTAAACCTGACAGACTGAACACATATTTATCTTTACTATCTCTTGAAAATCTCTTAAAATGCTGTAATTTTAAAAGTATTAGTACCCCAAATTAATAAGAATAGGAGAGGAACCACAGTAGACAAGATATGTCAACAAAATTTGGGAAGCTGAAAGTAGAAATATGGTAGTAATAGATTTAGCCAATTGGGAAAAATTAAACCCAGGCCAAAGTGATTCATTCCAAAGAACCTAAATATATATATATATATATATATATATATATATATATATATATATATTAAATTATCAACAACAACAAAAAACCAAAACCCAAACCTACCACAGCCAATTAAAAAAAACCTCATCCCAGTTTGTTTTTTTTGTTGTTGTTTTGTTTTGTTTTTTTACAACTTAGCAGTAAATTTTATTCATACTCCTAAAACCTGCTTGTTTCAAAATATTTTTTCCCAAATAATATGAACTCTATTTTCTTCACTGTAGAATAAAAAATAGCTAAAAAAAAAAAAAAAAAAAAAAAAAGAACCTAAATATTAATACGTCTTAGGGTCTGGGGAAACAGGTATCTCTCTGGAATGGACAATAGGAAGACTGGTTGGAAGTTTGTATAATGAGCCTTAGGGGTCCAGATATCTTCTGGTTAGACTATATTCTTAATCTTCTACAAATTCAGCAAAAACAACAGATTCTTCTCTCATAACTTGAATGGAGAGATGCTCTGAAGGAAAGGAATCAGGACTAATTAAGAGGGGGTTCATAATAAACACAGAATGATGAAACTGAAGCTTTCACCCTAAACAATTAATTTTCTCCAGCGCCTCCAAACCTGGTGCCTATAACAATGGCAGACAAGCTTACAGACTCTAGGAAGAAGACTGGAAATTTGCAGAGAAACTGAGTAGCTTTATGTTTACAGTCAATGTGATTATTATATTAATAAATGTCAAATACAAAGCTAAAGACTGATGAAGAGAACAAGCATAAGCTTCATGGTAAATAAAAAGTTTGTGATGAGAGGACACAGAAGAAGTTGAGTCTTGTCAGAATACACAGCCAACGGGTGCAGTCATCTCTCAAATGTCTCACAAAAAGGTGCAGAGATGCCAATAATAATGTCTAAGTGGGTGAGGTTTACCTTAAAACTTCAAGAAACACATCTATCTCTCTGAACTGTGTCATTTTAGCATGTAGTCAAGAGTAGATAGCGCAGATCATCACATCTGCGATGATTATACCCCTTAACTCTTTGAAATAAATACTATATGATTGCAAGACACTGTGTAAAAAACCTTTCCCCACATCACTTTCAGATTTTCTGCAATCTATAGTCCTCTCAGTACAATGAAACCAAAATTTTCTCAGAAATATTAAGAATCATGCTAACTAGTATCATAAGTATTTTATCTTTCATGATATTCTGTAGACCCTCAAAGAAGAAGGGGGAGAAGGAAGAAGGAAAGGGACCAATTCCTGCCAGTGAAACCGATTGATTAGCAGTGAGCAGCACAGAACTAGTTCCTCAGCAGCAAATGTGAATGGGGAGCCCAGGATCCCAAGACATTTGAGGAAAGCCTGAATATGGAAAACAGTAAAAAGAAAGTCAGAAGTCTCAGTGCTATTAAGAGAAGAAACTGTCGAATAAACCTTAACATCTTGAAGTTGTGAAAAAAAATTAGGGGGTGCCATGAAATAATAATATAATGCTTGTTTCAATGAAGTTTTAAAGAACAAAAAGGAGTCATTAGAAATTTAAAAAATAAGAGAACAGAATTTACAAAATTCAATAGAAGAGCTAGGAGATGAAATTCAAGAACACAAAACAAATACAAAAGATAAAACATACGAGTTCCTTATCACTCAACTAGTGGCTGCAGGTGGGACTGGTGCCACCAGTACCAGGAACACAAATGAAGTCAGGGCTGGGAAATGGGTCCCTTCTCCCCAACCAGCAACTGCAGGTGGGCCCACCTAGCCTGCATTGGTGGCACAGGGCAGACCAGGTGGGGCACTTCATTCCTTGCTCCCCACCATGCAGGTGCCATAGGCCAGGCCACTGTCTGCCAGTCCATTTTTGGTTACGTTCAGCAACTGTTCCTTCCAATAAAACAATATATTTTAATAAAAAGTGGGCACTCGATGTAGCTTCTGATAAATAGGCAAAGTCTTGTATTTATAAGACAAATCCAATTTCTACAATTATTTTTATTTATTTAATGGAAGATGAAATAGATGAAGGAAAAAATGTCTATTTAGAAAGCCAGTGAAAAATTGGGGGAGGAGGTTAATAACGCATGAAAATAAGAATATTTGCCATGAGGAAACAGATGCAACTAGAATCTATTCACTGCATGTCTGAATCTGCTAAAATACAAAGCAGCATTACTTTCATGGCTTTTCTCCCTTTTAACAAGGTTCAAGATTGTGCTGAAAGTTAAAAAGGCTACTTTCCACTAACTGTTAAATATAATAATCAGAATGTAAAATTTATTCTCAGGCTTCTGTACTTTTATACTTAGAAAAATCCATTACTTTTCTTATGTATAGGTTTTTAAAAAATATTTCACTTTACTTATTTCTTTATGCAGACAGACCTTTCTAGGACAAGCTTACTACTATTATGCTTAATATTGATAGTTCCTACATAGACATTAATAGCCAAGGGTGTTCTATTTGTAAAAAATATTTCTATTCTTTAATGACATACATTTTAAGCATATTTTACAAATGTATATTCTTCGATTGAATGCTTTGATCCCATATAAGTGCAAATTTCATGTTTCCTTTTGGAATGAACTACTAAATTGTAATTCCTTTTTCTTTCTCCTAGGTAAAGAAATTTACAAAAATGCACCTGCATAAATCAAACAAATAAAAGTACATAGAACAACCCTCATAAGTAAATAATGTGAAGAGTAGCTATTGCTGGATAAAATAATCAGCATATTTTTCCATAAAATATGTATAGTTGTTTATATGTTAGCACCAGTACTTATGGAAGGATTTCTCCAGATCGTTTGCCAACTATAAGTCAAGACATTGCTTTATTGCTGATTTTCCCTGCAAATAATAGTTTTAGAAATATTTACTATTATCTATAATGTTTCCTAAAAATAATTAACATCACAAATTCCTTATTACAGTTTTAAAAGTTACACATTTTTAGAAATACATTAATAACATAATATTAGTTTTAATAACTATCAAATTTTTCGTTATATCTAACTTAAAAACATCCAAATTAGGGTACCTGTAAGGTAAAGGAGTTGAGAGGGAAAAAGACTCCAGGCAATAATTCTGGACATTGGCTGCACACTAAAATCACCTGGAGTGTCCTAGATCCTGATCTCCATGTCACACTCTAGTCAAAATAAACAGAAATCTCTAGTGATAGGACCCAGATATTAATATTCTTTAAGTTCCCAAAGAGGTTAAAATGTGTAGCCAATTTTGAGAACCAATAAGGCACATGTGAGTGAGCAGATCCTATACAGCAATCTCCCTGAACTTTTCTTAATCTCTGGTCACCACAGTTCTTTTGTGATGTCACAGTGGAGGAGACTCCAGCATTTACCATGGCTACTTAAAAAAAAAAAAAAATTAGAAAGACTTCAAGGTTGTACACAAACATCATATTAATATGCAAGTGGAGGAGCAGGAAATTTCTGTTTTACAGCTTGGTAAGAAGCCTGCATTACTTTGAACTTAATGAAAGCTATTGTAAATTTGCTCAGGAGGCATATCAAATTCGGATTTAATGGGAGCCCCCCAATGAACCAATGAAGCAAGCTCACCTGCACAAACATACAAATGTTGTGTTCCAGCAATAGACAGGAGACAGCTACTAAAACAGAGCCTACTCCTTTAATCTAGTATGTGTTCCCATAGACTGCTATTAATAAAATTCTCCATTAGAAAATCTCAGTTTGGTTTCCCCACATTCTGACTGGTATAATATAGTATAGTAACTATACTGATATAGTACAGTAGCTATACTGACATAGTATATATAGTTTTATCTATTCTTTTTCCTTTACCCTCCAAAATTCTTTACTGTGCATAAAGTAACTGACAAATGTCCATAATGATTATTTTTAATCGACAGCAGGAAAAGAGTAGGGAAAAATGTGTAAAAGTAGCCCCTGTCTCCATCCGAAGCACATTCATATGGGTTTTATTTATATTTTCAAGTAAATTATTTTACCCATACTGCAAAATAAACACCTTGTCTCATTTGATACACTTTCAACCACAACCAGAAACTCACCCTCAACTTTAAATCAAAGCAACTTTAAAAATATTGCTTCAATAGCAAACTTTTAAATTATATATCTGTGGTTTTACTACTTGTAGGTTATGAACTTTCGGTGAACAATTAATTTTTACATACTGTCCTTATATATGATTCTTTTAAAAGTTAGGTTTCCCCTCACGGTCTATTGAGTGTTTATTTTATTTTTTCACTCATCATTTTCTTTTTTTTTTTTTTTTGAGATCGATTTGGTTATATCCATGAGTGAGTCATCAGAGGGAAAAAAGGGAGCAAAGCAAAAACAGGAGACACAGTGTAGGGAGAAAAGGTTTACTATCACTCTTACTCAAGCCACACAATAACTCAGAGCTTATTTAAAATTTAAATACCGGTTCCTCCCTCCCGCAAGATGGCAGCTGCTGAGGACGAGTCGCCGCTGCCGCGACTCCCCGAGCTCTTCGAAAGCGGCAAACAGCTTCTGGATGAGGTGGAAGCAGCGACCGAGCCCACCGGCTCCCGGATAGTCCAGGACAAGGTGTCCCAGGGCCTGAGCGTCCTCGAGAAGGCCGCCGACATGTTATCGCAGCTCGAGCTGTTCGGCCGGAACGAAGACTTGGAGGAGGTCGCGTCCACCACGCTGAGGTACCTGCTGGTGCCGGCGCTGCGCGGCGCCCTCACCTCGAAGCAGGTGGACCCCGGCAAGCGGCTGGAGCACTTGCAGCTGGCGCGGAAACACTTCATGGACTACCTGACTCAGTGCCACTCCTACCACGTGGCGCAGTTCCAGCTGCCCCGGACCGAGAACGACCCGGCCGAGAACAACACCGCGGGTCCCTCCACGGCCTACGCCAGCCTGGCTGCCATGGCCTCGCAGAGAAGGGCGAAGATAGAGAGGTACGAGCAGAAGAAGGAGGTGGAGCGCCGGCTGTCCGCGCTGAAACCTGCCGTGGAGAGCGGGCAGGCGGACGACGAGCGCGTTCGCGAGTATTACCTGCTTCACCTTCGGAGGTGGGTTGGCGTCAGCTTAGAGGAGGTTGAGAGCATCGACCAGGAGATGAAGATCCTGAGGGAGAAAGACTCTTACCTGAGAGAGGCCTCGGCTTCTCCCTCCTCGCCGCACGAGCGGCCTCCGCTGAAGCCCTTCGTTCTGACGCAGAGCCGGGCGCAGGCCGCGGTGTTCGGCGCCGGCTACCCGAGCCTGGCCTCCATGACGGTGAGTGACTGGTACGAGCAGCGCGGGAAGCACGCGGCGCCGCCGGACCAGGGCACGGCCAAGGCGACGTCGGCGGAGTACGAGGGGGCGGCCCCGCCACAGGAAGAGCAAGAACAAAAGGAGGAGGAAGACGATGAGCAAACGCTCCACAGAGCCCGGGAATGGGACGAGTGGAAGGACACCCATCCGAGGGGCCACGGCAACCGGCAGAACATGGGCTAGTGTCTCCACGACACGACGGGACTTCGGGCGCACACCGTCCCCGCCAGGAAAACCGTGCCGTCCTCCCCTCCCTGGGCACCCGCTTCCGCTGTCTACCACCACAACAAAAGAAGATACTTGAATCTTGCTTTGCATTCGGTAAAGTCTCAAATGATTGTGTGTATTTGTACCTTAGATGATGAGCCAGCAATCTTGTTTTGGCGTTATCCTGCTCATCATGGTGTATTCCAGTTTCTTAAGTGCAAAGAAAAGAACACTGAGAAGTGGCTCTGCATAATCAATGGCTATATTAATTCTCCTTAAAGAAAAAGAAAGATAATAAAAATCCCTATTACTATGTGAGCCTGTGCAGAAAAAAATAAAATAAAATAAAATAAAATTTAAATGCTGTATCATTTTATATATGTTAAAACAGATTGAATAAAGTTTGAGGCTTGAAACGAATATTGCTTCTTTTTTTTTTTCCATATCAGACCTTCACAATAACCTGCTTTTCCTCTTTAAAATTGCTGTCACTTCTAAACAAACTAGGTTATTGTTTGAGATTATATACCATAGTGATTTACTTATTTACATCCTCAACAACTGTTTATTGAGATTTTAGTATGTGCCAAGTATGGTGTGAGCACTGAGAATTCAATGGCAAAAAATAATAACGAAAGAATGTTGATGCCCCCAAAGAGTTTGTAATCTAGTGTGTGAGAGACATAAATCAGATAAGTATTAAACTAAAACCTTGCCAGCTGAGGTACTTCATGCTATGGGTGTATGACAAGAGGTGACTGGAAAGCTGCCAATTAGGAAATGGAACTTGAGGAAAAGTCTGAAGGCTGAACCATTTTAAGGAAAGAATGTGGGAGGGGTAGGAATGTGGAAAATTTGGAAGCTCGACAAATTAAACAGTCTAGGAAAGAAAAAAAACAAAGTACTGTGAGCAGATTGAGAGAACAGGAAAATGGAGGTGAGAAAACAGTTGGAGATACAAGCAGACTTTCAGGCTGTGTAAAGAACAGTATGAAGCTGGTGACAAGGCTTGACACGATCACACTAGTCTTTTGAGAAGTCCACTTCGCTTTACTGTGAAAAAGTAGTTGGAGAGGTGTAAGACTGAATGTGCGGAGGCAAGAGACCCCTGTAGTAGTCCATGTGACATAAGTTACTAGTGGTTTCATGTTAATATTTTATTAACTAATTTACGTAACTTAGAAGCATCACAGTTTGAAAATATCAACTTTTTAGCTGCGGAATGATGCTATCTTCTTGGCCATTAAATAGAATGGATTCCTTATTAAACATATTAAAATGGAAATCTTTATGCCAGCATTCATTAAAATGGCAAAAGAAAAAAAAAACAATTTGCAAGATTACAGGGATGAAAATAGAAATAGAGGCTGCAAGAACAAAAGTTGATTGACTCCAATATTACTGAGTGTGACATGAATTTTTACTTAAATTATTCATTCCACTTCCTGACTAAAACCTGACTTCTCCAGGAGGATATATAATCATAATTTTTACTAGTATTTTAATAAGCCATTAATCAATTTTAAGTTTATTTTATATAATAAATTTTCAAACTCAGAATCAGAAATTCTACTGGTATTCTATTATGTATTACATAGAAATAATAGGAACTGTAGTCCTTGGGGAGAAAAGAAGCAGACATGGGGGATAGTGTATTGATCAGGGTTCTCCAGAGAAACAAAGCCAGTAGGAGATAGATACATATACACACACACATACATATATTGTGTACTGTGTACACACATATATAACACACACACATTTGGGTGTGTGTGTGTGTGTGTGTGTGTATATATATATATATATATATATATATATATATATATATATATAGAGAGAGAGAGAGAGAGAGAGAGAGAGAGAGAGAAAGGGTGAGAGAGAGAGAGAGAATTTGATTAGAGGAATTGGCTCACATGATGATGGAGACTGGAAAGTCCAAAACCTGCAGCCAGGAGCTGCTGTAGATCCAAGAAGAGCCAATGTTCTAGTTTGCAGGCTATCAGGAAGGATAATTCTCTCTTATTCTGGGAATGGTCAGCCTTTTGTTCTATTTAGGCCCACCTACATTATAGAGGATATTCTGCTTTACTCAATCCATCAATTTAAATGTTCATCCCATTCAAATACATTGTCACAGAAACATCCGAGAAATGTTTGCCCAAATATCTGGTGTACCACATGGCCCAGTCAAGGTGGCATATAAAAGTAACCATTATAGATGGATTTAGGAATAATTCAACACACACACAGATACTGCATAAATTTAAAATTTGAAATCTGGTGCCTTTTACTTGTCAGCTTATTGGCACTTTCTTTTTTTTAATCAAAAAACAGTTTTCTATGTAGAAAAGAAAAATTGAAGTCAAATTTATTTACAGGAAATGAAATGCCACATCTCTGTACATTTTTGTTTTAAAATTGTAGGTATAAGGAAGTTTCTTGTTTGTTTCTTTTTTGTTCACTAATTGCTAAGCCTCTGACCTTAGATATTCACTAACAATTAGGTGAATAACAAAATATAAGAGCAAGAAACAGATAAAGAGAAATAATTATATTCAAGATTTCTTCTGCGTTTGTACTAATCAGAAAAGATAATTTTTGAATAACAATATTTTCTTTTTAACATGTAACATAAGAAGTCAGAATATTGAGATGTATACATATTTAAAATTTCAGTGCACTATTGCATTAACTAATTATCATACACAGTCTTCCAATTGATGTATATTGAAAATTATAATTTTGGGAAGCAATGTAAGTAAAGTAAAACTGTCAATGGATTTAAAACAACTGATATAGAATTATTGAAATTTATAGCTATTTGAGCAAGAATGTTTTAGCTCTTCAAACAAAAAGAATTACAAAAGCAATCACAAAAGCAGGGGCTAGGGACTGAATGAAGTTCACTCAAAATTCATATGTTGCAGCCCTAATCCCCAGTGTAACAATATCCAATGTGACTGTATTTGGAGATAGAGGCCCTTAGCAGATAATTAAGGTTATATGAGGTCATAGGGGTGGGAACCTGATCTGACAGGATCAGTGTGTTTATAAGAAGAGAAACCAGAGTTCCCTCCCTCCACCCCTACCATGTGCACACACAAGCCAGGAAGAGTACCCTCACTAGAAAGTTAATTGACCAGAACCTGGATATTGAACATCTAGCCTCTGGAACTATGAGAAAATAAATTTCTATTGTTTAAGACACCCAATCTATAGGGTTTTCTTGTGGCAGCACAAGCACACTATTATATCAAAAAAGCTAAACCAGGCTAGGGCCATTTTTGGTAGCTAATCTCATACCCAGAGTGTCTTGGGGCTCTATTTTATTAATATTATATAGTACATGGTTCCTGAAAACCTAAATGCATTAATTTTTATAATATAAATTTTAATTCTTGTTATTTAGTTTATTAATACTTCATGAGATATTCACTAAGGGTACCACTCTGATTTGATATGAGTCTAGATCTGTTTCGTTTGGCCATGGGTTTTTGAGTTAGAGACAGATGTTTCCATTGAACAAGATTACCTATTAAGCAGTGAGCAAATTGTCTAGCCCATAGTAAGCTAAGACTAAACTTTTGATTTTTTTCCCCACAATATTCTCCCATAATATTCTCCATTATGGTAAATTATATCATCACCACTTGCTTGTGCAAGCCAAAAAAAATAAATAAATAGCTGCTTCTTTTTGATTTGAATATCTTTGTTGAATGTCATTTCCTAAAAGATGACCTCCCTAACCATTGAGCAGAAAGCAGCAAACCTACCCCTCTCTCTCACAATTCCCTGCATATTATTTATCACAAGTTGATATGTCTGTTTCTTAAAATTATTCATTTGTTTTCATACAGTCTGTTTCCCCTGCAGATATGTCAACTTTATGACCAGGAAACCTTGATTCTCTCATTCATTTGCTCATTCCTATTACTGGACCTATGTCAGCCACATAGAAAGTGCTTAATAATGATTTATTGAAGGAAACCTTTATTAGATAAAAAAAAAAAATCCTCAGCAAATCCCTTAGAGGTAAGTATTATTCACTTCACTTTATAAGAAAAGTGATGTTAAATCACTACTAAAATCTTATTTAACTTTTGTGAGCCTTAGGTTTTCTTACTCTAAAAATGGAAATAAGACCTAACTAGATTGTTTAAAGTTTTTGACAAAACATTGAATAAAGTTGAATTCTGTAGCAGAGTACCTATCCCACAGTAGGTTTTCTGTGCATTCTCATGATTTTTTTGAGTTAGTCAAAACAAAAACTTTAGAATTAAGTTTGATGCTTTTCCCCCAATAACTTATAACTGATATCGTGTCTGTTAAAATTCTAGCAACCAGTCATCCATATAAAAATGAAAAAAAAAAAAAAAACTACTCCCCTAATACACTGACAAGGAAAAACTTTATAAATAAATCCATGTATTGTAAAATTCATCCCTATTAATGATCAATTATATAATATTTTATGACTGTACAATTGTGAATCATCACTATAATAAAGATACAGAATATTGTATTTTCACCAAAACTTCCCTTATGCATCTTTATCAACAATTGCCCCCTCAATCAACCCTATCTGCTTACATCTATTGTTATTTTCTTTCCTTGTTGTTTTGAGTTTATCAGACATGTTTTGCAACTATTTTCTCCCAGTCTGTGACTTGTTATTTTCAAAACAATGGCTTTTGAAGGGATAACATGCATAATTTTAATGTAGTCCAATTTATCAAATTTTTCTTTTGTGAATTGTGTTTCATATCTTATAACTAAGAAATTTCACATAACCAAAGTCATTTTTTTCCTAAATATTCTTCTAAGAATTCTAAAATTTTAGATATAAAATTCAGGTCTAAAATCTATTTTTAGTTAATGTTTTATAAGTTGTGATGTATGGATTAAGATTTTTTTTTTCAACACCTTTTGTTGAAAAGACTATGCTTTCTCCATTAAATTGATTTTGCACTCCCGTATAAAATAAATTGACTATATTTACAGATTTATTTCTGGACTGTATACTGCCCCATTAAGTCATGTATTAATAATTTTGAAAATGATATTGGCTTGACTACTTTAACTTTATGAAAATTATTTAACATACAGTGGGAATTTTTCAACTTTGTTTTTCATTTCCAAAATTGGTGTTCTAGATATTTTGTCTTTCCATAAAAATTTTAGAACTTACTTATCAATTTCCACCAAAAAAAAGTATCCCAATAAATTTGTTGAATTTGGATTTAGCACCCATAATAGCATCAATCTTGTTGAATGCTACACAAGCTCTTAGAAAAGTTGTTTATTCTGTTTTTGCTGGATGGAATGTTCTACGGATGTCGATTGATTTAAATTTGTTCATAGTATTGTTCCCAACTTCTTTATGCTTCTTGCTTTTTGTTTACACTTAGATTATCACATATTGAGTAATAATGTTAAGGTCTTAAACCATAATTGTTTATGTGCCTATTTTCTTTTCGGTTCTGTTTCATAAGTTTTGTAGGTCCATTTCCAGAAGCATACATATTTAGAGGTGTTATATGTCTTTGGTAAATAGACACTTTTATCATTGTATAATAACCCTCTTTAACTCTGATAATATACTTTCTGATGAAGTCCTATTTGAGTGATATTAATATAGCTATTCCAGCATTCTTTTTCATACTGATTATGTATGGTATACCTTTTTCCATTCTTTTGCTTTTAATCTATCCATGTGTTTATGGTTAAAATGTACTTTTATAGACAGCATATAGTTGTATCCTAATTTTTAATTTATTCTAAAAGACTGATAGTTTTCAACTGATATTTTTAGAACATTTACATTTATTATAATTATTGCTGTATTTAGATTAACATTTACCATCTTTACTCTTTGTTCCATATGTCTCTTGTTCCTTTCGTAATAGAATAAGATTTTTTATTAGTTGAATATTTTAAAACTCCTGTTTTTTTTTTTTTTTTTTTTTTGAGACAGAGTTTCGCTTTGTTGTCCAGGCTAGAGTGAGTGCCGTGGCGTCAGCCTAGCTCACAGCAACCTCAAACTCCTGGGCTCAAGCAATCCTCCTGCCTCAGCCTCCCGAGTAGCTGGGACTACAGGCATGTGCCACCATGCCCGGCTAATTTTTTATATATATATCAGTTGGCCAATTAATTTCTTTCTATTTATAGTAGAGACGGGGTCTCACTCTTGCTCAGGCTGGTTTTGAACTCCTGACCTTGAGCAATCCGCCCGCCTCGGCCTCCCAAGAGCTAGGATTACAGGCGTGAGCCACAGCGCCCGGCCTAAAACTCCTGTTTTATATCTACTGTTGGCTTCTTATTGACTTTAATGTCATTCACTTTAGCATTATTTTTACTATTTAGGGCTTACTTACATATTTTTAAATATTTTAGTATTTTTAAAATTCATTTTAGCATTATTTTTATTATTGCTCTAAGGTTTAAAATATACATCTTTAATCACAGTCTACCTTCAAATAATAATTTATAGCTTTATGTAAGTGTAATAATTTATGGCTTTATTATAGTGTAAGATCCATTCAATATAATTGTAAATCTTCCCATCTTTTTTTTTTCTATCATTTTTATAAATTTCATTTTCTTACACCATAAACCTTGAATACATTGGTACTATATTTGCTTTAGGTAGTCAATTATCTTTTAAAATATAATATATTTTATTTTGGAGCAGTTTTAGTTTCATAGAAAAATGGAACAAGAAGGTATAGCGATTCCCATAGATCCTCTGCCCACACATGGACAGCCTTCCCTGCTATAAATGTTCTCCAGCACAATGGTACATTTTTACAAATGATGAACCTACATTTATATGTCATTATTGGTTGTCTTTTAAACAATTAGCAAAAGAGAAAAAAGAAATTATATTTACCATTATTTCTGACTTTTTCAGAGCTTTTCATTTCTTGTGTAGATACAATTGTGTACTCTGGTATCATATTCTTTGTGCTTCAAGAATTCATTTTAGTGAATTCTCTCTGTATTTTCTTTCTTTTATTTTTTTACATGTACACTTCATTATTCAATCATCATTTTTGGAAAGATATTTTGATTGGGCACAGAATTATGAATTGAAAGTTTTATTTTTCTTTCAGTACTTTAAAAATGTCTCAAATTCCATCAAACTTATATAGTTTCACATGAGAATTTTGCTTTTTCCCCTTTTACCTTTGTTCCTTTCTATTTGTATGTCTTCGTTTTCTTATTATCTTCAATATTTTCTGTTGTATGTATTAAGAAAGACTTTCCCATTCACTCACAGCAAAATGGGAAATCAGAGGGTTTGAGCAGAGAAGTGTCATCATAATCTGTCCTTGGTAATAACAGAGTCACTATGGCGACCATGTTAAGAACAGACCCAAATGAAGTCAATGGCAGAATCAAGGAGCCCAAGAAATTAGGAGGTTATTATTAATATAATGATCTAGGCAAGAGATGATAGTTGCTTGAGAGATGTGATGATTTTTTTGATGTGTCATTATGTCCTGGTTATAGTTTCCACTTATTTAATTGATCAGTTGCTTAGATATTATTGTGAAGGGAATTTGCAAAGATAATTGAAGTGCTTAATCAATTGGCCTTAAATAAGGGAGATTATCCTGGATAATATAGATGGGCTTGACTTAATCAGATGGACAGCATTAAATGTGGGGTTGAAGTTTTTCTTGAAGAAATAGAAGAAAATCTGCATGTTGGAAAACAGTTTCAGCCATGTGCATGGATTCCACGTGGTTGTGATCATTCCTTCCAGACAGCCTGCACTACAGATTTTAGATTTACATAGCAAAACCCCACAGTCATGCAAGCTACTTCCTGGAAATCTCTCTCTTTCTTTCCCTCTCTTTACACACACACACACACACACACCTTTATTCTACTGGTTCTGTTTCTCTGCTGAACCCTGACTGATGCAGGAGGTGAAAAATGGTGAGATTGTGGATATAAGTTTATAATCAGAGATCTATATCTCTATATAACTATATATTCATGTATAAAATAAATTCAATCCATATATTCTATAATATCATAAAATTGCCTGTTAAATAAATATAGATCTATACTATTATTCTATAGCTATGTTGCCATTTGCCAAATAAATATTACTAGGATTTAATCAGTACATCTATATTTGACTTATTTCTTATGTTTCAATATTATGAATATTGATTTGAATTTTTTGTGTGTGAATGTGTGCCATATTTAAATATAATTATTAAATTAATTGCACTAATATGTTACAAAACACTTAAGAAGGTATGTAGAGATAACATACGGTGATTATATTCTAATATATTTATTTGGAAAATGTGTGTCTTTAAAAGTCCAGTGTTCTTAAAGTATATGTTATTTACTATGTTAACTTTATTTAATTGCATTTTAAATATGAATGAACATGTAGATGCATGTAGGTTATAAAATTACACTTATGGGTGCTTTGGAAGATCACAAATAGAAAGTCTGTGAATATTACATGACAAATAGTGAATTTCACTTCCCGAAGAAATTTCTAAGATTAATCCAGAGTCCATTCTTTAAAAAAAATTTAAATGGTCCCATTTTTCTCTGTTTATTTATTATTTATGCAATAATCCTCATATGATTTAATGGTTTGTTTCAAAGTGTAATGTGAAAAATGCTTTGCAAATGAGAATTTACAAGCTGAAAATAGAATAGCGGGTAAGCTTTTGAAAATACAAACACTTTTACCAGTACGGTGAACTTCAACTTCAATATTTTAGTGGGCTGGGTCATTTTATGAATTCAAGGGTGTGTATGGTTTGATAGAGTCATCCTCTACATATTAAAGATTTCTGCAAGTTGACATTTCACAAGAGAACGATAATAAAGGAGGCTGGGAGGAGTGAAGTGTTGTTCCTTGTTCTCACAGCTGTGAGGACTGTTATTAGTGAAAGACACTCTAAGAATATATTTCATTTTTGACAAGCAATCTCTGTCAAATGATGGCATGTCAGCATTTGGTAATATTTTGAAAAGAATGTCAGGTGCAATGGAGGAAAGAATCACTAGTAATGGATTGTTAAAACAATGCATTACATTTGATTTCTGAATACATTTGATTTCATCAAAACTAACAGCTTCAATTCTTCTTATTCTTGAAAAAATCTTTTCTCTATTTTGGGAGTGAAGGGAAGGAAAAATAGTTTTGTGTTAATCTAGGCTTTTTCTTTTACCACATCTATTTACAGGTACAATTTCGGCAGAAGTATTTTAAACCCTCAACTGCTATTACTGATGTAAAACCCACCTTCAGTACTTATTTTAATATAACGTAAAATTTTAGACTTTTAGCTGTTTAATGTATATAAAAGACCATATTAAAAAAATCTCCTAGTACACACACATCTTAGAAAAGAATTATAATTCTAAGAAAAAAATTATAATTATTATAAGAAAAAAATTATAATGATTATTCTGATTCTAAAATAAAACAACTAAATTTATAATTATAAGAGGAATTCTCACCTTGCCATTTACTAGCTATGTAACTTATTTGTGTGTGTGTGTGTGTGTGTGTGTGTGTGTTTGTATACATACGCCTAAGGTTTTTCATTGTAGAATGGAGACACTAATAGGAGTTATCTCATATGGTTATTGTGTAGAATCAGGGAGTTAATGTGAAGCACCTGGCATATTGCCTGGCACCTAGTAAAGGTGCGGTAAATGCAGGCTCTCTATGAGACATCATGTGCCAGTTGGATTACTATATGCAGCATTGAATCCGAAGATGGCACTGTAGGCTTTCATTATTGAAACTGATTTGATGAATCAATAGTAGCCAAGATGATAAAATGAATCCCTTGAGCACAAATTCTGCAGCTCAAAAATGCAGTTGGTATAAAAGATAATTGTTTTAAAAGAAAACTTACTTCAATAGCAGGTTCCAGTACCAGCTCTCTCACCAAATGGATACGTGACCTTGGGCAAGTCACTTAGATTTATAAAATCATAGACATCTGGAACTAATATTTGAAGCTAGTAAATCTGAAGGAATTATAATTAGAAGAATTGAAGTCAGAAATCACATAGCTAATTGGTGGTAAAATTTGAACTCTGTGCAGTGTTACTCAATTATACCGCATTAATACAGTCAACAAATATTTACTAGCAAGTACTTGATGCTAATCAATCTTTGTCAACATCTATGAAATGGAATTGGATAGGCACATTATATAAATAACTTTTTTTTTTTTTTGAGACAGAGTCTCACTCTGGTGCCCCAGGCTAGAGTACCATGGCATCAGCCTTGCTCACAGCAACCTCAGATTCCTGGGCTTAAAGTGATCCTCCTACCTCAGCCTCCTGAGTAGCTGGGACTACAGGTATGCGCCACCATGCCTGGCTAATTTTTTCTACATATTTTTAGCTGTCCAGTTAATTTCTTTCTATTTTTAGTAGAGACAGGGTCTTGCTCTTGCTCGGGCTGGTCTCCAACTCCTGAACTGAAACGATCCGCCCGCCTCAGCCTCCCAGAGTGCTAGGATTACAGGCATGAGCCACCACATGCGGCCGTAAAGAATTTTTAATATCTAAAATCTTCTTTCTCTGTGAAATAAAATTAAGAATCATTTTAACGTCATAATGGATTCATTAAATTTTTCAGAAATTTGAAGTAAACCTTGAGATAAATTACTTAAGGACTTGAGAATTTAGAAGCCCTGATATTTCTCAGGATTTAGGCAAATAATTTAAATTATCTGAGCTTCAGTGTTTTCATCTGAAAAGTTGGGATGTAGCAGGAGTATAATACATAAGGCGACCAGTGAGACTTGGCACTACAAATTTCAGCATCTTGTTCCCAAACCAGAAAGCTGGTAGGTGTATAAAAATGTTAACACCAAATTCTATCACATGCTACCACGTAGCTCCAGAGTTTGTGAGGCAGATCTTGTGAGGCAGTTGCTTTCTAGGAATCAGAATTTCTCTCTATAAAATACATTATAACGTTACCATCACTTTCCTTTCTTTACAATCGCAAAATGTTACTGCTGTATGGGATTCAATTATTCAATTTTTGGTTGAGTAAATTGAGAGACAGGAGCCTTAACAGTTAGCTAGTTGCAGAGTAGGAGGCACGGTCTAGTTTTCCTGGACTCTATTTTCTGATTTTATGTGAGTGAATGAATAAATGAACATTAATTAAGTATCATCTTCTTACATACTGTTGGGGGCTTTAACACAGATGAGCTTGACACTAGAATGTTTTATATTTTTGAGGTTGTGTGATTAGACACGTTCAGATTTCATATTGTTATATCTTTCTTGAGAACCGATACCTTTATGAATCTGAAATGTCCACGTTAATCTTTAGTAACACCTCTTGACTTAAAAATGACTTTGCTTGATCTCACTATGGCAATAGCTATTTTCTTTTGATTAGGGTTTACATGATATAGCATTTTTCATCATTTCCCTTTTTTTCTATTTTTTAAATCTACTTCTGGGCCACAAGATCATTTTATTTTTAACTTTTTCATTTCCTAATGTTTTAGAAGAATTTTTCTGGTTCAATGTCTATCTATTAATATGGCTGCTTTAAACTTTTTTTTTCAAGTCCCCTTGGTGGGCATGTTTTTATTTTTCTTAGATAAATACCTCTGAGTAGATTTACTGAGTTTTGTGGGAAAGTTATGTTTTACTTTATGGAGAGTTACCAATAGTTTTTCAATGGCAATGCATGAGAACTCTAGTTTCTCCATGTCCTCACTGGCATGTGGAACTGTCATTTTAAAACTTTGAATCATTATAGTGAATGTGAAATGGGATCTCATTATGTTTTAATATATGTTTCCTTATTGATTCATGATAATGAGTACCTGTTCATGAGTGTATTGCATATTTACTTATCTTCTTTTGTAAAGTATCCTTTTAAATATTTTGTTTATTTTAAAGTTTTGTCTGGTTGCCTTTTATTGTTGTTTTATATGACTGTATGTATTTTGGATATTAGTGCTTGAAGATATATGAACTGTGAATAGTTTTTTCCATCCTGTAGCTTATTTATTTTCTTAATGGAAATTCTTGATAATTAGAAATTTTTAATTTTGATGATGTCCAATATATCTTTTTTCTTCTATAAGTAGTGCATTTTTTTATTCTGTTTGAGAGATATTTGCCTACTCTAAGGTTAAAAAGTTATTCTGCTATGTTTTCTTTTAGAAATGTTATGGTCCTAGCTCATATGCTTAGGTCTAATACCCATCTCAAAGTTATTTTTTTATATAAACTGAGTTAGGGGTTAAAGCTTACTGAGTTTTTTTCTCCATAAAAATATCCTGTCCTTCTGGCACTATTCATTTATTTTGTTCCACTTTTTCTAGCTTTATAAGGTAAAAACTTAGTTTACTGATTTTACACCTATCTTTTAATTGTTAAACTTTAGCTACAATTCCCAAATGTTTTTTATATTATATTTTAATTATTCTTTTAAAATAGTTATACTTTCCATTTTCACTTTTCTTTGACTAATGGATTCTTTTGAGGTGTTTTTACTTAATTTTCTTCTGTATTTCTTAATGTTATTAACTTGTAATTATATTTGTCATATAAAACATATCAGTATGTTTTGTATGTTTTGACTTGTTTTTGTTAATAATAGGTTAAGAAGCATGTTATAGCCTGGCACATAGCCAATTTTAGTGAGCATTCCCCGTGCAATGGAAAAAATGTGTATTCTTTGATTGGTGGATGTAATATAAATATCAATTAAGTCAAGTTAGTTGATTGTGTTTTTCAAATATCTTGTATATTTTCTTTATTTTCCATTGATTTTCTCTCTGAGGCACTGAGAGAGTTGTTAAAGTCTTTAACCATGATTGTTGATTTCTCTTCAATTCTGTCAACTACTGCTTAATACATTAAAGCTCTATTTTGAGGTATGTATACATACCTTTATACATATATACTTACCATTATACATGCATACAATTCTTATATAATTAAGAAGTGTATCTTTTAATACTTTTTGTCATCATGAAATGTCTCTTTTATTTCTTTGCTTTGAATTCTTATCATAACATAGCCACATCAGTTTACTCTTGGTGCTTGCATGTTTTATTATTTGATACCCTTATATTTTCAACTTAGTAATGTCTTTAAAGTGCTACTTATAAACAACAAAAATTTGAATTTTTTTTTCTAAATTTCCAGTTTAAAGATGTCTTCCTTTCATGGTAGTGTGTAGCCCATTTATGGAACACTTTGGTGCCCCCACATATACTGTAATCATTTCAAGTCCAACTATCTATAAAGATTGATAGAAATGTATATACTTAGGGAAAAAGAGAGTCTGTTAAAGACAATCCAGCCACTGTGACAGGGTGATCAAACAGGCAACAAGTCCACTTTCCCTTTTTCAGGCAGAGGTAAGAGGGGCAGCTTTAGCTCAAGTGTCCATGGGTTGACAAATATCATCTACCCTTATGTAAAGCCACCACAGTGGTTACTGAGGAAAGCTAGACATAAAAATAACTCATATGTAAGTGTTGAGAATCATCTCGGTAGCCCTGATAAAACAAAATTGAGCAGAGCCTCGCAATGAAGAGGTACAAGATTGTCACCCAGAGACTTGGTTATACCTCCATTAAAAGTTAATGCATATTAAACAGAATATGACTACTGGGACTTTCAATTCTGTATTCGTAACATTTTACTGTGAAGAGACAGGTAGAATGCAATCACTGCTACATTTTTTGAAATTCGATGTAAACTATAATATTCTGTCAATGTTAATGACATTTGAAGTGCTCTGTCAAAACAATTGCAGCTATATTATGTATAAGACATTAAATAAGCTCCTCAAACTTGAATTTTTCATTAAGTTTATTCTTATTTTTTCCTATGGATGAACTTAAAAATAATTTTCTTCCTTAATTAAGATGCTATGCATGAAGATCCTGAATAATTTAAGACAATTGTTCATTTAAATAGTTACTAATTACACCCTCCTGGCATAGTTATTGTATTATTACTGCACTTAGGAATAATATGCTCTACTATTTGGACTTGAAAATATTTCTGACATTTTAATGAACACACCACTTAGTTATACTTTACAGGGTTTTTCAGTGAACCACAAAGGATTAAAAAATGTCATTCAAGGGTTATAGATAATTAAACTCACTGAATATAAGAAGCCTCATATGGAAGTGAAAATTATGTATGAATTTTGTTGAGCTGGAAATGTGTTTTACTAAATGACTTTAGATTTGTTACATTTAAATACAAGATGAAGGGACTCAAGGGGATACCTTGTTCTCACTTCAATGTATTCATTTGCATAAGCTATTTTATCTTTCAATATTTCTTTTGATATTTCATTTTTGCCCTTAAATAAATGAAAGATTATTTAAAATAAATAAATGTCAACTTTGAAATACTGCTAGATATATTCATTATAATACATCAGATGGAAAATTGCTACAAATCAGTCACAAAAATCCTCAGAGATCAGGGTTCCAATCAAGTTTTAATAGAAATAAATTTTAGATAGATGTGCTTTCCAAAAAAGACAAGGTAAGAATTTTTATTTGTTCCAAAATAATGATTTTACTTACTTATCAATACAGTTGACCTATCTTCACAGTACTATGGTCTTCTAAGTACCTCTGCTATAATTATATTAATGTCTTCCTATATCTACGAATTTGACTATTTTTCTATTTTTATGGATCATTAACTTTTTCTATTCCAGCAAGATCCCTGTAGTCAAGTTCCTGAGGGATCTCTGCTTGTTATCATCTGTTTCAATTGTGTGCATTGTATATCTACTATTGAAGATTTGAATAATGACACATTCTCCAAGTGGCTGTAAGTTTGATTATGATAAAACTCTCTGGAGAATTCTGTGAGCTTTCACATCTGGTGGAGAACTCCAATAAGAACATCTCTAATGAGGAATTCCTGGAACAAGAAATTACAGATTATCTATTTTTTAGAAGACATGACAAGTTAGTGAATACCTTTCTTTACATAAAAAGTTAATTTCTTCATTCAGTTAAGTAATAGTTTCTTAGCCAGTTTGTGGTTTTAACTAAGGGAATTGATGAAATATTTTAGTTACATCAGCTATTTTTGTCTCTATAATATCTTGGCATAAAGTAGTGAATCAATGTATATATTAGTAACTATGGTCATGTATAGATAGCTCTATTCAAAATATGCTATTATTTTATGAAATGATAATGAAAATAATTTTCTATACCATAACACTTCATCAAATTTTTAAGGTTATCTCTATTTGAGGAATATACAATTAGAATTTGTGAAATTTTATCAAAATAGTTGCTTAAAACATAAAACCATTTTTTATGTTATAGTTTCATAAAAATATTTTTAGCTACTTCTTTTGGCAATAGATTGATAGTCTAAACTTGTGGAAATAAAAATAAAGGGAATGACATGTATGTCTTGCAGTTATAATTGAAATGTATTTATGAGGCATTATATGCCATTGTACATAAATTACATACTTGCATTCTTAAAAATCAGTTATTTCTCATCTCAGATTACGCTAAAGTTGAAATTGGGCTAATGAGGTATTTTCTTCTAAATTCTGAATTTCTTTCATGGGAAGTTACTAAGAAATCATAAGTCAATTTAAATTCTTTACCACCTATTGATTTGAACACTAGTAGTCTCAGAAACTTAGGAAGGAGAAAGAAATACCTTGCATTTGTCACAATAGACTAGGATATGTTACAATAATGACCACAAAAATTAAAGTGGTTTAATACAACAAAAATTTAGTTCTCTCTCACATCACAGGTCCACATATGTCAGCAGACCCCACACTCGGGCTGACTGAGGCTCCACCACGTTATGCCTGCACCCTCTGCTGCCCACAGTTTCCTTTGTCACTGCTGCCCGGAAGCAGAGCTCCTGCAGAATAGCCCTTCGAAATCTAACTGCCTCCGGCAAAAATCGACAGGTGTCACTTCTCCTCATATTTCATTGACGTGGGCACAGCACACTTAATGAAAGGGTGCTAGGAAGTGTGCATTTGGGGGACTAAAACATCAGTGACCCTCCCACACAAGTACCAGCCATCACTGACACCCTGGCTGTCACAATATATGAACAAAAACTCAAGTCCCTCTAGGAAAAGTCATACATTATAAAATAATAACTGAAAACTTGGAAACAAATACTTTTCCTTCTATAAAATACTTAACTCTTGTTTAACTTAAATAATCAAAAAAAAATTAAGAAAGTAAAAAAAAAATTCTAAAACAGATAACACTAATTTGTTGTTGTTTTAGTTCCTAATGTAGATGGCCACTACTTGACAAATCATAATCCTCGTATTTTTTCTTCCTTCTTTTCTCCAGGATGATGTTGTGGATTGAATAGAGGACAGCACTGAATTTGAAATACAGATAGCTTGAAATTAATATAAAATTTACATAAATATGTGTGGAAGATTGTATACAGAGCAGAATTAATTAGATGCACATAGTAGGCAAAGGGAAAAGAAAAACACATAAAAAGCAGGGTTTTGGCTTATGTCTGCTAATTTCCTGTGGCTGCTATAACAAAGGACAACAAACATGATGGCTTAAGACAAAGGAATTTATTCTCTAACACTTCTGAAGACCGGAAGTCCAAAGTCAGTATTACCAGGCAAAAATCACGGTGTTAGGGATACTTGCTCTGGAGGGCCTGGGGAGAATCTTTACTTACCTCTTCCAGCCTCTGGTGGCTGTGGTATTCCTTGGCCCCTGGCCTTATCACTTCAATCTTTAAATCTAGCACCTTCAGATATCTCTATGACCCGTGTTTACATCACCTTCTCCTCTGTGTATGTATCAAATCTCTCTCTGCTTTACTGTTATAAGGATAACTGTGACAGCATTTACAGGCCACTCAGATAATCCAGGATAATCACTATCTCAAAATCCTTAATATCATCACATCTGAAATAAAAATTTTTTCCAAGTAAGGAAATTTACAGGCTCCAATGATTAGGATCTGATATTTTTGGAGGCCATTTATACAGCTTACTGTGCCATGTGAAAGCTTTCTTTTATTTCTACCCTAAGACTAAAGAAATATGCCCAAACAGAAGGGTATCCAATGAGAGAAGTCTTTAAATAAAAGAATCTAGGGAAGATTCTGGAAGAGCTGGCTTTTTGCTCAGAATAACTCTATTTTTTTCTTTGCAATATAATTTAAGATGTATTGAAAATCTATCTGACTAAAAGTATCAGCTCCTTCCCAAACTTGTTATTTTTCACTAGAGTCACTCTAGTCCAGGGGTGGGAACCTTTTCATGTTGGGAGGCCACAGTAATTTAGCTGTAATCAAATAACACCGCATTCAAGAAACTTCCATTAGATATATTTAAAAATGTACATCATTTTGTAAAAATATAACTACTATGTACTTAATGATTTCAAAAAATTAAAACTGATTGTTAATTTTAAAGTTAACTAACCTTTTAATGACTTTGTTGTGTTGGCTTTTTTTTGGAAAGCATTTGAATATTTGGTTGCAACACGGTCCGCAGTTTCAGCAGATCTTCTAGATGGCTATCAGCCATTTGTGGCCTTAAAAGCATCTTGATTTAGGTTAGGTTGGAGAATGTAGATTTGCAGCACTAAGTGGCTGAGAAGCAAAAAAGAGTTTTGGGGGCATGTTGCCAAAGTCGTGGATATTCTAATGCATTTTTCCATATTTCAATTGGCTCTTTCTTAGCATCAAACAATGACTTTAAAATGTCATCTACTGAGAGCTCAATCAATTCCATCTGAAGTTCTTTAGGTGCCTTGGTGATATCAACTAGGCGAGGTTGAAATGCTACTTTTCATTGTATTCTCCAGTTAATAGGTACATAATAGCTTCATGTTCTTCAAATGATTCAAATATATTATCCTGCTGCACATCAATGACCTTTGCTTTCATTTTCACTGTAGTTAGAAAAAAAAAATGACCTTTGCTAACTGGGAAAAATAGTCATGTGAAATTTCCTTTTAAAGAAGTGTTTTGAAAAAGATAGCTTTTTTTGAAATGCTTGGATTTTTTTGCCATGTTATCATATATAGACTTAGTTTTACCTTGCAAAGAAATATTCAAGTCATTTTGATTTAACATGATATCACACAGAAATGCTGCATTCCTCTAGAAAACTTTCAGTAATTCACATTGCTGATTCTGTTCTTCATAGAATTTAACTATTTGTTCTCACAGAGATAAAATTTTGGCTAACACCTGTCCCTGTGGTAGCCAATGCACTTCAGAATGATATGGCAAATCCTCACTGAATAGCTCATCTTTCAATGTTGGCATGTTTGTTATGAAACTGAAAATGCTGTGTTGCATTTGCATGGATATAGTTAACAATACTTATAGATTATTGCAAAGTGTCACTTAAAATTTTATCTTTAGCACAGATATTTTACTGGTGCAAGATAAAATGAAAAGAACTGAGAGCATCTGGATGTGTTAATACATTTGTTTATCTGTACAATAAACCCTTCATGTTTTCCTGTCATGGAAGGTGCATGTCTGCACATACACTCACTAAACTTACCAAATTCAGTCCAATTTCGTGACATTTATCTTGAAAGTTGTTGACGATATCTATAAGTGGCTTGGTGGCATTATTTTCAGGTCTTATTACTGCTTGAAAGAATTGTCTTTCTTTTGTTTTTTTGTCTTTTAATTTCTGCAATATAAACTTTCACACCTCTCTCCCTAATTTAAAATATTTGTAGTCCTTATGCATGTTATAATGCCAAATAACATTGAATTTTTTAATGTTGATACTGCAGTATCACAAAACAAGCAATTCATCTTATCTCTAGCAGAAACAAGATAATATTGCAATTCCCAATCCCCTTCAAAAATCAGTTTTCTTCCTTCAGTGTTCTCTTGGTTTTCTTTGACGTGATTGGCTGTTAAGCAGACCGAATTAAAAGATACTGTCGAGCTGTGCAACACAATGTACTGCTGTCAAAAGCTGGTAACAGACTGGCGTACTCAACCCGCCTAAACTCTTGCCAACCAGCCTCGTGTGTTCGTGGCACCAGTCAGGCGGGGGAAGTTAGAACTAAGTTATGAGTGTAGCAGCTGTCAATTTAGCCCTTATGGCTTACTGATGTTCTGATTGTGCCGGTCAATCTGGAAGATTATTTTGTTGAAACTTATTTTATTCTTTGGTATTTTAAATATGTTCATTTAAAAAATAAAATAAAAATTCAGAAGATGAACAAAAACGTATTAATAAAGACAAAATGATTTTGTCCTGTAAAATTTGTTCTGTAAAATTTGGATTCAGTCAAAAGGCCGCACTTGAGGACCTGGAAAGCCACGTGTGCACACTTAAGGTTGCAGGTTCTCCAGCCCTGCTCTAGCCAGACAAGGACTAAAATGAGAACGCCACTGAATGGAAATTAGGCACTAAATACTAGTAATTGATAAGGAAGGTGAAGGCAGTCTTGCTTAATTCCCTATTTAGCCTTGGGTGGTTAGATTTCACCTGGGCTCAGACAAAAGGAAAGAAAGATGTATATAAGTTAAGGCAGAACTAAAATATCAAAGGGTTTCATTAAAAAATTTTAAAATGACACATTTATTACTATTAAAAATTAAGTAGTCCTTTCGTTAAACCTAAGAAGAGATGTTTTGTTTATATTCATATGTAATAAGAAGCTGCCAAGGCCTGACCTTCTTTTTTTTTTTAGACAGAATCTTACTCTGTTGCCTGGGCTAGAGTGAGTGCCATGGCGTCAGCCTAGCTCACAGCAACCTCAAACTCCTGGGCTCAAGCGATCCTTCTGCCTCAGCCTCCCAAGTAGCTGAGACTACAGGCATGCACCACCATGCCTGGCTAATTTTTTCTATATATTTTTAGTTGTCCAGCTAATTTATTTCTATTTTTAGTAGAGACGGGGTCTTGCTCTTGCTTAGGCTGGTCTCGAACTCGGTAGTTCAAACGATCCTCCTGCCTTGGCCTCTCAGAGTGCTAGGATTACAGGTGTGAGCCATCGTGCCCTGCCCAAGGCCTGACCTTCTTACCTGATACATATATGTTTCATGTACCTTCCTGAGCAATCTTTGCAGTCCTATTGCAGCGATTATCATCTACCTGCATGGAGTTCAGATTCTACACCTTCAGCCACGTCACTTCTGAGGATTTAGACACCATAAGTCTATCTAACGTCTGCTGGCCATACCAACTAGCCTGTACTCTAAAGTCACCTCAAACATGAGGGTTCCTTGACAGATCCATTTGCAGCTCCAATCCCACGACTTCTACCACAACACTTACTCTTTTACCTCTGAGAGCAGGCTTTACTGAGCATCAAACCTTGATTTTTTTTCTATCAACTCACCATCTTTCTGTGTTGGGCAAGCAAAGACAGCTATTTGCGTTAAAAATGGTTGTTAATAAATGGAATTGGACTGTAGAAGAGGAATATGCTCTCTGTGGCTCTATCACTCCTAATCCTAATGATAGCACATAACTCCCTGTAAGAACTTCCCAGTGTCTGAAGATACACGTACTTTTAATGCCACTGAGTAGAGAGGAATCTGTATCTAAGGAAACTAATTTAAATTATGTTTGAGGTAACAACACAATGGGTGAAGTATCTGTTAAAGTCTTTGGCCTATTTTTAAATTGTATTCTTTGTTTTATTATTGTTGAGTTTTAAGAGTGCCTTGCATATTTTGCATAAGATTCCTTCATGAGATATATCTTTTGAAAATATATTTTTCCAGTATGTGGTTTCTTTTTTTATTCTCTTGAAAGTATCTTTCAGAGAGCATATATTATTAATTTTAATTAAATCCAGCTCATCAATACTCTCTTTCATCGATCATGCCTTTGGTGTTATATATAAAAGTCATCCCCCAACTCTAGGTCACCTAGAGTTTCTCCTATGCTATCTTCTAGTAGGTTTATCAATGTGAATTTTACGTTTAGGTCTGTGATCTGCTGTGAGTTAATTTTTTGTGAACAGAGTCTAGATTTACTTTTTTGAGTGTGAGCAACATTGGTTGAAAAGACTACCTTTTCTCTATTGGATTCCCTTTGATTTTTTGTCAAAGACTAGTTGACAAAATACATATTTATATGGGATCTCTTTCTTGGCCCTCTATTCTAGATATATGGATGGCAAAACAAACAAACAAACAAACAAAAAAACAACAACATATAAAATGATGCTCCACATCATCTCCCATCAGAGAAATGGAAATTAAAACAGCAATGAGATGACATTACACACCTATTGGAATGGCCAGAATCAAGAACACTGACATCATCAAATCCTGGGAAGGATATAGAGTAATAAGAACTGTCATTTGTTGGTAGTGGAAATGCAAAATGGTACAACCATTTTGAAAGCCAGTTTGGCTGTTTCTTACAAAACTAAACATATTTTCACCTTATGATCTAGCAATCACATCCTTTCTATTTACCCAAAGGAGTTTAAAACTTATGTACACACACATACACACACACAGACACACGCACAACGGGGATGTTTATGACAGCTTTATTCATAATTGCCCAAACTTGGAAGCAACCAAGATGTCCTTCAGTAGGTGAATGGATAAATAAATGGTGGTACATCTAGACAATGAAATATTACGCACTACTGAAAAGAAATGACCTATCAAGCCACAAAAAGACATGGAGAAAACATAAATGCATATTAATAAGTAAAAGAGACTAATCTGAAAATGTTACATACTATATGATTCCAACCATATAACATTCTGAAGAAGGAAAAAGTATGAAGTTAGTAAAAATATCAGTGGTTTCCAGGGATTGGAGAGAAGAGATGCATAGGCGGAGCACAGAGGATTTTTAGGGCAGTGAAACTACTCTGCATGATGCTATAATGGTGGATACATGCCATACATTTATCCAAAGTCACAGGACTTACAAAACCAAGAGTGAATCATAATGTAAACTATGCTTTATAGGTGAAAATGATGTATCAATGTAAATTTATAATTTGAAACAAATATATTGTTTGATGGGAGATGTTGATAATGGGAGAGGCTATACATATGTGGGGGTAAGGGGTATATAGGACATCTCTGTACCTTGACTTCAATTGCAGGAACAAGGGTGTGCCTGATTTATGGCCTACACTCCCCTCCAGATATTGTTGGTTTTGCTACCAAATAATTTCTGCCAATAAAAATGAATTCTGCAACTCCTTTAAGTTGTGATCTCATGATATCTCCTTACGTCAGGATGTTTCTTCTCTACGCTCATGATATCCCCCCAATATCTTTCTATTTAGAAGACATACCTTTATATTATTTATGCACCTTGCCACTTTGGGCTCTTGGAGGATCTAAATCTTATACACATAAAATATGCACTGCGTCAATTTAATGAATTATTTTGTTTGTTGACACTTTTGGTTCAAGGGACAGGAATCCAACTGTAAACACTTAGGCAAATTGGAAATTTGTAAGGATAAAAGTGGAGTGTCATAAATATCCACTGTTCTTGCACTTTTACTTCCTGGGAAACATTTTATCAGTACTCACTTTATTTCTCATCCCTGCTTCTCTCTTCCTCCAAATTACCTTCTGTTCTTTGAGAAGGAACAGAGAGTTCTTATTTTCACTGACCTAACGGTCCAAATACTCAGGGAGGAAATACTTTGTTCTCATTGGTTCCAGTTTGAGAAGTCCCAGGAAATACGTACCCAACCTGGGATCTATCAAAGTCACCAAGTAGAGAAAACACTGTTGCTGGTGGCACATCATTTGTACAGGTCATTCCCAGAGGATAAGGGGTTTTCATAGGAAAATTATTAGAAATGCTTCCTAAATAGCTGATCACCTTAGACTCTTCCCTGCTATCTTTGCTTTGTGCAACAACAAGCCATCACAGTTTCCAATTCTTCAGACACAAATTACACTACATTTGACTGTGTTCTTTCTGAGTGCACCAACCACTCTCTATAAAACCCCTTTAACATGGAAAAGTTTAACTTATTCTCTTAGGTCTGAGCTGAACTTCTCTGTTCTTTCAGAAGTTTCTGCATGGCCTGACTATGCTCCACACTTCCTAAATTGTCCCATGGTGCCTCTACTGCCCATAAAACATTGCTTTTGACTGTCTCCCTAACTTAAATAGACACTGTTTGTTGCCAATGAATGCCATGGCAGCATCCACCAGGAGCTTAACAAAATATTGATTGACCTTCTAAAAATGCTTGTTTTTTTATCTGTTGTGTCACTTTTTTTTTATCCTGCAGCCAGAACTATCTGTGATATCACTCAGCATTCTAATCATCACTGTCCAAAATGTTTATTAATAGCTACTTTGATATAAGCCAGTAGAGTTACCAAGAGGACTGTCACATACAGGGAATCAAAACTGTGTGACATAAAGTGCTTAAGAGCATTGGCTGTGCAGTCCAACTGCTTGATTTCACAACCCTGTTAGATTACTTACAGTGTGACCTTAGATGAGCTACTTAACTCATATGTGCCCTACTGTTTTCATTTCCAAATTAGGGATAGTAAGAGAACCTACTAATAGGTTCTATTTGTGAGAGCAAACAAACAAAATACATGGAAAACTCTCTGCGCTGTACTTGACCCAATAATGATGAATAATGGGACAGTCTGTGGTTGTATTTATGATGGCCTATAGCAATATGGAAAAATGTGTGTGGCACCTCTCAAATTACACATAACAAAACGATGCTGCTAATACTATTACTGTGCATTGATGAAGGAAGTAAATAATCACAAAAGTTACTCTGAATTCCATAACTTAAGTATTTTTATTTTATTAATCCTAACATTACATAGTTAATCTGAGAAGTAATTATCATGTTTATTTAGTATTTAAATAATGCTCAGTAAGTGTACTTGTAGGTTTCAAGACCACATGAAAATCTTCTTGGTATTTGATTATACTTACAGCGCTAGTTATTTTTACATCACCAGTCCTGCGTCACTAACACTGGCACTAGTTACTGCAGGAGACCAATATTCACTTGCACCTGGGAAAGACAAAAAGAGCTACTAAGTGCTGTGGATGCATTATTAAAGGCTTCAGTAGATGCAATGCAGAGGAGGATCTTGAAGAACAGCATGATGACCTCATCAGGGATTATGAGTTCTGGGTAATGGCCTAGTGGATGTGCCACCAGGACTTATAATGTGGTGGGGAAGGGATAGGGACATGTGACGTGTCAGAACACAGAAGGGTGGTGTGAGGGTATCCACCAGGGAATAAGTAGGATGGAAAGGAAACCATGTACGAACTGTGAGAGGAAGCTAGATCTGTGGGAAATCAGACATCAAGATCAGCTACTGGTACCAACACAAATGAGGTGGAGTGAAGAGAGATTAGTCATAGAGAACTACTGAGGAACTGTTCTTGAAGTTCCTTAGACTCCACTGTCACTCAGACTACCTGGCCTTAAGTGACTTTGAGGGACATTAACCAGGGGGGTCAATTTTTCTCTTAAAGGAACTATGTTAAATAAACATTTAAGCCAGAATTTCTAGGGGAGAATACAAACTGTTTATAAAATGAGCTCTATGTTCTGTGATGGGATGGCTAGGAGAGTGAAAATGCCATAAACAGTAAAAAAAAAAAAAAAAGAAAACATAGAAGAGAGTTGTTTCACTCCTTTGTGGAAAAAGGAGAGTTCTTGGGGGAACGCATTCATTGTTGTGGTTTATAGTTTGACCTTTTCCATTTGTTCTGACTCTAGTTTGCAAACTTTCAGGGACAACTTGGTTCTTCCAAAAATTCTCCCTGTGAGACACAGCCAAACTGCCTCATTATGTTAGTCTATACTTGTACTCGACTCAGGAAAATAAGTGTAATCAAATAAATAAATCTGCATATTTTATTTTTCCATCTCAATAAAGAAGTTGAGCTTAAAGCACACTAAATGTCTCAGTGTAAAGAATGGATATTATTAAAGAATATTTATTCAGATTAATTTCCAGAAATATTTCTAGTACAAAAAGTAATTATTTTAATTATTTTTCACCTCTCCAAATACTTTCCTCATTCATTTATTCATTCATCTATCCATGCAGTAAGTATTTATTGAATGCATCTTACGTATAGGGCTCTGGGCTGGGTATTCTGTCTCACTTTTGTTTACCTCTGGATTCCAACTCAGGTTATTATATTACAAATAGATCACTTCCATATCATAGAAGATTGCTAGAATGCTAATTTGCCCTTCAACAAACCCACAGCTGAATTTTCACATTTGCTACATTGTTAAAACGGCCACATCATTCAGCGCAGATTGCATTGCAAGGTTACGAGTCTGATACCACAATACTGTCGATTTAACCACAAGCTTAAGTAATACTGTGGAAGGAGGAAACGAGTTAGGTAAAAGAATTATATGTCTGATATGCAGTCTTTTCAGATGCTTGATTTGGATATTTCTAGTGCAATAAGACAAAAGATTGGTACGGTTTTCCTCTGCAAAATTATAGACCGCAAGAAATAAATTTTCATGGGTCATGTTCATATTTGAACAATATTTTTTCTCATTCTTCCAAATGAGTATTCACTGTATTACAGGCTATAAAGGGATTTTCATCTGCTTTATCTTCTTGGCTTTTCCTGCTGTTTTTTAATTAAAGTTTAAAGAATTAAATGAACCAGGGCTGCTGGGGTTATACCGGAATGAGAGAAGATCAGGCTGCCAAATCCACGGAGGTATAATGGGCCACAGGCTGATTTTGGAGTCATCATTCACAATGACTTTTTTTCTAGTTTAAACACTAAACATTATGTATTTAAAAACTAGAGAGATTATAGAGATCAGAGTTCCAGGTCAATGTCATAGAGTAAAATTATCTGGGACAAGGCATGCTTTTAAAAATATTTTAAGGCTATTGTATGCATCACCCCTGTCAATTTTGGCTATTTGTGAATAATAACATTTTTGATTTCTGAAGTTTGAGAATATTGGATTCCACTTAAAACGGCAGTTTTTGGAACTTAAGCAGGTGCATCCGTACATATAAAACTACAATATATGAAAACAAAGTAGTGATGAATATAGTTTTGCTATTTTGAATATTCAGTTCAGTTGAAAACTAAAATCCAAATGGCCTGTGAACAGTGCTTAGAGGCAAGTGGGAGTGGCCAGATGAGGAGAGAGTCAGCACATCCCCAGGCTGGGACAGTGCCAGGTCATGGCCCTAATCCCTACATCTGGGCACTGTGGATCAGGCTCCTACTGTGTCCCCTTTTGGACCTGCCAGCTTTGCCCGTGGGTTGGGAGGAGATGGGATTGTAGGGAGTGTTCATGGAGATAGACCTCAGGCTGCTGCAGCCTCTGCAAACCTGACTCAAGAGCAGAAATCCACCTTTGCCAAATACATGCTTCATTCTGGCTGTCCTGTGCCTGGCAATGGCCCCACAGTGTGGCCACATGGGACCAGGGTGTGTCTGGGGTCGGTAGCCAGCACTGAGAGGTCCTGGAGGTGGTGTGAGAAGGTAGGAGGAGGAGAAGAGGTAACAGGAGATGGTAAAATTAAACCCTCATGCTGCTGCTTATTTCCCACCCGAAAACTGCTCCAAGTGGTCCAGCCAGTCCTTGGTTGTTCCAGGACCAATCAGCAACCACATGAACACATGCTTGCCCTTCTCAGAAAGTCAGGACAGGTCTTCTGCAGTTGCCTCCAGCCCCCCTTTTATGAACCTCAGAAACCAAGTGGTGACAATGGACAAGTCCCTGTTCCTCTCCAGGCTTCAGTTTCCTTAGATGCAAAGAAAGTGGACTGGTTTTGGTGTTCTTCAATCCCCGGGATTCTTTTTCACTTACTGCTGTAACCCTGTCCTTGGCCTCTTCTCTTTGGCTGCTTGGGTGATCCTCTATTTCCCACATTCCATGGCCACCTATTTCCCACTGGATAACCCTGCAACTCCTGAACATGCTGCTTCAGGCTTTTCTGACCTTTTCAACCTCAATTATGACCATGCTATGTTCTCTTGGTCCCTACCCTTTATAGCTGATGTCATTTCAGAATGAGGATTGAAGGCTCTAGGTGGCCTCCATGTAGCAGAAAAGCCCAACAAGATAGGGACCTTTAGGGTTAGGCTTTTGTAATATTGATAAATTATTCCAAATTATCAGGATACTGTTTGCTTTTCTAGGAAATGTGTTACTGATGAAAATACACAGCCAGACAGGCCTGAAGAGAGTGGCTGAGGCTGATCTTCCAGACCAACTAGTCACAAGTGGATATTAAATACTTGAAAGGCACTTGATCCAAATTAAGATGGGACTCAAGTATACTAGATATCCAAAACATAGTATAAAAAGTAAAGTATCTTATTAATAATTTTCATGTTGATTACAAGTTCAGATCATAGCATGTTGAATATACTGGGTTACATAAAGCATATTATTAAATTTAATTTTACTTGTTTGCATTTTCTTTACTTAATGTGGCCACTAGCCGATGTAAAATTACTCATGTGGCTTGTATTTGGCACTAATATTATATTTCAGTTAGACAATGCTACTCTACGCTGGGCTTATTTCACTTTGCCAGTGTTTTTTACAACATTCAGGCAGTCTTGTTTGCCTTGTGAATCTTACATAACCATTGAATCCCAGCTCTAAAGCTGATCTTCTATGACAACCCCAGCAGCTTCACTCCACAGTGATCCTCCACTTACCCAATGCCTTTGGTAAACCAATTGCAATTAAAACACGATTACACATGTGATATTTTGTTCTCTAATTTTCTCTATGGAATATCTATTTTTTTAACAATATGGGTAGTACTTATTCTCTAATAATTTTAATTAATAGTATTTGTGTTCTCCTTCTAGACTACATACATGGACATGAATTCCATTTATATGATAATACAAAGATCTTAATGAATTTATAGGTTGAAATGATAGGATCTGATAAAGACAAACTATTTCTGTCTACCAATGCTAAAACCAATATAGGGTAGAACTTTCTGGTCAACTCTATACCCTACTTATGCCTTGACTTGTGACATTATAAAAACTGAAGGAAATGATGAATACTATTATTATATTTTTAAATATGTGATATATTTTAAGCTATGTAATATTTAATAACATTAATGACATTGGATATTTGAACTGTTTACCCAATTAGTTTCATAAGCCCTAGACATATATTAAATCAGTAGAAAGATATACCTTTTCCATAATATAGTTAGAATAGTTCTATTTCTGTTTTTGGAATACAAATGGATAATTTTTCCATAAAATTAGCATGTAGTCCCCAATTTTTTTTACATAATGTGTTTCACTATCAAAGTAACATGAATTTAATTATTTCTCTCAAATTATACTAAATCATGTATTCAAAATGTGCTATTTGTCAATACATTATTCAGTATTTTCTTCATTAGGAAGACTTTTCATTACTATAAATTAGATCCAATTATAAAACAATTATTCAAGAAAAAGCCATAACAGAGAAAATAATTAGCTGCTCCTTACTAGCCACTGCAATCACCTATTAAATATACAATATATACATTTATACTAGTCAAGATGAAAAAACAATTAAAAATCATAATTTGAGTTTGGTGCCACTTTAAACCTGATCAAAATAATAAAAAGGATGTATGCTGACTCTGAAGCGAGTAAATAGCCAGTATTATTTAATCTATATGACTATCCACCAATTATCTGTCTACTTGATATTAAAATAACTTGACTCAGACTTACATTTACTTAACTGAGTTATTTTTACTTGCAGAACTGCTATTTTATTTTCCGTAAATAAAAAGGCATTTATTCTTTTCTCCCATTCTGTCCACTCTATCACTTTCTGCATATTTATGCATAAATGAAGAAGGGATAAAACTTTAGGGTGCATGTGTCCCTTACTTTATACTATTTTTCCTCATCATATATAATTTACAAGGAAAAGATCAGATCTAAACATAACAAAAAGTTTGCTTGCAACTGTGTTTAACACCGTCCGGTTCCCACCATCCACCTGTGCACGATAAAACACGCCTCGGCAGAACAGTGGAGTCTTGACGAAGCCTTGGTGTAGAGCTGTGCTGGTTTCCTTCCCATTCCTGCAGAAGCTCGCGTGGCTCATACAGCCACACAACATTGCCAAGGAAAAAAATCACCCATAACTTGATGTTATCAGTCAGGATAATTAGAATTTCATAAAAATAAATTTGGTTTCATTCAGATAGAAGTTTGGGATAATTTACTTCTGTAGACAGAATATGTTGAGTATACAATATAGTTAAGACCATGGAATCAAATACATCAAATCAAGTTAAGGAAACATTATAAATAAAACAAATATTTAAATTATAGCATTGCAACACTCTAGCTTTATTCCACATAAGCAACACTTTTGTTGTAGAAATCCTTTTTGTATCAACAATTATTTCTTCCCAATGTACAGGATTAAAAGACTGCTTAGAGTTCATCAAGCCCAATTTTCTCAACTAGCAAAAATAAATTTTGAGCTAACTTTTCCAAGAACATACTGCAAATTCTGGCATAGTAGAGATACAACTTAGGTCTCTTGTCTCCCATTTGAATGTTCTGCCATACTGTGCCTAGGTTAGGACAATGTTCTAGGTTCTAGCTTTATGATGAAATACTAAAGCACTCAGACAATAATTTACGGGACAATCAGTGGAGGAAGAACGAAATGGCTCTACTGTATGTGCTTACGACATCATGAAGTCTGCATCAATCACTCTGAAGTCTGCTCAGTGAAGGAGTTCAGGTGGTACGCTCACAGGCCACCGTATCTAAGAGGGCATATATTACACTAAAAACATTGTTAAATAAGCACTGGTGAGTAGAAGGTGAGACTCCTGGCCTCTGGGCTGAGTTCTGCAACCTTGGAAATGGGTGAGTATGCACGGGGAGATGCCCTGCCTCTGCAGAGCTGCTGTAGCACGCTTGGCCATGGATGCACTGTCACCAGCATGCAACAGTCCCACAGCAGCATGCTGTGCCCGCCACCTCCAGGCACATCATACAAGGACACTACCCTCACTCGTTGGCTATTGGTGGAGGCGCAATTGCTCTGGACTTCGAATGTGACATGTTTATACCTAACTGCAAGGTGGGCATAAAAGAATGTTAATGAGGAGGGAGAAGTGCAGATAAGATCCTGGCCAACCTTAGGGCAAATCTGCTTAGCGTCTTTTCTTCTGGTTTCTTATGCATTATATATAGGTTCTGGCCAAAAATATAAAACATGGTTTATTTATTTATCTTTGCAACAGACAATAGAGTTAATTTAAGACTAATGCTGCTGCTAAACTGCCAAAGCTAGCTTTCCTCCACCCAGAAACTAATAACAAATCATGTTAACTTAAAACATTTTAACTTAAGAAACAACTGCTTAGGTCTAGTGTCCCGTAAGTGGACACTAGACAGAACTCATCTTCTTATACCAACAGTGTCCATGAATGGGGTTGAATTTTGCTTTTACATATGGAGTTTAAGCTACTGTTTATCATTATATGATTACATTATATCTTAATATAATGTGATTAATCTCACCTGTATAAAAATACAAGTAAGAAATATGTAATTATTTTTCTGACTTCATACTAAAAGCCCAATATGTATGACTTATTCAAATTTCTTAATTCCATTGTGAAGGATAAATGCTACAGAAAAAGAATTTGCAGAACTAAACCATTTCCATTATAGAATATTACAAGTGGACTTTTTAATTTAATTTCAGAATATTATAGGAGCACAAACACTTTGGTTACATAGATTGCCTTTGCACCACCAGAGTCAGAGCTACAAGAATGCCCATACCCCAGAAAGCATGAACTGCACCTCTTAGGTGTGGGTTTACCCATCCTGTCATCCCCCTTCCACTTGCCTGACACTTGATGAATGTTACTTCCATATGTCCACATACATTTTGATCAATTAGTAGCAATTTAGAAGTGAGTACATGTGGTGTTTGCTTTTCAATTCTTGTGATACTTCACTTTGAAGAATGGGATCTAGCTCCATCCAGGATAATACAAGAGGTATTAGTTAACCATTTTTATGGCTGAGTAGTACTCCATGGTATACATATACCACATTTTATTAATCCACTCATGTACTGATGGACACTGGGTTGTTTCCACATCTTTGCAGTTGTGAATTGTGCTGCTATAAACATTTGAGTGCAGATGATATTTTTATAGAATGTATTTTTTTCCTTTGGGTAAATACCCAGTAATGAGGTTGCTGGATCAAATCATAGTTCAACTTTTAGTCCTTGGGGGTATGTCCATACTATTTTCCATAGAGGTTGTACTAGATTGCCGTCCCATGAGCAGCATATGAGTGCTCCTATCTCTCCGCATCCACACCAATATTTGTTGCTTTGGGACATTGTCATAAAAGACATTCTCACTGGAGTTAAATGATATCTCATTGTGGTTGTGATTTGCATTTCCCTGATGAGTAGAGATGTTGAGCATTTTTTCATGTTTGTGGGCCATTAGTTTATCTTCTTTTGAGAAGTTTATGTTCATATCATTTGCCCACTTTTTAATGAGGTTGTTTGATTTTTTTTTCTCACTGATTTTCTTGAGTTCTATGTATATGCTAGTTATTAGCCCCTTATTGGATGAAATATTTTCTCCCATTCTGTAGGTTGTCTGTTTGCTTTCATGATAGGGCCCTTGACTGTGCAGAAGCTTTTTAATTTGGTCAGGTCCAATTATTTTTGTTGTGGCTGTGATTGCCTTTTGGGTCTTCTTCTTAAATTCTTTCTCTAGGCTGATGTCTATAAGAGTTTTTCCAACATTTTATTCTAGAATTCCTATGGTTTCATGCCTTAGATTTAAGTCTGTTATCCACTGAGTTGATTTTTGTGAGTCATGAGAGGAGTGTATCCTGTTTCAGTCTTCTACATGTGGCTATCTAATTTTCCTAGCACCATTTATTGAATAGGGATCTTTTTCCTCAGTGTATGTTTTTCTCTGCTTATCAAAGGTCAGATATCAATATGAGGATAGTTTTATCTCTGGATTCTCAGTCCTGTTCCATTGGATGCATGTTTCCCTTCGTGTGCCAATCCCATGCTGTTTTGGTTACAATAGGCTTGTAGTATTGCTTGAAATTCTGATAAATTGATGCCTCCCAATTTGTTCTTTTTGCTTAAGATTGCTTTGGCTATATGGAGTCTTCTCTGGTTCTATACAAAGCATAAGAATATTTTTCCTAAATCTTCAAAAAGTGATGTTTGTCATTTCAACAGAGATTGCCTTGAATCTGTAGATTATTTGGGGTAGTATAGACATTTTAGCAACATTGATTCTGATAATCCATGAGCATGGTATGGTTTTCCACCTGTTTACATCCTTTGTTGTTTCCTTCTTTAGTGTTTTGTAATTCTCCCTCTAGAGGTCTTTTACTTCGTTAGTTAAATATATTCCTAGGTATTTTATTTTTATTTTTTGCTATTGTGAAAGATATTAGTCTTTGATTTGGTTTTCAGTTTGACTGTTGGCATATAGGAATGCTACTCTTTTGTGTATATTGATTTTGTAACCTCAGACTTTTCTGCATTTATTTGTCAATTGCAGTAGCCTCTTGGCATATCTTTGGGGTTTTCTAGATATAAGATCATATTGTCAGAAAAGAGAGATAGTTTGACCTCTTCTTCTCCCCATTTGGTGCCCTTGATTTCCTTCTCTTGTCTGATTTCTCTGGCTAGAACTTCTAGCACTATATTGAACAGAAGCAGTGATAGAGGCCAACTTTGTCTGGTTCCAGTTCTAAGCAGGAATGCTTTCAATTCTTTCCTGTTCAGTGTGATGTTGTGTGTGGGTTTGTCATATGTGACTTCTATAATTTTGAGTAAGTCCCATCTATGCCTATTTTGTTGAATATTCTTATCATAAAAGGGTACTGAATTTTGTCAAATGATTTTTATGCATCTATTGAGAGGATCATATGGTCTTTGTTTTTACTTCTCTTTATGTGAGGAATTACACTGATAGATTTGTATATGCTGAATCATCCCTGCATCTCTGGGATGAAGCCCACTTGGTCGTAATGGATTATAATTTTGATGAACAGCTAAATTCTATTTGCTAGGATTTTATTGAGAATGTTTGCATCTATAATCACAAGGGATAATGGTTTGTGTAACCATTTTGTTGAATCATTTACTGACTTTGGTATCATCATGATCTTGTATTTGTAAAACGTGTTGGGGAAGATTCCTTCCTTCTTGATGTTGTGGAACAATTTCTGAAGGATAGGTAACAGTTCTTCTTTGCAGTTCAGGTAAAATTCAAGTTTGAAAGCATCTGGTTTGGGACTTTTTATTGTTGGAAGATTTTTTTATTGCTGCCCTAGAGATTAATCACTGACCATGCCAGGGAGAAAGATGCTGGTCCCATGTCACCCATGGGGTGCCCAAGTTTATTTGCTTTCCCTCTGCCTCAGGGTGTGCTCCACTCTGATGGAGTTATCAGGCTAGCAGCACCGGGCATGGCCAGTGGACAGGTAGCTCACAGTTCAAGAACCCCTTAGTCCACTGCAGGATCCCAAAAGGAAAGATCTCAGCCTTGCTCCCTGTGGAAGCTTCCATGTAGTGGCTCAATTGTCTCTGAGCAGCCACAGGTGGGGGAAAAGAAGGAGAGAAACAGTCTGGGTGGAGGAAAGTCTGCATTCTGGTTGCTTCCAACCCTCTCTCCGGGAGATAATCCACCCAGAATGACGGGGCTCTGGAGTCATGCCAATCACTTGGGACCCACTGGACCCCTGTGGCTCCTGAAGTCTGGGCTGGAGTAGGGAAATGTGTACGTAGGGATGAGCAAGATGGGACCTGAGGAGTTGAAGCAATCTTGGGAGAATAAATGGTTACAGTGGATAGAGAAGCAATATGTTGCCTGCTGTCTGGCTCAGATCTGTGGGATAGGAGGCCCTCTGGAGGGACTGGGAGCTTGGTACCCTGTCTGCAAGAAGCTTGCTGACACCAGCCTCTGGGCTTGTGTGGGCAAAAGGTGTCTCCAACAACTTGGGAGCCCACCAACAGTCTGAGATGCGAGTGAGGGAAAAATTAGCAGCTCCACCTACCCTTTTCACTGGTCTCCAAGGCTCTGAGGGTTTAATTTCCACCAATAGTTTTCTCCTTCCAGTTCTGCTGCATAGCTTCTTCCCATGGAGTCTCCTTTAGGTTCAGTCACCCTTCTTTTAGACCTCATTTGATTTATCTTTGTTGGTCTGGTTGTTTATTCTCTTTCATTTCAAACTTACCCTTCTTGTTGAGATGCTCTGGATGGTGGTGTCTCTAGTCCACCATCTTTACATGTGATCTTCTGAAAAGGTCAAATTGAACTCTCTTCTTAAAAAAACATACTATATGTACATCTTGCATCATGTTACCAAAGAAACATGAACATAGATTTTCATATTTCTGTTGTTTTTGAGACAACTGATGAATCAAAAATAAATTGTGATCTCTCTTCCCAGGTTCTCTGGCATCAAACACTCTACAATGACTTCAAGAAGCCAGCTTGGTCAGGGGCCAGGTAATACACGGCAAAGCCCAGGGCCACCAGACTCTCAAATCCTGAGGAGGTGAAGAGGGAAAGGCCAGTTGTGCTGCTGAACTCTGATTTCTGGAAACCTGATGTCCAGTGAGATAGTAAGATTAGGAATCTAGAGAAAGTACAACTGTGTCTTCCCACCCTTAGCAACTTCTTTTCCTAGTGGTGGGTCCACAGCCCTTAACAGCTTAGAGACCCTAAAATGCAGAGCTATCCTTGGTACCCATCACTTGAAAATCACTGCTTTTTGGGGCCACTATCTAGCTCAAGGTGTGTCCTGTCAGAAACACATTGCTGTCACCATGAACCTGACTCTACCTCTATAATTTGGAAAGTACACATGCATAACACTTTTTTCAACAAAACTAATGCCCCACCATGCACTTCCTGTCAGATCTATGAAGGTCATGTTCTTTACTTTGGACACAGCACTAGTTCTTTATCCTGCAAGGTCCAGAGAAAGACTGAAAGACAGGATCTGAGTGAAGAGTAACACAGTTGAAGGAACTAGACAAGCAGCAACAAAGGATTAGAGAAGATGTGAGTAGAAGACTTAGATGAAGAAGAGGAAATGGATACCAGTGAAAGGAAGAGAAATACTAGTAAAGATGGTGAGATGGGCTGTGCCTTAGGAATGAGAGAAGATGCCATGGAATCTGAAGCTCAAAAGAACCCTATTGTCTAAGAGTTTCAGCAGGATAGGTAGGTCTTTTATATTATATCAACAGCTCAAGAAAATCTCCCCCTCCTTTTTTATTTTAAACCAAGAAGGAGAAAAATTAGAATATGAATTTGATGAACAAGGAGACAGCACTTGATTCTGCAGGGTGAGATTTGATTTAACTGGAAACTAACTGGCAGCTGAAGCCATTCCCGCAGAAAAGAAAATGGAAGCAATGATGCAGTGGTCACTGGAAGCTTGTCAGTTTCTCTATACTTTGGAATCACCACTGCAACAGGAGGCAGTATGTCAGGAAAGGAAATTCAAGAACTAGGAAGATGAAGTCATTTATGATATTGATGATGACAGATTTAACGTGGTTGAGAAGAAGCATCTAAACAAACTGATGAAAGTTGGGGAGAAGCATGAAAACCAGAGATCTATGAATCATTGGATACAATATTAAGTGATACTGAAAAGGAACTCTCTGAAATTTTTGAGAGGCTGAGAGCCTCAAGAAAAGTTCTATCAGAGCCACCATCTGAGGATTTTTTAGATGTGTTAATGTCAGAAATGAAACAGGGGAAAGCATTCATTAAATGGTGTGTCAGAAGAAATTTTACTTGAAAACTTTGAATTGAGAAGAAAATGACAGGGACTTAAGAGGTTGATAAAAATTGGAAAACCAGCAGAGATCCCAGAACTTAAAAAGACTGAAAATCAGACTAAAGATTATGAACAATAAGTTAAAAAGCTTCCATCCTTTGGTGCCATGAAAGGGGAAAGCAAATAAAATACTGGAATTATAGGAAAGTTACTTGCCAAGCACCCAGAGCTCCTTCTGATTCGAATGAAAATGAAAGATGAGTCTAAATTGGAGGAAGAGGGTAATTAGAAGAAGGAGAAAGAGGAGAATGTACAGGAATTACATGAGAAGAAAAAAAACAGAGGGTGGAAACAGTAGGCTGCCACAGAAGTTAGAACTAGAAGAATCAGTGCAGGGAATGTGGCTTTTCACAGATTTCACATGTTCTCATGAAACAGGAAACCAGGCCGATGTGTCTCAGCCAGATGGAACAGAATCATTATCACAAGACATTTGCAAAATAGTCTTATCACTCAGGAAAAGCACAGCATCAAAAAAATGAATGTGAAAAGAAAAGAAAAAGATGGGTTGAAGAAAAAGAAAGCTTCAAATCCAAGAAAATTTCTGTCAACAGTTTTCTACAAATATCCAAAAGAAGATCCCTGCTACTGGGAATGGATCCCAACTGAAGGTCAAAGGGTGACATCAGGACCCATCTTTATGACAATATTAGTGTTGATTGCTTCAGAATCCCAAAGGAGGATCTGTGGAAAAAGTGGCATAGGATATTTGGGATGCTATATCAACGTATAGATCCAGAGAAGTTCAGAAAAGCATGTGTAACATGTGGTGACTGGTCTTTTTTTCCATATTCTTAGTTTCTTAAATTTATCTACTTATTTGATTCTTCTGAGTTTAGTATTTCTGCTTAAATGTGTTTGTGTGTGTGTGTGTATGTGCATATATATATATAACCATATATTTTGCGGATTACTAAAGTAAGAAAGTTGACCTAATTAAAATGAGAAGGCAAGCAATAAATAAATAAATAAATAAATAAATGCCGTAGGAAGGGAAAGAAATCTTTGGTATGCTGTGTTCATAGTTCTATATCTCAAATTTATGATTACTTCTAATTTTTAAACTTTTATAATAAAAGTAGGATATTTTCTTTCTAGATGACAAGTATCTTTTCATTTGGTAAAGAAGCAGATTCAGAGACTATATCTTCAATATTTTCTAGTATGGAGTGATTTTATTTTATTAGATATTCTGATTATTTGATTTAAAATGCTATCTCAAGTAAAATATGTCAATTATAAGGGTAATTTGTGGGCAAGAACAGTGTATTCACTGAGAGGAAATATTCAGGAGATTAGGATGTTTGGGTGCATAATGTTGCATTGAACATGTCTTAACACATTTTTGATGGCTATCTTGCTTTTAATGTAGTGAAAAATATCTGATGTTTCATATCTGACAAGATAGCATTTTATCAGGACATTTTCAAGTTGTATCCTGGTAACAAGTTTTTGAAAAATATTATGGAGAGAAGTGAAAAATGGAGCTAAGCAAATGAAGATGACCTGGTAATAGTGCTATAATTACCTCAGTAAGTTTAGGATGTACTACAAATTTAATGGATACTAGTAAATATAGTGTAATTCAATCCCCAAATATATATTCTTGATCATTTTTAATTAGAAAGTAAATTAGCATTATATTCAATACATACAGAATTCAATTTTGAGTCACAAGTTTGTTGTATCTAGGAGTTCCACCTGCATGAGTATTTTGTTTGGCTAGAGCAGTGTTTGATTTATTTTGTTTTAAATTTTGATTTAAATTGAGCACATATTATCTGTTTCAGTGTTTTTAAATTGTGAAAGCTACCTACAGTAAGATTCATATTTTGTATTTTTCTCCAGTCATTCATTCTCTCTCTCTATATATATATTTCCCCTGTATTACACACACACACAGAAAATACAAAATAGTATTTACTGCTTACTGCATTTGGGGGATATGTTCTGATATTTTCTATTCTGTTCTATTCCATTCATTTTTTTCCATTTGAAGAGTATTGTCTATGACCCACTGAACTCAATCTGAAGTTGGAAACCTACTCTCTTACCTTTGGAAAATGTCACAAGTTTCATCACCTAATTTGCCCTCAAAGATATTTGGGGTTGTGAATCTTTAAATAGATTAGAAAAAAGTTGTCCTAAAATCTGAAAAGAACATTCTCAGAAACTGACCACCTGACCAAAAACATTAGACAAGGAGAGGGGTCTTAGATTCAGAAAGGGAAGATAAATAATGTAGATAGTACTATTTAGTATTAAGCACCTGGATTGCCAATGAACCTTGAGAATTAGTGAGCATGCTTTTGGCTGCAAGAATAGAAATCCAAACATAAGTGGCCTTAAACAGTAGGAATATATACATTAAAACAAACTGACTTCTTCATTACTTTAGTCGGCTTTTTAAAAATATATATATTCCCATAATCATACATCCTGGATTAAATCGCAGAAAAGTTTAATATATATTCAGCACATATCTAAAAAGCTGAAGTGATAAAAATATTTACAAATTCATGACATATTTTAGGAACAGTATGTGAAGCAAAAGGTTTGATATTGAAAATTCATCTTCATGCAAGGACTGAAGTTTCTATGCGAACATTCAGGAATGACAACCATGGGAGAATTTTGCTTCCTTACAGAAATATTCAGAGCACAGTTACAGCACGAAAATTTTAATTCACAAGCTATATGTGAAGTCATCTTTCTTTTACTTTTATTTCTAACGGAAAGATAATTTCATGACAGCAGACCTATGTCAAAGGCACTGAATAGGAGAATAAACTCATATGAATAGACAGTAACACAAGCTAGAATACTTCTGAAACAAACAAACAAAAAATGTGTTTGAGATTAATGTGTTTTTTGAACACGTTTAATTGATGCTGGCAAGTTGAAGAAACGCAGCACGTTTTAAAATACATTTTAATCCTTGAAACCTTATTATTTTGGAAGATTTTAATATCTCTCTCTGCCCCATTTCAAGGGAATGAGCAAAACATAAATAATGGTTTTATTAAATCTTTTTTTTTTTTTTTTTTTTTTTTTTTTGAGACAGAGTCTCACTTTGTTGCCCAGGCTCGAGTGCCATGGCGTCAGCCTAGCTCACAGCAACCTCAAACTCCTGGTCTCAAGCAATCCTGCCTCAGCCTCCTGAGTAGCTGGGACTACAGGCATGCGCCACCATGCCCTGCTGATTTTTTCTATATATATATTAGTTGGCCAATTAATTTCTTTCTATTTATAGTAGAGACAGGGTCTCGCTCTTGCTCAGGATGATTTCGAACTTCTGACATAGAGCAATCCACCTGCCTCGGCCTCCCAGAGTACTAGGATTACAGGCGTGAGCCGCTGCGCCCGGCCCAGTTTTATTAAATCTTGATAGAGATCCAAATGCAACTTATATACAGCAACCAAATTTCCTAAGATTTTGAGATTATTTTATTTGTGTCTTCTCTGTTCTTTTCACACCAGCTTCTCATTTCATTAATCTTTTCTAGCCTTTTCTTAGTCTCAATTTCATTTTTTTCTGCTCTGATCTTTATTATTCTTTTCTTCTACTAATTTGGAGTTTGGCTTGCTCTTATTTTTCAAGTTCTTTAAGAAGCTTTATTAAGTTATTTGAATTTTTTTTTTTTTTTTACTTTTTTCATGTTGGCCTTTATTGCTATAAACTTTCCTCTTAGTACTGCTTTTTCTGTATCCCATAGGTTTTTTATGTTGTGTTTTCATTTTTCTTTGTTTCAAGAAATTTTTAAATTTTTTTCTTAATCTGTTCATTGGTAAACTGGTCATTCAGGAACATATTGATTAATTTTCATGTATCTGTATAGTTTCCTAAGTTCCTCCTTGTTATTGACTTATAATTTTATTCTATTGTGGCATTGTGGTTAGAGAAAATACTTAATATGATTTCAATTATTTTTTTTTGAAATTTTAAGACTTATTTTGTGGCCTAACATATGGTCTATCCTTGGGAATGATCCATGAGCTGGAGAGAAGAGCATGTATTCTGCACCTGTTGGATGAAATGCTCTGTGAATGTCTGTAAGATCCATTTCATCTATAGTGCAGGTTAAGTTTCAAATTTCTTTGTTGATTTCTGTCTAGATGATCTGTCCAGTGCTGAAACTGGAGTGTTGAGGTCTCTAGCTATTACTGTATTGGGATCTCTCTCTCTTTAGCACTGATAATATTTGTGTTTTTAATATATATCTGGGTGCTCTAATGTTTGCTGTGTATATATTTAGAATTGTTATATCCCTTTACAGAATTGACCCCTTAATCATTATACAATGATGTTCTTTGTCTCTTTGTATAATTCCTGCCTTAAAATGTATTTTATCAAATATAAGTATAGCTACTCCTGCTCTGTTTTGGTTTCCATTTGCATGGAATTTCTTTTTCCATTCCTTTATTTTCAGTCTATGTGTGTCTTTACTGGTGAAATGAGTTTCTCATAGGCAGCATATAGTTGCATCTTGTTTTTTTATGCATTCGGCCACTCTGTTTTTTGATTGAAGTGTTTATAGTCCATTTATACTCAAAGTTATTATTAATAGGTAAGGATTTACTATTGCCATATTATTATTTGATTTCTTGTTGTATTGTGGTCCTCTCTTTTTTTCTTCCTTCCTCATTTTGTATCTTTGTATAAAAGTGATTTGGGGGCAAGGGGAGTTAGGTTGTGTGTTCAGCAAGGGTGAGGGTGGGGGAGGTGGGCCAGGAGCCATGTGGAAGGTCTGGGCATGCTGCCTGCCCTGTCTGACCCAGGCTGGCTGCTCCTTTCTGTCCCGTGGCCCCTGTGGCTCTCTCCACCTTCTTCTCAGAGCTCTGCCCTTTCCTATCTCCTTTGGTCTGTGCTCAGGGTCAGGACTGGCACCCAATTGCTTCTTAACCCATATCCACTAATAGTTTTCCCCTTCCTGACTGGCTATTCCTCTCTGGTAATTTTTTTTTTTTCTTTTAGCATTGATGAATAGATATCTAATCCCTAGGGAACTGCACCCAGCAGCAGACTGAGGCTCATGTTTGAGATTGGGCTTATTTCCTGATAGAATCACAGAGGAAAGTTCCTCATCTTTCAGATTTTTGAACTTAAGGAGTACAGAAAAATGCTTGAAACAGCCAGAGTACCAGTTTTGTTTCTCTGATCACATCTCCTGTTGAGGGTATTGGGGATTGAAGAAAGGGCGAATGATACTTGACATCTTTTTAAAAGGCAATAGGTAATAAATTTGAATAACACTGTAACTATATGTGTCCCTTTGTGTTATATAGGCAAAATGTCAACAACAAAGTAATAGGCTTATTTTATACAAAGTGCCTTTGAATAATTTTTCTGTCCTTATATGTGATAGTTTTTACTATTAACCTTTTTACCCTTTACCTAGAAACTGTTTTTCCACTACTTTAGACTGATCATTCCATTTAGGATATCATTCTTGTTTCTGCTTTTGCTAATTTGCAAGAAGCTTTTTATCTATTTCTTAATATTCTTAATGTTCTTTAGTGGTACATAATTATTAATAATAAGCTTTTAAGAATTATCTTCTGCTTGTGATCACAGAATTTGTTAGCAGTAAGAAAATGTACTTGCTTTTGGCTTTTCTTGTTAACCCTGCAGTTTGGACGGGGCTTTTTTGGGTGGAGGGAGAGTGGTATTCATGTTAAAATTTTTAAACAGAGTGACTTAAAAAGGTGATTTTCTCTGATAGTGTGTTTTACTTTCTTACTTTTTATCTTTTGTGTATCTGTTGCAAGTTTTTTGATTTGTGATTATTATGAGGCTTGCAAACAAATATCTGATAATCAATTATTTTAAACTGATGACAACTTTGATTACATAAAACAATGAAATGAGCAAGAAAAGAGAAAGCTAAAAAAACAGTCTGTACTTAACTCCACCCCCCTCCTGCTTTTTGAATCTTTGTTGTTTCTATTTATCTTTTTATACTATCTCTTAAAAAGTTGTTATAATTATCATTTTTGATAGATTTATCTTTTTTTAATTCAACATATATGTGGTTTACACACCATCATTACAGTGATAGAATATTCTATATTTGTGTACTTACTATTACCAATGAGTTTTATACCTTCTGATGATTTCTTATCGTTTGTTAGCATGTTTTTCTTTCAAATTGAAGAAATTCCTTTAGTATTTTCTGTAGGGCAGGTCTGGTATTGATGAAATCCCTCAGCTTTTGTTTGTCTGGGAAAGTCTTTATTTCTCTTTCATGTTTGAAGGATATCTTTGTAGGATATACTATTCTAGGATTAAAGTGTTTTTTTTTTTGTTTGTTTTTGTTTTTTCTTTAACACTTTAAACATGTCATGCCCCTCTCTCCTGGCCTGTAAGTTATCTTCTGGAAAGTCTGCTGCCAGATGTATTGGAGAAATTATTTGTTTCTTTTCTCTTATTGCTCTTAATATTCTTTTTTCATCCATGACCTTTGTGAGTTTGATTATTCAATGTCTTGAGGTAGACTTATTTAGGTTAAATCTGCTTAGTGTCTATGATCTTCTTGTATGTGAATATTGATGTCTTTTCGAGGTTTGGAAAGTTCTCTGTTATTATTTCTTTAAAGAAATTTTCTGTGCCAATCCCTCTCTCTAACTCCACTTTAAGGCCAATGACTGGTACATTTGCCCCTTTGAGGCTATTTTCTAGATCTTATAGGCAAGCTACCTTTTTTAAGTATTTGTTTTCTTTTTTCTCTTCTGACTGTGTATTTTCATATAGCCTGTCTTCAACCTCACTAATTGTTTCTTTCTACAGAAATGTCATAATATTTATTTTCTTGATATCTGATTATATTAGACTCTAAGTTATTTCATTTCCTGGCTAGTGAAATTCAGTCTGTCATTACTGGGACTCCATTAGCTCTACTGAGGTTTTATGAAGATCTCCCATGCTGACATACTTGTTGCCTAAGACTTATTTTTTGAGATTGGAGGCTCCATCTCTTCCTCAAATTTCATTATCTTTGCTTGCTCTGAGGACCCCCGTACCTAGGGTTCAGACTCCCTAGGTGCTTCGTGCAAACTTCTCCCCACTGGGAGGACCTACCACCAATCTGGAGGACTAAAAAGGCATGACCAGTCTCTACCATCTAAGGAAGCTATAGAACTCCACCTCTAAAGTAACAATGGGTTCTTCTCTCTTCCTGAATGCCCTAACCACTCACCTCTTTAGTCTAACAATAGTCCTATAAAGATCCAGAGAAAATTGGAAGAGAGAAGCCAGATTGACATGTTGTCTATTGGTAACTTTGGCTTTTGGCCTGCATTTAAAAGCTTTGCTGCAGAGGATTTCCATGTTTTTGACTAAATTCTTAGAACAGGAAAGTGGATATATAATTGAAAACTTTAAAAATTCACAACAGAAATTAGTACATCCACAAAATATTCTGACACAGTAATATGTTATTTATTTTTTTATAGATTCAAAAATGTAATGCTCACATGGAATCTGTCCTATAGAAGATTAAAGTTAGTGGTATTCTTTGTTCTCTCTCTTTTTTTTGCTTCTTTGTGCCTTTTTGGATAGAAATATCATTAAAACCATATTTCATAAATATTTTTAGTTTTGAATTACTTTGATATGTAAAGTAAAAAAATACTTAATGAAATATAATGTAATAAAATTAGAAAAAATTTAATTAACTTTTAGAATGGTTTTGATACACTATTTTGAGTTCACCATAAAATGGAAACAATTTTTAGCGAGCTGACATAAGACTCCTATTATAATATCTATCTATAAATTGTTTCCAAACCAGTTATTTTTCCTTGAAAGAGGATGCTAACATTTCTTGGGGAAAAAAGGAAACACTAACCTTAAAAAGATATATATTTTAATCCTTGATTATTTAATCTGTTCTGAGAGAACAGGATAAATTTTAAACTAGCCAAAAGAGAAAAACAAAACAACAAAAACAACTTTTAGTATTAGCTGAAGCAGAAAGTTCCAAGTCATTGGAACTTACTTATTTTATGTTTGAGAGATTCTTGGAGCTGCACAAAGCTGAGTATTAATACATGGACGAGCACGAGACAGACAAGACAGATGTTGCATTAACCAAAATTCACTGAAATTCCAGAGCAGCTGTGTGGTTTGAGATGGCCATTCTGGCACATAATTTATACAAGGACCAAAATAGACAATTCTTTACATTTTAGAAATATTGAGGAGAAAAAAGCTAAATTCCATTGCAAGACCTGGCTAAAATCAAATTATATCCCCATAACAAAAGAGCAGTCAATCATAATATATGAGAATTAGGGTTTTCCCCAGGCAATAAATCCTAAATTCTCAGAGTTAATCCAAATGTAAATCACCTAGCCATCCTTTTAAATCTAATATATCTTCATTAACATAAAAGTATAGATAGCCAATCCAATGCAAATTCCACCTCACTCATAATTCAGAATAGTGCTATTAATTCACAAATGACTTTTAAATTTTTGTCTGTCAAGAGAATTAATACCCTGACAGCTCTCCCCTGTATGGTAAGTTGCACATTACAATGGAAAGAGAATGGGAGGTGACAGGACTAGATGATCTTAGCATCACTCTTTACCAGTGAAGTTTTAGGGTAATTTTTTTTCTAAATTTCCTGACCTCTCATTCTCCCAACTCTAACCTGGGGAAATCTATACTTGCCATATCAGCTCCTCTGCACTCATCTCTCTTGAACCCACACTGCATAAGCTTTCATTTCTACCACTCTAGTAAGAGTCCTCATGCTAAAGTATTTAATGACTTCTATAGTACTAAATCTGATCGTCAAGTTTCTGCACACATTTTACTTGTTTGTCAACAACATTTTACAGAAAGAAACTCATTTAACTTGATTTTGTAGGACACCACTATCTTTTAGTGTAATTCCGAGTTCATTGGTGATTCTATCTTCTTTTCAAATTCTTTTCTTTTTTCTAAATTAAAAAAAATATGAAAGAGTCTTCAAGTTAAGGTACGTGTTGCTTTATATTTTAAGAAAATGCATAGGGTTTGAGATTTTACAGTGCTTGCAGTATAACAAGTTAGCTTGGCATTGCTTCATATAAGTCAGTACACCTGAAAATCTTGGATCAGAGACAAAAGGTAGTTTGTTAGAGCAATAGCAGCAGCCAGAGTAGCAATGATGTGTCAGCTATTTTAGCCCCTATTCCCACAGGGCGATGTGACAAAAGCAGGCTGTTGTCTAAACACTCAGTGGAGTGTGTTACAGGAGAGAAACACTGATATTAGGAAGCCCTGTTCTTTATAAAGTTGGCTGCTGGCAAATCTGCCCATCCCCCCCTCAGAGAGATACATTGTTTTAATTACCCTAGAATGGTGTAAGCACATATGAACCAATGAGGGAGATAAAGAAAATCTGTTCAGAGAGAAATATCTTTTGGGGGGAATTTATTTTTCATTATTATGGGTACATAACAGTTGTATATCTTTATAGGGTACATGTGATGTTTTGATACAGGCATACAATATGAATTAATCAAATCAGGATAATTGGAGTAGCCAACACTTCAGGCATTTATCATTTTTTTGTGATAGGAATATTCCAATTCTATTCTTTTGGTTATTTTAAAGTATACCCTAGTTTCTAAACTTTGTGGTATTGTCAAATATTGTTAATTCTATCTAAATATCTATATTTTTGCACCCATTAACCATCCCCCCTTTATTTCCTCCTCCTTACTACCCTTCCCAACCTCTGGTAACCATCATTCTATTCTCTGTCTCCATGAAATCATTTTTTTAAAATATTTAGCTCCCACATATGACTGAGAACATGTGAGATTTATCTTTCTATGCTTGGCTTATTTCACTAAACATAATGTTCTCCAGTTCCATCCATGTTGTTGCAAATGGCAGAATTTCATTCTCTTTTGTGGCTATATAATTTTTCATTGTGTATAGGTACTACAGTTTCTTTATTCATCTATTGATGGACACTCGGGTCGATTGTAAATCTTGGCTACTGTGAACAGTGCTGCAATAGACAAGGGGATACAGATATATGTTTGATACACCGATTTCCCCTCCGATGGATATATACCCAGCAGGGGGATTACTGAGTCATATAGTAGTTCTATACAAAATCGACATGCACAAATCAGTAGCATTTCTATTAATATATGCCAAGAGTAAACAACTTGAAAGAGAAACCAAGAAAGTAATCTCATTTATAATAGCTACAAATAAAATAAAATACCTAGGAATAAACTTAACCAAAGAAGTAAAAGATCTCTATAATTAAAACTATAAAACATTGATGATAGAAATTTAAGAGGACACAAAAAATAAAAAGATATTCCACGATCATAGATTGAACGAATCAATGTTGTTAAAATGTCTAAACTACCCAGAGCAATCTACAGATTCAGTGCAAGCCCCATCAGATCTCCTTGTTGATTATTTCCTTTGTTGTGCAGAAGCCTTTTAGCTTGATGTGATTCCATTTGTCCAATTTTGTTTTAATTGCTTGTGTTTTTCAGGTATTGCTCAAGAAACCATTTCTCAGACTAATGTCCTGAAGCATTTCCCCAAAGTTTTCTTTTAATAGTTTCATAGTTTCAGGTCTTAGATTGAAGTCTTTAATCCATTTTGATTTGATTTGTGTGTATGGCGAGAGGTAAGGGTCTAGTTTCATTCTTCTGCATATGGCTATCCAGTTTTCCTAGCATCATTTATTATAGAACTTGATATTTTTCACATAAATAGAAACATAATCCTAAAATTTATATGGAACCACAAAAGACTCAGAATAGCCAAAGCCATCTTGAGGAAAAAGAACAAAACTGGAATAATCACATTACCTGACTTCAAATTATACTACAGATCAGTAGTAACCCAAACAGCATGGTATTGGGAGAAAAAGACACATAGACCAATGGAACAGAATAGAGATCCTAGAAATAAATCCACACATCTATAGTGAACATATTTTTGACAAAGTTGCCAAGAACATACAGTTATACAGTTTTATTTGCCCAATAAAACATGAACAAATATCTTCAATGAACATTTTTCTAACAGATTTTAAATGGAAACTAGAATGACTAAAATAAAAATGAGAAATAATAGAACATCTTGGTAAGGGTATGGAGCAACTGACCACACATTGTTGGTCATTGGTTTGATGGTTCAAAACCACCAATGGTTTGATGATTTTGAACAGTTTGGAAGTTTATTGTAAATTTTGTTATATCTATTCTATAACCTAGCAGTTTTTGTCCTAGGTACTTACTCATGAAAAATAACAACATGTGTCCACAAAAAAAGATTTGGAAAATAATACCAATATTAGCCTTATTAATAAGAATATCAAACTGGAAATGATCCAAGTTTCCATAAACAAGAGAGTAGATTTTAAAATGTGGCTTATTTGTAATTTAATACTATTCAATTATTAAAAAGCAAATTATTAATTATACAGCAATGTGGATGAATCTCAAAAACATTAAACTGAGAAAAATAACACAGACACAAAATAATATATATTGTGTCATTTCATTTTTATGATATAGAAAGGCAAAATTATTCTAAGGCAATATCAATTTTTAAAAAAATGGATTTTTCTAGCATGATGTTGAGTCGGCAATGAGGGACTAATTGAAAGGAGGCAGAGTAGAACTTTCCAGAATGATAGCACTGTTATTATATATTTTGTTTTTGGTAGTAATTACCTGGGCATACATAACTGCCAAGACTAATCAAACTTATCATCTAAATGTGTGAATTTTCTTTTATTTAAATTACACCATAGAGGTGGTGAGAGGAATTCTTTTTTTATTATGGAGAATTATGCTACTATTTCCAACCTTTCTGTAGGTACAAAGGTAAAAATTATAAATTCTGTATATAATTCTAAAGCACAACTGCCTGAGGACTCTGAGGAGTGAGTCAAGTTAGGCAGAGTTTGAAGGGAAGTTAAAATTTTAGGGAAATTGTTTGATCAAAATGAATTACCGTTGTTTTCAGCTTTACCATTAGAGATGCCACACCTGTGGTTGCACCATGGAATAGCCCAACATCTTTCTAGTCAGAAAGTCAAAGTCTTTACAATGACCAAAAGCCATACATGATATGTATGCCAACCTCAATTACATGATTTGTAACCTCAAGCTCAATACCTGTCTCTTTGACCTCATCTCCCACAGTTTCACCCTTGTTCTTTTTGCTCCAGCTACACTGGCATCTTCACTGTGTCTGAAACACATCAAGCACGCGCCAGACTAATGACTTTTCATTTGTTGTTCCTCTTCCCACAGTAGTTTTCTTTCCAGATGGCCCCATAACATGCTCTTTCTGCTCAAATATTCCCAACACAGTGACAGCTGCCTATTTCAATACCATTTAGTATTGTTGGAAGTAATACTTGTCATGCTGTTTATTACTTATCTTTCCTAAGTAGAAGGCAGGGACTTTGTTCTCCTGTTCTATTCCAAGTACTGAGAAGATTGATGAAGATATAAGAATGGAAAAAAAAAAAAACTTGTAGATTATAAAAATAAACAAAGGAAGCTTGATTCTTTTGAACCCTGGTTCAAATGACTTATTAAAATAATTTTAGCTTTCGATAAAACAACAAAAGCATTCTCAATTGCAACAATTATTTTTTTAATGGAAAAGATATTTCTACTTCAGATATAAATGTCTAAGGCACATATATTTCAGAGTAGTTCTTTCTTCAAGGACTTTTAAGGTTGCTGTTGTGTTTTAATCACTTGTCAGTCAGTACCTTCATTTACCAAGGGTTTTCATTTTAAAAAGAAAAGAAAAATAAAAGAAACATGAAGAAAAGGATTTTATTCCCTCAATGTCTTATTACTAAATCTTTTATATTCAGAACAAATTTTTGGACCTCTATAAAGGTTCACACAACTTCATTATCTTCCCCCTCCCCTAAAAAGTTTTCATTGTGCTCGATATAATCCATATGTAGTACCCTGACGTTAAGTAGCTAAGTGATATGGAGTAGTGCAAAGATTTAGAAACACATTTCCTATTTTAGAATAAATTAAATATAAATAGAATTTTAGAAAACAATGAAATACTTTCTCAATATATCTGAGTTAATTTTGTATGTGTTTTATACATCTGTGCAGAGGAAGCAGAGAAGCACAGCTACTTCTGGGTGCTTTATTTCATATGCAAGTAATATGGTGCTGAGAAGAGTGCCCAGCATGTAGTAGGAGCTGTTTATTAACTGGTTACTATTTATGAACTGGTTACTATTCATTAACATTGATGAAGGAAGGAATACATATACACATACATATATACATACACATGCTTCATTATGTATATATGTACATATCAAGGAAATAAATGTCTATTCACAGAAATACATACCCATGCATATATATATATGTGCACGCATATACAGAGAGACAGAGGGAGAGAGCGGGAGTCTGTGTGTATGCATGTATATGTATAAATCTCTATCAGCTACCTTTCATATTTTCCATGAAGAGTTTTTGTTGCTGATATAGCAGTTTTCAGATCACAGCTTGCTTTTTTTTGCTTTCAATTACTATAAACCTTTAGAGCCCTCCATTTTCTTCCACTAATGCAATTATTTTCTTTGCTGAAAAAGAATGTGTCGTTTACTGTCACATTTTTTTAAAAAATGACATCTTTAAAATAGTTTCCTTTTGTTTTTATTGAATACGCCTTTCTTCTTAGAAAAAGGAAAATGTGTCATGACTAAACTGCCTTAATTTTACTGTGTGCGTGTGAGAGAGAGAGGGTGAGAACGCGAGAGCACAGTGCCTTGGATTCAAGATGTTCTAATCATTTGGTTCACATAACCCTTATGAAAAATGAAAACTGTTCATTTTTCTCTGAGTGCCTCTATTATTCATCAGGTGCAGCACCTGGAACCAATCTCAAGAAACAATTTGTCACTGCGTATAATTGCTATGCAGCATATTAAATTCAAATAATTCATTATGTTGGTTTATAGAACAAAAAAAAGTAGTCAAAATTCCCTTTCATTTCACCCTTTGTAATGAAATCAGTGCTCTCTCTTCATTCAAGCTGGAGAGGAATCTACTCCCACTGGAGACAAATGAGGACATAAATACCTGTACTTGTCCTATTGCCTTCTGGTCACATATTCTACTAGGACTGGAGAGTCTTATTCATTTAGGGATCAGAACTTGGACATTAATAGAGTTCATATGACACTTCAGCTTTGAGGGAATAGCTTCTATGGACTTAAACTATAACAGAAAATAAAAATCACTATAAAAAAATGTGGTGGACTGGAGTGGCTGCAGAGGTTGCCCAGTGCCCGTTTTAGGCAGTGAAAGCTGGTCCCAGGAAAGGCAGAGATAGGCCACTAAAGTTGAAGACACAGACCAAGTCCAGGCAGCTGAGAGCCAATGAAAGATTTGTGGAGTCAGGGCTGGCAGAGACTACAGCAGGGGTGTTAGTGATTGGGGCCTTACAGGAGCTAAGTCCGCCCTCCAGGTATTCTGCAGAGTCCCTCAGAGTGGCTCTCCCCAGATTGTTGGCATTTGTACCATCAGCTATTTCTGCAGAGAGCAGAAGAGTTGAGTGGAAGTTGAGCTGGGGGAAATCGTTCTTGCCATAAGTGGGAGGAAAAAGAAATTAATCCTACCTTTAGCTTTAAATTTCTTTTCAGCAATTTTGTATTTTAATTTTTTCACTTATAATTTTTCATGATTATTGTTACATTTTGTGATATAATATAATAATATAAATGTATATGAAATGGTATAGTATATTAAATAAATGTTATGTTTGAGGATATTTGATTTGTTTCAATTTTTAAAAATTTTCTTCTTTTATTTGAGGAAGTGTTTTTTCCTTCCATAATATCATAGTCTTTTTACCTGTTTCATTTTTATATCATTTACTGTCTCTCAAATTATTTTAATTTCTTTGTTCTTTTCCCCTGCATCTTGGTGATTTTAATAATCCTATACTCTAAGCCACTTATTTTATTCCAAAAAGTAAGGAGTTACGAATGTTTCTGTTACTTGGATAGCTTTTATAGTCTTGAGTCAGGGCTATTAGTGTGCCCATCACCCAAATAGTGTTCATTGTACTTCTTAAGTAAGTTTTTGCCCCTTTCCTCTTCTACCCTCTCCCATTCTTGATTTTTACTTACTTTTACCTCCCTCTGTACCCATATGCCCATTAGTTAGCTCCATCTTATTAGAGAGTATATGTGGTGTTTCTTCATCCATCCATTCTTAAGATACTTCATGAAGAATAATGGTCTCCAGTTCCATCCATATTGTTGCAAAAGACATTCATTCATTCATTTTTATGGCTGAGTAGACTAAGACCACACAGGCAATTACAGCAAAAATAAAGAAATGGGACTAAAAAGCTTCTGCACAGCAAAGGAAATAAAAGCAAATAGAAAACCTACAAAATCAACAAAGCAAATAGAAAACCTACAGAATGGGAGAAATTATTTGCAAACCATACATGTGATAAAAGGCTAATATCTAGAATCTACAAAGAACTCAAGCAACTCAGCAAGAAAAACCCAAACAACTCCATTAAAAAGTAAGCAAAAGACATATATAGAAGCTTTTTCAAAGAAGATAGACAAGTGGCCAACAAATATATGAAAACACGCTCTGTGTCAGTAATCATCAGGAAAATGAAAATTAAAATCACAATGAGATGTCACCTTTCTCCTACAAGAATAGCTATTATTAAATAATCAAAAATCAATAGATGCTGGTGTGGATGCAGAGAGAAAGGAATGCTTGTACATTGTTGGAAATACTGTAAACTAGTAAAACCTCTATGGAAAACAATTTGGAGATTCCTCAAAGAAGTAAAAGTAGACCTACCATTTGATCGAGCAATTTTACTAGTGGGTATCTACTGAAAGGAAAAGAAGTCATTTTATCCAAAAGACATACCTACACTCAAATATTTATTACAGCACAATTTACAATAGCAAAGATGTGGAATCAACCTAATTACTCATCAATTCATGAGTGGATTAACAAAATGTGGTATATGTATACTATATTTCAAATTTGTTATAGAGAAAATACTGAGATCAACATTTTATACATAGGCATTTGTCTGAATTGATGATTTTTAAAGATAGATCACTAGAAGTTAAATCACTGTTTTAAAAATTTCTTTCTACACTATGGCAAATTTTACACTCATACTCTTCAGATATTAACAACTTTACCTACAATAAATATTGTTTGACAATAGTTTCTAGCTGATAAAAGGAAATTAAATTCTTATTGTCGCACTCATTTGATTATTTTTACTTGTTAATGAGATTAAATTTTTTATATGTTTGAAAACTATGTTTAATAGTTCTATAAGTTTTCTATTCATGTAATATTGCTATATTTCAAATGGAAGTTTTAGTGTTTTACTTTTTGGTACAAAATATTTTTTGCATATTAAGGGTATTGATCATTTATTTTATGGTTGCAAATAAATTTTACAGACTCAGATTTGGTTTTTATTTTAATTCAGTTCTTGATTCTTGATATGTAGAAATTTTGTCTTTTATGCTTTGATATCTATTGACAGTTTGGTCATTTCTTCTATTGCTTAATAGATTAAAATACTCATATCTTCTAGTTCCATTTTATTTACATTAAACTCTTTAATCTGCTTCTAATTGATTTTGTTATGTTTCATTTTTCTATCACAATTAATTTTCCTTGCATTATATAGTAGTAGTAGTGATAATAATAATAGGAGTTATAGTAGTGATAGTTTATATTTTTTATGTGCAAACATGGTATTTAGTGAATTATTTGTGTTATTTTGATGAATCCAATAATCTAATTGGTTGTTTTTATTAGTTTTACAAATGAAAAATTATGTTTGCAGTACTTTGAAACACACTGCGATTAGTAAATAAGAATTAATGCTCAGATCTTAATTCTTTCCATTCTTCTAATGGCACTGTTCTATATATCATCTTCATTTAATTTAAATACATGTATTTTTCTCTTTACCGCCTGTTCTCCCATCTCTTCTCATTCTTTCTGTTTATCTTTCATTCAGAGTCCCATGGCTTTATTCTGACTTATTTTTAGTATGCTTTAAGCAGTCCAAAGGCAAATCTCTTGTTATTCCACTTAAAAATTGTTTTTTGGGGTTGAATCCTCTGGGTTAAATGGGGTTTAAAGTTGATAGTGATGTCCCCCTCAAATGTGAGTTTATTCTAACTATTTCGACTAATGGTGACATGGTCTAAAGTTTTGACAATATATAAACAAGATACCTTTTTGAGGGGGTTGGAGATCAGTTACACTTACATCTTTGGGAGGTGTGAGTCAGCTTCAAAATATGAGACATTTGAACACACACACATATCAGTGAATAAAGACTTATTAACTAATGCATGAATATTTTTAGAATATAAGCTTCTCAAATTAGTATCAGTCAAGCAACTGGCATGTGGTGCAAATGCGGAAGGATCACAGCAGCCTGTCACCAGCTATGTACATCAGACACTTCAGCAAGTCACACACTTGAGAGACAGATGGTGAAAAGACTATTATAAATATATATTCTGGATTTTTAAAGCTTTCATAATTCTATCTATTTTATCAGTGCAACAATTGGTATGTCTTGCTTTTCATTCATTTTAACTTTAAGATATGTCTGTATGGGTAGATTGGTAGATATTAAATATAATCCTACCTTAATCTTGTGGTCACTCTTCAGGGCAATTTAAAATCTATCTACTTAAGAGATAACTATCTCAGTAATTTATACCTATTTTGACAACCTCACCAGAAACCTAGGTAAGCTGTGCAATACTGAGGAATTGATGGATTCTACTCTGCCTCCAAAAAGGTAGAAGTACTATGGTGTATTAAAAGAGCATGCGTGTTGAGTCAGAAAAACTTAAAATCATATCGCAGCACTGTATATTCCCAATATAAGCAAATTACTTAAACTCTCAACTCTTCAGCTTCCTTATAAATTTAGACTAAACAATAATATCCATTTTGTAGTATTGATGACAATGAGAGTACTAATTAGTTAAATTAACTTAAATTGGGCCTGAGGCTGCCTCCATATCCTGGAGTTCCTATATAAAAACAGCAATTTAGTATGTAAACAAACTTCGTATGAAACCAAATTTCGGAGTATGAAAAACAGCTAAGCGTTGCGGGCATGATGGCTCTCACCTGTAATCCTAGCACTTTGGGAGGCTGAGGCAGGACAATTGCTTGAGGTCTGGAGTTCCAGACCAGCCTGAGCAAGAGCAAGATCCAGTCGCTACAAAAAATAGAAAAATTACCCAGGAATCTTGGCATGTGCTTGTAGTCCCAGCTACTTGGGAGGCTGAGCAGGAGGATCCCTTGAGCCCAGGTGTTTGAGGTTACAGTGAGCTAGGATGACACCACTGCACTCTAGCCCAGGAGTCAGAGCAAGGCCCTGTCTCAAATAAATAAAGAAATAAACAAATAAATAAAAAGCTAAGTTTCAGCCAATCACAAGCAATCAACTCATTATATCATGCCCAAATAAGGCAGACACCTAAATGTAGCTAATCTGGTTATTTCCCTGCTTTGCTTCTGTGCTTGGTCTAAGCTCTCTGAATCTCTCCTGGTTTTTAGCGTTGCACAATTCATGAATCATTCTTTGCTCAAATAGAATAGCTAAGTTTAAATTTTTAAATGTCTGAAATTTTTTATTTAAAAAATAATACTACTAATAAGGATGATAATAGTGAAATAGATAACACATTACATAAGTTACATTAGTAGTGTGCTGATTGTTAGATTCTATGATATGAGCTTCAAATGCATTATCTCCCTTCATATTCTCAATAATTCTTTGAGGTGAGTATTCTTATTCATTCTACAGATAAAAAATTGCATTTCAGAGTGCCTTAAGATCATGTTTAAGATTACATAGGTATCTGTTCTGAAGAAGAGAAAGCTAAATTCTTTGACATTTCATAGATCCTTTATCTTTTTGCCACATACTCCAAGGACTCATTCTGATTTATTGTTGTTCAGTAACTTCCATTATTTCTTATATTTTTTGACATTTTCCTTCCCTTAACATGTGATTTAAAATTTCCACCCACCACCTAAACCAAAGATATACCTGGCTGCCCAAGAAGACAAGTAAAATGTATTTGTCATTGCAGAGATTTTATTTTATTTCTTCATGGAAAGAAGTTAAAAAAAAAACAAGAAAGAACATCTAGTGTATTTTTATGATTTCTAGAGTCTTAGGTAAGCCTTCTAGTACATCATATAAGTGCTTTATATTTGTCTCATAAGAAGTCCTATTGTGACTCCAATGACTCTATCGTGTCCTTGAAAAACTATGGTGACATTTATTTCCAACAGTTATCACAAAGAAATGATTTTGATTGCATACCAACTAGTAACATCACTGAAAAAATATCAAATTTCAGAAAATGACATTCACATAGAAAATTGTAAAATGGGGAAAATAGATTGAAAAAATGAATTAAAATATGTGCTTGTCATGTATGGCCTTTATTTTGTTGAGGTAAGTTCTTTCTATACTTATTTTGTTAGAAGTTTAATCAAAAATAGATGTTGAACTTTGTCAAATGCATTTTCTACATCATTGAGATGATCATGTGTTTTTTTTCTTTAATTTTGTTAATGTATCACATTTATTTATCTATGTATACTTAACCAGCTTTGCAATCCTGGGATCAAATTCACTTTGTCATTATGTATGAACCTTTTAATGGGCTGCAGAATTCAGTTTGCTAGTATTTTCTTGAGGATTTTCCTGTTTATGTCCATCATTTATATTGGCCTATAGTTTTTTTCTTTTTCTTTCTTTCTTTCTTTCTTTTTTTTTCTTGTATTGTCTTTGTCTTATTTTAGTATCAAGGCAATGCTGGCTTCACAAAATGAGTTGGCAAGTATTCCCACTTCTTCTATATTTTGAAAAAGTTTAAGCAGAAATGGTATTAATTTTTTGAATGTTTGATAGAATTCACCAATGAAACCATCTGATGCTGGGCTTTTCTTCATTGGGCGGTTTCTCAATACTGGTTTAATATGAAAAACCTGAAGCTAATCAATGGGGAAAAACCTGAAAATTTTGCCTCTACGATCCAGTACAAGGCAAAGATGTTTACTCTCACCAGTTTTTTTCAGAATAGTATTGAAAGTTTTAGGCAGAAAACAGTAAGACAAGAAAAAGAAATATATGATATCAAAATTAGAAAAGAAGTACAAGTATTCTGTTTGCAGACAGTATGATCATGTAAAATACCCAATGAGAAACCTGTTGGCACTAATTAATGAATTCAGTAAAATTGTAAGATACAAAATAAAAATACAAAAATCAGTCATGCTTTTATCATAAACAATGGACTACCTATACAGGAAATTAAGAAAATAATCCCATTCACAATAACAATAACAAAAAAAGAAAAGACTTAGAAATAATCTTAACTAAAAAGAAATGATCTAAACTGAAATATTTGTACACTGAAAATTACAAAACCTAGATGAGTCAGCAAGTTAAAGAAAACACAGATAAATAGGAAAACATCCTACATTCAAGTTTTAGAAGATTTTATATTCTTAAAAAGTCCATACCTAAAGTGATCTACAGACTCAATGCAATCCCTATCTAAATTCCAATAGCATTTTCATAGAGATAGGAAAAAAAATCCTAAAATTTATATGGACTCACAAAAGATTCCGAATAGCCAAAGCAATCTTGAGATAAAAGAACAAAGCTGGAGGCATCATACTTCCTGATGTCAAAATATATAACAACAATATGATATCCTAAAACGTACAGTACTGGCATAAAAGCAGGTATGTAGACCAATGGAATAGAATAGAAAGCCCAGAAATAAATCCACACATCTATAGTCAATGAATTTTTCACAGGGATGTCAAGAGGTGTACAATAGGGAAACAATGGTCTCTTTAATAAATGAAGCTTAGAAAATGAATAACCACATGCAAAAGAATGAAATTAGATTGTTAACTCACACTATATGCAAAATTATCTCAAAATATATTACAAATAAACATAACACCTGAAATCCTAAAACTATTAGAAGAATACATAGATAAAATGCTTTTTGATATTAGTGTGGGCAATGATGTTTTGCATATGACACCAGGAGAACAGGCAACAAAAGCAAAAATAAATAAGTGAGACTACATCACACTAAAAAGCCTATTCACAGCAAAGGAAGCAATCAACAGAGAGGAAATGCAACCTACAGAATGGGACAAAATATTTGCAAACTGTATATCTGATAAGGGGTTAATACACAAAATATATCAGGGACTCATACAAATCAATAGCTAAATAAATAACCTATTAAACAATAGGCAGATGACTTGTATAAACACTTTGCAAAAGAAGAAATAAACATGGCCAACAGGTATTTTAAAAAGTACTTAACTTCACAATCATTGGGAAAATGCAAATTAAAACCACAATGATATATTACCTAACACCTGTTAGAATGGCTATTATCAGGAAGGTTAAAGATAAATTGTGCTGAAGATTTAGGGAAAAGGGAGCCATGAGGAATATAACTAGTAACAACCTTTACCAGAAATAGCATGGACTATCCTCAAAATTTAAAAATAAAACTATGGTCCAGCAGTCCCACTTTTTATGGTCCAGCAGTCCCACTTCTGAGTATATATTCAAAAGAAATGAAATCAGAATCATGGAAATGTACATGCACTCCCCTGCTCAGTCAGCATTATTCACAATAGCTAAGATATGTAAACAACCTAAATACTTGTTAACAGATGAAACAACAATGAAAATATATATAAAAACCTCCACACAATGGGATATTACTCAGCATTAAAAAAGATGAATATCCTGCCATTTGTGACGTGGATGAATTTAGAAGGCATTATGCTAAGTAACATAAGTCAGATGTAGAAAGACAAATATTGCACTATCTCCCTTACTTATTGAATCTAAATAATCATACTCATAGAAGCAGTGAATAAAAGTGTGATTGCTAGGAGCTAGGTGAAGAAGAAAATGGAAAGATGTTGGTCAAGAGATACAAAATTTAATGTACGACACTGTGACTATAGTTAATAATATTATAGCGTATGTTTGAAATTTACTAAAAGGGTAGGTCTTAAGTGTTCTCACCACACACACCCCTCCCCAACACAGACACACACACAGGATATGGCAATTGGCCACTATGTGAGGTGTTGGATATGTTAATTAGCTTGATTGTGGTGATGCTTTCAGAATGGATGTGGATATCAAGTTATATACTTTAAATAGATATAATTTTAGTTTCTAATTATGCCTCAATAAAGAATAAAGCTGAAAAAACATGGACAACTGTGTGTACATAAATGGGTATTTTCTTTGGTACATTTAATTTATTATTTGTCACAGAATGCAGGGTTATCTTAGAAAAATCTTCACTACTTTGTGCACAAGGCTTGTGGTTTCTAAAAGCTGAATAGTCCTAAGGGCATGGGTTCTTAAAATTTCTGCTTAGCAGATGAGAAATTGTAGTGATTTGAGAAATTTTTACAATTGTCTCTGTCCAGGTTCAACTATTAAGTTTCCTAGGTCATATAGACTATCCAGCACAGGAAAATATGGTGAGGGGATCCTTTATTCAACACTAGTTGCAATTTCTTATTTTTTCAGATGTCATGAACCCTCAGTTTTAAACTTTAGCCTGCTCTATCAACCAAAACCTAATTGAGGAACCATAAAATTCATGAACTGATCATTACATTTCTCATTAGAAGTTACTCTTTTAAAAGTTTTATGGTTCATTTTATAGTTTTATGGTGTCAAGTTACCACACATGTTCTGGTAGTACCTAAATTTTTCCACTGTAGCCATTAAACTCAAAGTTTTCTATAACTCTCACACATGGCAAAGACTTCTTCATCTATTATCTAGGATTTTTGTCTTTAAACATACACAAAAATCTTATATTAGTGAATCCCCCCAAAATGTCCCTTTTCTATGAGTCTACACCAAAACTTCATTCTTGTATGAGGTATATTTGTTCAAAAATTTATAGATGTATTTTGCTGCATGCTATGTTACCTTATTGAGAATTGTTGAGGCTTTTGCTTGTGTCATTGGAACCATTTATTTAACACAATGTAGAATTGTGAACTGCTCTGATTCTTTAAATCCAAATTGGCTCAGCAATTTGTACAATTGCCAATTTTTTCTAGGCTCAAAATTTTAGACTCCATCTTTTCATTCCTCCTAATCAGACAATAAAATTAATTTGTTTACTAATAACCTTTTCTTGTAATGAATGTAATGCGTGCTGACTATCCCTAACCTCTATAAATGGTATTTTCTCTCCTTTCTCACTGACTCTATTTGTTCTCATTCCTTGCTTTATCACACTTAATTTAGTACAGCAACCTCAAGTCCATCTGTTTTAGTCATCTAATGCTATGTACAAAACCATCCATAAGTTTTAGCATATTAAGACAACAAAGATTTATTATTTCACAGTTTCTGTGGGTTAGGAATCAGGGTGCAGCTAAGCTTGAAGCCTGTGGCTTGTGGTCTGTAATGAGACTGTAGGAAACCTGGGTTTACTACAGTCAGGGTTGTCATCTCATTTGAAGGCTCAACTAGCAGAGGATTCCTTTCCAATCTTACTCACATAGCTGTTTTCAGGCAAGACTACCTGACTTGACATAGCAGCTTGCTTTCCCAGATCAAGCTATCTGAGAAAAAGTGAGTGAATCCGAGACTGAAGCCATGATGTTTATATAAGCTAATTTCAGTAGCAATATACCATCACTTCTGCGATATTCTATTCATCAGAACTGAGTCACTAAGTGTACTCCATGTTCAAAAAGAGGAAAACAGTTTCCATCTCATAAAGGGAGGCATATCAAGTATCTGCAGCCATGTTTGTAAAACCACCATTCCCATTCTATGTGTTATGGTCATAGTAATGATCCTTAAATGCTACTCGTCTCAACATTCCAGGATATTCTATTTTACTATTGCATTAAATTATTCCTGCCTGTGCATGGAAAAGCTGTACTTCACCCAACAAAAGAAGGACAATAACTTTAACTCTGTATTTCTGATGCAAACAAATGTGTATTATGGAAGAATCAGTCATCATGTTATTCAAATACAGTATCCTAGCAGGAAACTTAGGAGAAGACACAAGTAATACCTTTTCAAGGGGTATCTTTATTCCTGCACTGAGTAGTAATGACAACTTATATTTATTTCCTGCTTATTATACTCATATGTTAGTCATTGTGCTGAACAGATTAGGTGTTTGATTTATTTAATTTTCAAATCAGTCCTAAGCCATTGCTAGTATATTTTCTATGTTGTAGATGAGGAAAACTAGGTGTGAAACAGTTAAATAAATGGTCCTATGTCTTACTTAATATGTAGAGATATGGGGATTGAAATGCAGTCTTGTGTCTCGACTAATAGCTCTTCTTTCTTCTTGAATGTTCCCAAAGGGATGTTTCCATGATATGACATTTCTACATATTACATTAGTAGAGTTTTCTGCTCCTATGGCTAGAGAATGACTTCTTTGCTAACTTGTGCAAACTGTGGTCAGCCTCTAATAGATACCCTGTGGCTCACCTTGTAGGTCAACAAAATTAAACACATTTTTGAAACCACCCTGTTAAAAAAGTTAAGAAAGATATTTATTAGGTTTGGGGACTAAAAAGAGAGAATAGAAATTATTAACTAGCCCTGACAATAAAGAAAGAAAATGGAGAAGATGATATAAAGGACAGAGAGAGGAAAATCCTTTCAAGATTGATGATCATATGAAGAAAAGATTATTAACTTTATGGAATCTCTTCCCCAACCTGGTATTAGGAATCGGACCATCTTTTCATCCAGGTTAAGGGTATCAATATAAAATTAATGCAAAAAAACCTATGAATGGGAAAGTATTGTTTCAGCCCTCTCTTATTCGCCTAAGTGTACATTTCAAACCAGCTCTACCTTCCTTGTTCTTGGAAATACTTATATGTGCCTCATAAACCGAGTTTGAGGCATCCTGAGCAGCTTGCTCAAAGGTTACCTAGCTAAAAAATAACAAAGTCACAAATAAAACCTATGTTTGTCTAACTTCAAAGTCTACATTGTTTAACTATGTCACACTGTCTTCATAAAAGTATGACAACAAGATTGTTGTAGTCTTTCTAAAGAATTAGAATGGATCCTTACCCCAAATTCGGTTTAGATGTCAAGTCAAGACTCGTGATGCTGCACACACCATGAGGACATGAAAAGGTTTATTACATAAACAACGTGCTTCCTGGGGAGAGCAGCCAGCCCTCCAAAGCTGGGCTGAGCAGGGCTCCAGAGAGCAGGGGAGTCTGCTTAGGGCTATACGGTGTGTAGACGTTGGGGATGCAGTGAGAGTTCCAACTCAGGCAGAGGTTTGCACAACCGTACATTCCCACAGCCACTCTAAGGATGAGCACCTGGGACTTCTCATTAACTTGCCAACATGTTCAGCAGACAGGAAGAAGGAGGAATGAATGTATTTTCGGTACCTGTGATGCAAGAAATTACCAGAGTTCTTTACCCCAAAATGGGCAACTTTGGACAAGGAATTGCTAACGCTGCGACAGGCCAGACCAGATAGCAAGATCTTTGGCAATGGCCCAAGAGTGAATAAAAATATACAGATGGGGCTTATTGTTGCCAGGGCATCAGTGCTAAAATAACTGCCTAATATTTGGTTAATTGCACTGGCCCTTGTGTCCTTTATGAGAGAATAAAAAGCAGCAGCTATCTGATGACATGGTGAAGAAGATATCAGTAACATGTATGAACTCTCACTGCTCCTTAATATGGTTTGAATGTGTGCAGAAGTTCACGTGTTGGAAATATAATCCCAAATTGCTTTTTTAGATAGATAGATAGAAGGTAATTAATATTAAATTAAATCATAGTAACGGGACCATAATCCAATAGGACTGTGGCTTTATAAGAAGAGAAAGAAAGAACACTCTAACCTGCTTCCTCTCTCTTGCCATGTGATGACTTCCGCCATGTGACACAGAAAGAAGGCCCTCATCAGATATGACAGCTCAACCTTGGACTCATTAGCCTCCGGAACAATAAGAAACACATTTCTTTTCTTTATAATTTATCCAGTATCAGGTATCTATTATAGCAATAAACTAAGACAGAAAATTCATACCAAAAGGTAGGGATTTTGTTAGAATAAATATCTGAAAATATAAATGCAGCTTTGGAACTGGGCAATGGATAGAGGGGAAGCGTTCAGAGGATCAGGCTACAAAATGCCTGCATTGTGGGACCTGGAATCAAAAGATATTATTATGGAGCTTAATATTGTTCTCCCTGTTGGGTTTTGGACTTAGTTGGGTCCTGTTACTCTTTTCTTCTTGCCTATATCTCCCTTTTGGACTCAAAACATCTATCCTATAACTATATCAGCACTGCATTGTGGAAGTAGATAACTTGTTTTGATTTCACAGACTCACAGCTAGAGGGAATATGCCACAGGAAGAATCATACCTTGACTCTCACCCATATTTGATTTAGATGAGACCCTGGACTTTGCACTTTTGAGTTGATTCTGGAACAAATGAAGACTTTAATGTTACTAAAATAAAATGAATGTATTTTGAATGTGAGGGGAACATCAATTTGGGAGGCCATGGGTGAAATTGTTTGAATATGTTCACCAAATTTTATGTATTGGACACCTAATCCCCAAATTCATATGTCAATGGCATTTGGAGGTGGGGCCATTGGGAGGTAATTAGGATTAGCTAAATTTATCAGGGTGGGGTCCTCATGATGGGACTAGTGGTTTTATAAGAAAAGGAAGAGGGACCTAAGCTTGCATGCTCTTTCACCCCTTCCATGAGATGCCTCCCACCATGTCATGACACAGCAGGAAGGCCTTCACCAGACACCAGCACCATGCTTTTGGACTTCTCAGTCTCCAGAACTGTGAGCTAAATAAACCTCTATTCTGTATAGATTACTCAGTTTGTGGTATTCTGTTATAGAAACAAAAAATGGACTTAGACATTGCTAAGTTAACCCAAAGCACTCCACAGCTTGTCAAAGAGTAAGAAGAAGAGTGGCCATCTCTGGGACCAGAGGATCTGACAAGGTACTGAGCACAGAGGAGGCACCACCTCCTACCTCTGTGGTATGCCAGAGAGCTCAGGTTTGGCTCTCTCATTAGCAGAGTGGCCTCAGAGGTCATGCCAAGCTTATGGAGAAACTGTTTCATGACCCAAGGTAGGATGGGTAGAGGGTATGGATGGTCATAAGTTCAGGGCCTATGAGAACCTGTATTATGGTGTAGAGTGCAGGACAAAGGAGGACAGTTTTATGCATCAGAAATCCAGAGGCAACTTATGGCCATAGTGGGTGATGCAGAGTCTTCAGGAAGTCTGAGAGAGGGTGGCTAAAATTTCTAATATGAAGGTGTCTGTGGAGGCACTAATGGGAGTGCTGGTTGCATTACAATTTGGGTAGATCTTAGAGCCTCTCTTTTGGAGGTACCCCTAGTCAAATTGGGCTGATTTGCAAACAGCAGCACAAATTGTCTTAAGTAAAATATATAAATGACAAATACAGTGTTTCTTGAACCGAAAAGACCTACTAGATGTTGGGTGTGCTTTAATGCTTTAGAGCTGAGTCAATAGCTATTTCTTGATGATGCCATTGATAGAGTAATCCTTTTTTCACCAAATGATTTTAACATATTTATCTAAAGTGGCAGAATCTTGTACTTTTTGTGGGAGAATGGTTTTTCCCCTTTTTGTGAGCATTTGTATGTCCTAAATGAGTGTGCCAAATGAAAGTCCTCAGAAGATGATGTCATCAGTGTGATTTCACACCTACACTCTGGGAGAAAGTCGCTTGCAGTTAAGAGCTTTGCCTACAAATATTGTGTGAGATGCCAGTGCTGTCGAAGTAGCTTATGATTAGCCAGGTGAACCACATGATAGAGGTGAAGGCAAACTGCATCTGAAAAGCTGCTGACACAGGCACTGAACAGAACAAATTAGCCAAATCTAAAATAGTAAAATCTATTTTCCAGTTGCTGGTTGGATGGAGTTGGTAATTTTAAATTTTAATAATATTGAGTATAGATTCCTTAATGGATAGGACCACAGCATTAAGATTGGAGCAATTCACTATGTGGCACTGCTCATTCTTTTAAACTTAAAAAACGGGCCCAATGGAGTTGTTAAATGGAGAATCAGTGGGGAGAAACACTCCTTTTCTAAATAGGTCTTGTATAATGGGTTTTAATCCTTGAAAACCTTGTTTTAATTTACATCGGGTTGTATTAACTATTTTAACTGGGAGCAAGGGAGTAGGTCCATGGGGTCTGATTGTGTCAAATCAATTTGTAAGTGCCAGAGACTTAATTTAATTTTAATTTATTACTAATGGATCACATTGTCTATATCCTCTATGTTGTATTGTAGGGCTATGAGTGCCATGATTATGAGAATTTAGGCAAAACGATAGTTCCAGTGGTTAAGACTTAGCATTGCCCTCTATTTTATAATCAGTAACTCCTCAAAAATTATAAGGGGTACTTTAACTTCAATGGGATCCCACATATGACTGTAATTTATAATGCAGTAATGATTGAGATCATGAAAGTCCCACATATGACTGTAATTTATAATGCAGTAATGATTAAAATCATGAAAGTTTGTCAACTGGTACATTTCAGTGGATATTAAAGTTAATTCAGAATCTATTTTATAGATGTGCACATGCCAATCATTGCTCTTTTTTATTATTTAAATTATTTTAGTAAATTTTGGATTTCTAATTCAGTCCAATTGTAGATTTCTGCTCTATTTTTTTACTCCTTTCCCTGTATCCAAATTTCTGTTTTTCTTTTACTCCTCCCACCCTTTCTCTTTCTTTTTCATTCTTTTTCTTTCTTGCTTATTTTCTTGCTTTTCTTAGTAACTAGATAAACTTCTGGGAAGGGAATCCTTCACCCTGATATTATTTATAAATTTCTTCCTTTCAGGAGTCTCAAATCAGTATCATTAAGGTTAAGAGGCTTCACGTGGCCATGTCTAAGCCCTTGGTTACAACACGGAGATTCCATAGATGTTTCCCCCTGTAACCTTGAGGATCAACATGTTTTCTGGAGATGGGATGCAGCAGGCATTTTGTAGGGTCCTAGTGAGACATCTGCCTTTGGGAGTGCGGGCCTCAGTAGTTCAAATCTTCAAATAATGAATGCTCTTCAAATAGTGGCCACTCTTACTCCACATTAGCAGTTGTCTAATGGCTCTACATGTTGGACAGAACACTCTATATAACAAGGGCCAGTGCCTGGCAAGATAGATGAGACCAGTTGGTTACCAAATAATTCTTTTCTAGAACTTAATGTCAGTCACAGCTTGTGCTGATATCAAGACACATGATTCAATCTAAGATAAGCCTGGGGCAGGCTACATGATAAGCGGGATACACACAGACAAGTCTGGGGTGGGATACATATCCCAGGGCCACATTAAAGAGGATCCAAATCTATATTCCTCTCCCTAAATGGCAAGTATCAAAAATTCCTTCTTAAGTCAGTTAAAATTGTAACAGACACCTGGTAGAACTGAGCAACGGCAGCACAGAGCAGCACAGCTGCAACTGCTTGTTCATCAGCAGCGAGCAGGGCCAGGCGGAGAGCCAGGGCAAGAGAAGAAAGACCCACTACCTCAGTTAGACCTTTGGAGAATGCTGTCTTTTTCCTGCTGAGAGTTGGTTGATACAATGACCAAGAAATATTTTTAAGTGAAAAAGTTTGCTGGAACATAATGTATAAAAAACTACACACACACACACACACACACACACACACACACACACTCTTACAATTCCCCTACTCTCAACACTTTGATTCCTCCCAGGCATTTTGAGGAAAATCTAGAGGAAATCTTTTGTTTACAGGTTTAGCCAAAAGAAAACTAAATTTCTCTAAGGAAGGAAAGGAGTTGTGGCAATAGGGATTTGTGAATGCGGTGAGGTGGTGAGGTGGTCTAAAGCCCGGGGCCTGCAGGGGTTGTAGAAGGAAGGGGAAGAAAGGAAGGAGAGAAGGCATTTGAAGTGAGGAATGGTACTTTGGAGAAAGCGTTATTTATTTAGGAAAACTCCAGCAATGTTTTGCATTATTTTTCAATGTTTCCCAAATCAAATCTAATTCCCAGATAGAAAAACATGCTAGAGTAGGTGTCAAACTGAATGGAATTCAGATCAGGGAGTTATAATTAAGAGTCAGCTTGTAAATGAATGCATAGAATGATTTTGTTAGTGTAACAACATATAAGCCAGTAGATATATAAAAAATAAAGAGAGTAATATGCATTGTACCTTTGATACTAGATTTCTTTTTAGGATGATGTAATGGTGGAATTATAACAAATAGTATATATACATATTTTACAAAAATTTTATAAATTAGATGTATATTTACTTTCTAATAAGGAAAATAAAACAACACAAATAATACATGGTCCATATTAAACACGTTTTTGGTTGTTTAGGGAAGGACTACAAGCTCTACGGGAAGTTCAGTGAGACTCCTGGCTTGAGGACTGAGAGGAATGACGTCTCTGTAGTCTGATATGCGAACTATCCTGAACGTTGTTCCGAGCACAGATATTATGTAGTCAAATTTAAGCCTCCAAACAAATCTACCTGGCAGGTATTACCATCTACTCTTAACTGATGAAAAACGGGACACATGGAGAAATTGCACAACTTGCCTAAGTCCATATCGCCCGTAAGTGTCAGAGCTCAGATTTTAACCTATGCTGACTCTCTCCAGAGCCTGACATTTAACAGCTTCACTCTACTGCTTCCCAATAAAATTTATGAATATTTAATGGGTGGGAGTATATATATTATTAAAGAGCAATTACTGGTCATAGATTAATTTTAATTGGAGAGATCAATGTTAAAAGAATAAATATGTGTGCTATAAACCTTAATTGATCATGTTAATTTATAGTGTTGCTTATTCTACTTAAAACAATATTTTATTTTATCATTTTACACATATATTTCCCTTCACTTTCCTCTTCCATTAAAGGTGAACTAATAAATTAAGCTTGAGTATCTTATACCATGTAATAATTCAATGAATATATTTCTGATTTTCTTATGAAAATTTTTCAAGAGTGTGCTAAAATTAATGAAATGAAATATTTCAGGTAATTCTTGTATGTCTCATTTTCCTTTTATGCATCAACTAATCTAATACTGAGAAATCTGTATTCAATGCTTTCCCTTAAAGTCTAGATGGCAGCAGAGGTACAATTATTATAAATTTTATAAATATTTAGAACAATATATTGACAAGTTGCTTAAGAGAATCATAAAGCTTTAAAAATTTTGCAATTTGATGAAGAAATCACAAAATGTCAAAACTGATAAGTGATTTATTGGTGTTTTACAGTGTATTTCATACCATTTATGATGTAATAATTTTGACAGTTTTAATTTTAAGGAATTGGTCCTCAACATAAATAAGAGTTAATGAATGATATTTAAGATACATTATGTATACTGAGCCAAAGTTTTCACTTTTCCCAACTTTTTGATTTGTGAACACCTTTAAACTTTCTATAGGACAGAGAGAAATAAATGGGGTGAGGTTGAGTGAGAAAACATTTTGAGACTATGAAAATTAAGAAATGCTAACATTAATTCTGCCTCTCTGATTCCTTTGAGCAACCTGCAATTACATTTAGGAGATTAAAAGCATCAACTCTAGCAGATGAACATCTTTAAAAGGTATTGTAAGATAGCTATTCACTAATTACTCATTGATTGTTCCATCTATTTAAGGCACTATCATATTTAATATAAAGGAATAGGAAAAAGAGACAATGTATTGCCATAAAGACATACTCCAATAAGGTAAGTTGACTTTTTGATTTGCTCTTGCTGAGAGCAGAATGTTTTTCTTCACATCCACTAAACTACTGTCTCAGTGTCCTGGCAGAGGCACCTGGCAGGTTCAAACGGGGTAAGTTAGCACAGCTAGTAATGAGCCAGTATACAAAGATGCACCCAAGGAATAATCTTACCAGACTTAGACTTGAAAGGGCAAATAGAGAAAGGTTATAGAGACCGGATCCAGCAGCTGAAGCTCAGTTGCAGGCTGCTGTACAGGAGCTGTGGTTTTTAAGGAGACCCAGACAGCTGAAGCCATCCCGCCCAGAGAAGCCAGGAAATAACTAGCATGTCTCACTCTCCTCCTGGCCTCAGGCAGAACTTCTGCTGAAACTTCACTTTCACTGAACCCAGGTTGAAAACTGAGGGTAGGGAAAGCTGTTGGGTGGTGGAATTTATTTACCAGGGTTCACTGGCTGTCTGCAGTGCAGGAGAGAAATAGAGATGGGTGGATTCGGAGGGGGGATAGAAAATATCTTGGATAACCCTGTATTAGTTTGCTGTGGCTGCCATAACAATGTGCAACAGACTGGGTCACTTAAACAGAAATTTATTTTCTCACAATTCTGGAGGCTGGAAAACTAAGACCAAGGTGTTAGTGGGTTTGGCCTCTCTTCCTGGTTTGTAAATGGCTGCCTTCTCACCAAGTCCTCACACGATTGTCTTTGCTGTCTGTGTCCTAGTCTCTTTTTCTGATGAGGGAATCCATCATATTGGATTATTGTCTATTCCAATAACCTCATTTACATTTAGTTTACTCGTTGAAGAACATTTCTCTAAATATGTGACATTCAGAGGTACTGGGTACTGGGCTTCAATGCATGAATTTGAGAGGGACAAAATTCACACCATAATAGCCACCAAGTCAGTTATCACAGGAATCCTCTAGTGGTTATGGTGCTGTTATAGAGGACAACCATGGAAACATGGAAACAGTAATAATAATTGACAACCCAAGATTATAAAAATCATGACTAGACATCATAATTTTAAAAGTCTTTGAATTTTACTTCAAAAAATTTATAAATTTTATAATTGATCTATTATGCATTATATGAGCTTTGTATAAAATGTTAATATACAGAAAAATGACCAATGTAAATAGTAATAAATCATATAGAGAAAAACACTGAATTATTTGGTACCAGTAAGCCAATTATCTGCTCAAATGTGCTTTCAAATATCCAAAGTCCCAGATAAGATCAGAATGTCTGTACTTACACTTAATATGTCCTTACCTTTTTATGCTACAGACTCTGCCCCTAAGAAACTGCCCACTAGGATAAAGTTTAACTCCTACCAACATGAGTGTCCTCAAGTTTTCTCTATTCTTCCTTCTTTGAAATCTCTTAAGAAAAGATTGGTTAAATCAAATTTACTCTTAGTAAAATGATAAAGCATAGTAGGTTATCTCATTTGCAGTTCAACAGACAACAAAGCTGTACACAAGAATTTCACAGATTCTGTTTTCAGAATACCAATATTCTAAGAGATATTAACCTATATTTTCTTTTTAAAAAGAAAGTTCTATGTTAAAATAACTGTAGAAAATAGAACAAAATTCTTCTTTTAAAGATTCATACAAAACATGTGTGATAGGTAATTTCAGGAGTCAAATTGACTAGATTAAGAATACCTCGCTACCTGGTAGAGCATTATTTGGGTGTGTCTGTAAGGGTGTTTCTGGAAGAGGCTAGCATTTGAATCAGTGAACTGAGTAAGGAAGATCCACCTCACCCAATGTGGGTGGGTACCATTCGATCAGCTGAGGGCCCAGAGAGAACAAAGCCAAAGGAAGGAGAATTTTTTTCTCTTTCTCTTTTTTTTTTAATGCCAGCATATTGCAGAGGTACAAATGTTTAGGTTATATGTATTGCTTTTGCCCCACCCAAGTCAGAGCTTCAAGTGTGTCCATCCCCCAGATGGTGGGTACCACACCCATTAAGTGTGAATATACGCATCCTCTCCTCCCCCCCCCCACCTGCCCGACACCTGATGAATGTTACTACTGTATGTGCACTTAAGTGATGATCAGTTTATACCAATTTGATGGTGAGTACATGTGGTGCTTGTTTTCCCATTCTTGGGATACTTCACTTAGTAGAATAGGCTCCAGCTCTATCCAGAATAATATATGAGGTGCTAGATCACCATGGCTTTTTGTGGCTGAGTAGACTCCATGGTATACATATAACACATTGTATTAATCCATTCATATGTTGATGGGCACTTGGATCTCTTTTCTACAGCCACAATTCCCTTCTCCTGCCCTTAGACATCAGAACTCCAGCTTCTCTGGCCTTTGGCCTCCAGGACTCGCACCAGTGGCCTCTGGGTACTCAGGCATCCAGCCTGTGTCTGGAAGTTACGCTGTTAGCGTACCTGGGTCTGCGGCTTTTGGACTTGACTTAACCCAAACTACTGGCTTTTCTAATTTTTCCAGCTTGCATACAGCCTGTTGTAGGAATTCTCAGCCTCCACAATTATATGAGACAATTCTCTCATCTGTCTGTCTCTCATCTATCTCTTGTCCATTTTATTAGTTCTTTCTCTCTGCAGAACCTGGGCTAATACAGCACATTTATGTATTCACTGAGGCTGTAATAATATAATATTTTTCTTAACCTTGCCTTAAAACAGATAATCAAATTTAATTGAGGAACATCAGCCATCAGTAGGGAGAGGGTGGGTGGACAGGGGAGTAGAGACTCTTCTTCACCATGAAATTATATGAGAACTTTATAATATGCCCTTGGAATTCCAGAGAAAGCACTAAATGCTGGTAAACAGGCATCTAGCCAGATGAATGAGGGCTCTTTATGCCATACTGAAGAGGGCAGGTAAAAAGTACACTCGACACGAGGTGTCACCTTATATTACTTGCTGAAAATTCAACACAAACTTTTACAAAAGAATAACTTCTTACTTAGATGACAGTTGCGACTGAAGAGGATCCTTGTCTAATTCTGGAACGTGACCTGAGAAAAAATCTGTACATCTGGGACGGCACTTAAAATCTCACAGGTTGCAAAGTTTCTGAAGTCCTTTTTGTATAACTTTTTTGTATAACCTAGAAGACATTTAGAACACTCTAGCACACTTAATATTGTCAATTTGCCACATATAATTCAAATTTCAACAATAAAATATCATAAAAATATATGTGGAAAACACTAAGAAGTCAACTCTGAAAATTGTAGGCCTCAGTTTTCTCATCAATTTAACTATATTTATCTAATCCTCCAGGACAATAACATGACCACTATGACAAAAGGAAGATGTAGAAGAAAGACAAGGGATAATACATAGACTATCTCATTCTAAAGCATTGTGAATTTTATATCTCAACTCCACTGTCTGCACACATACACACACATTCTCATGCTAACACATGCTCCTCACACACTCACATAAACTCCTATACTAAGCCACAAATAATGCTCCATCTATTCACCTGCATTTCTCATGGTTCACAGTCTCTAGTTAGAGTCAAGGCAACTTCATGGCAATTCCAGAGTATCTCAAACCCATAACCTAATAATTAGGTTATTAAAAAATTATTATAAACTAATAATCAGGCACTGACCAAAATTGAGTGTTACTCTGTTCCTTGGTCTAGCCCCAAGATTTTGTTTGTTTATTTGTAATAATAATCAGTAATGCTAACATAGTAGAACATCAGGGACTTTGAAACCAAATAAAGAGTTATTTATTGATCCCTTATATTTAAATTAAAAAATATCACACAATAAAGGCCATGCTCACTGGAGTTAGGTGATATCTCATTGTGGTTTTGATTTGCATTTTCCTAATGATTAGAGACGTTGAGCATTTTTTTCTATGGCACTAACTGATCAGCACTAAGGTGCTCACATGGTAGTAATAGTCACTGGGGTTGGGGGTTGGGTGGGTAAACTCACAACTAATGGACATGGTAATTGTTGTGGGGGAAAGGGCCACCTCTGATCCTGGCTTGAGTGAAGCAGTCATAACATGTAACCAAAATGTTTGTACCCCCATAATATCCTGAAATAAAAAAAATATTACACAATTTTCAGATATTATCGCACTGACTTTAGTTCCCTCCACTGGAGATGGATTCTTTCAGATGGCTGCTTAATCAGGCTTCTTGATCCTGCGGCTGGCTCACACCACGCTTTCTCCTAGAACCATACGAGCACTTACTTCTGAGTAAAAGAAGATTCTAAATCTTCTTATAGCCTCTCCTGGGACTAAATAACAGGCAGAAAAGAACTTCAGTCATGACCTCTTCTTTAAAGAAGTCTTTAGCGTCTTCCAGATAGTCTCGATGGACATTTTCCCCTCTAATCTGCAGCATCGGTGCTAACAAACACCGTGCAGGCACATTTCTCTATGGAGCTCAACAAACACCACATGCTTCCTTTGGTGCAAAAGTGAACTTTATTCTCCTGAGAAATGTTCTTAGAAATTTTCTTGCAACATATTCCAGAACAATAGTCGATATTCACAATTTGTTATATTTCTGTCTTTTTATCTTACAAGAAAGAAAACTCTTAAAACACTATTGTTTTGGAGCATTAGCCCTATAATGGGAATTTGAACAAACATCTCCTGGAATGAACTCACTTTTTATAAATGTGTGTGTGTGTGTGTGTGTGTGCGTGCGCATGTGTATGTATAAATGTATGTGAATATCAGTGAATGTCACTCCTCATATCTGGGTAAGAAAAGGGAAATACTTTAAAATTCTATATTTATAATGCCCATCCTCCAAGCAGGCATGAGAGATAATGTAGTAGGTAGGAGTACAATTTCTTGTAGTGGTCTATCCTGAGAGAGGAACCATAGAAGGAGGTGACCTCATTAGGCTTCTGATGTGCAAGTCAGGAGACACACGATGGCATATTTCCATTGGCCAAATAAACATGTGCTAAGACATTTTAACACATTAACTGCTGCATGAGTTGTATTTAACTCACACTAGTTTTGAGCCTGGAGCTTTATGAAACATATGTAACTCACCAGTCTCTTCACCTTAGAAACCATGATAACTATTTTTCAGGTTGCATATAACTCATGCAGAGAAAACAATAAAAAAAATCACAAATTTTTCATTAAATTAGAAACAGTTGTTTTGTTTTCTAAGTTTTCATTCTATTTTCATATTGTGGCCCCAAGGGAAATAAAATTTTTTTCTAGTGTGGCATTCAATGTATTAAAAAATATTACTGAACTGTATAAGGCAGAAAAATTATATACACATGTGGTTTTGAGTGCTTCTATAATATATGTGCATGTATATTGGAAATGTACAAATATATAGTCCAGCTTTAATTTTTAGATGTATCTGTGACTCATTATTATCCCATACACAATAGAATCTTATCTTTAGAAAGTTATGACCACCACAATAAGAATAATTCTTTTTAACTGGGGTGACAAGACATCTCATTGTGGATTTGCTTTGCATTTTTCTAATGACTAATGATGTTGAACATTTTTTCACATACTTTTTCACTCGTTGATCATTTGAATGTCTCATTTTAATAAATGTCTATTTAGATCCTTTGCCAATTTTTAAATCAGATTATTTGATATTTTCCTATTGAATTGTTTGAACTTTTATCCAAATGACAGGCAATAATGAATGCTGGCAGGGATGCGGAGAAAGGGAAACCCTCCTACACTGTTGGTGGGAATGTAAATTAATGCAAGCACTACGGAGAACAGTATGGAGGTTCCTCATAAAATTAAAAATAGAACTTCCATATGACCCAGGAATTCCACTACTGGGTATAATTCCAAAAGAAAGGAAATCAGCGCATTGCAAAGACATCTGCACTCCTGTGTTTATTGCAACACTATTCACAATAGCTAAGATTTGGAATCCATCTAAGTGTCCATCGATGAATGAATAAAGAAAATGTGATGTATATACACAAAGGAATATTATTTAGCCATGAAAAGAATGCATTTTTTCATTTGTGACAATATGGATGGAACTGGAAAAGATGTGAAGTAAGCCAAGCACAGAAAGACAAATCTCGCATGTTCTCCGCTCATATGTGGGAGCTAAAAATTAAAACATTGATTACATGGAGGCAGAGAGTAGAATGATAGCTATTCAAAGGCTGGGAAAAGTAGTGGGGCGAGGGGATAAAGTGGGGATGTCCTGGACACGTGTCTCTTAGAGGTGATAACCCATCAGGCTGCAGCCAGCATCAGATTGTTTCTACAGAGAAAGTCCTCGCAACTTCATGTACATCACTTAAACAAGCCAATCAATTTTGTAGCAGATGTGGACTGGAATATTGGAATGCTGCTCTCATAGATGTTATTTTTGTAATCACTAGATACTGTGTTATCCTGAGCACGATGGCCCCCAGGTAGCTGTGGATGCCTACAGGGATTTTTCATGTCTATGTATAGGCAACACAGATTAAAAGTACTTGATTCGTGTTGTAGCTTTAAGAGAGTTGATAGGAATCTAATATTAATCTCATTACCTAGCTTCAAAGAGTTCTAGACTACTGGAGTTGACTAATTAATATACTGCTGAGAAAGTAATTACAATGTAGCAAGCACAACTACAGGCTGATATTCATCTTTTATGCTGGCAAGGAGAATCTGCAAATATATCTTTTTTATACAAAATACAATTTATTATTTTTTGCTTTCTTGATATTATAACTTGAAAAGAATTAAAGATCATTCATTTTGATAGTTTCAAAATCTCTTTTCCTTATGAGAGAGTTTAGAGGAGAGGAGAGAGGCCATATAGTCTGGGCTGCTTCTCTTCACACCCCAATACCCCTTCTCCAACTGAAGCATCTCAACATTCACCTGCTTTATATATTAAGTTGCCACGTGAGCTGGCATTGGGGTAAAACTTTTGCTGCCTAAGAAGTTTGACGGACAGTGGCATATTGGATAAGAGTAGTAACTTTGGAGAAAAGTTACCTGGGTGCAAATCTCTATTCTGACACTTTATAGCTATCAGATAAATTCTTTCTCTATTAATTTCCTCAATTGCAAAACAGGAATAATGATAGTGGCCATTTCATAGGGCATTTAAGGAAATTAAGTATGCTTCTGTAAGTAAAGTGCAAAAATAGTGCCTGCCATATAAGTGCTATATAAATGTTATCCCTCATCTAGACATTACACAGACCAATAATGCATATAAACTGAAAGAACTGCAGAGATGAAGGGCACTTATAGATCATCCACTGAGACATAAGATCACTAAGAATGGTGTTAGTATGGTTAAACAGTAACTGATACAACATAAGAACATAGATCCCTAATCTATTTTATATTAATTTATGTTAGTTAAAATATTTCTCACTATGAAGAAAGGGTTAAAACATATTTAGTGTAAATGTGGGAATATTTATGCTCCATGTTTTAAAAATTCAAATTTTTAAAATGAAAAGTTTTCATTTTTTAAGAGATAAGCTCTCATTTCTTTCTAGTAACATATTTATGTATAAAAGTCTATGTAGATTTACGGATGGTGCTAGATGGATCGAGGGTTACTTTACCACCGCTAGTTATGTCTGATCGCTCATTCTCCCAGCTGCTGTCTGACCCTTGTTCTTGTTCTAGAAGTGGTGCTGTCCCTGAGTAATGTCTGGATCTGAGCCAAGCACAAGACTTGGAACAGGTCAGGGGTTCAATAAGTCTTTCATGAATGAACAAGAAAAATGACACCCTTCTTTCTGCTGATCCCATTTACAGCCCACCTTTTAGAGACGGTTGCATACTGCAGACGCTGCACACGGCTGGAATTGTGCAAGGAAACCGGGCAAGGACTCACGAGGGTGCTGCGCTCAGCCTATGCGCCCCTTGCCACACCACCGTGGAGTTGAGTCTGCCCTATGAAAGCGGGTTTTTGCTTTTTGGATTGAATAATGATGCTATAGACCTGTCAGCTATATATCGGTGGGGTTGTACTGCTGAGAGAGGCTCATTTTGCCAGTCCCACAAAGGTGACTTTCAGGCAAGCAGCCTTCCTGCTGGTGATCGGATCCCAATTGCCTCTGGACCGGTGTTTGGCGTTGCTGAGTCAGTCCTGTAATCGGCCTTCCTGGTGGGCTCCCATTTGTATGTGCAGGTGACCACCACCGTCTGTAGACATTTTTTGGCACTACTTTGTCTGCCAGTGCCTAGGTCACCCTTGATTGCTTGTTAATTCAGCTGTTTAACTCTATTTTTGCACTTTGAACTGGCCTCATGCGAATTGGTCCACCACAATTGCATCTGCCCATTGTGCCTCAATTAGCTGCCAATCCCATCCGGCCTACATCTCTTCCCTATTCCCTTATCAATTTTGCTAATACGGTGCCTTCCTTCCCAATTGTGCTGTTTCAGACAATCTCATTCTGACATTCTTTTTCAAACTCTAGCCCCTTTTCATTCTACCTTTCTGTTCAGGTTCATATTCTGCTTCTCTGCTGTTTTTTGGGATTTCATTCCCTAAAACTGATCCCTAAAGTAGCACTGCCGCATGTCTTTTCATCTGTATTTTTGACCCTTTGGGTATCATTGGAATCCCCATAAATAAATAGATGCTTCCAGTCTATACCATGTCATAGCCACCCAAATTCTAGTGCTTGTACCTTATTTATATCTCCACAGTTTTGTTTGTTCCAAGGAATTAAACATACTTTTAAAATATACACTGGTATTTGCTGTTTTTTTTAAAAAAAACACAAGTATGTAAAATAATGTTTTCACACATTATTTTTTGATATAGGTTTCATTTATTTTTAAAAATTTATTATTATTATTATTTTGCAATTTTGAACTCAGAAAGAAACTTTTCTACTGGAATGGCATCAATCATATCTTTCTACTGCTAATAACTATTTTTGTCTTGAGATTTTAATTAGAGTTCCATTTGTATAGTAGGCACAAAATGACTGATATATTCAATAACCCTTGCTTCCTTTCTAACACTGTATGCATGTATAAGTTATGAAAATGCTAAAGGAATAGGCTATAGTATATGCCTTGTAGTGTTCATATGTTGTATGAATCTTCCCATAAAATCAATTTAATCACCATGAGTCATAACTCTTTCACATTATCAAGTGGTCTGTAAAAGATCATTATAAAAATCAGTTTTCTTAGGCTATATTTTAAAGAAAATATTTAATTTTCTTTGTTTTACCACATAACACAAATATTCAGTGTTCAGTTTTAACTTTTATTTAGAAGTGTTTTCCTCACCAAAGAATCATAATTAAAGAAAACCATTTAAAAAATTCACAAGCTCTTACAGGCTCGGAGCAATTAGGCTAGGTAATTAGAAACATGATAAAAGAGAAGCTTGGGAAAAAGATTTAAACCCCTATTGAACATTTATATTAAAAGATGAATAAGGAATAGAGAAAATTAAAAGCACAGTTTATATCTGGTGGGCAAAGGATAAAGCCAATTATTCTGGAACATGTTTATTTACCTAGATTTAGTTATTCATAATATGTAGAAAAATCAGATGATTCAGATGCGCTAGAGGAAAAAAAATAGGTGTTCCTTTTCATCTTGCAAGGCAATAAAATATGCCCATACGAGAAAATAATTTTCTACCTTGTAATATTTTTCTTTTCAGTTATTCAAACTAAAAATTAAAGAGATATTCAATATATTTCTGAAGTCAACCAGGTAAAATTATGTACTTTGCAAACCAGAAGATAAATTTTAAGAAGAGGGCAAAACCTCTGCACACAGAAACTAATCTGGGAGTACACAATTAATGGCATTGCAAAAGAAAATCATCGAGACACACTTCCTTGAATGAACAGGATATTTCAGTTGTACATTGTTTGGTGACTTGAACTTGACCCTTCAGGTATCATTAGAATCCCTATAAATAAATAGATGCTTCCAGTCTATCCCATGTCATAGCTACCCAAACTCTAGTTCCTATACCTTACTTACATCTACACAGCTTTGTTTGTTCCAAGGAATTAAATATATTTTTAAATATATAGTTATATTTACTAATTTTTTAAAAAATACAAGCAAGTAAAATAATGTTTTCTCACATTACTTTTTAATTTTTTTTTTATTTTTGGCTTGAAACAATAGTTTATTGTTCTCTCTCATGGTTTTGTGGGCTGACTGGGGTATGATGTGATTATAATCAGATCAGTTGGGGCTACAGTCATCTGAAGATAGGAATGGCTGGATCTCTGAAGTTGCTCACTCATGTAACTATCAGCTAGGGACTCTCTGGAGGGGTGTCAACAATTTAGGTTGTACAAATGGTCTTTCCAAGTGTTTAGGCTTTTCCCAGCGTGGCTGCTGGGTTCCAAGAGGGACTGTTCCAGGAGCAAGAGTTAAGACACTTGCGTAGAAGCTGCAAGGCTTTTTTGACCCACTCTTGAGGTTACAGACCATAGTTCTACTGCATATCACTGGAGAAGCCAGTCACTGAGGCCACCCAGATCCAATGCAGGGGACTTAAGACTCCTGCTCTCAATGAGAAGTACCACTGAAAAATTAGGAATAATTCCTTAATATCACAAATATCCAGTTTGTGTTTGAATTGCCCCAGTTTGAACTGATAGTATATATTACATTTTTTCCAAAGCAGGATAAAAATAAGGTCTATACCTTTTATTTGGTTGTTATGAATTTTATGTTTTCTTTACTCCTAAAATATTTCCTCTCTCTTTTTTTTTTCTTTACTTGAAATCTATCTGTTGAAGAAGCAGAGTAGTTTGTCCTGTTGAATGTCCCATAGTCTGGATTTTGCTGCATGCACCCTGATTTTCCTCTGTCCCTTTTATTTTACTCTTGTAACTGTTAGATCCAGAAACTTGCTCAAGTTCAGGTCCAAGATTCTGGTAGAAACACCTTGTGGGTGGTGGTGTGTATTTGTGACTGCATCATACCAATAGGTGCAAAATCAAGTTTGTCTCTCTTTGGTGATGTCAACATTGTCAAAATTGACTTGTGGGTTCAAGTGTTGAATCCAGAGCTCCTTATTCTAGTTGAGCCTTTTATTTTTATCTCTTTTCTTTTCTTTTATTTATTTTATTTTTATTTAAAAATATTAATTAAGGGAGTACAGGTGTTTTAGTTTCATGGATATCTTGTATAATGCTTAATTCAGTGCTTTTGGTGTGCCCATCACCAGAATAGTGTTCATGGTACCCAATGGCTAAGTTTTCATCCCACTCCCACCCTCCTGCCCTCCCCCAACCCCATTCTTGTTTTCTCATGTTCTTTGTATCACTTTATGCTCATGTGTACCCATCTATTAGCTCCCACTTATTGGTGAAAACATGTGGTGTTTGGTTTCCCATTCCTGAGCTACTTCACTTAGGATAATCATCCCCAGTTCCATCCACATTACTGCAAATGACATTATTTCATTTCTTTTTGTGGCTAAGTAGTATTCTATAGTCTATATATACCACATTTCCTTTATCCACTGATGAATATCCACTAAAGTTGATTCTACATCTTTGCAATTGTGAATTGTGCTGTGATGAACATTTGGGTATAGGTGTCTTTTTGATAAAATGATTTCATTACCTTTGAGCAGATACTCAGCAGTGGGATTGTTGCATCAAATGGGAGGTCTACATTTATTTCTCTGAGGAATCCCCATACAGTTTTCTGGAGAAGTTGTGCTAATTTACAGCCCCAGCAACAGTGTATAACCATTCCTTTCTCTCTGCATCCATGCCAGCATCTATTGCTTTTTGATTTTTTAATAATAGCCATTCTGAGAGGGTTAAAGTGGAATCTCAGTGTGGTTTTAATTTTTTTGATAGAGGTTTCAATTAAACAAATGTTCAAAAACTTGGAACAAGGAGAACAAGTGTCTAGATTCATAAAAGTGAAGATCGATCGCCTCAGAGCACTATTTGCAATCTAAAAGGAACAAACTACAACAAAACAAAAACAAATAGTCCTTTCCATTACTGAGAGGAGAGAAATTTTTTTCTGCCTAATTTCTAAAATAAGAATATGAAAGCTTTGTTTTATTATGAATTTGTAGTTGCCTGGTCATACTTTTTCCCCCCTTAAGTTGTGGGAAATATGCATAACATAAAATTTATCATTTTAACCATTTTTCAGTATACAATTCAATGGCATTAAACACATTCACATTATTATGCAATTTTCACTGCCATCCATCTCCAGAACATTGTTATCAGCCCCAACTAAGACAGTAATTGTTAAACATTCATTCTTCCTTCTTACCTCCACCTACCTTCTGATAACCACTGTTTTATTTTCTGTTTTTATAAATGTGACTATTCTAGGAACTTTATAAGAGAAATGATAAAATATCTGTTCTTTAGTGACAGGCTTATTTCACTTAGCATGTTTATAAGGTTCATCCTTATTGTAGCACACATCAGAATTTCCTCCCTGATTAAGGCTGAATAATATTTCATGGCATGTATGTATTACATTTTGTTTATCCATTAATCTGCCAGTTGGGTTGCTTCTACCTTTTGGCTATTGTGAATAATGCTGCTATGAACATGGATGTACAATTATCTGTTTTCACTTCTGTTTTCACAATTATCTGCTTTCACTTCTTTTGGATATGTACCTAGCATTGGAATTGCTGCATCATATGGTAACAATATGCTATTTATGCTATTTTCTGTAGCAGCTGTACCATTTTACATTTCTACCAACAATGCATGAGGGGTCCAATTTCTCTACATCTTTGTCAGCACTTATTACTTTGTATTTTTTCCTTTTTTTTTTTAATAATAGCTATCCTAGTTGATGGAAAAAATTATCTCATTGTGTAAATAATTCTCCCTTTTAGTAGGGTTTACAACCAACTGTACCTAACCAGTAAGAATAGATTAAAACCAAGTTTGGGACACTTGCTTCATTCTTTTTTGCTCTAAATTTTATGTTTGCAGACATTTCTTTTTATAGTTGGGATTCCAGAGATATATATGATGATAGATTATGAATTTTAGATTCCATTTAACAGTAGACAAGTCCTGCAGGTGGGAGTTAAACATAGACAACATGGTGTAGATCTGGTGTGAAAGTTACTGTACTGTGATCTATTGTGGACATTGTAGAAACTATCATTGTAAATACACAAATTTCTAATGTAGGATTCCTCCTCAATAGGGGTCCTGTTAAATAAAATGTCATAATTTTGACAATTAATTATGAACCAGAAATATGCAGATTAAAATGACTTCGGACATCAGGAAAGCATTTGGTATATTTTATCTGAAAGGAGTCCTGCGTGAGTCCATCTGTTTCATGAGCAAATTAGTCGAAAGATGAATGACTTAATTTTGCTTCTTTTCTGCCTCAGGCTTATTTTAAGTATCTCAAGTGGTCTAATGCAACTGGGCAACAACATGATCAGGATTTTTATTTTGTACTGTTACCATTTGCACTGTTACTGACATAATTTAAAAGTACAGGCTAAGAAGTTTTTCCATTTTTGTTACTCTACTAAATCCATGTTCAAAATAATCTACATTTTATAATTGTAGCTTAAACCAATGAGTGTGTTAGCATTGATTATTTAGCAGTTATAGTAGATTTTTTTTTTTATTTTTTGCTCATATTTTGAATATCTGGAATGACAATTTTCAAAACTGTATTTTCTCAAATTATTTTACACCAATACTTTATTTAAATTACTGAATTTTACCGTTTTTGCTCCCTGAAGTTACATAATTTTAGAACATTTTGGCTAGAAGGAAACAGCTAAATTAATCCAACATATATATTTTAATTTTGAAAAGGAGATAATTGACCCTTAAAACAAGCAGGCTTGCTGACTCAAGACGAGGCTCACATCACATACAGGTTTGGATTAAACTTCTAAGTGGTCACGTAGTAACTGGTCACTTACTTCCTTTACAGCAAGTGCAATGCCATATCCCTATACAAAGACGAGTACATGAATTAGACAACCAGATAAATGCTATGCAAGTGTCAATTTATTTAATAATACTTAACCATTCTTGTTAGAAATCTTTCTATAAAATGTATTCAGTCCTTTTTAATTGCTACAGATAAACAAAAAAAGATTGCAACACTCATTGAGCATTGGTTAGTACACAATTTTATATAATATTATGTCCTTTCAGAAAAATTAGCTTGTAGGGAGCATATTTTTGCTCAAATCCACATCTTTTCATTCTATTATAAAGGGAGGGTTTGTGGCAAATGTTTACGGACTTGAGAAGTTTTTCCCCCACTATTTGAGACTGATATCCAAGGGAACAAGGTTGCAGAAACTCCATTCAGTAAGTGAGCTATTGTTGATATTACAATGGAGAAAACTTACTGCTGTTTTTGTTTTTTTTTAAAGCATAAATCCTGGGTACTAAATCACACCTCATGTTTTAGGATCCTGTGGAAGTGGGGTTAAGATAGAAAGGGCTTCTCCCTTTGAGGTTGTTGATGTTAGTATCTTCCCAAACTTTGTCCATGCCCATCTTACCTTTTACTTGTTGTTTAAAATCATTTAAATGTGTCAATAGTTTTTTAAAGTTGTAATCTCCTATAAAATGAAATAAGCCCATTCTGGGTTTTGTGAATAAGACACAACATTATGTTTCCTTATGGGAAAGTGTCTCCTGCATTTTAAAAAATGTAATTTTGACAAATATTTGATTCATTTATATACATTTTCCTCACCCTAGAAAGCAACTAAGGTGGTACCAGTAACCCAAAACTAGATACATGCCATTATTTGCAAGATGAAGATTCAGATATACAGTAGTATCCCTTTATCCGTGGTTTTGCTTTCCGCAGTTTCAATCACCTGCTGTCAACTGTGATCTGATAATATTAAATAGAATATTTCAGAAATAATTCATACATTTTAAATTGCTGCTATTCTGAGTAGTATGATGAAATTTCGTACCAGGACATGAACCATCCCTTTGTCCAGCGTATCCTTACTGCATATGCTCCCTGTCCTGTCTCACTTACGAGCCCTGGCGGTCATCAGCTTGGCTGTGCTGGTACCACAGAACTTGGGCTCAATTAACCCTTATTTTACTTAATTATGGTCCCAAGGCTAGTAATGTTGGCAATTGGGATACACCAAAGAGAGGCCATAAAGTGCTTCCTTTAAGTGAAAATTTGAAAGTACTCAATAAGGAAAGAAAAAAAAGATCATCCATACTATTGTTGCTAAGATCTACCATAAGAATGAATCTCCTATCCATGAAATTATCAGAAAGGAAAAAGAAATCCCTGGTAGTTTTGATTTTGCACGTCACAGTGCAAAGTTACAAGCACAGAGTGTGGTCACTGCTTGCCGAAGATGGAAATGGCATCAGATTTGCAGGTGGAAGGCACGGACAGAACCGTGCTCTGACTGACAGCAATCAGGCTCAGCACTCTCTGTGCTTTCCCGAGTTCCCCGTGGGTCTGGGAACATACCCGTGCAGATGAAGGGGGACTCCTGAGTCTTATCATATGATTTCCTTGAACCTTCCCACAGAACTCTTATCATAGGCACGCCATCTTGAAACATATGGACACAGATGGTCCTGAAAATGTTGCCTCACAATATGCATCCTGACCTCAGCCACAGGCTTCCCATATGCTTCCTCTAAAGGATGCAGCTCTTCCTGCTCTTCCATAACCTCGGGCAGTTTTGATGCTGGCACCTCGGCTGGCTGTGCTGGTCCCCTCCCTCCGCCCGTAGTGGGGCTTCATTAGATTGTACAATCCTTTGTTTGATCACACATTTAATTTACATTCTCTGAGCCCCACCGGAGACAACATCCAACTGCATCCGTCTTGGAAATAATGATTGTAAACAACAGAGACAATGTTTGTTGTATTTAGTTCTTAAACATTTGATAATTCCAAGCTCAATGTAATATTTAAGTATTATATAAGAGAGTTAATATAGCTTATACCGTGTGTGCTTATGAAGAATGACAGGCAGGAATGCCCAAAGTAGTCAAATCCATAGAGTTATGAATCCTAATCCTATGAAAATCACTCACTTAATATTCCATTCTGACCAATACTCTGGAGCTCATTATTTTAATCTTCATTGTGGTGATAATAATAACTGGTAATTCAGAAAAGCCTAAGGGAAATAAACTATTCTCCAAATAAAAATTATTTAAATTACCCCCATACTATATTTTAAAGAGATAACCATACTGTATTTTTATATGCAATGCAATGCCCAATTTCTCCAAAATTTTAAAATAGCTATATTAACTAACTTAGATTTTACATGTGCACCAAACACTAAATAAGTTTTGGAATTCCAATATTTAAGGGATTTCATTAAGAATAATATCCTATAACTCCAAAAAATTTATTTTGAAATTTTTTGTTTATTGAATATTAAAAATTACTCATAATAGGAGCAGTTTTTCTAAATATAAACCAAATATATATATATATATATATAATCATTTTCAATAGGGATATGAAATTTTCCAGACAAATGCAGACAATATTACTAAAACTGTGAAGGGCTGGCTCTCTGTAGTAGGCACTTTCATTCTCAACAAGCCAGGCAGAGTGAGCATTTTTTTCTTTGAAGGGATGAGTATCTGGCAAGATGAAATGTATTTAGAAATATTTTTGTGGCCAGAATTTTGACAGATCCCTCTACTTAAATATGCTAAAAGCATATTGCTTAATACACATTTATTCATAATGTGTTGACCTCTAAATTCCAACCTCAGAGGTCTATGAGTTCCAAATAAATTAAGACCCCATGTTCTAAATTTATTCACTGAATCAAGACTAATATCGGGCCATGTTGTTTTCTTTAGAGAATAGCCTTTATTTGTTTTTAATTTTTTTCTAACACCATTAAAATGATAGGCACTTGAAGTGAAAACCTAATACAAAACACTAGTGTGTATATTTAGGGATGTGTTTCTTTCATCCTTCATTTATTTAAAGTGTATTTATTGGGGGCCTATTCTGTGCTAGTGCAATTTAAAGCCATCGTGTTATAGTGGGAAAAGGATTTTAAGAATTCTGCTCTTCTGAAGCTTACTTAATAGTAATTGTGAATTACAGAAAATGAATAAGAACAAAAATAACTAAATCTCATAGTCATCTACAGAGTAAAAAACATTGTGGAAAAAATAAAGCAGAGAATGAATGAAAGTGATAAGGTAGCCAGAGGAAGTCTCCCTGCCATGGTGACCTTTGATGGAAAATATACAGCCGGTGAAGGAGTGCAGCGTGTGGGCATCTGAAGGAAGAGCATTCAAAGACGAGGAATCAGCGAGTGCAAGCTCCTGAGGCAGTCGTACCTAGAGCCCTCAAGGAAGAGCAAGAAGGTCAGAGTGGTTGACAGAGTGATGAAGAGGAGAGACTGGAGAGCAGACCAGAGGATTAACCATGTATTATAGACTCAAAGTCAGAGGAATGAAAGATGTGTGAATTTCAGGGCTATACTCACTGGCTATGAGACTCTGAGCAAGTCATTTAATAGTTCTAAGCTTTGAGTTTCCATTACCCACTTTTTCTGTAACTGTGGTTCCTTGGTTCCTGATATAATGTAGAAGGCAGATATGATTTGGCAGGTTGTCCTGGTTCATGAAATTCAGTTTGCCATGAGAGGTATAATTTCATCCCAAGCAAAAATGCAGAGAGTGAGTTTTAGAGTGAACCAAATTTTATAAGCTTCAAAACACCACTGACTTCCCAAGTCACCTCGAAGTTAATTTTTTAAAAACACAATAGGCATTCCTGTGCCAAACTGTCCTCTGTCTCTCGTCTCCTCCCCTGATCACCTTTAGAGGGTTTTATGTGCTTACTGTTTCCATGTTCTAGCTCCTTACCACTCTGCAAGCCCACTCCTTTTAACTAGACTCTGTATACCAAAGTCATCGTTGACGTCCCTGTAGCCGGATCACATTTTACTTAATCTCTCCACCGCATTAAAAAATATTAAAACTTTCTCATTGAATCATTCAGCTATGGATTGAATCGTGTCCTCCCTCCATTCCCAAATTCAAATATTGAAGCCCTAATCCCCAATGTGATGGTATTTGGAAATGGAGCCCTTACCAAGAAATAAGGGATAGACGAAGTCAGGAGTTTGGGATCCTCGTGCTGAGATTAGTGACTGTATAAGAAGAGGGAGAGATCAGTCCCTCTCCCTACCATATGCAGATGCAGTTGGAAGGCGGCATCTGTAAGCCAGAGAGTGGACCCTCACCAGCTCCGGCACCCTGATATGAACCCTTATCTCATGCTTCCTCTAGAACTGGGAGGTAATAAATGTATGTTGTTTAAGCATCCAGTCAATGGTATTTTGTTATGGCAACCCAAGCTAACTAAAATTCACTTTTTTTCTCACCTTTTAACTAGGCTTCTAACACTAACCTTAATGTCTTCTTTCAGCTTTTGACTGTTCCTACATTGCCTTATTTTCAGGCCATCTCCTTTTCCTGACCATTAAGGGACTAAGGGATAAGATTTCCTCAAAGCTCAGACACAAGCCTTCATTTCTTTTCATTGTCTACCCCTGTACATTTATGATCCATCTTTATGACTTCACTTGTCTTCTTGCCCACGAATTTATGTGTATCTTCAGTCCACAATTCCTCTCTGACATCCATAGTCATATATCCAACCACCTATTTTGATGTCTACTTGTATTTCTTGAAGATATTAATATGTGCAAATTAACATGTCAAACACTGAACTCATGATCTTAGTAAGTGGTATAAACAATTACTGTGGATAGAAATTGAGTCATCCTTAACTAACCACTCACCATCAAATCAACCAATAAATCCTCCAAATTTTACTTTCTGTAGATCTTTCCAAATTATCACTTTTTCCCGCCCTCAGTGCCCACTATTTGGTTCAATTATTTCACCTGGTTTGTAATAACTTCCTAGTTTGTCACTCTCCAACTATTCTGCCACTCTTTCATTCTTCACATTGCATTCAAATTAATCTATAAAACATGCAAATGCAAGCAAGTACTTCTGCTTTAAAAGCTCTTCTTGTGGAGGGCCTACAAGGTCCTGCATGAACTGGCCCTGCTTTTATCCCCTGCCTTATGGTGTTTTCCCTTGATCTCTGATTTCTGGACACACTGGCATTATTTCTCTTCTTATAACATGTCTTGCATTATTTCACCATAGTGTTTTCTAAATATTATTCTGTTTCCCTAGGATGTTCTTCTCTTCATCCTTCACCAAATTAACCTGCTGTTAAACAACAGCTCATTCATCATTTTCGAATGACTCAGACTGTGCAATTCCTGTTGTGATTCACTATTTTGGGCCCCAATCACCTGTTATTCATGTCACTTAATGGAATAGTTCTTTACTATTTATATTTTATTCATGTGTCTCTTTGATCAATATTTGTCTCGTCCCATAGACTGTGAACTTCATGAGGGTAGAGAATGTCTAAGTTTTTGTTTTGTTTTGTTTTTGCTCACTACTTTATGTTCATAACTGAAGCCAGTGCCTGTCAGGTGAAGTACTCAATAAATACTGCTTCAATCAATGCATTAGAGAAAATGAAATTACTGGTAGGAGATATGGTGGATAGATATTTGTCAAAGCAAAGAACAGTTAAGACTTTGAACTATCTCAACCTTCAAAGAACCAGTAGGAGCATTTGAATTTATAAGATTACAAATTGCCTTATTTATATACACCGGGGGGTGGTCTAAGATTTTTCAGGATCAATAAAATGTATAATTGAAAAGCTATGAGGAAGAAGTAGTGATATTTTTTAGTTAATGAACTAGAGATTAAGTTATCTGGATATTGACATATTTTTGCCTTTACATAAATTCATCTAAAAGAGAAAGAGTAAGACTATCTGAGTCTCAGATAATCTTTAAGATTAATCTTTGGATTCAGTATCATTTTTTGATATTGTTACTCAGCAAAGACCTATTTTTATTTAGCTATAAGATCACTGTCAGAATTACTTGATTTAAAAATGCTCCTTAATTTCCTGAAGAGTTGAAGCAATGTCTGAGTAGTAGTGCATTCTTAATTGGTGACCATACATCTTATGGTAATATATCCATGTTAAACCAGAACTCCTTAAGGATAAATAATGCAACTTAGCTCATTTTTTCAACCTTAACATATAGCTTATGTTAAGCATTTTGTTATTATTTATTCAGATCTATTGCTTTCTGAATTCAATTGTATTTTAAACCAAGCTTAGCATTATCAGTAACAAAAAAGCAATGATATTTTCTGCTCTATTAATGTACTTAATTGTATATGAGATATGTCCGGTGTTTCCAGTTTAAGTAACATTTGAGAAACTAAGTCTTTGCTCTTTCCTTTCTCAAACAAGTGCTCTTGATAACTGTAATACCTTAACTGGTGAAAATCTTCATGAATTTTCCCAAGCAATTGGTTTCATGGAAAATTGCCTGGTGGAATGCTCTCCTTACCTAGCATTCCTGATACAAGCTAAAAAATCCACTCTCAAAGCCATGTTAAATGAAAATATTTAATTAACAGAAAAATCATATGACATTATGAAATAATATCTTTGTAAAATAATACGTGTGATGATCGTGTATAGACACCAATACTTACTTTCCTTGGCAACTGCAGTCTGAAAGTTCTATCTCTTCACTCACACAGATTAATGTTTTAATCATTTTAACCCCTCTGCAGGAAGCTATAAAATATCTAGAGGCACTTTGGCGTCTGTGTTTAGCCACCCATCATTTACGGACTTTCATTGTCTCCCTTCTTTTCCCAGGTTCACTCTCCCAGGGGAATTGTTACGTAGTCAAGTCATGAAAATTGGAACCTGGCAGAAAGATTTCTCTGATTTGCCTCATAAAAGGTTCCAACTTTCAAGAAGGACTCTTGCTCTGTTTCCTGACTGCCCTTCCTCTTCTCTCCTTATAAATTTACCTTATGGCATAGCTGTCCTGAGATGAAAAGTTGTTTAGGCACCCTCTAAAAATGTTGCTATAATGTGCAACATTCAAAAATTATATAAAAAGGTGTTTTCCTTAATAATTCTTTACCTATGCTACTATTCCCACCCATCTTGCCTGCATTTATATTTTCTGTTGCTATTGCTATTATTTGTGGTATTCTAATTATTTAGTGCAAAAGGGACCATTCCTGTGAGGATTATATAAGATTATAATGTTATAGTCTATCTTAATAAGGAAATTCAATTTCTTTATAAAACTATTTTTCATCTTTCTTGTTAAAGTATAATTATATTTTAATTTAATCATATTTAATTTGCTTGCTAAAATTTAGTAAAAAATAATTTCTTGTTTAAGTTCATATAATGGTACCTAATATCCTCTGTGGAATCTCCTGAAGACTTATTTCATGGCAAAGAGATGGAAGATGATTTGACATGAATATATTACCATTCCAGGCGGCCCTTTTTCACATGATTAAAGTTTAAATTAAAGTACTATGAATCATATTTAGTCATAGGAAACACTAGATATAAATTATGGAGGTGAAGAAAGAAGAAACAATCTTAATTAAGCCATCTATAGAATACTTGTTTTTTTTTGTTTGTTTTTTTTTTTTTGAGAAAGAGTCTCACTTTGTTGCCCAGGCTAGAGTGAGTGCCGTGGTGTCAGCCTGGCTCACAGCAACCTCAATCTCCGGGGCTCAGCGATCCTCCTGCCTCAGCCTCCCGAGTAGCTGGGACTACAGGCATGCGCCACCATGCCCGGCTAATTTTTTGCATATATATTTTTAGTTGGTCAATTAATTTATTTCTATTTTTGGTAGAGACGGGGTCTCGCTCAGGCTGGTTTCGAACTCCTGACCTTGAGCAATCCGCCCGCCTCGGCCTCCCAAAGTGCTAGGATTATAGGCGTGAGCCACCACGCCCTGCCGAGAATACTTATTTTTATAAGCTAGAATGATTAGAAGAAATACCTTTTCATTTATTTATTTCTTTGACAAGTATTCATCAAGCTACATAATTTGTCCAAATCTAACTATTCTGTGTTCTGAGAATATTTTTTAAAAAAGAGAGATGATTCCTGGATTTCTGAAGTGAATATTCTAATTCCAGTGAGGGAGATTAGAAACACACACACACACACACACACACACACACATATATACACACATATATATATATACTTATTTCCATATATAGTGTATATATATTTGTTACTTCCATATATATATATATATAGAGAGAGAGAGGGAGAGAGAGTGTACATATATAAAATAAGACTTCAGAAAGTGGTAGGTTCTAGGAGGAGAAATCAGTCAGGGTAAACAAATAGGAAATAATATGGTACAGGGGTTGGGGAAAGCTATTTTAGAAAATGGGATCAAAGAACACTTAACTTGACATACGAGAAGAGACTTGGGTGTCTATACATGTCAGACATGTATACATGTATACATGTCTATACAATGTATAGACAGTCTGAGGAAAAAGACTTCCTCTTAGAGAAAGCAGGAGGTAAAAATGCCCCGGTGATGCTCTGAGTTTGGTATTTTGGGGAGCAGCGAGACGGTGAGCCGTGGCTATGTGGCAGTGAGCTAGACGCTGCATGGCGGGAGATCAGGCCTCATGGGAGTGGGGCCAGAACGGTGAGGCCTCACAGATCAGGGTGAAGCAATGAACTTTATGCTGAGCGAGAGAGATGGGAGGCCACAGGAGGGCTTGAACAGGTGAGAGACGCTACCAGTTTATGGTTTGAAAACCTCCAACTGGCTTCTGGGAGGGGTAGGGGAGAGGATGGACTATCAATGGGAAAGAATGGAACGAATGACCATTATGAAGCTACTGGCTTTGTCCTGGGGAATGAGATGCTTAGGTTAGGTTCACAGCTGTGTTGGTAGTAAGAACTGAGCAGATTCAGAATATATTTTAAAGACAGGGCCTACAGGATGTACCAACGTATTAGATGTGGAGTATAAGGGAAGTAAGTCAGAAATGACTCCTGGATTTAAGGTTTAGCAATTGGGCAAGTACTGGTACTAATTACTGAGATGATGAAGCTGGGAAAGGATAAGTTTTGAGGGAAAATATCTAAAATTATATTTTAGCTATGTTAAGCTTGGGATGTCTACTAGCCTTGCTTGTTTGGCAGTAAGTTATATATTCCTAGAGCACAGAGGGAGAGCTGAAGACAGGGATAGAAATGAGGAAGTCTTCAGGATATTGATGAGATTTACATTTGGGAGTCAGGACATAAACACCAATGGAATGTAAACCAGGACTTCTCAATCCATCATTATTGATATATTGCGCTGCATAATTCTTCGCTGTGAGGGGGAGCTATTCGGTGCATTGTACAATGTTCAGCAGCATCTCTCACCTCTACCAGCCAAAAGCTATATAGTACCTCTTCCCCTTCACTGTGACAATCAAAAAGATTTCCAGACATTTTTCAATATCCCCAGGTAGAAAAAAACTACCCCCTAGTGTAAATAGAGGTAGGGAGAGGACCAAAAGGACAAAACAGTGTTGTCTCCCAGCCACCCCAGTACATAGAGGTTGAGAAAAAGATGAGCAGCAAAGGAAACTCAGAAGGTGCAACAAATGAGGTAGAAAATTCCAAAGAAACATTTCAGTGAAAAGATAAAGCGATTGATTCCATCTTTTCTAATAAAATAATAGCAGTCCTAATATAGTAAAAATTCCTATTGACATAAGTGCTGGTAGTAACAGTATTTCTAACTATGTAAGTAGAGTGGCTCTTTTAAAAGGAAAGTTTGCTGCTGCTCTGCTTCAATGTTCCCCATCTTTCTAAAAGTAAGAGCCAAAATTTTACAATGGTCCAAGAGTTCCTATGTGATCTGGGTCCCCTTCTCCCTCACTCTTCTCTCTGATTTTATCTCCCATAATAAACCTCATGTTCACTTCACTCCACAAGGGTAACGATCTTCTGTTTTTGTGCACGGTGCCCACGCCCCACATCCAGGGCTTTTGCCTTCACTGTTCATTCTAGGTGGATTGTTTCTCCCCAATAGCTGAGGGTTCCCCCTTAACTCCTTCCAGTCTTGCTCAAATGTCTTCTCCACTGACCACAGTTTTCAATACTGCTGATCCTTTCAGGGGCAGCTCCCTCACCCAGCCTCGCCTCATCCTACTCCCTTGCATTTGTCACCATAGATCAAAAATGTAAGTTTCGTAAGAGATTTTTGTCTGGGCTAGTCACTGCACCTATAACAGAACCAATGAACACATAAATAAACTAGGATTTATTAGAAGCTTACAATGTTTTAGTCACAATTCTAAAAGCATCATAATGTTATCAAATTAAGTTTTGTCATTTAAGTTTTTATCAATCATTTTTGTTTATCTTCAATCATTTTGATCTTCAATCAACAAACATACTGCCCTGAATTGTTCAACAAACACATTCAGCGATTACTATATGTCAGTTACTGTGCTAGGGTCTGGGAATAGTGTAGTAGCTACACTTAGGAGAAAGACACAGCAGTCAATATTTTTAACAGGGTAGGGTGAGGAAGGTGCTGTGAGGAAAGTCCGCCCAGGGACCTGACATGCACAGTGGCATAAACTGATGTTAGACTTAAGGGTCAGGGAAAGCTTTCTGGAAGAGCTGATCATTAAACTTGATTTAAAGATGATAAGAATTAAGCTATAACAAAATATTCATTCCAGTAACAGTATGTGGGTTAGTGTAAGATAGTATATGGTCCATTTTACAGTCTTCAAGGAGGTTTCATCATGCATTTATTGGCATGGCTAGGGATGAGATTCAGAGACTTATCAAAAAAGTTTTCCTATTCCTAGGTTTATTAAAGGGAGCCACTGATAAATCTTCAAGCTAGAAAATGATATGATCACATGACACATTATAGAAATTTCAGTTTGGCACGCATTGAAGGTTTGACTGGCAAGGGACCAGACAGGGAACAGGTAGGGTAGCAATGGACTATGGCATTTTCCCAATACGGACCATAGCCTGAATAAAAAGTGGCACTAGAATCAGCAAGGTGAGGTGTTATAGAAGTTTTAGTATATTAAATTACTGTGAGCCAACAATTATAAATATTTTCTTAAGGCTAAATTATGTTAGGAAACCAGTGGTCAATGTCATTTTTTTCTTTGTGTCCACAGACTTTTTGAAAAATTCTGCTTCACGAATAATGTGTGTGGCTGCATATGGAATGGAAACAATGGAGATCGAGCTGCTAAATATTACTTATGGCTAATAATATAGGATAAGATAAACATTTTTTCACTTAACTCTTATTCAAATTTATTAGACATCCATTAAAAGCACAGGTTTTCTGTTTCAAATGTTAAGTATTTACAACACTAAAGCACAACTAATTCAATAACAATAATTCAATAAAATGAGAAAAAATAGAAATATATTAAAGCATAAATTTGTTTTTCAATATAACATAACTTGGCTTTGGATTTTTGTAGAAAAGTAAACTAATGATTGAGAAAACTGATAGCTCTGTTATCTTTTGAAATAAGATCCCTCTAGTCCTTATTTAATAAAAGATTTTCTGTTGGTTCATCTAAATGTTGCCCTTTGATGAGCTTTAGACTTTATCAGTTTAAAGAGTGCAGCCCTCAGATTAATGGGCAGACTGAGAACCAGATGTCTATTGTCAGGGCTGAAAACTCAATTAAAATGGAGGCCGTAGAGGTGAAAGGAAGAGAAAGGGTCAACTAGAGCTAGTCTGAGCAGGGTACAGGCTGGTAAAAATCAGAGATTTTGTGCTCCATGGGCAGATCTGTTAAGGAAGCTAATCCATAGATACTTTTATCAAATGCTTTGAAACTCCTGAACCATATGGGGTTTAGAGAGATATTAATCTCCACAAAAATTTCAGAAAGTATTTGCTCTGCATGTTGATCTCAAAAGTCAAACAGAGTTTTGAAAAATCAGTTAAGATTTATGTATTAATACAGTCCTTGAAAGTCAGTAACAATTTTTAAATCATATCAAAACACTTTTCTGCCTGTATATATTAATGTATGAATAATCTACCTATGTATTTATGTCTACTTAGTCAACAAACCATTGCAAAATTTTCTGACTGCTTTCTATTTCTTTAGCCTCTCCACCTGTCACACCATTTTATATATACTCCTGATTAATCTTTCTAAAGCCGTGCTCTGTCAATATTTTGAAAAATCCATGAGAATTCCCAATTTATTACTGAATAAAGTCCAAATTGCTTTCTCTCCAAAGGAAGATTTTGTATGCTCTTATCCAATCTTTCTTGCATTCATGTATTCATTTCAGGGAATATTTATATGTCCCCACTATGTGCCAGATATTTGTCTAAACACCAATGTTGTGTCTGTAAATAAATGAAGCCCCCAAACACAAGGAATTCATATTTTAGAGGGAGGATTAAATCTATACATGAGAAAATATATACACACAGAGAGATAAAGGATGAAAATTACTTTGGATAAAAACAAAGCAGTGTAAAAATGGATAGAGATTAGCATGGTATTGTGGAGCTGGGGGGTGCTATCTTTTTTGTAAATGGTATTTAGAGAAAGGTTCACTCTCAGGTTAATATTTGAGCAGAAGCTTCGAAGTGATGAATGAGTCTTGAAGGATCTTAGGGAAGATCATTCCAGGTGAAAGAAACTTCAAGTGCAACGATCTTGAAGAGACATCGTGCTTGGTAAATAAGAAATGAGCAAAAGCTATGGTTCTGCAACAGAGTGAATGAAGGGGCACTTAGTAGGCGGCGTGGCCAGTGAGGCAGTAGGGAAGTGAGATTGGTGGGATATTGCAGGATATTATGAGGTGTATTGGCCTTGAATGAGATAGTGGGAAGTCATTTAAGAATTTTACGAAAAAGGTGGTGTGATACAGCTTACATTTAAAAGGACCACTCTGGTTGGTGTTTTGAGTAGACTGCAGAAGGAAAATAAAAATCATGGAAATTATGAATTCATAGATGATTTAAAAATTGATGGACTTTGAGCCTCCCAAGAAAGGCAATATAACTAGGATAGAGAGGAGGTCCGTGGCCTGCTCTGGCCACTCTCATATTTATGCTCAGGCAGACGAAGAGGGCAGCAAGAGACCCTTAAAAGGAGTGGTCAGCAGGCAGGAGGAAAACCAAGAAAGGAGGATGGTTCACAGGAAGAAAGTGATCAAGGAGGTTCATAGGATAGACTGGATTAAATGCAGCTGATAGGTCAAGAAGATGAGGGCTGAGAATCACCCCTGGATTTAATAAGAAAGAGGTTATTAGTCTCTTGACAAGACAATCAGTGAACTAGTATAGGTGAAAGCCTGGGTGGGAAAAACAAATGCAACATCTTTCTTGAGTAGTTTTCTCATTAAAAACTAAGCAATAAAACACAGATAGGGTGGTAGGTGAAGGGTGATATAAGATAAAAGAAAGTGTTCTTTTAAGGAAAGGAATTTCATCATGTTTGCAAGTTGATGAGAAGGGGTTGGTAAAAAGAAGGAAAGAATGATAAGGAGAGGCTGAAATGAAGTGAGGACAGGCTCTTGAGAGAGGGTCGGGGGAAATGCATCAGCTATACGTTTGGTCTCAGATGGGAACAGGGACAGGTTATAAAAATGTTAGTGAAGAAAAAATATAGAAACAGATTGGAAGATGTACTGGGAGTGTGTAGAGATTTTATTCTGATAGTTTCCATGATAGTTCAGGTAAATATTGAAAGAGTCTTCAGCTTCAAGTGAAGATGGATGACAGATGTGGGGATAATGTGGGGATATAAGGACAGAGAAAGTGTGAAATCGTTACCCAAGGTAGTGAGAGGGTCATGAACCAGGCAAATGTAGGGTTAAAGAAGTATTGGCTCAAGGTAGTTGAGAATGATAATGTAAGTTGCAAAGTTAGAAGACAGAAAATGAAATGCATAAAATTAAGTTTAATGAGAGGGATCAGTCATTATCACCAACAAATCTTTAGTATCATAAAGAGTGTAATTGGTTGAAATATTAATATTAATACCATGAATGATAAGATCATTTTTAAAGTAGAGATAAAAGTATTGGGAGGCAAGGTATTGGAAAAAATACCTATATTGAAAACTGATGAAGAGTGTGACAGGCTACAGAATGGGAGAAAATTTTCACAAGCTACACATCCAATAAAGGGCTGATAACTAGAATCTATTTAGAACTCAGGAAAATCAGCAAGAAAAAATGAAACAACCCTATCAAAAAGTGGACAAAGGATATGAACAGAAACTTTTCAAAAGAAGACAGGAATAATGGCCAACAAACATATGCTCAACATCTCTAATCATCAGGGAAATACAAATCAAAACCACAATGAGATATCACTTATTTCAAGTGAGAATGGCCTTTATCAAAAAGTCCCCAAACAATACATGTTTGCGTGGATGCGTCGAGATAGGAACACTCCTACACTGCTGGTGGGACTGTAAACTAGTTCAACTTCTGTGGAAAACAATATGGAAATACCTTAAAGAGATACAAGTAGATCTACCATTTGATCCAGCAATCTCATTACTGGGCATCTAACCAAAAGAAGAAAAGACATTCTATAAAAAACACATCTGCACTTGAATGTTTATAGCAGCACAAATCTCAATTGCAAAGATGTGGAAACAATGCCCATCAATACATGAGTGGATTAATAAAATGTGATATATGTACACCATGGAGTACTATTCAGCTATAAGAAACAATGATGATCTAGCACCTCTTGTATTTTCTAGCACCTCTTGTATTTTCCTGGCTAGAGCTGGAACCCATCCTACTAAGTGAAGTATCCCAAGAATGGAAAAATAAGCATCACATGTACTCACCAGCAAATTGGTTTCACTGATCAACACCTAAGTGCACATATGGAAATAACATTTACTGGGCGTCAGGCAGATGGGAGGGGGGAGGAGGAGATGGGTATATACATACATAATGGGTGCGATTTGCACTGTTTGGGGGATGGACACGCTTGAAGCTCTGACTGTGGCCCACAGGGGGTAGGGGGGCAAGGCAACATATGTAACCTAAACATTTGTGCCCTCATAATATGCTGAAATAAAAAAAAAAAGAGTGTGACAGAGTAATTGTGGAGAATAAATCGGGAACTACAGAACTATAGAATAAGGGGAATGAACCAAAAATCTGTAAGTGATTGCAATAAGGAAATATAGTGGTGAGATCATCTAATGGCCTGAGCTTCAAGTCTGGGATTCTAGAAGGGAAAGGTGGATAACATTAGAGGAAACAATGTGGATCATGTGACCTACTCCATTCCAGGCCCAGCAGGACAAGGAATGTGGACGCGAGAACAGCCGCTGACGAAGAGGACTGCAATGGGAGCCTGGTCCTCAGGGCAGAACTGGGTATCAGAAAGAAGTGAATATTCACAGAAGCAGCTGAAGATCTAAGAGATTTTTTTAAAAGATAAATGAACTGTAAGTTCCAGAGTGCACAATGAAAGGATGTGGGGATGAAATGTCTGATGGACGATGAGGGTGACTTGGGAGATCCATATTTTTGATGAAGACAGATACAATCAGAAAATTAATAATTTAGGGTGTGATACAAATAGTCCTCAGGGTTTTCAGGCAGATTGCACTGAAGAGGCTAAGTGCGTTGATGGGTAGGATGGAAAGGGGGTGTAGGGGAGATTGCACAAGCATCAGAGCGAGCAGGTGAAGGTCACGTCAGAGGCTGCCTAGATAATGGCAACGATCATGATCCATATTTCATCCAAACCCAGTGCTTTCCACTGCCCTGAGCTGCATTGTAATTGGTAAATTTTGAAGTCCTAGAACCCTTCTTCCATGATGCCAATGGGGAAATGAAACCCAGGAGATAAAACAACCTTAGCAGTAGTACTTGGAGTACCCTCCATACTATTGCAGGCAGATAGGTGGGAGGGGAAAGAATATTAAGGCAAGTGAAATTCTGGATCCTTCCTTTTTTTATTGGTTTTCTTATTACTCCTTATTACACACATTATCCTCATTCCCTCCTCTGTTTGGTTATTTCACACCTTTTTTGAAAATTTTACTCAAATTATTTTCTCTATGTGTAAATACATGATTGTATCATCCTTTGCTGAGAGACGTGGTTTATTTGACAGGGAAGAATACAAGCAGATAGGATAAAATTGGAAATTCCAGCAACATTAGAGGTTTCCCTTCAGAATTCATTTCTCTTATCAGTAATTAATTATAGATTTGTTGAACATCTCAGTAAATGTGCCACATACAGGATACAGCTGAGGTTTATAAATTAGCAAGCACATTTACACTATTTCCCATTGTTCCGTGAGCTTTTTTTTATTACCCTCATATGGGTACTTTGTAACTTCAATTTATAATATTTTCACCACTGTGTATCTGCACTCCTGTATCATAGCAGAGCTCCTCGTCCTTCAGGTGAGCAATCAAAATAGGCATCATTATGTGTCAGTGCATATACTATTTTATTTATATCTGTGTAAGCTCTATGAGGGCAGGGATAGGAATCTGCTTTGTAAACTCTGTATAATTACATCCCAAACTGTCCCTGTATATTTGATAATATTTTTGAATCAGTGAACAAATGAATGAATGTTGATTTTTAAAATGTTGATAAAAGCATTAAATAAGAAATCAGGAATAAGGTAAGTAAGTGAAAGAAAAACTTGAGAGGATTCCCAGGCCACATTAAAAAAATACAAAAAAATAAACCCTCAACTATCAGAAAAAAATTGCAAAAATCTTAAAAGCTAGAGGATAAATTAGAAAGCAGAACATAAATCAAATAAGAATTCCAGCAAGTTAAAGAAAGAGATATGAAGAAAGGAAATAAAGACATGAGTATTTAGATTGAAAAGGCTAGTCAAACACTGAGTAGGAATAAAAGTAACAATAAGGAAAAGATGCTCATTTAAATCTTGGTAAAATTTCTGAACTCCAAAAATAAAGTAAAAATTCTAAATCTGCTCAGAAAGAAAAACAACAGTTATGTTGCAAAAATCAAAAGAGCACCAGATTTTATTACTACGTGAGTTTTTGGAAACTTGTTAAAAAATTCTTTAAAATTATAAAGAAAAATATTTTAAACCTATAGCTCTATATCTTGCCAAATTATAAGTTAAATGTAAGAATATTATGCAATGTTGTGTGTGCAAGTCTTGAACCCTTTCTGTAAAAGAAAAATCAAAACTTACTCTATTAAAATAACTTTTTCTAAACCTAAGAAATAGGAAAAGATAGTTTATATGAAACAATGAAATTAATGCAGAATGGTTGTGAAAAAGAAACTCACTGTGACAGAAATGATATGGCCAAGGAAGTTGTATTTCCAGAACAGAGTCATAAATTAGAAGCCTACACGAAAAATGTCTTAGAAAGAAAAGAAAATAAATACCACTACAGAAATTGTATGATTAAGGAAACAGATTTGGCAGAACTACTTAACAATAAGATTTATAAAGATTTCCAACTGATTGATTAGAAAAATACAAATAAATCAGAGAAACACAAGGCAAAGAATATTTCCAGGTTAATCATAAGCAAATAAATTGGAACATTTCACAAATATAATGAAAAATTTATAAACAAAAAATAATGATAAATCAGGCAAAATAATAATAAAGTACCACTTTGTTCTAGTTGGGATAAGAGAAAATGGTTTTCTCAAAGTTTCTGAAAGAGTAGATTTTAAAAGTTTTCACCACAAAAAAATGATAACTATATGATATGATTTGTTAATTAGTCTGATTTAGTCATTTCACATTGTAAACTTAAAACATCACATTTTACCCTATAAATATATACAATTATTATTTGTCAATTAAAAATTAACCTCAAATACTGACAGGGAAAATGTACATGGTTCAAAGAAAATTTTTGAAAGCAAGATGAAAACATCTAAAAATGTTTTAATATATATACCCTTCAAAAGTTAAGAATATATATATATAGATGTAGATAAGAACATAAAGAACATAAAGTGGGAAAAATAAGAAATGTCTAAATAAATGTACACTTTTTTGAAATCATTAAGCATGATGAATTGGAACTGTAAATACCAATGGAAGAATCTCAATTAGGTATAACTGAATGAGAAATGTAAGATGCAAAAATATTTATAATGTAATGTATTTTTATTAGAGGGAAATTACAACATGTGTTTATATGTTTGCACATGCATACAAAAAAGTACACATCTTTCTATATATTAATTAATACATATAAGTATGCAATGGCTTATAGTTTTTGTATTTGTGTATGAGTTTTAAAAAACTATCAGGGAATAATATTATTTTGTTATCCCTAATGACAGAATTGATTTAATAGATTTAGGCAAGGGACATCAGTGATTATTAAAATTATTAGATGGAAGATCTCATAAACCGGATATTTTTACGTCACCAAAGCATCACTCCACAAACAGCTACATGTTCTTCAGGGGAAAACAAACAAACAAGAAGCACAGCTTTCTGAAGGAACGTGAAGGATGTCACAACTTTTTTGTGTAATCATTGTTAGCAATGCCATTGGGCTCACCAGGCATTATGAGCATCATGATATAATGCCATAGAAGTATGTTACTATGTGGTATTCCATTTTCTTTCTAAATGATAATTTTAAGATAAATTTTTAAAGTGAAAGCTCACACCTCGATTAACGTTTACGATTAACGTTCACGATTAACGTTGGTTCATAGAACCAACACGTAGCGCAGAATGTCCCCTCACAGCCTCTTGTCCCTGTCATTTTTCCTCTAAGACTTTGCCTTTCTTGTTTCACCACGACCTATAAAGCAGATTTGCCATAAATCTTTAATCTTCATTTGATTAATATTATAGGTCTAAATTCTGTACATAAAACTATAGAGGAGGAAAAACTTGCTAATTGACAACTTGGGTAAACAATCTAATAAATCCAGAAAACAGCACACTCTAAAGAACGCCCGACCTGGTCTTTGCACTGAGAGTCGGAGGTGGAATAAAAGGAGACAGAGGTTAAAAATTAAAAATGACTTAAGAAAAATTACAGTAAATTGGATTCCTGGTCCTTGACTGGATCCCAACTAGAGCTGTAAAAGACATTTTAGGAAAATTAAGGAAATTTGAATATAGACTGAGTATTTATGATATTAAAGGACTATTTTTAACTTTGTTGGTTTTGAAAATTGTATCATGGCTATGTAACCATGTAAGATAATATCTCTGTTTGAGTTACACACTAACATTAGGGGTAAAATGTCATGTTATCCATAACATATAGAAAGTATAGATGAATAAATATGACCAACTATTAATTATTGCCCAATATAGACTATAATTATATGAATGTTTATTGTACTCTCTTCTCTCCTTTTTTACATGATTAAATATTTTTAATGTAAATTTTAAATATGATACCAATATATTGCATAAATAAGATCTATTTTACAATGTGAATGTATAATTTAAGTAATTCCTCCAGATTTACTTATATTATATATTTGAATTTTTGTACATAATTTAACCACAGACATTTTATTCTTCACTCGATTTTATATGCATATGTCTATTTAATTGATATTATTGTTAATCTAAACCTTTCAACAGTTTAATCTAAATGTCTTTACAAAGGATTTCACACTAAAAGATATCTTTGAATTTTTTCAATTTCAGTATTACTGGAACCCACATAATAGGCTTTTTTCTTCAAACTTCCATTTTATTTCACCCTGTAGAAAATCAATATGAAGTTAAGGGACATTTAGCTAATGTTACAAGATATTAACTCTTCCTCATTTATAGATATATCTACTTTAAAATAATGCTAAATAGACTTCTTATTTTTAAGTTGTAAAATGGAAGGTTTTGAAAAGATTATATCTGAATCTTTCTTTTGTTGTATAGATTCTTTTTCATGTTTAAAATAGTATTTGAATAGGTAAATATCTTCCTTAACAGGCAAATCTAACAAAACATATGATTAAATATTAAATATAATTATAAACAATAAAAGCCCAAATTGGTAAAGGCCAGAAGCACCTCAGCTTGATTTATGCTATGCTTTCAAAGGCCCAGTCTAGGATATTATTGAACTATATGTTAGAAGATTTTTGTAATATATATATTTTCAGAGTGTTAAGTCATTTGTAGATTGTAAACAGTATAAATGCTAATCATTTGATTATTGTCTTAGAGTAAAATCTTCAAAGTACAAGCATATTTGGGGCTTTGTTACTATGATAGCCATGGAGTAGCTTTTGTTTGTGGGGCTTCCAGTGTAAGCTGAACTTTAATGTCAACTTGAATGATACTCTTGAAAGTTCACTAGTTAATATGGTATGTACTGAGATTTTTGTTATAAAATACTACAAAGATTTTATGGAGGTCTGGAGCTCAGTTTGAGCTAGAAAAATAAAATGATTTAAAACATAGTTAGGCAATCTGCTACTTTAGATCATTTCAGCTCAGTTAGAACCAATTCAAACTCACAGAATAAGTACCATTTATTGATTTGTTTATTTAAAGATACACACAGTTCCCTTGAAATTTCAATGATCCTAATTGCACCCACTGACTTTTATTTGGTTGCCTGTTATGGAGAGGTCTCATTGAGCTGCTGCTTGTTCTTTTCAGCAAGTAGTGGATTTCAATTTACTCTTCCTCTGCAAGAAAATAGAAATTGGTTTCTCTGCGCTTGTGTGCCGGAGATCAGAAAAGAAGTTCTGACACTTACAAACCCTACTTACAAAGATATGTTTTAACTTTCTTTTGATCTTTCATTCACTATCTGTACTCATGGATTCATTTAAATGTAAGAATCAAGTTTATTTACATAATAAATATATCGATCTAAATTATTGAATGATAAAAATGTATATACTATGGAATATCCATGCCAGGTAATAGCATCAAATGCAGTCCATACCTTGTGATGTTGATAACAAGGTTTTGCCACCTTTTTTGTTTCCTAAAAATTGGATGGCACAATTTTCCACAAAGATTTAAATTGTGTATTAACAATATAATGTCCATGTAGAATCATAATATATGTGCAAATGACTACATTTTTAGCATTGCTTGAATTTAAGAAAATTTAATTTAGAAAAGATCATAGATCCTCTTCTATCCATCAAAGCAACGGATGTTTTTGGTGGAATAGTGAATTCCATTTTGTATTCTGTTGATACTGTTAGGTAGTAATTTATGCTGCTTAGTGCCCTAGTGCATTGTATTAATATAATGAAACAATGTATCTGCCCACAGGAAACTAATGATCTAATTGAAACATTAGAATAAGTCCAAAAATGATAAGCAGTTATTCGAGAGGAGGAACAAGGTCAGCACTATAGGTAGACATGTAAAAATAAATTGCTGTGTACTAACAAGGGAACCAAAGTACAAACTTTTCTTACTAGATATGAATACATGTATTTGTGGAAAGTCTGTGGTTTTAAAGAAAACTCTACAGTACCAAGACTATTTTTGAAGTACTCTAAGAAATTTACATCTAAAATATCTCAGAATTTTAAACTAAGTTTAGCACATAAGAATGAAATTAATGAAAATAAGTTATATTAGAATTTAGTTTCTTATAGCCCTGAACCTTGATGACAATTCAAGAATAGTTTTTAGCAAACTATTAACCCTAATTAATTATCTGAACATATCTCTAAAAATAGAGGTGGTTTAGGTGATGAGATATTTAAAAGAAACAGGCAAAGAGCTAGAATTCAAAGCTGTTTCCAACCATGCCTTGCCAAATGGCAAGGAACCAAAATAATATCCACTAGGGGTCTGTCTACTTGAAGGGAAGCTAATTGTCCTTTTGCCTGTCACAGATAACTATGTCAACACTGCCTAAACATTTTATTAGTAATTTGGCTTTTTAAAAAAAGTGATATAGTAGGTATGTATATTTAGTTTACTGGACACATACAACATCAAATGAAATATAATTTGTTGGCACTATGATTTATATATACAGTAATCCTTTATTAAATTTAGTTATTTAAATACATCTCTAAGAGCTTGATAAACTCTGGGATCATTGAAAAAAATACATGCTGGAACTTCTAATCTTGACAATCAGTCTCTAAACTCAGGTTCTTAAACTATTTCTTTAAGGGCCTGTACAAACAGTGAGTTGCCTTATTCAATACTACTTATAGAATGCTTAGTAAGTTTCAGGCACTGTCTTCGGTGTTACTCTTATAATGGTGAGTAAAAATTAGGTGGTCTCAGATCTCATGGGTTTATAGAGCTTTGAAAAATGTAAGAAGTTTATTGAATTAGTAATACTAAATATGTTAAGACATCTATATAAAAATACCAGGAATCAACAATATTAAAACAGAATATGATCAATGGCTGAGAATCTCATGTATTGTATTTTAAAATCAACATCGTTTTCTAAAAAGAAAAGAAGAAAGTATGTTACATAAATAAAGCATACTGAGTCTTTTTGTTAGTTAACATAGCTTTTGATGTACTAACCAGATTAGAGGCCCAAGAGTACTATTAAATTTAAGAACTATGTTTGCAGCTGCCAATACTCTGTCAAGAATCCAGATGGTGCTTTTGGAAGAACACATTTTCAGTAACTTGGCATCATTTAATTCCATCATTAGTGAAGAGAGCTTCATAAATTAAGTGGATTGTGTTATACCAAGAGTTTTAATATATTTAATTATTTTTCCACATTTGAAACTATACAATGTATGGATATGCGTATTTAAGATTAAATAACTTTCTAAGAAAAGTTAATACTTAAGTATTAGTATTGAAATGAGATCACTATTTTCTTCCAAAGTCATTGAAATTTATGCAGTCAAATGCCTTGTCTTATTGATTATTATGCCTCTCTAATTTCAAACTTCTTTTTTAGTTGTTGTTTAAAACAAGGAGATACTCTTTAAGGCAGGCAATCCAAATTTAGAAATGTGGGCACATTGACTGAATCAGTGCAATTTGAGGTAAATATAAGATGGCCCTGCTGGGATCCCATCCCAGTGTTGCACGGTGAACTCTCTCCTATTCCCTTCAAAATGCCTCAAGCCCTTAATATAAGTGTTGGTCATTCCTGCACTAAGGTTCGTGATATTCTTTATAATGTCAAGGGATTCCCATAAATTCCTCATTGCCTGCTCTTTTTATTTATTTATTTATTTTTTATTTCGGCATATTATGGGGGTACAGATTTTAAGGTTTCAATAAATGCCCTTCCCCCCCTCCCCCCACAAGTCTGAGTCTCCAGCATGACCATCCCTCAGATGGTGCGCATATGGATAGCGCATTGGACTTCTTTTTATTTTTTTTAACTCATTGTTTACTCAATGATTTTACTGAAGGACCCCAGACTCTTACAGTGTCATTTTCACATCCACTGTGATACCTAGTTTTTTTCTTCCTGTACCTCTGGGATTACCAGTTGAACAACTTTTATCATTCATCATGGATCTAACCAATCCTCCAAGAAATGTGAAAAGACATGGCTGACAAGAGGCCATAACCAAAACAGGGAGAACACACCTAACGCAGACAAGCATGGGAGAGCAGTCAGAGTGAAGATACTTGGCAATATGAGTCACTGACATTATAGCAGCTTCCCTGGGAAGCAGAGTGTGAGATGGAGACTGATCTGCAGGTGATCTATGAGAAGAGCTTCTGGTTTCTAGGATCAGCATGGCAGACAGGGGCAGAAGAAGCAAGAGAGGGCAAGGTGAAGGGAGATGTCATCTGTGACCCAGTCTTGATGGAGGCTTCAGCCAGTGCCTTGGGGACCTTTGAATCAGGGAGGACCTTTCAGGTGTGTCCCAAATTGGGGCAAAGGACCCAGGAATTTATATTCCCATGTTCTACCAGCCATTAGACATAACCTGACTATTCTCTAAAGAGCTGACCGCTGAGGTCTTTTTGCCAGCAACACTCCCAGAAATACTTGAGTCCTAAGGGAAGAGCAGGGTGATGGATGGTTGCGTTCACCCCAAATACCCCTTGGCCCATATTAACCACTAAGATATTGTACACTAGCTCATTGACTGAGAACACACAGTAGCACTCAGAGAGTGAAATATATACAGCGTTATTTCACTGATTTTTTTCATATACCCACATGCATACAAATATATATATACACAAATATATATATGTGTATAAATACAAATATATATAAAGCTATTTTTAAGATACAGTTTAACTATTATCTAGTTATACTTTTAAGTATTTCTTACAATGACATCACCCCACACACTCCCCCCGACATATAACTTGAAACTTATTTCTCGAAAATATTTTATTAAAAATACTTTAAAAATCTTTATTAAAAATATTTCTTATATGTGAACCAGTAGTGAAGATTGATATAAGGAGGATATGTTTCAAAATGCTTATTCAGTGAATAACTAAAAGAGATGCTATATAACATCATGTCTTCTCAGTTATGCTTGTATCTAGCTTTGTACTACAGCATTTTACACTTAATTATCTATCCCTACCACAAATTTACAAAGTATTAGATGAAAGAGAGCCTGGATTCCCCGCTATGACCTCAATAACTTACAGTGTGAATTATATATTGAAATGCAATGTAACTTCTTAGGCCAGGATGTAAAGCACAGCTGTAAGGTGCTCCCAGCACTTCATTACCCATCTTGTAAAGCTTTTGAATATTTATATGTCTTTTCCTTAGCATATTTTCTTTTTCAGAAAAAAATATTTTTATTTTCTAAAATGATTTTAAAACTGTCAAGTAGACATTCTGTGACATTTCCATGATCTCTGACCTTAAAAGTGACATGTAAGCTGCCCTGCTGATCAACAACATGGCCCAACAATCCTTCAGTCTGAGGCTTAGACCACCATGGGTCTCAATTAGTTCCAATTTGACGACAGTAATTTTTTTAACATGACCTAATTTAGTGAGAAGTGAGCTGTACTGAGACCACCAATTCACTGAAAATTGGCCAACAAATAGTAAACAGATGGCAACAACTTTACTCAATTCAAATGTCGGTTGGAAATCAAATAGTGACCTTAAAGTAGAAATCTCTATAGTTGTATTTTGTTCATTTAATACATAATACATATTGCTTCCTAGGTACATGTTTGAGGTACCTGTTTTTTAAGTATGGAAGATTATCAATGAAACTCTGTTATTAAAAGGTCACCCTTTAGATATAGATATAGATGTATATACACACACGCATACACACACATATATATGCATGTATATATGTATGAATTTCTGAAAACCTTAATTTTCAATTTAGATGATAAACTAAAAAATAAAATGATTATTTTTAGAATTTGACACACATATACATTTGAAATTTGCTTTTCTTAGTGATCTTTTAAAATTAGTAATAAATATATGGAAATGTAAATATGAATACATAATGTAATTTTGGTGTGGAAAGTATTAATGATAATAGCTCATTTTGCCTCAGCTTGTACTAAGACTATATAGAAACCATTTAATGTAGACACTAGAATATTATATCCATACAGGCAAGGACATTATTTACCTACCCATTGCTATAACTTCAACACTTTGTATAATGCCTGTTTCATGGTAGGCTCAATAAATATTTGTCAAATAAGTGAATGGGCTTATATTTTAAGTAATATTTACTAAATCTATCAGTATAAAAATTCTTTATATATATCTTTTTCAAAAAGCCAACAGTTATAAATAATATTTGCCTCATGGGGACAGACACATAGGAATGTATTGAGAGTATACATTCTCTTTTAAAATCATTTATTGCTGGCCAAAATATGTAACTAAAATATCTATTTGAAATAGATGTATGTAAATTATGGCACAAATCAATGCACTCCTTTCCTGGGTTTGAATTAACTTTGAAAATAAGTAGATTTCTCTTTGCATCATTTAAAGGTACTATTAATAATGTTTCTTTTATATTGAAAATGTTGTGTTATATGTTAAAGGACATAGCATAATGTCATTGGCAGTGTTCTTCATAATTCTTTTAAAATGCACTAAATGATATTCTATCTGCATCATTAGGTTACCATACAACACTGTCCTTTGAGAATATGGTTTTGCTATCATTTCTAGTTGTAATTACTTCTTGCAAAAACTATACAGGCTTATTGAAATGACTTGATGTGTGAAGGTTGAGAAGACAATGCCTACGGCCATTGTAAATAACCACAGCTTGACTACATGGCATGTTTATTTCACATACGTTCACCCTTGCAAGGTGCCATATTTCTGAGTACATTTTTAAAACTTTTCAGAATTTATGTTTTCTCTATAGAAGTCTGAAGTTAGAGATTTCCTGTAACTCAGAGTTTCTCAATCTCAGCACTTCTGACATTTTGGATCAGATAAGTCTTTGCTTTGAGGGGTGTGCATGGTAGGATGTTCAGCAGTATTTCTTGTCTCCACCTAATACATGCCAATAGAACATTCGAGTCATGAAAATCAAAAAAGCTCTAGACATTGCCAAATATCTCATGGGGGCAAAATCACCTCCAGTTGAAAACCACTGTGTAACTCCTTCTCTTTATTGAAGGTGTGAGGGTGTGTAAGACAATTTTCAGGGGACAAATTTCAGTGTCCCCAAATTATACCAGGCTGAAGCTGAGAATGGTATGTTAAGTGCTACACAACCTAAAATGAGGTGCCATGGAGCTATCAAAACAAGAGAACCAGATACCTTGACTAATTGCTTTATCCGAGGTAGAGTAGAACTAGCTTTATTCTACCAAACATCACCTTAGTCAGCCTTCTCCCCACATACTGGTCTATTATACGAAAAGAGAATGTTAGAAAGGTGATTCTTTCACTTTTGAAAGTATAGCTGTTTTTGTGATAGGCTTCTTCACATCAGGAAAGTGCTGACAAGAGCTCTGCTAAAGCCTTCTGAACTAGCCTCATGTGCTTTGAGAAGAAGTTGATATTAAATTCTGTATGAATAGACACCAGGTGGCTTAACCACTTACTTGTCATTGTTTCCAGTGTTTGACTGTTATACATAAAAATTCTTTGAAGATTCTTGTTTAATGGTGTGTGTATGTGTGTGTGTTTAATTTCTTTTGTTCAAATATCAAGGAGTAAACTTTCTAGGTCAGGGAGGGGTCAATGAATGTTCAAGGAACAGCCAAAGCTTTTCCCAGGAGGCATCAAAGACAAGTTAGTGTTTTGTCATAGGAGGCGTCAACAAGTCATAAAGAGAGAAAGAGACTTTACCCCATTAGACTTTTCTCTCTTTCCCTTCTCTGCTTCAAAACACTGGCACACTGTGGCCTTAATGAAGGTAAAAGAATAACTGCATCTTTAGAATCAGATATGAGATTAGAAATTTTAAAATGGTCAGACCAAGTTTAACTACCAAAACCCACTAGAATTCAGTGCAATCTGCCACCAACAATACTACAGTATGGGAAATGAGGCCATGACAAACATAAAGAAAATACTTGGGAAAGGTTAAACTTTTCTGTATTTATGCCTCAAAGATTGAAATTAGTGAATAAACTTATTTCACATAGAATAGACACACAAATATATACACATGTACATATTAGTATATAGATGACAAATTTCTAATATGTAGGCAAAATTTTAAAATGTAGAAATAAAATTTATTTTTGAATAGACCTCAGCTAAGCTTTGGAACTGCCATTTCTTCTAATGGAAATAAAACAAACAAACAAAAATCCACCTGATAATTTTGATTCTTTCAAGTATCTCTGTCCCTTTGGGGTTAAAATTGAGCTTTTTGTAAAATTAATTTGAATTTAATATTCAAACTTAATCAAGTTAAGATTATTTTTCTCTTTCTTCTTGCTCTTTTTCATGTTGCTCTCAATTGTTTGATTTATTTATTTATTTTTTAATTCAGCATATTACAGGGGTACAAATGTTTAGGTTACATATATTGCCTTTGCCCCTGGATAGAGCTGGAGCTCATTCTACTAAGTGAAGTAGCACAAGAATGGAAAAACAAGCACCACATGTACTCAGCATCAAATTAGTATTAACTGATCTTCTTGCTTTTTTATCTGCCCAAGTGAGGTCAGAGAAGTGTCCAGGGGCATATACACAGTCCTGATGTCAATGAGGAGACATCTGGTCCGGGGAGGCATGGTCACAGTCATGCTTAGGTGTACACTCATGCTTCAGTTCTTCATCCTCATCCTCTATCCTCTCTATATCTGCTGCCCAAGTCTCCATAGTTGGTGTCTTGAAGGTAAATGATTAATTAGGGTGCCTATATGGCCTCCTAATGACAGAATCATCCAGTTTTTAACAGTGTTGTTGATGCTTCAACTCAGCTTTGTCTTTCCCTTGGTTTCCTAAATTGGAGCTATTTATCTCAGAACTCTGATAGAGGCTGCAGCTATGGGCACAGTTTAATTTACTTCTCTGGAATTTTAACTCAGGGCATGCTTTAGTATAATTTGTAAAATTACAGTATAATAGCACAAATATCAGGTACTATTTTCCTTTTAGAATTATTGCTAATACTGCTTGCAATTTTTCTTATATTTGAGTTCCATTTGCTTAAACCCATTATGTAAATACTCATTTACATTTTTTAACCATATAGTCAAATAACCATTTTCAGAAACTGTTAAAGTCGTTAAAGTATATATTTCACCATATATTTGAATTTTCCTCCATGTTTTGTGCAATCTATTTTCTAGTCAGCAGCTAATTTTGCATAGCAATATAGTATAGGTATGTAGAAAATGGGTTTTCTGAAAATCAAAGTAAATTATGTATAAAGTAAAAATACTAAAAGTAAGAAATTTGATTAAAATTATAACAATCATATATTAGAATTAAGAATAGCACTGTAAAAAGCACAAATAATACATCCCTTTATCATGCCACTATCATGCCACTATCCACTATCCAAAAGAAAAGATATCTAAAAACAATCAAAGTATTAGATATAAGAAGAGAGATCAGAGGAACATGATAATTATTGTTACATTATATTCTTATGTCATCTAAGAAAATAGATGTCTAATATATAGTCATCATTCACAGTGTTAATTATTCATAAAAACAATTTTGGCCTTCAACCAACTGTAAAATGTCACTAGGTTGCCTCTGTCTTTCAAATATAAAATAAAATTCATGCTGAAAGACTTTAAGTTTTTTCAAGAAAACCATAGAGTTTTAATTTTTTTCTGAAGATAAGCATTGATTTTAATTTTCTTTTTGCTAATGTATGCTTCAAACTTAACATTTGTAAATGTTAATTTTTTAATACTTTATTAATAATATATTATCCTTTTAAAGAAAAAACTCCATGAGAAATTATTGAGCAATTTTGAATATGTTAGAAAATATTGTATTATTTGAAAAGTGTAAATATATATTTCAACTGGCTCTTTTGCCTACTTTATTTTGCTTCTTATAGTATAATGTTATTTTACATAATTTAAATTAGTCATAGCTGCTGATTAGAGCATTGCTGGGTATTTCTATGGGTGTTCACTTTTCAATTGCTTTGACTCCTGTATGTTTGAAATTTTTCACAATAAAATACTTGAAAAATATTTGTTTTTGATTCTATTACTGAAATATTGTGGCTCTCATATTTTCCATATCACATCACCACAAATTTAGCATCCTGAAACAGCACAATCTGTTTAATGTACTTCACAGGCATAATTGGGTTTTTTACATCAAGGTCATACAAATCTGCAGTCAAGGAGTCGTTGGCTTGGGTTGTGGTCTCATCTGTGGTTTGACTTCGGAAAGGTCCATTTCCAAGTGTACTTGGCTGTTGGCTGATTCAGTTCCTTGACAACTTTCATTCTGAGATCTTTATTTAGTCCCTTGCTTGCTGTTTAGCTGAAGCCATATTCCGTTGGTTACCACGTGGACTTCTCCATTGCACAGATTACTTCATGAATTCAAGGAAGAGTGAGAGACTCTGCTAAAAAGACAGAATGAAGATTTTAGGTGACATAATCATGAATGTGACATCTCATCATCTTTGCCATCTTTTATTAGTTAGATGCTAATAATGGATTTCTAATCATTTCTAACCTGACCCAAGTGATAGGTTCTATCCATATTTAAGGAGAGAGGATTGCACAAGGACATGAATATTAGGAGTTGGGAAAATTGGAAGCCATTTTGCCGCCTGTCTTTTAAGACAACGTTTTTGTTTTCGTTGACTTTAGAAAATGAGCTTACTACATATATTTTGAAACAATTTTACAGAGTTGTTATGTTTATGTAATATGTAACTTTTGCTCTCAGAGTACAGATGATTTATAAGTTTTGATTATTCACTGGTGAAAAGAAGGTGTGGTTTATAAATGAGTTCACTCATAGGAAATCCATTATTTTATCTAACATTTTTTCTGGGTTATTTATAAAGGGAAAGAGGGGAAACTTACTTTGAACAATGACTATATGTCATGTGTTGGTTTAAGAATCTTAAGTATGTCTTATTTGATCAATATAGATATTGAAAAAAAATGTGTTGACCATCTGGCACCAAAGGTTATTTTACTTAAAAACAAACAAAAAAACTGTCTTGCTTAGTCCAGGAAGTACCTGCTGGTACTTGAGATTTTAGGTTAAAAGGAACCCAATACTTACATGCATATATACATTTATGCATATATAAGTAAACGAGAAAACCCAACAGCTCTCCTGCTTAGGAAATAAAAATTGTAGAGTCAGATGAAAGACAAAGGGAGAGAGAAGGTTCTAAAAGCAGGCTGAGGAGCAACAACAAAAGCACAAAATATATGGGCAAAATTAGTGAGATATTTGAGTGTTCAAGGACTTTTAGGACTAAGAATTATAATCTTCCATATTTTTGTTAAGTTTCTTATATACACAAATACTTTATAAAGAGAGCAAGATTAAATTGTAAAATATCATACTAAGTTTATCTAAATTTATTGAAGATATTTGGCAAATGACATTTGTGGGTAATGAAAAACAAAGAGATTTGTTTAAAATCTGGCAAGAAGAGAGAGAATAACTTATGTGAGGTGAGATTCCAGGAAATTTGAGTCAGACATAATAAATACTCACCACCCAAATTCATGGAAATCTCAAGAAAGCCTTTTGGCATCGGCAGGGGGCAACTCGAAGGACAAAGAAACTTCAGCTCAAATTTACAAGTCTCTGTGCAGGGGATATGCTAATTCTTGTCTTACAATGAAGATTTTGAACTTTGGGACGATGATGATTTATCCAAAATCCCTTTTTTAGTAGTTAACAGATTGGGATTCAATCCTCAGTGAGTCTAAATCTACATCAAATGTCTTTCCACTGCAGTTTGTATGGAAACCCCAACGGAGGAAACTGGAACCAGCTACAACGGTGTGAGGAAGGTTGTGATTCCTAATCCCATATTTTTTTGTGTGTGCATGTGATTCATGAACAGTGAAATAATAAATGGAGGCTAGTAATCAAGCAGTAAGTATTTTGGCAGTACGGTTAAATTCCAGTGGAGTTGATACACTATACATTTTTAGTAAAATCTAAGTGTAAAAACATGACAAAATTCAAACAGATCAAACAGGCTCTTTTTGGCATGTAATTTATGTCTATGATATTATAAAAGGTGACTTAACAGATAATTTTACTCAAATATTTAATTACAATAGCATGATTTTTAAGGGTGGAGATCATAATTCCTATGTATAGATAACTCATGACTATATTATATATTTTATGCCCAGGAAAAATTATAAAATACCATAATGCATTTATCTCTAGCTCTTTTAAAGATTTTTGGCAAATTATATGTAGTTCTCTTAATAAAGAAGAATATTAAATGTATCCATTTTCCCAAAATAAACTGATATTAGTATGCTTGTAAAAATTGGAACTTTGAACACCATTTGAGCAATTAAATGAAGTGACTTATTAATTCAGAAGAAAAGCTTGCATAAATGTGAACTGGTGTACGGAGAATAATTAAATTGTAATTCCAAAAGGTTAATGCAGCAATTTACTTGTCCTGATTTTTTAATTTAGATAATAGTGCAGATTCTAGCAATATGGCAAATCAATCTATGACTTATTCTCCAATATACATGGGAATTGTACATCTGTGTTAAGGTTTTTGTATGTTACTTTACAATAATATATTTGATATCAATTATTTTTATACAGTGCATGCCAAATTGTATGAGCATTTAGGTTTCAGGTTTATAACTATTCTGTGTGAAATAAAATAAAATCAAGATAGATAAGTTGGCTGGTGAACGTCCTTGCAAGAGAGCAAATAGAGAATTTATGCATAAATTTATGCATAAATGCTGTAACACTTAATTTTCCTTATTTACCCCTCTTAACGTACCACTTTATTGTGGGCACGTGTGATTTCTTGGGCAAATTTTGTTGATGCCTTTCACATTTTCTTCTTTGGCAAACTAATCAGGTTTTTGGAAAAAAAGAATACAAAATTTCTTTATTTTCAAATGATAAAATTTCTAAGGAAATTCCTATTTACCAAATTGAATAAACTCTAAATTCTGACAACCAAAATTCTCACAATTCGCACCAAAATTAAAACTATAATGTGTTGCTATATTATGATTACAGTATATTTTTCAATTCTTCTACTATTATTGTTTCTTTATAGTAGACACTGGTAAATGCTTTTAAGTTTATTTTTTACAGCACAATTCTAAAAGGTATCAGTGTGCAGTATTTAAAGTTTTATGCTGCTATATGTTTCATAAGGACAATGTGATTGGAAATCAATTTGAATATAAAGAGCTCTGGCTAAAAAATAGAGATTTTGAGGGACAATTTTATTACAATTTTGATAAGAAATATATCTTTAAATATTATTTTTAAAGCATTATCTGGTAAAATGCACTAGATAATAAAGTATGCCTTTGAGAATTTTAGTGTTATATTATTGGAGAGAATTTTAAGTCACTGATGTTAAGTACACTGACTAATGTGTATGGTAATTTATTATCTTAAATTTTTCATATAATGTCTAATGATGGTTGCAGTCGAAGGAATTTACAAATGTACTCACAAATAAAATGTGAAATTTCTACACAGTATATAGATAGTTGTTTATTACATATTATATATATTGGATACATTAAACCTTGCAGATGCTGATGTTTTTATTTAAAAGTTGGTCAGAAGACAAAATGTAAAGAATATGAATTTCTGATGGGAGTCTCACAATTACTGGCTGATAATGGGACCTAAAGAATAAGAGCAGGAAGAAATGTGAGAGTCAAGAATTTCCTCTTCCAATCTCCATATTTTCATCCCATACTTTCTTACCTAATATGGAAAAGCAGATATTAAAATACTGTCAATGAGACAGAATTTAGAGATTAAAATGTCATAAGAAAATACGCTTCAAAAACAGAAACAGTCAGCAACTAAAATAGACACTAAATACATAGATTTTAACATTAATGAAAATGTATGGTTAGCATTAATTTGAATTGAGATTTTTCTATTTACTCCTTTAATTCCACTATAAAATAAAGATTATCTCTTGGAGATATTATGGTTACTTCTTCTTAGTACATTTAGCACATATTAAACAAATTTTATATAATGTATGTTTTACATATACATATATTTATATATTAGTACATATATAATTCTGCATGATTATCTTTTGAGAAGTTTTAATTATTTTTGGATGTCTTTATTTTATTTATGAACTTTCCATTATTCATGCAGATATGAAGTGTACATGACTTTCAAATGCTCTTTCAAAGACAACAGAAGTGAAATGAGGGGTATTTATTTCATTTAAAAGTATTTTTTCTGAAATACAATAGTAAGCAATGTTAAATGTGTTAGAAACATTCTGGAAACCTGGAGAACTTCATATAAGCTCATATAAAACACCCACAGCACCCAGGAGAATAAAGTGAAAATACTTAATCATCTTTGATGTTCACACATTTAGTTTTCAAATGCAGCATTTAGTAGCATTGATGTGAGCTCTGAGCAAATGACACTTAATGAACTACCTCAAGGGCTAGGCTCATTATTATTAATTATTTTATAATGAATATTATAAAATTACTATGTTTTAAGAAAATATTATATGCTAATATAACATCCTAAGTCTTCTAAAAACAAAAAAGAAATGTGATGAATAGATTTACAGAGAAAATATCATCCCATTCCTAATGAATTTTTATATATCTCTGTCCGTCTATTGCTCAGTGCTAATATTCAAAACATAAATGTCCACCCTGTAACAGAGAGAGGTGGTATCAACTAGGAAAACACGATTACCTTCCTCACGAATATTGCTTTCAGTGAACAAAATCTGCTTGTGTTATTATAAATGAGTAACATAATATGAACTAAGGTATGGTTTAACAGGATGAAATGATGTTTCAATTGTAATTATTTTAATTTCATGTGGTAGATATACATATATATTTAATTTCCAAATATTTGTGGGAAAACATTTATATCAAAAGTCATGGATGAAAATGATTCATTTATTCATTCAGCAAATGGTTCATTAAGCACTTATTATGCATCAAGCAGTTATATTATGCTACATACTTGGATTTGAGCAGTGAAATTGTCATACCAGACCTCGTGGTGCTTCCTTTCTGTACATTTATATAGTTACCTATTACAGGTCGTGAAAAGTAGTGTGAAGAAAGTAAATGAAGAGGATCAAGAGCACCCGAGTGGCTGCTGTTCCAGAAGAGGTAGTCAGGGAAAGACTGCTGAGCAGAGTCTAAACGAAGCATAGGGGTCAGGGAGACATCTGGTGAAAGCGCTCCAGGCAGAAGGGACAGCCAGTACACAGCTTTAGGTGGAAACTGCCTCTGGGTATTCTAGGAGCAGCAGTGTGGTCACTGCAGTTAGGTAGAGTGTGCACAGGGAAGAATAGTGCCCGATAACTTAGGAAGGACTATGAGGACTGTTGTGAAATTCAAGTTTTATTGTATATCAAGGGAAAAGGAGACATTGAAGGTTCCTGCAAAGATGAGGAATCAAATCTAAAATAAGTGTTAAAAAGACATCTCAGGTTGTATGTGGAGAACTGAATGAGAAGGACACAAAAATGGAAGCAGGGAGATGAGTGAGTGAGCCCTGCGTCATCCAGTGAGATGGTGGTGTGGGTGAGGGTTCCGGGAGAGGGGCTGGTGAGGACGGGGTGGGTCCCAGGGTGTGGGATTTATCTTGGATAGATCTACTTGGTAGGGGATGTTGAGGAAAGGTAAGCAGTCCATATTATTAAATTAACCGAGATAAAATCATTACATCTTTGTGATTTGTCATGATCTCACCTCTGCATCCAGACCTACTTACCTTGTTTGCCATCACATTCTCCTATTTTATTTTCTTGTAATCACTTTTTTCCTACATCATATTTGTCTAATTTTTTAATGCTTACAACATTCATACTCTTCATGCCTCCCAAAGAAAACTTTCTCAAATCACTTCCAAAGCAAGCTAGGAAACCCATTCTGGGCTATATTAACTTTTAAATTCATTCTCTCTCTCTCCCTCTCTCTCTCACACACACACACACACACTCTATCATGCAATGCATACATACATACATTCACACAGCATATATCTTATTTTCTTGCAACACATGTGCTTTTCTCCTTTCTTTCCACTAGATTTTAAGCTACTTAAGTAAAGGATATAAGTATTTTACTTTGTATCATTAACTTCTAGTTTAGGGCCAGAAAGTTTCAGATGCAAAATAAACTTATACATTGGAATTTTCCCCTTAATTTTATATTAGTTTTAGAAGAAGACATTTTCTGATGCCTAATAGAAAGTATTTAGTGTATATCAATTTAAATTCCATAAATATTTTTGAAATGTTGAGTACTTGACACATGATACATGACAACATTCCTAGTGCGTAGTTCTTTAGAGAGAAAAACTCTTGGAGAATTTCTGGGGAAAGGCTTTTTTTGAACCCAACAGACTGCAGGTGTATTCAGAATGTAAGAACTACAGAAGGTAATTTCTGCATAGTTAAATAAATCCTTCTGTCAATAAATATTAAGATCATGCATTTACAAAAGTCTTTTATTTTGTTGAAATAAATTTTGATAATAAATGAGATTCAATGAATGAAAAAACTTTAAATCCTTTACATTTGCTACTCTTATTTAATAATTTATATCACTGTAATTTCAGCAACTTATTACAATAAAAGAAAAACCTCATCCAGTGATGACAGAGACATCTTTTTCTCTGAGGTGTACTTGCAGGCACTTTTCACATACAGTTAATAACTTCTATGTTAGTTTATAATTATTAATGTTCTTTTTTTCTAAAAAATCATGCAATGTGTTATTAAACTAATGTAGTTCTTGAAAAATGCATTTCTTTATATCCAAAGTTTTAAAATGACCTAGGTATAGGATACTTTCATAGTTTCTTTTTTTTTTTTTTATTTCGGCATATTATGGGGGTACAGATTTTAAGGTTTCAATAAATGCCCTTTCCCCCTCCCCCCACAAGTCTGATTCTCCATCATGACCATCCCTCAGATGGTGCACATCTCACTCATTATGTATGTATACACCCATTCCCCTCTCCTCTCCCCCCTCCCCAATACCCTGTTACTATAGTACTTAAGTGTCCACTTAGGTGCTACTCAGCTAATACCAGTTTGCTGGTGAGTATATGTGGTGCTTGTTTTTCTTTGAATATAAGTCAATATATAATACACAAGTTCCCATGTCATAAGATGTGGAGGAAATATCTTTTGTGTATTCACATATATTTTTGAGAATTCAGAAGTATTAATCCATTTTACAGTATGAAAAAATATTTAGTTTATAAGATAGTGAAATGTTTGAAAATCACTTATTCTAAAATTTTCAATTTCCAGCTTCCAATAAACAATTGTTCACTTAGCACATGCATTTACATCTCTACTTTCTATAAAATCAATTGCAAAAAAAAAATCAGATAGCCTGATGGTAGAACATGAGTGGCAAAAATATTTTTATGGTTTGCTGAAGGATGTAGTTAGGTGTATTTCACTGATAATAAAAGAAGTCAGTTAAGAACATATACAGAGATGTACACAGGTGATCCTTTACAATAGGCAACTACGGAAAATGGGAGCAAAAAAGAGGCCAGAAGTGAATGTAACTGCAAAAAAAATTGTGTGTACTGGCTAGAAGGATCAGCATCTTTTATTCACTTACACTCATGTCTGTTTGGAGAGCAGTAAACTTGTAACTTACTATTTTAGTATATTTTAATTCTGTAAATTGTTAAATTTGTAAGTTACTAAGTTTTACAATTATAAATATATTAAGTAATAAATTAGTAATTTTGTAAGTATGCATTATGTTTGCAAATATGTAAATTTGTTCATTGGTAACTTTATAAATTAGTAAATTAATAAGTATATTCGTAAGACTATATGAAGATTGGTAAATTTGCCTCCATAATAAAACCAGAGAAATAAAATTCAACACTCTGTCTCTCACTAAATAGAAAAGGGACTGGCAGCCTCCAGTAGGACACTGTGCATTTTGCATTTGAGAGAGGATCCCACAAAACGGTCTGTACCATGCTCATGCATTCTAAAATAAGCCAGTGCTGCAAATGCAGACATGAGCGTCCCTCATACAGGTAAGAAGCCAGCAATGGCCTATAGTGATAAAAAAAAAAAAATCCAGAGATGTGAAATACAACCACAAATGACTGGATAGAAAAAGAAAAATAACCTCAACGGACACATAGGCAATTCAAAGAAAACTTTAAAATCCAGTGATATAAAAACATGACTGAATGTAAAGAAATCTTTCAGAGCATGACTGGAAGAGCTATGCATCATTTCTGCTCTCATTTGGAAATAATCAAGTCATATTGTAAAGAAAACTGGGAAACAGAGTCCTTCCCTAGGCCATGTGCCTAGATAAATTCTGTCATGCGAAGAAGGTGAAAATGGATGCATACAGTCACCTAAAAATCATTGTCATTATGGAAATCAATGACTACTTCTCTATGGGAGGAAAAATCTTATGTTTGCTTGATTAAAAAGTTTTGCCACCAAAATTGTGTTCCCAATGTTTCTGCTACATGGTTCTTAGGACAAGAAAAATATTCACCTCGGCTCCAGGGACTACCTTCTACTGGAGCATCCAGGTGAGCTTCCAGAGTTGGCATGACTTTCTCCTGAATGCAGTGGGCACATGTTTCCCATTTGGATGTGGTATCATTGGTCTTCGTGGGCCAAAATAAACAGAACAAAACAAACAAAGCTGTTCCCATAGCAGGCCTTGGGTTATTTCCCTTCTCAGCAGGCTACATGTAATATATAATTAATGTTTTTTAGAAACAAGGAAAATACCAGCATCTGCCATTGCCCTCACCATAGGTAGTACACAGTCTGAAATGCTGTTTTAACCAATCATGTCAGGAATTATTATAAACAATAGAAGCCATCATAAACCAAAACAAAGTTAATAATGAGAATGAAATAATTGCAAAGATATCAGAGATTCATAGAATGAATAGGAGGCTGGAGGTCTGGGCTAGAAGACAGACAAATGCCAAGCATGCTCTGAAAACTTTAGAGCTAGAATAGAAATACCATCACTACAAAAGAGTCAGATTTGTATTGTGCTATGGCCAGACAACAGACTTCCACCATTACCAGTTTTTATGTCATGGTTCAATAGTAAAATAGGAAAATTCCAGGAGAAACAGAAAGTATTTGGTCCAGTTATTTTGTCTTTTTTTTTTTTAAAGACTGGGGATTTCTTCAAAGAGTGCCATTGTTGTATTATTAAGAAGGCATTTAAGGCCAGGTGCAGTGGCTAACGCCTGTAATCCTATCACTCTGGGAGGCCAAAGCAGGAGGATTGCTTGAGGTCAGGAGTTCCAGGCCAGCTTGAGCAAGAGTGAGACCCCATCTCTACAAAAAATAGAAAAATTAGCCAGGCACGGTAGTGTGTGCCTATAGTCCCGGCTAGGTCTGAGGCAGGAGGATTGCTTGGGCCCAGGAGTGTGATGTTGCAGTAAGCTATGGTCATGCCACCGCACTCTATCCTGGGCAATAGATCAAGACTCTGTCTCAAAAAGAAAAAGAAGAAAAAGAAGGCATTTAAATGCTCATTAGTGAAAACAAGTCAGATACTGGCTACGTCAGTATAAACCCAGGGACAAAATTATAATTTCACTGGAGGAAATTCTCCTCTTCTTTCTTGAAAACATGAGCTTTCCAACTTGTGATATTATAGATTTTGCTGAAGTAACAAATTGCCCCACCACTTAAAGCTTCGTGTCATACCTGCTAAAGGGCAATATTCTATATCTGAGAAATTCCGAAGTGGTCCCGAGTCCCTCCATTAGCTGGTGAGTGAAGCAAGAAGGAGAAAGCATTCTTTGCTAAGCCTTGTCTCATAATGCAAACTTTCCAGAGCCACTGCCATCAGGGCCACGTTGTCCAGCTTGGCACCGTGTGATTAATGATGGAGAAAGTCATGTTCTTCTTTGAACAGCACACCACATAAATTCCCCATACTTGCCTATGAGAAGAATACAGACATCAGGAGGTTTATAAACACCCTTTAAGTTTGCTTTGTATTTTTTAGCAAATAATTCCTAAGTTCCAACAACTGGTATGCATATGTTAAATGAAAGATAATCGCTAGCTTAAGCTCCTGTTCAAGACAAGCTTCCAAGTCTTTGAAGCACTGTTCAAATACTGTCTAACCATTATTTCCAAAGCTTTTGAAAATATGCACTATTCTTATATTTTAGCTTTGCTTTTTATCCCCATGGAAGAGCTCTTTACAAATCCATTAATATTAGAGTATATGTTCACCTCCAATAAATTCCTTAATTTTATATAATTTATGTTTTAGAGATATGACCAGCTGGTGTAAGGAAAGACCCTTGTTGTGCTCACTTATGGCTTTACTATATGTTATACCTATTTGCAGATTTAGAAAAGGTGGCATAGGTCAATGGACAGCTTATTTCTCATATTAAACTAATCCCTATAAAAACAATCCCCAAATTTCAGATATTTAACCTATTAGAAGTTTATGTGTTAGCTCACATAATAATCCATGGTGGGGAGTAATCTTCCATGCAATAATTCAGGTATCCTGATTCCTTCCAACCTGTGACTCTGCCATTCCCTAGATGATGTTACCATTCTCTGTGGGATCTTCTGCTTCTTGTAAGGAGACGTGGAAAGAGTATGAAGGTTTTCATGGCCCAAGTTCAGAATTGGCAAACCTACTTCCATCATTGTTCTGTTAAGTAAAACTCAACCATACAGCTATGCTTAACTACTAGGGAGAAATGGAGTCTAGTTCTTTGATGGCCTTTTTAGGAAGGACAGGAGAGAGTTTGATAAATAACTAGCAAATCTCTCCTACAACAACCCAGAAGGACCAGAATCTTGGAGGCTTTCTGTCAATGCTCCTTGAAAGTTTAATCAAAACCTATTGTGCTATCTCAACAGCAAGGACCTCCAGATAATTAATTTTTAAAACCACCCTTTTAAACACTGCTGTGAATTATCAAGGGCTTCTATTTTCAAGCAGATAAATTGCCTTATGATAAATATATAATGTCTTCTCTTTGACCCATTAGCCAAAGAGGTCTTATAATACCAAGTCTTTAAATCCAACTTTAAAAGTCCTGACTCTCTTGACAGCAATTTAGGGGAATATGAACTCAGGACTGTTTTAATGCATTTTTCTGAGATGTAATACTTCACCTAAGTCCTGATTTATTCCACTCTATTGCTATACAGAAAGCATTTGGTTGAAATGCCACAGAATTATTTGCATTAATCAGTAATTCTTTAATAAAAATCACTTGTTTATGTCTTGAAGACATTACACCCTATAGAACTGCTCTCTAAATTATCTGAGATGGTATTTTTGTGATTCCAGATGTCCACAGCCGACATTATGTTCAGAAAAGAAAGATTCAAATTCCCCAGCCTCTCTTTCCATGCCTTAGCACTGAAGGGCTACCCAAGTGAGTGATATAGTTTGGTGGAGTCTGTAGGGTGGTATTAACTTTACAAGTGGGATGTGTGTGCCTGTGTGTCTATATGTGTGTGTGTGTTTGGGGTGGGTAGAGAGCGAGACTTGACTTTCATTTCACAAAACTTAACTAAGAATAATGCCCAAATGTCTGCCTTTATCGTAGCACCTACTCTACTAAATAAGACATTTAAATATATTACAGTTAGCCACTATTAATTCATTGACCCTTATATATCTTCTTATTCCAGGCATAATGTCTCTGTTGTGTCCTACACATACCTGACAACAGTTTCCTTAGAATACTCCAGCTTCTTAGCCTTATAGGCAATATTCAGATGAGTCTATAAAAATTGTGATTCTTTGTAATTATTTTCTTATATTTCAGCATTACTTGATACCAAGACTACACCTTCTCTTTCATTTTACCCTACACCTCACCAGTCAACTGAGAGTGAGGATTTCAGCCGGAAGCTCATATGAATGATGAGCACCAGAATCACTGTAGTATTTTAACACAGCTTCTTTCCTGGTCTTCTTTAGGTGATACTCAATTTTGGGGAGTTTTCTTTTCTTAACTTGTCTTTATGTATGATCCCAATTTCCATAAAACAATAGCAAACAAAGGATTGGACTATGTTGCTTCTACCCAGAATGTTGTTAACAGCTAATATTTTTTTCTGAGTTTCTTGAGGAGGACAAATAGAGCTTTCAGGTGAATCATTGCGAGGCTATGTCCGGGCAATTCAGCTCCAGTCTCACGCTGCACACTCTGGCCATCAGGTCCTGCAACTGTGATTACCTCGGTCAGCTCCTTTCCAACCTCCAGTTGGCTTCAACCCTTGGCACATTTATTTTCCTCCTTTAAAGTTTAGCACTTATCAAGTTTCTCAGAATATCAGTTGTATAGAGAGTGCAAGTATAGATGGATTTCATGTTCCTTCCAACACATATGTTAGGATGCATGTAAAAAGCTGACAATGAATAAAATACTCAATATGTGACTATTTGATGCAGCAGTGGCACATCAAGATAATCTAATAATCCAACCACTACACATGTCATAATGAAAATATTGTTCAAAACAGAAATGGGTTGCCTTAAAATATAATGAATTCTTAGTCACTAGATGTGCTGAAGTAGATCTGATGTGACTCATGCTTAGAAATGCTGTTGAAAACATCTCTGGATTTGTTTGACATGACGTCTACTGAACAGAATTCTCCATTAGTCTTTACATTCAAGAAAAGATAATTAGTGAAAAAGCCTGTGAGCTCTCAGGACCCAGGAGGCCTAAAACTTGGAGATCAAGGTACAGGAAATAGCTAACAGCAGAAAAAATATGAAGGCAGTAAAAAGAATGACCTGCCATTTTCCCACCTGGAAACTAAGAGCTATAACATGATCATAGTGGGGCCAGCTCTCAGTCAGCAAATCAGAATCTCAAAGATCAGCAGGCTTTAGCAATGGGAATGGGCAGAAAGGAATCTATGGAGGAAACTAATCATATACTACCAGGGTCAAAGAAATCTACCATATTAATACAATTTTTGCTCCAATAGCTTCTCTTTCACTCTGTCTTTTAGGAATGAAACTTGTCTCGGGGAATGTCCTAGAACATATATGTGAGAATAAAAACAGGTGAATTCATAAACAGGACTGGTTAGGATATAGAGAGAGCACACTAAGGGCAGATCTAGTAGCTTTCAGTCCTGGGTCTCTGACACACACACACACACACACACACACACACACACACACACACACACACACACACGTGCACACACACATTGTTAAATGAAACTACATAGCATAATTATTTCAGACAGGAAAACTCCTAGATGAGAAAACATTTTGTGCACCTTCTCCAATGTAATATTTTGGCTTTGATTATTTTGGCAGGTCTATAGAGCTGTATCTGTATCTTCATTGACTATTTCATTGTTAATACGCATGTGTCAGAATTTTGAAAACATACTGGAAGTTATAAATCATCATGAAAACATTTGAGAAATTTCCCTTAGCTTAATGCAGCACACATTTAAATAGTGCAATGTTATAATCCTCAACCAGAACTGAAAGCCATTAGAATCAAGAATGGGTTTGAAATTTTGCATTTTGTTTATAGGGTAGCTATTATTTTAACTTCTTTTCATGATGATAAGGAGGACACATAAACTTATCAGCGGGAAACAGGCTGCTCATTTCAAAATTCCTTCTCACGTCCCACATTGCAATCATCTACAGCCAAGATCCAGTTATGCAGAACACAGATGAAGTTTCACTCCATATTACAAATGCATTCACTTAAACATGTTCTGCAGGAGACTGTTGGAAGATAAAACTATTATCCTTCTTACTATGAACATTGAAATTTTATTTTTTTCATTTAACTCTTGATAGAATAATATGAAATTCAATTGTGGCAAAGGGATTGTTATTAAAATTTCGAATCTTTTCTATGTACTATGAATCTGTAGCAGGTATACTTTGAAAAGTGAACTCAAGGTCAAAACACTTCATACGGGGCAATAGAGAAGAGGAGTAATGAGAAACTCAGTTAAACTATAAGTAATTAAATCCAGCAGTTTCAGTCTTCTCAAGACTTTTTAAGAAGATTCTATACAAAAATCCACAAAACATTAAAAAGCCAGAAGTCTAAGTGAAAAAAATTATTCCTCATGGGGCAAGGAGATAGTTCTTATCTTAGTTATTTCTCTCCTGATGACCCCAAGTTAGACTATTCAAGTAGAGACTTGTATTGATTTGTTTAACTTTTAGATGTTAACATCTGGGCACAAGACCAAAACTGAAATGAAAAAAGTTGTACTTAAAGTTCTCAGGTAAAATCAGAAGGAAAAAATTATAACCTGAGTTGATATATTGCTGCTTTTTTGAAAAAGTTTTCCAGTGGAAGTAACACAGATGTGAAGAGAGATTTCTTTTAAAAATTGATGTTTGAAGATTCATCACAGGTATATTATCTCAGACTTTGTCTTCACTCATTTTTCAAATCAAAGGTTTCACATTATCCAGATTGAATTTAGCACTCTAATGTGTACATAGCAGATAACAAAGAATAATTGTGAAAAGAATTGGTCCAAGAACTTATAATTCATTGCCTAATGTACAGTAAGCACATAAGACATATTGTTAAATGAACAAATGAGAATGAGAGAACGCCTACATATGAAATGGAAATAAATAGAATTCGAAAATGTTAGATCTCTTTGGATAGTGCCAAAAGAAAGAAAGAAAGGAAGGATGGAAAGAAGGAAGGAAGGGAGGAAGGAAAGAAGGAAGAAATGAAAGAAATTAAAAAAAAATTAAAATGCATTATGATATATCTGTATCTAGAGACAGATATAGATATAGACACACTTCAGTTTTCTGAGTACGGGTGATCCCCAGGTTCGGGATACGATATGATCCTCAGACCGTCTTTAGGTCAGATTGTATGTAACTTGGATCCCTGATGAACAGTGTCTATATGGTGTTAATCCTAATAATAATAACAATACTATAATGGCTCATATGTGGTTCTAATAATACAGCATAACACTGTACTGATAATAATAATAATACCCTTGTACTGTGATAAGTTGCAAAAATTATTATGCTTTTTCTTTTAATTCAAAAACAACACAAAAACAAACTCATGCAAAAACTCTAGATAGGAGATAGAAGAAATTTCAAAAGAGAATATTAAAGATTAACACCTAATGTATCAACACTAAGCTAATAGGAATGTTATGCTTATTTTGATCTGCTAACCAAATCAATAATAACCTTTCCATTTCAGTAATTAATCCTCTACTCTGCTTAGTCATAATTGATGCTTTCATTGGAGCACAGCCTTTCACATGTTCCATTATTGTCACTTTATCCTTTATAATTGTTTCGATAGTCAAGCAACTGAAGCCTATTGCTTTCCAAATGAATGATGGTGTCTGACCTTTCTCCGAATGCTTAATTATTTCTTTTGTTTCCATTGTAATCACCTTTCTCTTCCCTACTAGCTCACCTGGACTTGCAGGTGATTTTTGCTTTGGAGCCATGGCCATACGTATAAATACACACAAATCGAATACAAAGTTAAAATTAAAGTGATACTTCATAAATTCTTTGTATAGGCCAATGTCTATAAGAGTTTTTCCAACATTTTCTTCTAGAATTCTTATAGTTTCATGCTTTAGGTTTAAGTCTGTTATCCACTATGAGTTAATTTTTGTGAGAGGTGAGAGGTGTGGATCCTGTTTCAGTCTTCTACATGTGGCTATCCAATTTTCCCAGCACCATCTATTGAATAAGGAATCTTTTCCCTGAAGAAGACCACAAAGACAATCACAGCAACAACAAAAGTAAATAAATGGGACCTGATCAAGTTAAAAACCTTCTGCACAGCCAAGGAAACTCTCATGAGAGCAAACAGACAACCTACAGAATGGGAGAAAATATTCACATGCTACACATCTGATAAAGGGCTAAGTAGAATCTATATAGAACTCAGGAAAATCAGCAAGAAAAAATCAAACAACCCCATTAAAAAGTGAGCAAATGACATGAACAGAAACTTTTCAAAAGAAGACAAACTAATGGCCAACAAACATATGAAAAAATGTTCAACATTTCTAAACATCAGGGAAATGCAAATCAAAACCCTGGAGTTCTACTCAGCCACAAAATGTATACCCTGGAGTTCTACTCAGCCACAAAAACAATGGTGATCTAGCACCTCTTGTATTATTCTGGATAGCCCTGGAGCCCATTCTACTAAGTGAAGTATCCCAAGAATGGAAAAACAAGCATCACATGTACTCACCATCAAATTGGTATTAACTGATCAATACTTATGTGCACATATGGTAGTAACATTCATCGGGTGTTGGATGGGTAGGAGGGGGAAGGAAGGGATGGGTATATTCACACCTAATGGGTGCAGTGCACACCATCTGAGGGTTAAACATGCTTGAAGCTCTGACTCAGGTAGGGCAAAGGCACTATATGTAACCCAAACACTTGTACCCCAGTAATATGCTGAAATAAAAAAAAATAAAATCTATCATAATAAAAATTTAGAACAACAAAACCAATAAAATGCGATACTGTGAGTAAGCAACAGTATAAACAATGAGACTAGATACTAGCTAGTTTACTCCATGGGGGTTTGTTTACATGCATGGAAGAAACTAGTTTCTGAATTATTAATTTAATTATTTAATTATAAATTATCCTTACGGGGTGCTTTGGGAGCCCATTCATAAGTATGGAACACTGTAAGTTGGGTTGTTCATAACCTCAGGACTTCCTATATATGTTTCTCTATGAGGTAGTTGATTCATACTCTATGTGATAATACACGCAATGGGTGAGGCTTGAATTTGGAAAGTAGGTACTAATTGTGTTGGTGTTAAGTAATACATATCCACTATCCTAAATTTCTCTCTTCACTTGTCAAACTGCTTTAGTTTAAGGGTTTACACTTTCAATTCATTCATTCATTAACTCATGAGGCTCTGGTGTCACTACCACTCTTCCTCACTCAACACAATCTACCTGCGAACAGCAACAGTCTCCTAAACACGGATGACGTACCTTCTTGATTTTTCTTGATTTCTCTTTTGTATTAGACACTGACCGCTGCTCCAAGCTTTTGAATTAGTCTTTTTCCATAATGTCACTGGATTTTCATCTTTTCTGTGCCTTCTTTGTATATGTTTTTTTTATTTTTATTTATTTATTTTTTATTGTAGGTCTCGCTCGGTTGCCCAGGTTGGAGTGCAGTGGCGCAATCACAGATCACTGCAATTGAACTGGGCTCAGGCAATAATCCTGCCTCAGCCTCTCAAGCAGCTGGGACTATAAGTAAGGCCACCATGCCGGACTTAGTTTTCTTATTTTTCATAGAGATAAGGTCTTACTATGTTGCCCAGGATGGTCTCAAACTCTTGGCCTCAAGCAATTCTCCTGCTCCGGCCTCCCAAAATGCTGAGAGTACAGGCATAAGCCATTGTCCCCAGCCCTCTTTGTATTTTTTTTATGACTGGTTTCTATTCTCAGAAATTGTTTTCTCTTGTTTTATGTGCTGCTTTGGTGGATTATTTTACAATCATGGTTTAACCTACCACCAAAACACTAAGGAATCTTAAACCTATAGCTATATCCAAGGGTCATAATGAATTATCTGCTTAATACTTCTAATAGATTCTCTCAAATTCATGTTATGCTCAACAAGTCCAAAAACAAATCATTTTCTCTCTCAGGTTTGATTTTCATTCTATTTCCTATCTTAAACAAGGTAGGTATTATCATTCACCAAACCATATGAGTCATCACAATACCTTAAATACTTCTCAACCATAAGCAACTTTTAGTTAATATCAAATCCATCCTCTTTTATCCATCCTCATGGCCCTGTGATAACCCAGACCCTCTCTGTCTTACCTGCATTATTGCCACAGCCTCCTCCCTGATCTGGGTCTTCTGTCTGTCTCAAATTCACCTCGAGCATGTGTGCCGCCATGTTTCCACCATTGTTGAATCTAAGCACAATGCAAACTAAGCTGTACCTCTCTTTTAAGTTCTTTAATAACTCCAGATTTATTTAACTATAGAATTCAAGCTTCTTAACAAAGTATGTAAATCTCTCAGTGAGCTGGCACTTTTATGTCATAATTTTCTCCATTTTTTTACTCTCAAATGTTCCACTCCAGCAAGAGGAAACTACATATAGTTCTTCAAGTATAACGTGTTGTATTATACCTATGTATCCTTAAACATGATGTTTCGTCCGCTTGTAATATCACATTCTTTCTTCTTCACTAGACTGCCTCCTATTTGCTTTTTCTTTTTTTTTTTTTTTCAATTTAATCATCTTCTCTTTATTTGATAGGTGAGCTTGGTCAAGCTATACATATTTCAATCCCCATCTTTCACATGCTAAGAGCAAATAATAAAACCATCTCAAAATTTTGATGTAGGGATTAAATTCTATAATATTTATGAATGTGCTTTAACAATTGTTAAATTACTAAGAAAGTTTTATCACAGAGATCAGTTTTAGTCTGGATATTGCTGCTCTACTCACAAAAGTAACCTGGCATCAGCTCTTTCTACAGTTTCACTTTATAGATAATTAAATTGTGTCTCACAAAAGTTGAAAACATGTTCAGCCTTTCTTTTTAAAAAAATAAGTTTCTAGAACAGTAGTAGGTAAACATCAGTAGCTATTATTATATCTCCAATATACTTGGCAGTTTTTTACAGAATCAACAATTCACTAACTCCTTTCTGATTTTATAGATACAGAGATGAATAAGTCACAGTCCTTTCCCTAAAGAAGAAGAAATTCTAGAGGGAAGGCACCTATTAATAACCAACCCAAACTTTATAATAATAAGTACACCTTGTATTCATAGATACATGAGATGAAGGATCATTTAATTGAGAAATATATGCTACCATATGTCCAAGCACAGGCTAAGTGTAGATGCACATTCTCATCCTTTTTGGTTAGATAAAATCCTTCCCTCTACATGTAAGCTAGAGACTCCCATTGCCACTAAGATCATAGCTGTCTATTTTGTCTTTCATTGTTTACTTATGGGCAGAAATCACTTAAAGCAAATCTCATTATGGAAAAATAATGTCTGTAATTTTATTCTAATTTGCTGATCATATTTGCTTAAAAGATCACACTTGTCTGCTGTTATTAATATAAAATTCAGTTCAGATGTCACATACTGTGTGAACGTTTCACTAAATCCAGCACCATCTCTTTTCATATCATCCTTCGCTGAGGTTGAGTCAAGTATGCTTCCAGTGTACTCCAATGTAATTTGTGAATATCTCTGTCAGATACTTACTATATTATGTAGATGATATCTCCCTTTGACAAGAATGTCCACTTTAGGGAAAAAAGGAATGATGAAACTGTATTTATAGTTATATACTTAATTCACTAGTTGTATAAATCTAGTACACTGTCTGATATATTATAGATACTCAGCAATTATTTTAATCGGATTGAATTGTATTGCACAATATTGGAGAATCCAAGAGGTGGGGAGAAAAATTCTAGGTGTGTTGTATTGTGATTGACTCACAAATATTGTGAGATACATCTTTGTGTAATGGTTAAGAAAACAGACTCTGCAGACTATATATTTAGACTGACCATGGCTTGAGTCCATCACTTTGTAAATGCGGGAAACTTTGCTAGTGCTCTAAGACTTTAGTTTTCTCATCCTTAAACTAGATGTAATAATAATTATAATACCTACTTTATGGGCAGAGGTAAGTTAAAATATTTTTGTGTTTTCTTTTGTGGACATTTTAGAAGTCTTCTTTAAGAAAAAGTATATAAAACTACAAGTCTAAAGTACAAAAAATGAATTTACTTATCAGAAAAGCAATCATATCAAATTGTAAATTTTAGAAGGCTGATAAATAGTTTATCACGTCTCAGAAAAATAACAATTTAAAAAGTTAACTGACTCACTTACCTCTGTACTATTTTTCCTCAATGTTTTGTTTCAAATATTTTTACTATTTCTTTATATAACTAGGAATTTATATTATTCTATCTAGAGAGAGTAGAAAGGAAATTCAGTATTTCTTATCGAATGGATTGTCATTTTTTTATTATTAGTGATTCAGATTTTTCTCCAATTCATACCTCTCACATACATGATAGTATGTAAATTATTGATACTGGCAATTACAGGAAGGTTTGTTAATTTTTATATTATATGATCTGTAAGATACAGAAGCCATTTTTACTCTGGGATAAATGGGTAACAATAACTTAGCTACATAAACAAAACAATGAAAATCAAATGCATCCCCAGTTCAATCTCTCCTGTCTAGATCTCCAGGATGCCCACAACACTGTAAGGACAACCAGACACACAGGCTAACATTGGCAGGTGATAATCTGAATTGGGAAGAATAACTGGTCTTATCAGATGGTAATGAAAATGGCTTATTTTAGCAAAAATTATCAAAATATACAACTTTATAGCATAGTATTAAGGTCCTTCCTTGGGCTGTAGAAAGAACTTGTGCAAGTGAGAGGCCCAGAAAGTACAACTCATAATAAGGGTTGCTTCTATGATCAAATTTAATTTAAATAATAAAAATAAAGCACTGAAAATAGTGTTCCACACATTGTGCATGTACAATAAGTATTCATTTTATATGAATTATTTTAAAAGGATAAGACTGGCTCTACAAGCTAACTTAGGTCTCTACGTCTCCCTTAGGGAGAATTGTTGAAATTAATGGTATTATGTGTTGATACACTCCATGGAGATAATGGATAAGGGATATAAAAGCATAGATCCAATCCATTCCAATCCAATCCAAAAGCTATAGATCCAAAACATTCATTTGAAGAAATTAAAGTTGCATATTTTTATAAACAAGTATTCTGATTTATGAATGCATAATAAAATATTCTACTATAAAGCAGACTATAAAATCAGTGCTTTTGCAAAGTTACAAAGGAAGCTACATTTTTATCTGGAGACTTCTTGATGATCCCGGGATTAGAGTTAGGATGCTTTGATGGTCTTACTGGCTACTCAAATACACATTTTTTTTTTTAATTTGATGCATCTACATCCATTTTGAGTATATATGAATCTATCTGACACTCACCCAGGTGAAAGAATTTCTCTAGATTGTTGATCAGCGTTATATCTTTACTGAACAATCCTGGGGACACAATCTCTTGGAATCTCAGTTGTCTATGAGATTTTATAATAGGTGCCAGTGCTGAATGAGAAATTAAACAGCTGGATAGAGAAAGACAAATCATCAAACCTAACCTTTCTAAGAAGCAGGAAGTGGTGTTGCCCAGCATAACATGTTAGTTCACAGTGTTGGAGTGACATTCCGCAGCAGTTTCCCTTGAGATGAAGCATAAGGAAATAATTTTTTAGTCTATCCATGTCATTCTGTCTTCACACCAGATAGATAGTCTGGATATTTATATAATTCTAGGTTGAAAGGCACTATCTTGAGGGTACTGCTCTAATAGGTTCTAGTAACCAGTGTTGTTGAAAAAAAGCTCAATGTCATTATGATTCTCATTACTACACACACACACACATATATATATATGTACATATATATATATATATGTTTTTATTTTGTTTTTCTCCCTCTAGGCTATTATCTGAATTATACAATGGGATATAATTGTGGTAGGCCTTCTTTTATTTACTCTCTTAGAATGAAACTGGAAGGAAACTCATTTATTTGGGAATAATCCAAAATTTTGTGTTATTTTATATTTTAAAAAATCCATCTATCTCTTATCTATCTACCCTGTCTTCTCTGTCTAAAATGGCTACCAGAAAAATGTTGGATAATCTAGATTAATGTTCTGTATGCTTTTCCCTAATAATTTCAGTTCCCTTTACTTTTTGTTTTTCTCTCTGTGATTCCTTTTCTGTATTATCAAACCCAGCTTTAAATATGTGTTTAAAAATGAGCTATCATATTTTTAATTTCAAGGAGTTTATTTGCCTTAACATTACAGGCCCCTTTGTGCATCATTTTGCCATTGCTCTTTTTAGTGAATGTAATGTATCCTTGCATTATTACACTGAGGGTATTCACTATAGGTTTTTTTAATTTTTTTCTTCTTTTACTTACATTATGACTATTCCCACTGTGCATTTTTTGGTTTGTTGTTTGTTTGCTTATTGAGGCAGAGGGTTTGGCAAACTTGGAAGGGCATGTGGATTCTATATCTGGGGTGAAAGACAAGATCTGAAAGGTTAGACTTTCAAAGCGTCTCCCTCCAGTTTAATTTCTCTAAAGAATACGCTTTTATTATTTGATCTGTATACAGGTACCTATGCAAAAATTTGGAAGGGGAGCTGAGTGAGTGTTCCATACAATTCAACATAGTCTCATGGACTTTGTTTTTTTGTCTCATCCTGCCTATCAGTTCTAAAGTTGAGAGTTTTTTAGGTTTCCATAGAGTGAATGTTGTCTCCTCTCACTACGATCTCTTCTTCCTGTATTTTAGTTATAGCTTCCTTTACTCTGTTAAATCAGTCTCTCCTGCTCTATTATGTCTTTGACTTTTAAAAAATCTATTGAAGATTTTCTCCAACTACTCTCCTTCAAGTTTTATATTAATACATTTTTAATTTCTAATATGATATCAATGCATCTTGGGCAGGAAAGAATAAGAATACATATATTTTTAGTTATCTTTAAAAGAAAGTATCAAATAAGCTAATTTTTTTAAAGTATATTCAAAGTATTGAGGGATTTTATTGATACATAGATATGACTTCCTATTTTCTCCAATATTTTTAGGACTTAGAAATAATGTATTAGATGAGAGAGAGAGCACACATTTTGAAAGGGATAAATGTTTTAAGTATTGTAGGAATATATACTCAATTGCTAGCCTCCCTTTCCATATGCTGTCATTTATATATAGAAGCACAAACTCTATACATTTGAAATGGCCAGATGGCAATTCCCTTCATTACTAAAATGAAATAGGGAATACAAGAGTCCCCTGATGACAACAGACTGCAGTATTTTGTCTAAAAGCACAGTTCTGAAGTAAACATAAGCTTGCTTCCACCTTTTTTTAATGTTTGTTCTCTTTTTTAGAACTATACTGACAACAAAAGAAATGCGCTGAATTCAGTAACTTGATTTTTTAAGTTAAAAGTGAAAAGCTAAATAATATTAGCATAAACATTTGCAACTGTTACCTAAGAGAATTCTGATAGCTGCCTCAACTCTCTGTGTGAAATTATTCTTGCCTGGCATTTGTAATTGTTTCTGTCAGGAAAATGGAAACCTTGCAGATATTTACTAATGTGCCTTGGAGAGCATGTAACCTTGGAGATTTGTGTAATGTACCTTTGGAAATGGAAATTCTACAGATAGTTCATAAACTAACTCCTTGACTCATGATAGCTAAATTCTTCTTGAGGCAATATTTGTCCTTGGAAAAACCTGTTTGTTTTGTTACTATTTTATCTATAAACAACAGAAGAAACAAAATGGTTAAAGATGACCAGATATGTTTATTAAGAACGTTTATGTAGATCATGAAATTAATGTTTTGTACTTAACAATTACCACTTTAACCCTATAAATAAAGTCAGAAATTAGCTGTGGCTCAATCTATCATTCCTGCATAAACAGTAATGCCATTACATTACAAGACAACTAAGATATAAGTTATTTGAAGGACTTGTCTGTAATGATATGAATAAAACTCACATAAAATCTTTCTAACTGATATATTTTTTATTTGAAATAAGTCTGTGATTCTATATAGTCATAACAAATTTTACTTTCAATTTGATTCATAGACACTGAAACTACTAAAAATAACTGAATTAGTCTTTTCAACATTGGAGCTGTAAAAAATTTGACAGTAAGAAAATTGGAGTAATGGAAAAGGCGAGCTCTATGGAGAAAAACAAATAGATATTGATATATTTGTGCTTTTTCAGATTCTACAGCTCTGGTGTTTATTATATTTTCTAAAAGAAATCCCCTAAAATATAAGTATTATTCTACACTTTCTTTTCTACCCCCCCAAGAGTTCAGTGCCTAAACATGCGTGATCCCAAGATGACCGTTAGGATTGGCTCAAGGAAAAAAGCAGCAAAGGCTATTTCACCTTTATCACTGGGAAAACAGAGAAACAGGAGTAATGGGATAATTAAGTAGAAAGCTGTGTTGAAATTGGAGTACTGGCTCCCTAACAGCATAATCATCTTCTCACTGAGCCAAACAAAGCTAATCATTTTTAAAAGATCAAAATCTACCTAATAAAATAAGATCCAACATAAGCACAGATTTTTATTATAGGCATTTATTTTAGCCTCTTTGAATTTTAATCTGTATTTGTAGGATTTTAGTTATAATAGAAGGATAGAAATATGATTACAGTTGCCAAAGGGATATTATGATATTTATTTTGTCAAAGGTTAATTTCAGTTTCCGCAAGGCTCTGGAACATAGCCCTGTCCTTGCAAGTGACCAGAGGGACTACTGAAACAAATGCCCACCTCTCCTTACTGCTTAGCAACAAAGCCAAGCTATTCCATGGAAGCTTCGTTCTTCAAACTTAAAAGTTCCGTGGGTTCTCATTCTAAACATGTTTTCTTATGAACATTAATATGAAAGTAACCACCAATCCTGGCCTTCTGTTTTTCATTTTGCTTAACAATGAATTCAAACTGAGTTATTAGGAGCCAACCCTCTACCAATAGCAATAATAGTAGATTATTTGACTTCAAGGATCCAAAATGCAACAACACATTTTGAAATAGGTTATGTAAAATACTGCATAACCTTAATGATTAAAGAAGTGCTTAATTATTAAGTATCAGTACTTCAGGAAGTAGAGATAAGTTTAACTAAAAACAAATGTATCACTTGAAAACACTATGATTTTGATTTTTTGTTTCTAGATAAATCACTTTCAGATTATCTTATTCCCACTGTGACAAACAATGTAAGTGGCCCTGTGTTTCTCTGGTCACACAAACCTTTCTCCCTTGCAATCTTGATCCAAGGTTAAGGCAAGCAACAGAGCCATGGGGGGGGGAGGGGATGTTTTCTGTTTGCCAAAGTTCAAGAGAAAAATGACTCCGAAAGTAATTGCAGAGTTTCTCTCTCATATGTGCAGTTAAAAGCAAAAAGAAAAGCATAGAAAGATGATAGATAAGCAGATAGAAAAGAAAATGATCAGAATTCAGCCTCTTTTTTTCCCTCCTTTTATTTCATCATATTATGGAGGTACAAATATTGATAGGGTTACATATATTGCCGCTGCCACCCCTCCCCCCACTCCGTGCCAGAGCTTCAAGCGTGTCCAAACCCAAGATGGTGCACACCACACTCATTATGTAAGTATATACCCTTCCCCTCTTCCCCTCTCCTGCCTGCCCACCACCTGATAAAAGTTTTTTTTTAACAGTTTTGTTACATTGTATATCTTTGCCTCTCTGTAAGAAGGGTTAGAGGTATTCCCTTCCCCTCCACAATGCTCACCACATCCCTAAGATATGGGTCTCCCACCCCCCAATCCTTGGTGTACACTACCACCATTTGAGCAACATAGTTTTAGTCAGTATCAATTTGATAATGAGTAGATATGGAGCCCATTTTCCAGATCTTGTGTCACCTCACGTTGGATAACGGGCTTAAAAACGGTGCTAGCTCACTGTTGTTTCTTAGAATTGAGTAATATTCCATTGTGAGCATATACCAAATTTTAATTATCCACTCATGAGTTGACGGGCGCTTGGGTTTCTTCCATGACCATGCAATAGTGAGTTGCGCTGCTATAAACATTCAGGTGCAGATGTCTTTGTCATAGAAGGTCATATGCTCTTTTGGGTAGATGCCCAACAATGCTATTGCTGGGTCGAATGGTATTTCTATTTCTAGCTGTTTGAGATATCTCCAAATTCTTTTCCACAAAGGTTGCACTAATTTGCAGTCCCACCAGCAGTGTAAGAGTGTCTCTCCACATCCTGGCCAGCATTTGTTGTTTTGGGATTTCTTGATACAGGCCATTCTTACTGGGGTTAGGTGGTATCTCATTGTGGTTTTGATTTGCATTTCTCTGATGATTAGAGATGTTAAGCATTTTTTTATATGTTTGATGGCCATTATTCTGTCTTCTTTGGAGAAGTTTCTGTTCATTTCCATTGCCCATTTCTTGATGGTTCTACATAGATTCTTGTTATTAGACCTTTATCAGAAATATAGAGAGCAAATATTTTCTCCCACTCTGTGGGTTGTCTATTTGCTCTAATGATAGTTTCCTTGGCTGTGCAGAAACTTTTTAATTTGATCAGATCCCATTTGTATTTTTGATGCTGTGGTGATTGCCTTGGGAGTCTTCCTCAAGAATTCTTTGCTCAGACCAATTCAGCCTCTTTTTAATGTGAAGAACACGTTTAGGAGATTCTAATCTCCGCAGTTTTGCTTTTAATAAAGGATGTGAAAGACTGGAAAGAAACAATGGAACCCTTTGTTGTGTGGATGTTGTTCCCTCAACCCACTTCTCCCACTCTTGGCACCTGGATTGTTTTGTTGTTTTACCATAGTCTAGTGTTTGAAAAGCCACATATACTTCACTGCATGCCTCTCTTTGGGGAGCAGCCATTCGCTCAGCCCAAGCCTTCCGTCACAGTAACAGCTGTTTCACGACCACTTACAAAGATCCAATACCTAGGCACAAACACCCTGTGCTGATTGCCCCATCATTTGTAGACTGCAGATACAGACACCATTTAAAAAAGAGTAATGGTTGTCTCAGGCAAAATTGTTGTTTCTTTGAGTTGTGACAATGAGACAAAGAGGGACAGTTTCTTTCTAATTGAGTATGGACTCTTTGGAAGAAAAAAACAAAATAAAACTTTCTTAATGTAATTACTTTTTGATTTACAAGTAAGTTTCTTGCAATTATTTCTCATACACATGCTGCTCTACTTACTGAATTTCAGTTCTTTGTGATTATTTTATTTCTTAATAAAAGAACATATGAATAATTCCTGACTTCATCTTCTTCAAACTTATTTTCTAGGCCATACTTAAAAAGTTCTGACTTATCAACATAATAAAATAATTTTTGATACAGACAAAACTATTTTCTCTATTTAGTATATCCTCAGATGGCTTGGTTTTTGTTGGTTTCTAATGATCTTTTTTCTCTTTTGTTGTGCTACAGTTTACAAATGATTAAGATTAACTTTCAAAAGCAATTGTGCTTCCTGGCTGAAAAGTTTTTCTTTGATGGCAGTCAGTTATTTATCTTGAATGGGGCATTTATTCGGATTGTTTTAAAATCGGAACTGTGGGCTGCAGTAAGGTTTCTGTACAGCAATGTTATTGACATTTTAGGTGGGATAATTCTTTGTTTTGAGGAGTTGTCCCAAGCACTGTAGAATGTTTGGCAGCATCACTCAATTCTACAACTAAATACCAGTAGTACATGACAATCACCCATTCATGGCAATCAGAATTGTCACCAGACATTGGCAAATGTCCCATGTGGGGTAATACCACCCCAGGTTGAAAATCATTGGACTATAGCATTCTTTTCTCTGTTTTCATGTGGCAATTCTGTTTTGAAAGCAAACTCCCATCTGTGGGTCTATAGAGTCTGCTATTATGTTGCTTTTTTCCCTACCATTATATTCCTCAATTGTGACATCCAGTGCTCCTAAATTGGCTTCCAGCATCCGTCTTTGCCCCTTGCTTGCTCTTTTTCTTTCCCATTAACCCTGTAATTATATACATTTCATGAACCTAGTGTCAGATGAGTTAAGTGGCAGGAGTTATACACCTTACACTCTTAGAGGTTATGAAAATTACAGAAACTACAACTCTATACATCATGTTATAACTTATTAACATATATATCCATTTCTATATCTCATAAATGTAAATATATTTATAGAATTTGTGAGAAAAATTTTATTATCAATAAAATGCAGTAAAACAAAAAATGATACATTGCCCAATAGCAATGACTTCCAGGTCCAAGTACTTTTCCAGTTTCACAATTAAATTGATTGTTTTACCAGAAGACACTAAACCTTCCAAGAAGCTCAGCCCATGTTAAATCTTCCATATCAGTAATAATCTTTATTAAACCCAGAAAGCTACATGTACCCAGGTAGAAAAAATTCAAAGCAATATCTCAATGGATTTTTTTTTCTTTTCTTTTTTCCCCGGCATATTATGGGGGTGCAAACATTAAGGTTACATACATTGCCTTGTCTCCCCTCATCCCTAGAGTCAGAGCTTCAAGCGTGACCATCCCCCAGACAGTGCGCATCACACTCACTATGTATGTATATACTCATCCCCTCCTTCCCCCCTCCCACCTGCCCCATACCTGACAAATGTTTGTTTTTCTTTTTTTATTAACATTTTGGTTACATTTTATATCTTTGCCTCTCCCTAGCAAGGGTTAGAGGTATGCCCTTCCCCTCCACAATGTTCACCACATCCCTCAGATGTGGGACAACCCTCCCACCTCTGAACCCCTGGTGAGCACCACCACCCTTTGAGCACCATAGTGTTAATCAGTCAGCACCCAAAACAATAAATGTTGGTGTGGATGTGGAGAGATAGGAACACTCCTACATTACTAGTGGGGCTGGAAACTAGTGACACCTCTATGGAAAGCAATATGGAGATACCTTAGAGCGATACAAGTTGATCTACCATTTGATCCAGCAATCCCATTACTGGGTATCTACCCAAAAGAACAAAAGTCACTCTATGAAAAAGGCATCTGCACTCAAATGTTTATAGCAGTACAATTCACAATTGCAAAGATGTGGAAACAACCGAAGTGCCCATCAATACATGAGTGGATTCATAAAATGTGGTATATGTACACCATGGAGTACTATTTAGCCATAAGAAACAACAGTGATATAGCACCTATTCTATATTCCTGGCTAGAGCTGGAACCCATTCTATTAAGTGAAGTATCTCAAGAATGGAAAAACAAGCACCACATGTACTCACCAGCAAATTGGTATTAACTGATCAACACCTAAGTGAACATAAAGGAATAACATTTATTGGGTGTCGGGCAGGTGGGGGGAGGGGACGTGTATATACATACATAATGAGTGCAATGCGCACCGACTGGGGGATGGACACACTTGAGGGTCTGTCTCGAGAGGGGACAGGGGGCAAGGGCAATATATCTAAACTTAACATTTGTACCCCCACAATATGCTGGAAAAAAATCATTCAGTACCAATTTGATGGCACATATATGTAGAGCCCTAACCTAAGTGTCTGTCAATTCATGAATGGATTATTAAAATTTGGTATATGTTTACAATGGAATATTACTCAATTCTAAAAAATGGCAGTGAGCTAGCATTACTTATATTATCCTGGATTGAGCTTAATCCCATTATTCAAAGTGAGGTGACATAAGATCAATGGATTTTTATAAGTGTCAGTTTCATTTCTTCATCTGTAAAATTTCAGTATTTATCATAAGAATTACATAAGGAAATACATATTAACCAGTTAAAATAGTACCTGGAAGATAGTGAACACATAATAATCTTTGACAATTTCTCCTAATCCAATTAATTGAAATGTTGCTAATAGGTTAATAACAACCAAAACTTTTCCTGTAGCTCAGAACATTCTGTAGAACACTGGCGTATATGTCTGATGGCCTGGTAGGCATCTCATTATTTATTCACTTATTCCTTCAAGCATTATTCTACATTTGAGTGTCTTTAAGACATTTTGGATATAACATATCTCATAATAAACTTAAAGTCTAATTAAGTTCTATTTTTCCCTTTGCATTCTTTGGATAGACCTCCCTATTTTTATATCTAAATGGGTTTGAATTTTTTTTTTAAATCCATCTCCTTGATTTTATTCCACTTTTCCCTATTCTTCAGAAAACATGACCCTTTCTGCCTTAGAACATGGCTAGCCTGGATTTCTAAAATATCTCCTAACTCATTTTCCTGCTCTGATACGATCGCTGTATACACAGAGATCTTTCTAAAAGAAATAATCTGATGAAGTAATTTCTTACTTAAAATCTTTCAATAGCTTTCAGGACAATTTAAGATAAAATCTAAGGTCCTTAGTATGCCAGAGAAAGTTCTTTATAAACTGTCTTCTATTCGGCAACCTTATCTTTTATCCGTCTTCACCTTGAGTCCCCTGGTAGGGTTATACTGAAACAATTGAGGCTGTGTGGTGCTCCAGTGGCCCTAATTCCAACTCGTTCACCCCTCCATCTGGTTGGGTTGCCTGGCTGCCCACATCCACTGGACTACTTTCTGTCTGATAGTTGGATTAAATATCAATCTCAAATGCTTCCATTCTACCTAGGGCTTATCTCTTTATAATGTTTATTATATTAAATTCTATTGTGCATAGTTGTGCATTTGTCTGATTGTTCCTTAGATGCTCGGCTTCTTAAGAGCAGTGTTATTTGTTTTTTCTATAGCCTCCACCGTCTCACATTTTTTCTAACTGTATCTGGGAAAGGAAATGTCTAAAATAATATTACTGAAAGCCATTAAAAGGCATTGCACACAAATCTTCATGAGTATAGTGTAAAGAACAGCAATTTTCTCATTCACAGAAAACTCAGATTTGAATTCCAGCTCTGCTACATTACTTTACTAGCTTGTCTACTTTAATGTTCTATTTGCAAGTTTTATTTGTTTATTTGTAAAGCTGTGACAAATTCTTTTTAGATGAGATTGAGCTTAGAGTAGAACTAAAAAAAAATATGAGGCATATGCTAGGTGTTCAAAAAATGGTATTAATAATAATTGGTTCTATTCCTAATTTTGTCTCAAATTCCAAATAAAAGTTTATATTCCTAAAAAATTAGATTGCAGTGAATTTTCAAAATATATAAGATTAGTTTTAACTAAACTGGTCCTAAATAAAGGAACATATAGTTTTAAAAGTGTCTTAGAAAGAAATGACAAGAAAAAAGGTGGGTTCCAAGCAATAAAGAACAACTAAAAATAGGCAACATGTTCACTTTACTGCACCTAATACAAGCTCTTCATTAACTGATGACAATAATAATGCCAAATAAAAGAATAAAGGAGGACATTCAAAATAATCAGGAAGATTATTAGAATAGCAAATTTATATCTAAAATCATAATTAGGAAACCATAGTCTACGTTTATAATGTCCGTGGAAATATTAGCCAACAAAAGAACATGTGTACAATTTAAAAATGAATAAATATACATATATTTAGTGCACCTGCTAAAAGCTTTTTATTATGAGGGAATGTGATTAAGACAAATTGTAGAGCACTGAGATACATGGGGTAGCATCTGAAAGTCATCAGCAATATTTTACACAACACATAACAAGGAAATAAACCTCCTGCATTTGATCAACACTCACTTTTTACAAAGCATATACTTTGAATGAGTTCATAGACATAAAATCAAAAGAACAATTAAGAATAATCCAGCAGATAAATTCAGACATTGCAGAGCAGCTGGCTGGGTAAAGAACAACATGAGGCACTAGTAAAAGCATTCGGATTGAACAGGAGATGCTATTTCTGCAGCCACATTTCAGGAAGAAGAATTAGAGATGATCATCAGAATGTAGTGCAAGTCTGGATTCTGTCATATAGTGATATTAAGAACTAAAGATTTTTAATAAATTATTTTCTATCACTCTCAATGAAATCCTTCTGTTGGTTTCATCAAGTGCTTAAATTGAAGAACCCTCCAGATGAACTGTTAAAGGCAAACATTTGGACATCATGATCAGAGTCAAGATCCTCGTGTCAAAATTATGGCAAAATACAGAAAGCAGAAGGATTTCCAGAATTCACACCTAACAAGTTGTATTTTTACTAAATCACTTTACAAAACATGAACTTGATGATGAATAGATTCATAGAGCAGTATAAACAACATTTAAGTGACTGAATGAATTATTAACATATTAATAATTATGTTTGCCTTTAATTTCAGTGTTTTATATTTTTATCTATGCAAGGCTAGAATCCTAGGTGAATTTAATCATTTCAAGTATTTTTCCACAACTGTAGCATATTATCTAATTTATTATATGGAAGAGACTTGGCATATTTATTTTCCACAAAACATCTAAAAGTTTCAATAGTCTTTTTTTATATTTTCAAGAAAATGTTAGAATATAAAGTATATATAGGTCCAAATTTTCAGTATTCTATTTAGCAATTATATTTCAAGAAATCGTGTGTGATGTTGCAGAAATCTCATAGGGATATTGGATGAACATGCCTATGTTCATCTCCTTTCCCTATCTAGAGGTGAAATTTATTTTCTCCACCCTTTAAATTCTGGCTTGTGTTCTATATAGATTCTAGTTATCAGCCCTTTATTGGATGTGTAATATGAAAATATTTTTGTGTAGTATGAAAATATTCTCCCATTCTGTAGGTCGTCTGCTCTCATGATAGTTTCCTTGGCTGTGCAGAAGCTTTTGGATTTGATTAGGTCTCATTTATTTATTTTTGTTGTTGCTGTGATTGCCTTGGGGTCTTCATAAATTCTTTGTCTAGGCTGATGTCTATAAGAGTTTTTCCAACATTTTCTTCTAGAATTCTTATAGTTTCATGCCTTAGGTTTAAGTCTGTTATCCACCGTGAGTTGATTTTTGTGAGAAGTGAGAGGTGCAGATCCTGTTTCAGTCTTCTACATGTAGCTATCCAATTTTCCCAGCACCATTTACTGAATAAGTATTCTTTTCCCCAGTGTCTGTTCTGTCTTCTTTGCCAAAGATCAGATGGCTGTATGACGGTGGTTTTATATTTGAGTTCCATTAAGTACTACTCAGCCACAAAAAACAATGGTGATCTAGCACCTCTTGTTAACACAAGAGGTGGATAGAGCTAGAGCCTATTTTACTAAGCGAAGTATCATAAGAATGGAAAAACAGGCACCCCATGTACTCACCACCAAATTAGTATTAACTGATCACCACTTATGTGCGTGCACATACAGTAATAACATTCACTGGGTGTCAGGCAGGTGGGAGGGGAGAGGGGGGTATGGGTATATTCACACCTATGGGTGTGGTGGGCACTGTCTGGGGGATGTACATGCTTGAAGCTCTGACTCTGGCAGGGCAAAGGCAATATATGTAACCTAAACATCTGTACCCCCATAATATGCTGAAATTAAAAGAAAAAATTCTGGCCTGTTTATATGACTTGTTTTGACCAATGAGAAATTAGCAAATGTGATGGAAGCAGACACTTAAAACGTACTTGTGCACTGAAACTATTCTCTTGCTGTTCTTAGATCCCCAAGACTACAAAGTGAAAATTGCCAAACTAATCTACAAGTTTGAATAAAGAACCATATGAAGGAGAATCAAGATGCCCATCTATCAGTTGCTGGGCAGAGTGAGAACATCCTAGATCATGCAGACACCAGCCACCTACCAGCTGAACATGGAGACATGAGACAAGACAGCAGAAATCATTTAAGCTGACCAAGGTCAGAAGAAACACACAGTTAATCCAGAGAATACCGCGGCCCACAAATATCTGTGTGCGCGTATGTGCTTTTCAAAACCAGTAACATCGGGGGTGGTTTGTTATGCAAATATTGTTACCTTACAGGACAAATCATCTCCTAGGTCAAAAACAAAACACCTTGAAGTATGAATTCGGTTCTGACAAAAAATTTCTTTAATATAACATGTAACAAAATTAAACTAATGATGTAATCACATTTGAGATGGAAGATAAATCACCAAGATTCATATTACTCATTCTTATCATTATGTTTGACAATACATATCCCATATTTTTCCATTACAGTGTTGTGGAGAATAGTTTCACCATCCTAAAAGTCTTCTGTGCTTCCTTGTTCATTTTTCCCACCAGGCAAGCACTGATATTTTTACTGTCTCCATAGTTGTGACTTTTAAAGGAAATAATATCATTGGAATCATACCCCAAATAAACTTTTTAGACTGGCTTGTTTTATTCAGCAATATACACTTAAGATTTCTCCATTCGTTTTGTGGCTCAATAGTTCATTGCTTTTTTATTTTTTTTTAATAGATTTTATTTTTCAGAGAAGTTTTAGGTTTCCAGAAAAATCGAGCAAAAAGTACAGATAGTTCCCATATATTCCATGTACTTCACCTGCACACATTAGTGTGATGCATTTGTTAAAACTGATGAACCAGTACTGAAACATTATTATTAACTGAAGTCTCTAGTTTTCATTTAGGGTTCACTCTTTACGTTATGCAGTTATATGGGTTTTGACAGATGCATAATGTAATCTATCCACCATTACAGTATCATACAAAATAGTTTCTTTTGCCTAAAAATCCCTATATTTCACCTATTCTTTCTCCATTTTCCTGCCAAACCGCTAGCAACCACTGATTTTTTAATGTACCTGTAGTTTTAGCTTTTACATAATGTCATATGTTTGGAATCACATAGCCTGTACCCTTTTCAGGCTGTCATCTTTTACTTAGCAATATGCACTTAAGGTTCCTCCATGTGTTTTCATGGCTGGATAGCTCATTTCTTTTTTTCCCACCTGTAAATAATGTTTTGTTGTATGGATATAAACAGTTTGTTTAACCATTCACCAATTGAAGAGCATCTTGCTTCCAATTTTTGTCAGTTATGAACAAAATTATGAATTATGAATCTATAAACATTTATATGCAGGATTTTATGATGACATAAATTTTCAATTCATTTGGGTAAATACCAAGGAGCACAATTGCTGGATTGTATGGTAAGACTATGATTTGTTTTGTAAAAAGCTGCCAAGCTGTCTTCCTAAGTGACTGTACTATTTTGCATTCTCAACAGCAAAAATGAATATTCCTGTTATTTCAAATGCTCACCAGAATTTGGTATTGTCAGGTTTTTTTTTATTTTAGTTATGCTAATAGGTACGAAGTTGGGTCTCAATGTTGTTTTTATTTGCAATCCTCTAATGAGCTTTGATACTGAGTATCTTTTCATATGCTTATTTACCATCTGTATATCTTCTTTGATGAGTTGTCTGTTCATCACTTTTGCTAACATTTTACTTGTTTTCTTTTTTATTGTTAAATTTTTGGATTCTTTGTGTATTTTGGATATCAGTCCTTATTTAGATATATGTTTAGTAAATACCCTCTCACATTCTTTGGCTTGCCTTTTCAGTCTTGTGGTAGTGTCTTTTACAAAGTTGTTTTTAATTTTAATAAATTCAATATATCAATATTTTCTTTAATGGATTATGCTTTTGGTGTTCCATCTAAAAATTCATTGCCAAATTCTAGGATACATAGATTTTCTCCTATGTTATTTTTTAGAGGCTTTATAGTTTTACATTTTACATTCAGGTCCATAATCAATTTTGAGTTAACTTTCTGGAAAACATACAAGATCCATGTCCAGATTCTCATTTATTCTTATTTTTACTTACTTATTTTTTTGGCATGTGCACATCCAGTTGTTCCAGTACCACTTATTGAAAAGTCTATCATTTATTCATTTAATTGCCTTTGCAACATTGATTGGCTGATTATATTTGTATGGGTCTATTTCAGGACTCTATTCTGTTCCATTGAGTGATGTGTCTATTCTTTCACCAATACACACTATCTTGATTAATATAGCTTTGTTAGAAGTCTTGATGTTGGATAGTATCAGTCCTCCAACTTTGTTCTTCTTCAAAATCACAATAGCTATTCTGGAACTTTTGCCTTTTCATACACAGTTTAGAATCAGTTTGTTAATATACTCAAAATAGCCTGTAGGTATTGTGACTGGGACTGCATTTAATATATAAGATAATTTGGAAAGAATTGACATCTTAACAATATGAAGGCTTGCAACTCCTGAACATGGGAATATCTTTTCATTTATTTAGATATTCCTTGATTTCTTTTATCATCAGAATTTTGCAGTTTTCTGCATGTAGGTCCTAGATGTTTTGTTATTTTTTTTTCAGATTTATACCAAAGTATTTTATTTTCTGATGCTAATATAAGTGGTATTTTGCTATTAATTTATCTTTCAATTGTTTATTGCTGGTGCATTGACAAAACCATTGGGTTTCATATATTAATGTTGCATTCTGCAGCATTACTATATTTGCTTTGCTTCTTAATTCCAGGAATTTTTGTCTATTCTTTGAGACTTTTTTATGAGACAATCATGTTATATGTGAACAAAGACAGTTTTATTTCTCAATTTCTAATATGTATACCCTTTCTTTTTCTGCCTTAATGCACTAACTAGGACTTCTAGTATAAGGGTGAACAGGAGTAGTGAGAGAGCACATCCTTGCCTTCTTCCCAGTGTTAGTGAGAAAGCATTCCCTTTCTCACCATTAAGGATGACATTAGCTGTAGGTGTTTTGCAGATGTTCTTTGTCAGATTAAGAAATGTCACTTCTATTTATAGTTTGCTCAGTGTTCTTATCATGAATGAGTGTTGGATTTTGTACAATAATTTTGTATGAAAATTTTCAATTGATATGATCATGTGGTTTAGATTTTTTTAGCTTGATGAGGTGGTAGATTACATCAGTTTATTTTCAAATGCTGAAACAGCATTGTATACCTTAAATAGATCCCACTTGATCGGGATGTATAATTTTTTATACACTTTCATATTTGATTTGTTAGTATTTTTCTGAGAATTTTTACCTTTATGTTTTTGAAAAATATTGTCTGTAGTTAGTCTTTATTATGATGTCTTTAATTTTGGTATCAGGATAACGTTGATAATGTTGATCCTTGTTATACCTGATAATTTTCCTTGTTCTTTATGTATTTTGTTCAACTTTCTTCTTCCTTGCATGTTTTCTGAGGAGCAATGATGTAATTCTTATCCTTGTTCCACCTTCCCTCTCCACCTCCCCTCCACCCTTGCCTCAGCTTCTTTGAAGATCTATGTTTTCTTTTTTGCTTTTTAAGTGGTATATACTTAGGTATATATTTATTTGATTATTTTCTCTGATTGGTGTTGGAAAATTATTGGTTATTGTTGCTTCAATATTTCTTTTGCTCTTTTCTTTCTTCTGCCAGTAATGCATGTGAGCTCTAGATATTTTGAAATTATCCCATAGTTCTTGGATATTCCATTCTGTGTTCTTATTCTTATTTCTCTTTGCATTTTAGTTTGTAAAGTTTATATTGACAAACCTTCAAGCCCCACGAGCCATTCCTCAGTTGTGTCCAATTTTCTTATAAGCCATCAAAATCTTTCCTTATTTCTGTTGCCAAGGCTCGTGAACAAAATAAAGGTCTCAGCAGCAGCCTCAGAAGTAGAAGTTATCCTTTGACCTTCTCCTGCCCACCTGTCTCTTATAAACAAATCTGCCCAATTTCATCCTACCCCAAGGCTAGCCATAAAAACTAGAATTCCTCTTCCCCAAAGAGGGTCATAGAAACCAGAACTTCTTTTCCCCACAGCCAGCCATAAAACCTAAAAATATTACTCTAACATTCCTCAGCCTTTCTGCATAAAAACGGGCCACAATGAAATTATCTGACCTACCTTATTTGATTATAGGGCATAAGAACACTGTTCCAGAGAGGGTCCCACACTCAGAAGAAAGAAATGCATGCTCAGAGAGGTCAAGAAGAATCTAGACAGACAGGCCTTCCTGGTTTTCCCCACTGAGTCTATTTAGCATTAGATCATTCTTTTTTGGTCCAATCATATTTCTACACAACTATCCATACTTTGTTAAAATTCAGCTTAAAAATAGACAATTTCCCTTGTATCTTTGGGTCTTCCTTCTAAAGGCTCCTGTGTATACATATTAAATAAATTTGTGTGCCCTTTCTCCAATTACTCTGCTATTTTTGTGAGTTGATTTTTCAGCAAACCTTCAGAGAGCAAAGGGGAATTTTGCATTGGCCTCTACACTGCCACAGTATTTTTTATTTCTAGCATTTCCTATTGACTATTGCCGAATTTCCATCTCTTTTTTACATTATCCATGTGTTACTCAATTCCATTAAAGTCCTTAACATATATAAATTGCTTATTTAATAATTTAAAAATTTGTGTCCGGCTCTAATTATTCCTTTGTCTCTTTAGACTAGGTTTTTTTCTTGTCTTTTAACATGACTTGTACTTTTTTATTAAAAGCCACGCATGCTGATGTATCTGATAATAGGTAGTGAGTAAATAGGCCTTTTATTGTGAAGTTTATGTAAATGTGGCTAAGAGATGGGCTATCTTCTAGTGTCCTTGTTTTTCTCCTCTTTTGTCTTTGGGTTTCTTTAAGACTCTTTTTTCAGTAGCTTTTTTCTTGCAAGTCTTTCAGCTGTAATCGATTGTTGTTATACAGGAGTCTCACTGATGTGATAGTTAGATGGGACTCAGGAAAGTTTTCCATTATCTTATTAAATTTTATTCTTTTTGTAGTCTGAGTCCCTGGCCTTTGGACGAGTTTCTTAGCTATTTTTTTCTTCCCTTAGGTGAAATGGGAAAACTAGAGGGAGTTGAGGTTGGCTAAATGCCCTCCCTTAGGTCAGATAAAGCTTAGTAAAAACTTTTCCTTGGAAGAGTAGGCTTTTCTTACGGAGAACACTCCGGACATTTTCAAAATGATAACTTTCCCCCTACCAGAAACATGAGCAGCTTTTTCTAGGACCTTCTCCATGAAAATATGGTGGGTCTTTAAGAAGTAAAATTTGTGAAAATGTTGGGGCCCCACCTAAGTGTAAACCCACAGGAGTTTCTCACTCTCAAGCTAATCTAAACTCAGCCTCCAGCAATTCATCAAAATTACTTTTTAATTGTTTCCTCCAGTTTACAGGTCCAGCAGTTTCTGCTCTAACAAAGTTGTAAGTGGATCTTGCTGGGATTCTCTGTATTCACCTGGAAACTCTCCAGAGTTCCCAGTGGCAGTTTGCCCTGTGACCTCAATTTTGTGACAGGTCGAAGGCAAGTCATTGATTTTTTAGGTTGCTGAGCAATTTTTCTTGCTATAAGAGTGACAACTTACAAGCTTTTTACATGTGCAAGCTGAAATTGGAGTTCTCATTCAGTGCATTTTATTATGTGAATTTGCATGAGGAAAGTAAGTTAAAAATTCAGAAAATCTTAATGGTTTGGGTAAGGTTTCCATTTTCTAGAGGTAGCTTTTAAAAAAATGTTTATTTTATTATGAGTGAGGGGTACAGATTAATAGTTCAGTGTCTGACCGTCTATCTTTGTCCTAGAGATTTCACGATCAAGTATGCACTTCCGAAGTTCCCTGCTACTTGCTATTGTGACTGACCACATTTTGCCTCTAAATTTAGAAACTACTACTGGTTCTCAGAAATCCTTTTCGGTGGAAAGCTCATCATTCATCTACTTTCCCTGCTTAAACAGTCACTAAAGTACTTTTCTGAGAAATTTGTGTTTCTTTCTTCCACGTATATATCAATGTCTTTTTGATTAAAATGTTTTCTGTGGCTTCTCGTGGGCCATAGTTAAGTGTTGGCAGGGAAAGTTACACATGATACATCTGCTGTAATATTTTTTTACTCTTCAAATCACATGAAAATTTTCTAGCATTTGAGTTTCATTTAGCACAGTCACCAATGAATGCAAGTTTTAGTAAAGTAACAACTAACGAATCAATTACTTTCTTTTTATTTTATTTTTTTTATTTTTTTTTTTTTTTGAGACAGAGTCTCACTTTGTTGCCCAGGCTAGAGTGAGTGCCGTGCCATCAGCCTAGCTCACAGCAACCTCAAACTCCTGGGCTCAAGCAATCCTACTGCCTCAGCCTCCCGAGTAGCTGGGACTACAGGCATGTGCCACCATGCCCGGCTAATTTTTTACATATATAAATCAGTTGGCCAATTAATTTCTTTCTATTTAAAGTAGAGACGGGGTCTTGCTCAGGCTGGTTTTGAACTCCTGACCTTGAGCAATCCGCCCGCCTCAGCCTCCCAGAGAGCTAGGATTACAGGCGTGAGCCACCGCGCCCGGCTTCAATTACTTTCTTTACATCTTTGTGTTAAGACATTGGATTTAGAATCTCTAGTATTTGCATTCATATCGATAACTTCAATCACATCTGAATTCTGTCTTCCTCTTGGATCTCACTTCCTCAGAATCTATTGCCACATTCCACTGTTTTACGGCTGATTAGAAAAATCTTGTAAGAGTGTATATTGCTGTGAAAAACATTTCTTGATTATCATTTTTAAGTGTTCCCTCTCCTACACTATATTCATTCCAGTATTTGACTCTGTTTGAAAGTCCAGCCAGGTTACACGTTGAGGTGGGACAGAAGAAGAACAGGATTTCCCTTGCAGATAGTTGTCTCAGGAGAGTTTTTCACATGGTCTTAAAGCAAGGCAGGGACCGTTTCACTGCACAGAGCAGGGGTCACTTAGGCTCAACGAAATTTGTGCATTCAGGGAAATTTAAGTCATCTGAATTTTCCCATATGTCTTTCTTTCATTCCATAGAATCCATAGCATTATATTCTTCCTCAAGAATGCCTTAATTTTCCTTTAAGGAATCTGGTAGGTGTTTAAATAAAAAGTAAATTAAAATCTGGGAATTGTTGAGTTTAACTTTTGTCTATATCAATACTCTGGCAGCAAATATTAAGAGATTCTTTAGAATTCTTATCCTAATTTCATGATTCTCAGATTACACCTTGATCTGAGACTTAAGTATTTTGATTGTATTGTTATTTTTTTATGCCTTCCTGCACAATTAAAAGCACAAAGCAATCACATACTCTAATTTATTTTAATAACCTCTTGATCCCTTCATAGCCTTGTTTTCAACAACTATTTTATTCAAAGGAGTTACAGGAAATGTATCTATTTATTTTGCCACTGGATGTCATATGTTAAAGTCTCATACTGGCACCCATACTAGCTACATTGTTACTTTTCACAGGATCAGCTTGACCAGCTCAACCACCCATTTCATTGAAATTCTGTTGTCTAAAATCTCTTATAGTCCTATTAACACTTATTATGTTCTGCAACCATAATTGTATAAAAAAAGTTACTCTGTCTTGTTTATGAAATACTGGGTCTATTAAGGTATATTAGAAAGAGCTTGATACACAGAAAGTATCCGAATAAATCTCAAGTAAACTTGAGTCTTCTCCTCCAGAAACACTGCCCCAAGTTCAGCCACAGATCCGGCCTCTTAAGGAAACTTTTGATGTTGCTTTTCCCACAAAATGAAATGTGTTCACCTTTATGAAACCACTTTCTGTACCAATGGATGCACCAATTCCACTCCTGCCTCAGCAAGAGAATCTCATAACTCCTGATGTTCGTCAAACCCTGTTTTACCAACTGTCCTAGCAACTCAGGAACTGTCGCACAAAGTCCTTGCCACCTGTGGGCCTGATTGGCAGGTAGGTCAGATACCCATATTTTATTTGCTAGGGGTCCTGAGAAATCAATTCTGGTTTCTGTTTGTGAGAGACGGGATTCATGGAAATCTCCCAGTTATGGAAATACTATTCAATAAGCCATGATATATATGACAAATGTCAATTACAGTAACTTTTACCCTCACTCTTCTTGTGTTTATTCATTTTGGTTTTTGAGTCACCTTTGCTTTTGTTCTACTTCTAGGGCAATCTCATCTCACCCCAGGCTTGCACTGTTGACTGCTGTCATGGCTGCTGGCTTCAGCATCTACTGTGTATCTCACTACTGCTGAACGTCTCTCTCTCTCTCTCTCTCTCTCTCTCTCTCTCTCTCTCTCTCTCTCTCTCTCTCTCTCGTAGACCCTAACGTATGATCCCAGTGTAAGTAAACAGGACAACTAAGCAGCTAAGAGTAAATGTGGTATCATGTTTTGTTCATTGTGATTTCAAGCTCTAAATTATGACTGAGAGTTTGATAATTTTTGGTTTTGAAAATTATCCCCCTTTAAAAAAGGATTTTGGCTTTGGGCTAGAATGAATGGTGTGAGGAAAGTAACGGCATCAACAAAGACCCTAGCTCCAGGATGCTGGCGTTGGTCTCCACTTTTGTGGGCAGTGGGCTGGCCACACCTCTTATTGAAAGAGGTGTTCAGGCAGCAGAGCAAGAAAAGAGAGACAACAACAGCAGGAAAGCTCCAGCTGCCAAGAGGAGTGTATAATTATCTCTGCTCTCTAGAGCACAATGTCTTAACTAAAGAGTGTTGAAAAACACACATGCTGGGTCCCACTCTCCAATGTGCTGATTTTATAGGTCTGATTTGGTAGGGCATCTATAATTTATAAACAAACAAACACGCTTCATGTGTTTCTGAAGTATACTTCTTGTTTAAAAATACTGCTCTAATGAAACAGGAGATAGCTTTTTTGTGGAGATAAGAAAGGGATAGTTGATATTTCACATTTGGCTAATGGCCTACGATGAAACACAAGGAGAGTGATGGGTGTGCATGCCTCAGCTGTAATCTCAGAAGATTATGTCGAAGTTGGGGGGAAAGGAATGCAAAGTTGAAAACAATGTTCAGAAAAGAATTACAGCTCTACTGTATTATCCTAGCAATCAGAATACTGAAATGAACATAAAAATATCTGATTCTGACCACAATGAACAGATTGCAATAGTTTTGTATTATTTTCTACTTATATAAGTTTGCTTTACATCGATGCTTCTTTAGCTAAATTCTCTGTATTAAAAGTATTTTGTCATAAAATAGCTAATTAGCCAAAGCTAAAACTTTAGAAGGGAAACAAGTTTTGAGCCATCTTTTCAGAAGATGACTGATTTATGGTATATATTCCTTAGCCATATTGGGTATATACTTCCTATTATTTTGAATGTGAATAATTCTATAAAGTAAAATATGGAAAGGAGCCCACACATGTACACATTTTAATAGAACAAAATATTATTAATAGTATTTTATATTTCATCTTTCTCTTTTTAGTTATCTTCCTTGAGATTTTAAACCCTAAATTCTAAATTAAGAAGCGATTAGACAAACATTGTTTCTCACATACCTCACTCTACTAGTTCTTTTGGAAATGTAAAAGGAGGCGGCCATTTTATTTCTACAGGTATACTTTGCTACATTTTCAGATGTTACTGATTTTTTTCTTTCCTGAAAAAATTAATAGGATCCTTATAGCAGGAAAAACTGTAGGGTTTGAAACCTGAACAACAAAGACTGCAAGGTATAGATCTTAACCTCTGCGTATTGAGGGCAGAGTTAAGTTGATTAGTTATCTATCTCTGATTGTGGGGATTGGTGTTTCTGTTGACCCCTTTTGCTCTGTGCCTTGTGAATGAAGCTGCTGAGTTTTTAATCTCATATGTTCTATCACAGTGTCTGTTAGAGATGTAATCACTCAACTGTCAAATCTATTTTGAAAAGGATTTTGGAGAGAGAATACGACAATTTATTCTTTACTTCTCTAAAATGATCTTTTCTAAAAATCACACTACAAGCATACACAGGGGAGAATGTAATACGATCTCTGACAGCATTAGTTTGCTACCCTTATCCAATAAAGAGATTCTCCTTACAAAGGTTTATCGTATTACCTCATCTCACGGTGGTATTGCGCTCTTTGTAAAAAATATCACCTGCTTGTAGAAATGTAAAGAAAATAATATCCTTGAAGGGTAAACATGTATTCCAGTGTTTTCAGGGCAACATGAGCAATGCAGCCGCGTCTCACGCCGTCACACCATCAGTTACTATCATACACAATACACGAATGCACACATTTCATTGAACCCAATCAGAACGAGAATATCTACTTGTCGCAAAGATTGAATGGCATAGATTTCCATCCAACTCCATCACTGGAGCATCAGGCACCCTAAATTAGCAATGTCATGGCGTGCGGGTGCAGTGAGCAAACATGAAGACCATGAAAGCTAGAAAATTCTAGGTGATTTGCACAGACAGTAAAATCAGATTCAATCTAAGAAACAGTAACAGTGTTATGGTGGTGCTTTTTAAATCACCTAGAAGCACCCTCATGGTTTGAATGTCAGCTAATAATTTAAGATTCTGATTCTTTTGTTCTGAAAGCTTACCGTTCGCCCCACGAGTAAGGGAAGGGTCCCCACACCAATGGTACAATGGATGAGCACACAACTCTGACACCATGTAAAAAGAGAGCAATTATGAGTCACTTACAGCCTGGGAGAGGAAGACAAAGCATGCTCCGGAGGCCACAAAGGGGCTGAACTCAGGAACCGAGTGAAGGGTGGTGGAGGGTTGGGGTGGGGGGGAGGGGACAGGCTTTGTAGTAACAAGAAGATAAGGTGATTCTTTTGATCGCCACAGACTCATCTGACTAATTTTGCTGGCTGGCAGAGAACGTAAGCCCGCTACTCAGGGGTAAGCAGGCCCTGTGCCTGGCCGCCATGATAAGAAGTGTTGTTTGGCCAAAGGACCCTATCCAGGGGGCAGAGTGCAGAACAACTGGTAGTTTGGCCATCGGAAGCTCTCCTGGTTTTCCCAGATGTCAAAGCAGCACTTGATATTGAATTTTAATTTCAGGCCTCAAAGCAGATTTTTGAATAAATTTAGAGTGATTATAATATTCACAGGATTCCTTTCTCATTTTGATAAGCAGATCCCTGGTGAATACCATATGGAATTAAATTAACCAGTGAAGAATGGTAGTTTTTAAAATTTATGCTTATCTGGTTTTGTCATCATGGAAACATTATGTTTTTTCTGAATGAAAATTTAGTTTCACTTGAAACTTCTGTGAAATTCCATGGAAAAAGAGTTGACATTAATACAAAAGTTATGTTATACTATATTCATGCAGCAGACCTGTGAATTTCCTATAAAACAGATTAATAAAGAGAAATTACATGTTTGGGCTTAAAACAGCCAATGGCTTACATCCAACACAAGTGAATTAGGTAATAGCTATTTTTTTCCCCTTGATCTCTCTAGTAGAACAATGCTTAGCACTGTTGAGATAAGACAGACACTTAACCCTGCTCTTTAAAATCATTCTCACTCTGTTTGCTAGTTTAATTAGTATGATTTCTTTATAAGACAATCAGATGCAAAATAGAAAACTTATCTGAAAATCATATATTAAATTTTTATCTAAGATTTTAGAGTAACTCCTCAAAAGTCATTAAAAAAGCAAATATGTTTAGTGAGAACATTTAACATCACCATGATTGATTCACCACAAAATTTTTGCATGTTATACATGAGAAAGTATTCAAGACAGGGGCAGTGGTTCATGGCATTCCACTTTTAAAAATATGCCTTCAATATGCTTTAGGTGTGAAGAGAATTTTACTCAATGTATTCAAGTATACACACCACTGAGCTATATTATAATTTATCAGGAACACATCATTGCAATCTCAAGGAAGTAAAATAGCTTTTCCTTGAAGGTTTATAAAAAATATCTTAGCAATAAAATTTATAGAGTTAAGCACATAAGTGAACTTTCCCCAAATAAACTATTGCCCTTGAAATGAACAACCTGTCCAGTATGCATGGTCTTCCTCCTGAATTATGTTATTTTTAAAATTCTATAGAATGTTGACTGTAAAGGTAACCATGCCCATGTTAAAAAACAAAAACAAAAACAAAACACACACACACACACACACACATACACACACACACACACACCAGTCCTAATGCACTTCAAATGTGGCAGAATTCTTTCTATAATATGGACATGGCAAGAGATGGCCATACTCATGTTACTAGTTTCCTGTGCTATAGTATAAAAAAACCTATAATTTAAAAAGCTTAGAACATGATCTCTATCACTATTCTATTAATGTATAACTAGATATAAAGTTTAAGAACTTACTGTAAAATTGAATTTGTGATATTGTTTCAGTTTCATTTGATTAGTATAAATAATAGAAAATCAAAGTTGAATTTCTTTAAACAATAATAATTTCTCATCAGCTTGTGGAATTGAAATACCCTGAGTTTCATGTAGCTAAAATGCTGAGTTTCAGGCAGGGGTCCTTCAGGCATGGAATACTTTCAGATCTGTTGTCCTCTATGGTCTAGTTTATTCCTTAGGCTTGCTAATGGGAACAGAAATCATGATGATGAGCTTTCTTGAACACTTCCAGAAAAAAGAGAGTTTCTTTCTAAACCATATGGGGGGACCTTGGCCTAAGCTTTACTCTTACTGAGCCAATTTAGCCTATGGGTAGAAGCACTGTGCCAGTCACGCAGGGCAGGAAAAGGTCAGGTATTCACTGATGTAAATCAGAGATTCTTTTCTTACTTAATAACTTTGGCCAGGGGAATGCATTGCCTTGATGGGCTTAGAATAGCATGGAGCCAGTGGTAGGGTCAAAATTGATTAGATAAAATGGAACTTAAATATAACCACAATATCTATGATAACAGTAATGAAACGTTATAAGTGGTATGCCAGAAGTTCTTCAGGAAATGGAAACAATGGTAATTATAATTTTTACCAAATATTACAAAATCGAAAATTATTGTGCATTTGTATAATAGAACTTATACTCTCCATATATTGGAGAAAATAAATTTGTTATAACATGATGTTTTTAATGGATAGCATTTTTAAAAGACAACTTTCTGTTATTCAGAAAATGTATTTTTCACAAGTAAAGAAAATCTTACAGGGATTATTTTTTTATTGTTGATTTTTCCAATGAACTAATACAAGTTGCTATAAAACAATATGGAAAAAATAGAAGTTAGTAAAAATTAAAATTATTATCACAGTTAATTCAGACTCTTAGAGCTCAATTTAATAATATATAGAGTATGTTATTTCAGTCTTTTTTCCTACAAATATAATTATAACATTTTTAAAAAATTTAGAATCACAAGGTATAGCCCTTTTTTTCAGATCATGCTTTCTTCACTCATAATAATAAACCAAAAGTATTTACACTGTCATTAAATATTCTTTCAAAGCCTGTTTAACCAGTACATATTGCAGTCAATGGATTTACCATTGTATTATATACTTACCATTCCCCCTATTGTTTAGTCATCATTTTCACTACTGTGATTAATATTGTGTAGGGACCAAAGGCCCCTCAAATATTTGACAAACTTTAGAGAGCAGAGGTCACTGTCTCTATAAAGATTTGCTGAGAACTCACTGACATGAGGCAGATTGATTACTAGAAGGACACAAATTTAATGTGTATACAGGGGGTCTTCAGAATGAAAACTGAGAGATGCAGGGGAAATTGTCCATTTTTATGCTTAGGTGCAGTGAAATATGGACAGTCGTGTATAAATATGATTGCACAAAAAAGTGTGTGATCTTATGCTAACAAACAGAATGTGGAAATGTAACAAGGCCCATTTGTCTAGTTTCTTCTTGGCCTCTCTGAGCACACATTCCTTGCTTCCGGGTGTGGGGTAGGGCCCTTTCTGGAAGGAGGGTAGTATGACCTAGAGCCAAACAAGGTAGGCCAGATAATTACTTTCTGGCCAATTTTTACATAGAATACTTTTAGGTTTTATGGGTGACTTTGGGAAAAGGAGTTCTAGCTTTTATGAAACATCTTGGGGAAGAGGAATTCTAGTTTCTACACCTAACCTCAGGGAAGGATGGGACTGAGAGGCAGGAGGATGAGGGAGGATCAGAGAAGAATTTCTGCTTCCAAGACCTTCATTTCAGGACACCGTTTTCTGAGCCCCATCAACTGCAATGGACATCCTTAGTCATAAACCTTCGTTCATGCTCTTGACTATTCACTTTAGGATATGTTTTTCTTTAAAAATACCATTACTATTTATAGGAATATATCTTTCCAGTTTTGCTTTTAGGCTGAATGCTTTGCAGCTTAATGAGAATCTCATTGAGACATGAATACTTTAACTACCTTCTTCTTATCCCTTTTGATTCTGATCTATAATAATTTCATAATTTCACCTCTTGGATATGATAAATGCTAACTTGCAAATGCTTATAATTTTCTGTGCTTCTGAGGTTAAAAATTAATGGCAATAATCTCATAAATGTCAAACATTTGCCATAGAACCTACTGAATTAAAGGGAATGTCAAGGTAGGAGAATGGAAGATGGCGGCATTGGGAGGAAATTTGATAATGTTCTAGAGTGTTCTGGAGTATTTTAACTTTACATTGAGTATCACTGGTTCAAATCAATAGTTGGGTTTTATATTTCTATAGTTTTCTTCTACATATAAGTCTAACCATATTATTTTTTATAACAAGGGTATATTCTACAAGCATCCTAGTTTTGAAAACACATTTTATAATATGTCAGAGTTTAAGCTTTTAAAATGTTACATAAAAAAGTGAAAGCTTGTGATGAACAAACCAGAAATGATTCAAAAATGGAAAACTTATTTTATTTAACAAAATGATATCATTAGTTACATTCTTATTCTATATGCCTCAGAAGAAATATGTATATACTGTGCTGGAACATAAGAAAAGATTTTGTTTACATTTTGAATACAAATTCCAGTCCAGCTCTTTATCAGGTGGGATTTAATATTCCATTCATTCCATGGTTTTGGATAAAGCAGTATAGTTTTATTCTTCTGCCTCTTTCAGTATCAAAATAGGCTGAGAGAATAAATAAAATACTTTGTTAAATTTCAAGAGAAAATTCAATATCTATTGTCATTTTGAATGGCAAGACATTTATCTTACAAGTTCATATGGTGAAGTGAAAATGGAAAGCAAGCCTGGTTACCAAATATGGATTCGTCAATTGTGAAAAAGATACCCCCAAAATATAAAGAAAAATAATTGTAATTATCTGTGTTCAATATGAAAATTAATCTGTCCAAATTGCTTTTTTTGTTTCCCCAGCCTCCTGTCCTTCTATCTGAATGAAGCAGGTACTTATAATTACATGCAGTGGTGCACAGGGTCCTCCTTTCTCCCTGATACCGAGCTTTAATGAATTTCATTATTCTTTTTTAATTTACACACTCTTGCAGAATAAAGATTCCCAAATCATTAACTAATTTGATATGTCTGAAATACCAATTCAATTGTCTGGTCCCCTGAGATTTTCAAATATCTTGTTCAAACTCCTCTTAACTTAGTTTCTTAATTAGATACACCATGATGGATGGGCTTTTATATCACAGTCTCAAAGGGACAGTGAATCAGCCTAATTTTTACGACAATTTAGGAGACTTAGATTAAAAGTCATTTAAAACAATCAAGTCAGAGTTTGTGAAGAAATATTCAGGGTCTCATGAATATGTGTTAAAATTATATATGATAAATGATCATATTCTTAGTGAATAATAAATATTGCCTAATGAAATTTAAAAATATGTGTTATTTTGTTATAAGAAAATATTATTGTACAAAGATATCAGGTCTATAGAGAAAATAATTAAGACATTAAGAATGATAAACAATACTGTAAAAAATTTTGAGATTTTCAAAGGATTTATTTTTCTCTTAGACTTTAGAGGGGCTAAAAAGAATATCATTTTTTTCAATATTATTCCTTCTATTTTGACATTTACTTTTGTGTACAATGAATATAAAATAATATGTCCATGTTAAAAAATAAGACTGAACAAGAACTTTGCATGTTTTGCTAAAAGTTGTGTATATTTTATAATATTATATGTATTATTTTTATAATATTATCATATGTATGATTTTGATGCTATGATGTTCAATGCAAAATATTAGAACTCTATTTTATAGCTCATGTTTTATAGAATGTGATTTACATATTGCAGGAATTTTATGTATTTTTAAAACTTTATTTTTGTTAATAAACTTAGTTCCCTGAGAGGAAAACAAGCAGCTATATATAATGTCACTTTCTGCAAACTAATGAATAAAATGCACTTGAATGTTATAGTACTGATAATTTTAGAGGGATATTACAAATATTAATTTTGTCATTTTATACGGGCCTGGCAAGGAGTAGGTGCTCAATATTCATGTGCTAAATAAAAGAATTCTAAAGTACATTTTCATCATGAGGTTATCCACTAAATTATTCATATTTCCAGCCTGGCAAGGAATTGTGCTGGCAGTGAAGTGATGCATTTATATTTAAAAAGGCAGAATGATTAAAAACACAAAATTAATTAAACATTAATATTCTCACACATTTTTATTTGCTGTAATATAACAACTTATAAACTAATTTTTATACTATGCACGATTTCGTATGTAACTCCAGTATGAAATAATCCGTGTTAGGTGATGCCTCAAGACAAAGTGTTGGCTTTTATAAAAAAGGCAATAAACTCATATGCATTAGTTTAAAACAACTGGGGTTTGGAATTTCTAAAATGACCTGTTAGAATATCTTGGATGAAATAGGATGATAAGGTAGCAAGAACATCAAACTGGAATCAGGACTTGGGGTTAAGGTTTCTCCTGTTATTAACTTTATACAGTAATTTCCACTTTGGGGACATCTGCTTCTTTATCTGTAATCTAAGAAGACTTAGAAAGGTCCTTTTCATCTGTAAAATTTAATGAGTCTGAAATTTTCCTTTTGTGGTTTAAATATTATAATTTTATAGTAATTACATATATATGAAATATGCACATGTACACAGAATATATTATATTACACATACAATACATAGACCATATGATATCCTAAATATATACATACATAAGATATACACAGATTATATACATTTTATATACACATCATACATATGTATGTATACATAGAAATATGTACATTTATATATGCACAAAATATAAGGTACTACATAATTCATAGCTAATTAAAGCATTCATAGTCAGTAAATATTTTCTTAAAATATTACTGTTAAGTTAAAAAGAGAAGATAGGTTAGACTTTCTTGGTAGATCTAGTGATATAGATGTAGAGATAAAGATATAGATATAAACAAGTAGATCTATACATGTCACATATGTGTATGTATATCTTTATGTATGTGTATATATATATAGGAAAAGAGAGAGATAAATATATATATAGGAGAGAAATATGTACATATATGACAGAGAGAGAGAAATGTTACAACCCTGAGGGATAGGTAGTATTCTTATCCTCTATCTTTATGTAAATCATAGATGAGATAGAGATTGGTTTCGTAACATACCCAAAGTTGTATAGCATGTAGTGAATCAGGGATTGTCCATGTTTTTACCACTCTTGAGCTTTTTTCCTCAGTAATTAGTGAAGGCCAGGATTTGAAAATTTACATTTTTAAAAAACCTATCGTCAATCATACCCTGCAAGCAACTTGTAAATACCTGGTTTGATAGAGAAGTGTAGTGGGCAAGCTGCACTGGGATTGCAGGGAGTGATGGGGTGTGAAAGGGGAGGGAGCATTTAAGTCACCTGCAGAGACAGTTTCAGATTTGGCACAATGACATCCCTAAGACTTTCAAACAACACCACCACTGTGTTGACCTCTGCACGTGTTTTATCAGCATGGTCTAGCACAGAGTCTGACACTTGGTAGGTTTTCAATATTGTTTACAAGTTATAGCTTTAGGACAGTATAAAGGACATACAGCTGATGACATGGATGACAAAGGACCATGTGTACTCATATATATTATACATCTTAAACTTGTGGCTTTTCAAATTTTGGGACAATTGCTTGCAGTAGAAAATACATTTTATACTTTGACCCAATACACATATGCTCACAATGAAGACAAAGTTCCATGAAACCCTTGTTACATGTGATTCTCTCTGATTCGTTTATTTTGTACTATTTATTTTCTTTCCTTTTCTAAAATCCTGGTAAAAGTTGAAGTTTTAAAAAAAAGACAAAAATCACTATTTTAAGCAATAAGGAGATCACATGATTTTTTTTCCAGATACAAAAAGGCAAATTACTTCAATAAGTATGATTTTTAGCAAATTTATCCAAAGCAAAATGAAAAGCTAGTGTCATAGATGCATTCAAAATTATATTCTGCCGCTAATTTAATGAAAATGTTCAAAGGCATAGCAAAATTCATGAATTTGCCTTAGTCATATGATGCTAACATAATAGAAAACAACATACATTAATTTGGTTAACAACAAAAATAGAAGAAATATAATTTGATAAGTGGCTGTAAGTTTATGTTTTATTGTCATTATATTAATATTAAAATATTAAATTAAATATTTTTGAAAATTTCCCACAGCTAATAAAATAATCATCCAATTTTTAAAAATTCTACCTTACCTAGTTGAAGGAATTATATATATTTTATTTTCACACATATTCATATCTAAAATTATACATAAAATGCACATTATTATATTTAAAGAATATACAAAGTATATTGTCTTATATTTATTTGTATATGTGGATATGCATGTGTATGTGGTATGTCTTCCAAAATCTTTCTGCACAAAGTAATAGTCTTCCCCAAGACTACATGTAATCAAATGCAAATGTTATCAATCTTCTTCTGCTAAACTATCCTGACATGAAAACAATCTCAAAATCTTCATGGCTTACAGAAACAAATATTTATGTTAAGTGTTTTCGCAGGTCAGCTTTGACTCTGCATTGTGTGGCTTCTTCCTTCCAGATCATATCTGGGACATAGTAGCTTAGCGAGAGGGAAATTGGTGATGCCAGAACTTTATAATAATTCTTAATGCTCGTGTTTAGAAGTTCCATTCATTAAATCCACTCACATTCCATTGACCAAAGAAGTCACATGGCCAATGTAAACTTTGTTTTCTCTGTTTTTGTTTTGTTTTTTGTTGTTTTTTGTTTGTTTGTTTGTGTTTTAACGCCAGGCTCTCCATAAACTAACATTATATGGGTGATTCCAACATCAATGTATGGAATATCATGATCCTTTCCCAGGTCAGGATAGTAAAAGTCAATAGGAGGAAAGGTGAGTCTGTAAGAAGGGACAGCAAATATTTACATCAATAATACAGTCTCCTTTGGCAAGAATCAGACCTTGTGGAGGATAGGGGGTCAAGATGTGGAATTAAATTCACAATTTTTATTAATCAAACATTAGATAGTTAAAAAAATCAGTTAGTTAGAAAAATCACAAAATGCAAGTTTTATAACCATGCAAATAGGTAAAACACCAAAATTCAATGTTTTATTATCTTAGAAAATAATCAGATTAAGAAGAAAGCAGTTTTTCAGTTATTAGTATGTCTGATTATTAATGCTTACCAAATATTTAGTAATAATAAAAAGATTATTAAAGATTACTAAAGTTTGCCTATTTAAATATATAATTAGATTTAAAAGCTCTTATAATTAAATCTGATAATAAAATATTTTGAATTGCATTAAATATAATTCATATTAAAAATTCTCAAAGTTTTAGTTAATATTTACAATTTTACTTTCTGAATAAAAGACTAACAAATTTAAGCATTGATGTATATTATAAATATTGTTGGTGCAAAATTTACTCAAAATCTTCCAGAAGCATGTGTCACATTTGCAGTGTTCACAAATATTTAATTGGATATAATTTTATAATTCTATTGAAGAATGTAATGAACACCTTTTATACATAAACACCAGTCTAAGTATTGTGAGTGATACAGGAAAGGAAACTGTATCTTGGTTTTCCCTCAGGTACAGAAGTGGTAATGGAGATTATCCTGATGATGATCATGGCAAAAATGTGTGTGTGTTATTAGTTTATTAGAGGAAATGGAAAAGAAAGGTCCACTTCACTCACTTTAGGAAAATTACATCTACTTAAAATAAATACAAATAAGAGACCAGACCAGTTAATTTGGAAATGAAAGTCAGGCAACAAAGCAGCTACAATAAAAGTCAAATCTAAATGATTAATTATAAATGATTTCTCGTTGATGTTGTTGCTCTATTGATTTTTCTTCAAATGACTAGATGTTGAGCTATGTTGTTGTGCTATAAATAAGACAAACAAATAATCTTGGACGACTAAAGTAAATTCCTTGTTTGGTAGAAACTGAAATATTAATGTTTTTATTTTGTAAGTAAAAAATTAGCTCTGCTGAACTAGTGAAAACTAACAAACATGGAAAAATTCTAGCAGACATGGGGAAAATGCCCAAGCAAAGAATCAAATGCAGTGTGACAAATCTGTATGTCCTTGGATTCCAGCGCAAGTTAAAAAAGTATTTTTCATTTTCATTTTATTCCATTGGAAAACTGATCACTTTAGGTTTATGTAGAAGTGATGATATATGCTTTTGTCAAATCACCCTGTTTTATAATAGAGGAAAAAATGACATTCAATAATTTTATTAAGTAAAACAAAATTGTGATATCAACATGAAACCAAATTAGATGTCACAGACCAACATAGAGAGGCTCTATCTAATAATGTGAATTGAGTATAGATTTACTTAGAGTCTCTCAGCCTCAAAAATGACCATTAATCCCCACAGATTATGGTAATCCATTGTTGGCCATTATAAATTCCAATTCTGAGCCTTAGAATAGCATTATATCCTATGGGAGATTTTCCTCTAAAAGCAGTGAGTATTCCACTGCCAGTCATATTGAGGTGGAAAAACAGGTCTTAAACTCCTGGGTGTGGGGAAATATTCCTACATTCTTAAACCAGTGTAGTTATTTATGGACTCTAATGTGTAGAGAAGCCATGTTGAACAAAAAATTTGTTTGTTTGTTTGGTTGGTTTTAAGGAAAATTTCTTGGGGATATGTGACATTAAAAATTTTAACAAAGTGATTCAGATGTGATCTACGGCATTTTGAAGAGATTCCAAGAAATTGAGGAAGAGAAATGCAGTAGAATAATTAACTTCCAATCAATTATATAAATGTACATTTAGAATTTTCATAGCTTGAATATAACAATGTGTGCTTTTATGAACTACAAGCTACAAAGAAGACTATAATTAAGGTTTAGCTCAATACATTCTATATAGGTAGGACTCTGCATGAAATTCCTGTGTTTGGGTGAGAACTGACCTAGACTTGCAGAGTTCCAAGCTCTCAATCTGAAATCAAGAGGTTCTTTAAAACGGAAGAACAAGGACCATGACGCAGCTGTGCTAACTCCCTTTGGCTCTCTGAGGAACGTGCCACTCGGCCTGCGTCAGGCGGCCCTAAGACGGCCAAACACTGTGGTGCTCGCTCCAGCGCCTCCCACTCTGCTCCAAAATCAACAATTCTCCACTCAGTTTCGTGAGACCAGCCTGCTGAATAGCACTGGAGTTTTCCCAAATGACACGGATTATACTACCATTTTCCAGGTAGAATTGGCTACTCTCAATTATTTTCTAACAAATATTTTCATTTTTTATGACTCCAGAGAGCCTGGGACTGGAGTTTAAAGTGAAGTATTTAGCAGCTGAGTTCTGATTTTGTGACTGATATTTATAAAAATACTTATCACATAGTAAATTACTCAGAAAACTATTTTTTGTGTTAATTTTCTGGAAAAATTGACCAGTTGTAAATAAGTTTGTTCTCTCTGACAAGAATATTATACACATAGTTATATCGCTCAATCCCATGCTTCATTTAAGTCACTAGCAAAGGTTGCCTTGTCTGTGGATTCCCATGTCCACTCTTTTCTAAAATTTCACCAATTTCTCTACCCTGACACCTCGACACTCCCTATTCCTCTTCCTTGATTTGGTGTTTATTTGGGCATTTATCACTATTTAACATAATCTGATTTAACTGCTTCATATTGCTTCTGGACCAAGTTCATCTCTGGAATATGAGCTCCAACCAAGAATGTTCATCTGCTTTGTTCAATGTTGCATTCTAATGCCTGAAAACAATGCTGACACACACAGAAATGGTTCAAAAACTTTCTTAAATGAATCACTACTTAATATGCTGTAGACGACGTGGATTTAAGCAGAAAGGCTATGCAGGTTGCCCTCCATAACAGGTAGCTGTTCCACTTGTTCTCTTTCTACTTCTCTCCCCTCTGTTCTGAGGCCAGAGGCTGAGCTCTCTGGCTGCCTGAGACAGAGACACCCTCACCTGCTGGCTCTCAGCTGTGGGCAGTCAATGGACTGCACGGACAGGAAACTGAAGGGCAGAAAAAGAGAGAGAGCATATTTGGTAATTACTCCCCTCATTCCCTTCCTTTTTCACTGCAGGGATTCTGCTGCTGGGGTGGATTTGTCAAATGCCAAAGCTCCTCCTACCTGATTTCAGCACTTTTAGATTCTAGAAACCTGTTGCCCCCTTTACACCTTACACTCCCCCCTTTACACCTGGTCATGGTGATACCTCCAGTAGTTGTTACATACTTCTTGTAGATTTTATTAAACTGCTCCCATCTCTGCTAAGAATTTCTTTGTTACAGTCTCTTTAAACTTGTTTAACTTTTAGTTAAACCTTTTTGTGATTGCCATCTGTTTCCTACGTGAGTCGTGTCTGATAGAAATGCATAGGAATATCGAAAGTTACTATGAAGAGTATGAGAAAGTAAATGTAGCACTGAATTCAGAAGCAGTGTCAAATCAGATATCTCCATGTCAGATGTCAATGACTTAGCATGGAATTTGAGAAGAATGCTTAAAAACTCTGGGACATCAATGTCTCCATTTATCAAATGAAGTTATTGGCTAAAAACTTTTAAGGCTCTTTCAACTATTTATTGCATGTTAAATTATGCAAAGGAAAATAATAGAGCAAGATTGTACAACTGCTGTCTGTCTTTTCTTTGCTAAATGTTACAAAGACCCATGGATGTCTTGGGAAACATTCATGGATGAATCTTGTGTTAGTATCATGTTCATCATCCTTGACATGGCTTCATGGTAGGAGGGATATGCTTTCTTACAACTGGACTTTGGGATTGCCATGTTACTTATTTGATCCAGTGAAATGCTTGATTGGGCATGATAAGAAAAGAGTTGTTAAATATGCCTGGGAAAGTTCATTGAGTTTCTTGGGCACCTGTGGTCAGCCATGAGAATAACATGTCTTGCGTGACCACTTGTCCAAGGCAAATGTAGAGACACATGGAACAGATATGAATCCAAAGAAATTTGAAATTAAAAGCAGCCAACCTGTAGCTTGAGGCAGACCTTTCACACCTAACCTGCAGTTCTGTAGGTGAGAAAAATATATGCTTGTAATTTTAAGGCATTGATACTTTAAGATTTTTATGCAGCAAAAACTTACCGATGTGCTATTTCCCCTATTTCTTCTAAATGTTACTAAATAGAAAGTTAATGGAATGTTAAAATTAGATTCAAGAGAAAATTCCTTAAGTAAATTAAAGATAATGACAAAAGGAAATGTCAAAACAGGAAAGGTTTCTGCTTTTGACCATGAGAGATTAACTGGTTCAAGACTTTTCCTTTGACTGTAAACAATTTAAAAGTTGGAACACATACAAGAAACAATTGTTTTCATCACTGGACTACAGGTAATGCAGAACTGTGATTCATAGGAGAATAAACAATGTTAGTGGACATACTGCCTGGAGGAACACTGAAAGGAGCAAGCAGAACACAGTGATTATTGAGCAGGCAGAGATATATTTGGGGGAGGAAGATACAACTAATGTAGGGGTCAAGGGAGATGTTCTCCTTGATCTTCTGAAGTTTTGTTGAAAAATCCACACATAAAGGATAGACTAATTAGGAAAAAGGCATATGAATTTATTTACAGTGTATACATGGAAACCTTCAGAATGAAGACTCAAAGATACAAGGCAAATTATCTATTTTTATGCTTAGGTTCAACAAAATGTGTACAGCCATGTAAAAATAGAATTGGACGAAAAGTATATAAGCTAATGTTAATAAACTGAGTGAGGAAACTCAGAAAAGGCTTGTCTGTCTAGATTCTTCTTGGCCTTTCTGAATGTATTCTTCCCTTCTATATGTGAGGCATGACCCTCACTGGAATGGAGGTCATATGACCTACAGTCAATAAGGTAGGTAAGATAATTTCTTTATGTTCAGTTTTCACACAGACAGGCAAAGGAAAGATTGGGTAATATTTTTATGTTTTATGGCTGGCTTTAGGGAAAAGAGGTTGTGGTTTCCATTGAAATTATGCTTTATAAAATTAATAAAGGGCCACAGGATGGGAACTGTGGTAGGGGAAAAATATGTGTATATATCTCTATATACAAACACATTTTATTTTATATATATATATATGTATATATATATATATATATATATAAAACCAGCCACTATTCTCTAGCTTGCTTTCCTTTAATTGCTTATACCTTACTACTCAGGAGTCATATAGCTGATGATCATAATGATTCTTAGCTTTCTTCATTGCTCCCCCAGATAACATCACCCTTGTGAGACCTAAGGCTAATTTTTGAGATATCTTTTGGGCCTTACATTCCAGTGGACAGATTGACTCACCCAGACCAGTGGCCCACACCAAGGAACTGACTCAACTGGTCTTGCAACCCCTACCCAGGAACTGATTCAGAACAAGAAGGCAATGTCTACACCCTTATGATTCCACTTTGAACCTAGCCAATCAGCAGACCCAATTGCCTAGCCCTTTGGGCCACCAAATTTTATTTAAAAACCCTTTCTCCCAAATTTGTGGGGAGGAGAATTTGAGAACTTCCTCCTGTCTTCTAGCATGTCACCTGTGATATTAAACACTTTGTTATAATCCCTGCTGTCTCAGTGTATCGGCTTTCTCTTGACAAGTGGACAATGAACCTGGTAAGGCTGTAACACGATGACCCACCTTGGGAAACAGGGATTCTGTTTCCATGGTGAACCTCAGGGCAGAATGGAACTGAGAGGCAGGAGAGCAGGAGAAAGTCAGCAGAAAACTTTTACTTCTGAGACTGCTACTGAGGTCCTCATTTTGGAGTATTGTTTTCTGTGCTTAAAAACTGAGATATGTGGGCCAAAGCACCAGAGATAAGAAAGGTATGCAAAGAAAGAGCTCCATAAATATGTGTATGGATTTGCTAAAAACTTTAGCCAAATACTAATCTGCTCATATGTAAAATGAAATTCCCCAAGTCTGAGCAAAGAATAACTGTAGGGCAAAGAACAATTAGTAAGAAGCTATGCACCAATTTTTCATCTGAGCTCGGAATGATTGCAGTTTTTTATAGGCCAAAATTAAGAGATCTTAGTAAATACTTGGGGGAATAAATAGTGGTCTCAGCTGGTCATACCTTTGTAGCAGGGCTAAATTATCTCTAAAATAAAGGTACACTAGAAATCCATGTTAACACAAATTTTTACAAAGGTGTCAAAGAATTTACTTTGCAAGTCACATAAATGCCTTCTAAGACAAACTTTAACACCACTTAAAATAATATATCAAAATTCAGTCAACAATGCAATATTTGTCACATCTGGTATTTAATGATAATAATAAAAAATTAGACACAGAAAGAGTTGACATTTCAAGATCAAAAACCAGAAGTAAATGACTCAAGAAAAATAGACTTAAAATTGAGAAAGATGATGGAAGTTATCTCAAAGGTTCTCAAAATATGCAATTTAAAGGATCTTTAAATGTAATGGTCAGAGAAAAGTAAAATAAAAAAAATTAAAAAGAACTTATAGAAATAAAAAATACAATGTCTGAAATAAAAAATTCACTGGATTGGATTAATTATAAATTAGAAAATGGAAGAAAACAAAGATCAATGAACTTGAAGGCAGAGCAATAGGAACTATCCAAAATGATGCAAAAAGGGGGAAAAAAGACTGAAAATAATTAACAGAGCCTCCATGCTATTTAGGACCATACTGAGTTGTCTAACATGTATGGAATGAGTACCACATGGATGACAGAGGGAGGTAGAAGCAACCAAACAGGCAGACATAGAAAAACAAAACAAACTGAAAATGTAATATCAGAAAACTTTCTAGTTTTAATGAAAATTATAAACCTATAGATACAAAAGTCTTAAAGAACAGCAAGGAGGATAAACATAAAGAAAACCATATCTAAAGAACATCATAATGAAATTGAAAAAAACTAAAGTCAAACAGAATATTTTTAAACAGCCAGGAAAAGACTCCTTTACAAGAGAATAAAGAGAAGAATACACAGACATATTGTAGGAAATCATATCGTCAGAAGATAATGGAGAACATTTTTAAAGTGGTGGGGGAGGGGGAGGACAAACAAACAAACAGTATCTCAATAGTCCTTCTTTTTTTGTCACTGCCAGAAGTTCTTGGCTTAATCTCAAGAATTTCAACCTACTCATGTGCAGATTAGCACTCAGCCAAACACTGAAAGTGACAATAGTCTCTACCCAGAAAAAGCATCTTTCGAAATGGAAGCAAAATAAAGACTTTTAGACAAAGAAGATAATAGAAAAGGCTTAGGTACTTTATTGACAGAAATGTGCAATAATAAATGTTAAAGGAAATATCTCAGGGAGGAAGAATATAATGTTAAAGGCAAATTTGAATGTATACCAGTGGTTCTAAAAATTTTTGCTTTCAGATAAAAAATGCATATATAAAAATTATTGAGAACACCAAAGAGCTTTTGTTTATGTAAATTTAATAAAATTGAAGAAATTCAACACCAATTTAATTGGTTGAAAGTACCAATAAAATCTATCATCTACTGTGTTACTATATTTTAATGTAAACAAAATATTTAAGTTGAAAATAATTATCTATATATACAATAATGAGGAATAAAGTGGTATTGTTTTATATTTCAAAAATCTCTATAATGCCTGTGTAATATAGCTGAATTCTATATTTATTTCTATATTCAGCCCATTATATTAATAATGTTTTTCAAGTAAATGAAAAAAATCTGAAATCTTGTCTTACGTAGGCAATCCATTGGAAAACTTACTATTTTAAAAGTCTTTTCAGATAATTATGCATATTATTGTTGGATACTATGTCAAAATTTGACAAGGGATAGCTTCTTAGATATTAATTTCAATAAACATTCTGAAATCATATCAATGTACTTTTTGTTATATTAAAATTCATTATTATATCTTATACTTTTTTCACTCGTGTAACAAAAACAACTGTATCCCCTAAATCTATTCAAATTTTTAAAAGTAGCTGAAATAAAATTTATTCTTAACTCTAAAAAAAAAAATGGATCTTTTCCAGATGAATGGATTTACAATGTCTTGCATTTGGTCTTAAGCAATTATCAGTTCACAGAATTATACAGCTCTTCCCAAAATATCAAAAATCATATTCAGCCGGGCGCGGTGGCTCACGCCTGTAATCCTAGCACTCTGGGAGGCTGAGGCGGGCGGATTGCTCAAGGTCAGGAGTTCAAAACCAGCCTGAGCAAGACCCCGTCTCTACCAAAATATAGAAAGAAATTAATTGACCAACTAAAAATATATATACAAAAAAAGTTAGCCGGGCATGGTGGCGCATGCCTGTAGTCCCAGCTACTCGGGAGGCTGAGGCAGGAGGATCGCTTGAGCCCAGGAGTTTGAGGTTGCTGTGAGCCAGGCTGACGCCACGGCACTCACTCTAGCCTGGGCAACAAAGTGAGACTCTGTCTCAAAAAAAAAAAAAAAAAAAAAAAAAAAAAAAAAAAAAAAAAAAAATCATATTCATAAATGTATTATTGAGTTGATAACATATGTAGATTTATGCTATATAACAATTATGGTCCAAAAGACAGGAAGTGGAAAATGAAAGTATATTTTTGTAAGATTCTACAATTCAAGTGTAGGGGTATAATAATTTTTGAAGGTAGATTGTGAGAAAATCTTGAAAAACTCCATTTACAAACATAGTTTTAGGTATTTCTCCTATTCTGTCAACTTTTGCATTATCTAAAAATAGATTTATTAGGTGTATAAAAATTAAAATTATTAATCTTCTTTATAAATTGGTTAAGTTTAAATATACTGTCTGCCCTTTGTTTTCTACTTTTGCTTTTATATTTTGCTGTTTTTTTTCCTTTTCTATCTTCATTGGATTAATATAATACTTTTTAGTATACAATATTATTGCTACTATTGGCTTATTAATTATATCTTTGTTTTTCTTTTTGTTATGGTACTATAATATAAAAAATGCATCTTTTCAAAAGAAGTACATATTTTCTAATTTTAAATAAACAAAATAATATAAATTATGCTTATAATATTACTAATAGTGATATTAAAGTTTGATTTAACAACAAGAAATGTTTTATTTAATAATTTAAAAACTTTTATTTGTAGATATCATTCTTATTTGCATGGCATTGGTTTTGAAAATGTTTTATTGATATTCTTGCATTATGACTTATCTTAGGAAATAATAGGGGCATTGAGGTGCACATTTTTACAGATTCCAAATTAAGGCAGCAATAAATATTCATTATATAAATCACCTTATTAATATGTAGATTTATTTTAATACTTTTACTTTCTATTGTAGGGGAAGAAAATATCTTTTCTTCCCATTTTAGGTTCACCCCTATAACAAAAGATAGATTAGCAAGAGAAAAGCATACAAATTTATTTACTATGAGGTTCACATAACACAAGAGTCTTAGTAACTAAATACGCAAAGAAATAGGCAAACGCATATTTTTATGTGTATCTTGATTAAGAGTGTGCAGTTATGGAGAAGTATGATTGGAGGACAAAAGTGTATGATCTAGTAATAATAAATTGTGAGGGACTTAGAAAGGCTATTTGCTCAGATTCTTTTCTGTGTCCCTGTGTCTGCAGAGATAAGAATGTTTCCTTCCTCGGGATACAGGGAGGGTAACTATGGAATGAGAGTGTTATGACCTGCGTCAGGGAAAAAGGTGGAAGAAGGACTGAAAGGATCCTCCTAGGTTACAACTTGCTGCAGGAGAGAAGAACAAGGAGAAGGTGACCTTCCTTCTTTGCTGTTTTCTCAAATGTCCATGTGCTATATGTTGGAGTAGCGTGTCCTGAACTCCATCACTATCAAATTAATTTTTTGAATGTCATGTTTTCTCACAGGTCTATTCTAAACAAAATTCATTTAATTATAAATAAAACCCCACAAAATTATGCAGTAAATTTCTGATAACTTAGTCTGGGGCTGGTAATAAATACTGATTGTAGGAAACATCAAAATTATTTTGCACATAAATAATTTGCACATGAATTACAGATAAAACTTGTGCAAATCCAGACCAATGCTGTGCTCAGATTTGTATAACTGAAAGACATAAAAGCTAGTAATTAGGAAGTGAAAGAATCAGAATAACCAAACCAGAATTAGACTGGAACATAGACAGTGACATTAAAAGCACAGAATTAGAAGGCAGAATGAATGCTAAACACTTTTTAGCATTGTCAAGAAAGTCACTGAAATATTCTCTCTGTGGGACATTTGTAGCAATAGCTAGTCTTGTACTAATGCAATAACAATGCATAAAAGTAAAAAAAGAAAGAACAAAAGGTGCAACTTACCAGAAGATATATGCTCAGTATGCAAAACCCCAAGAAAAATATGGCTCTAACTGCATGTTTCAAAAGGTAGCCAATCAATCTATGAATGGGGGAACACAAAGCAAATAATTCAGACAATGTTTCCTTTACACAGATAAAACAAAGTCACAAGAAAAATACTTCATTTGCTATTATTTCCATATGGAATAGTATGAAAAGAAAGTAGAAAACAAAAAGCTTTTTATAATTTATATATTAATAAGAAGTATACCTCCTATTTAGGTCTTTATATTTTAAAAGAGGTTCATTTTTGTATAAACAGTGTGATATCACACATGAAATAATAATAAGATATATCCCTTTCTTTAAATGTGGAGAAAACAAAATAAAATGTGGCTAAAATAATAAGAATTAACCTGTTATTTAAATGAATGTTGAATATTTTTTTATGAAATGGAAGATATCATTAATGACTTTATTCATCATTAGTGACTTTATTTATTCATACCTGACAAAATATATAACCAGTCCAGACAAATGAAAAGTGGATGGTTACTGCTAACAGAGCTGGTTTCTAATATAGTTGAACTCACTACACGCATTATGAGAATCATCAGGGTGCTTTGTGCTTTGAGTTTTAATATCGCCACATGAAAATGGGGCATCAGAAAATGTGTCAAATGTTGAAACAATTTTTCTCTGTCTTTCATCTGGATTTCTTTCAAAGCTGGAGAATGCTCAAAAGAATACATTTACAAAATAGGAATGTTTATGTATTCTGACTCTACCCTGTTTCTCCCTTAGGGACAGAAGGAGTTGCAGCCCATTGTAATTTATTACAGATCATTTCAATTTAATCTGCTTTGGTTTTGCCCTGCTGTATTTATCAGCTAGTCCAAGAATTGGCTAAATATGAATAATATCTCATTTTACATCATAGCATTTGCAAAATTACCACCCTCAACACTGAGACCCACTCATCTCTTTCTTCCAAAAGTTATTAGCTGTTAAATAAAGCTCTGACTAGCATCAACCTGTGTTTCCTGCAGAATTTTGAGGACTGGGGGAAGGCCATTTAAAAATATACTTAAAATATGTGAATAATCTAAATAAATAAATGCAAGTTGAAACGACATTATACAATTTGGCAAACATTTAAAAATATTAATTCCAGTATAACTTTGTCAAAGATAATTGTCAGAATCTCTCAAAGTTAAAATTTCATACATTTCTTGAGGTAGCAGTTCCCTAGTTAGAAATGTCTCCTTTTCATATACTCAAAGAATGAATTTATTTTAGCAAAGTTACTAGCCAAAACTTAAAATTAATCTATAAAATTATATGCAAATATTCTATGCATTATTATAAATAGTTAGAACATTATTAACAGAAAACAAAATATTTCAATGAAATAAAAGAAGATATTATCGTTTCCTGTTAAAAATCATTTTGCCACAGATGCTCAGAGCTAGGATGAGAAACCACGTATAGAGTGCAGTATTTCTAGTCAATCCTTCATTCATTCATTCTTACAACATTAAGAGTAAAGTTTTATTTATTAATTCATTAATTTCATTATCTATTGACTCTTTTAACAGATATTTATTATAGGTGCTATAATAGGCACTAGGCTAGATGCTGCTCATAAAAGAGAAATTCACTTTTATTTATTTTAGCCGATCATTTTTGCAGTCTCAGCTAGTACAGTTGGTGCCTACATGCAAATTAAAGATCAAAAAGTGACCTTTCCTTGAAGATTTGCAAAAGACGCCGGTTCTGGGCATATCAATGAGGAAAAAAGGTATCTTCTTTTGGGCAGATGCAGCCACATCACACAGAACACAAATATGGCAAGAAAGGCAGAGGCTTCCTATAATCTTTGCTCCTGCACCTGTGGCCCGGCACTGTCACTTAGAGAACACGGTGACAACCTTATTCAGAGAAGCTAGAACTTGGAAAATCTTACTAAAAATATAGAGATATGCTGGAATCAATTTACTTGTATATTTTTTATAACCTTACTTATATATATTGAAGTGGGCAAATGCATTCTTTTGGCAATTAGGAAATCATTTAAAAATCTTCTGGGTAATTGAGAGTCTGGTTTTCCACCATTGCTCAAGCAGGTACTTTATGATGTCGAACAAAAGGTCAGAAATACCTTTGCTCTGGGTTGGTGCTACAGAAGAGCAAAGATTGTTTATGGGCAGTTCATTTAGCTTTCAAAATCAGGGGAAAGGCAGCAGAACATGCATTCTAAGGAAGTCGGTAGAGTTGTAATAGTAGCCATGGTCAGATAAGAGAATTTCCACTGTCACTTTGCAACTTTGGACACTACTTGTTAGGGAAGCATATTTTGGCAAAACTGACACTGCACCCTATTTTCTTCCCATCTCAGCTCTTATGTTTCATGAGATCTGAATTTGATAATGAACAGATTTTATTGAGTATTGAGGGGTTAGGAAGGGGTGAACAATTATCTTCCTTAAATGACGTTTAGTTGTATTCGAACTTCTCTTCCACATTCTATAGGTATGTTTGCTAAAGGCTTTATTTGAAAAATACTTGTTATTTTATTTTATTTTATTTTATTTTGATTATAGGTTAATAGGACTATAGAACAACTGAATATGCAGAAATAGCAAAAGATCAAAAGAATAGTTACTAAAGAGCAAGAAATCAGTCACTTTTGTTTCATCAGCAAAGAGATCCCATTTCAGAAATCAATTATGGTTTGCATACCTATCTGTAATCAGTGTTTCTTTGACTTGAAATCCTTAATATCCCTATAAGAATATTGCTACCTTGTGATTTAATCACTGGAAAGAGGCACATGGCAAACAAGCTTCCTCTCCTTGCTTCTGTCTTTGACAAGTTATTAGGAGAAAGTTTTGCATTTAAATAGTCTACAAAAGGATTTATCCTGAGGCACTGGCATTACATTTTCTCATTAATTTAGCTATCAATCTACATAAAATCAATTAAAGATTCTATAGATAAAATACATAGAAGATACTCTTTAAGGGATGTTCCGTGGGATCTGGACCTGGAATATACCTTTCAAGGGTATCTTTTTATAAAATTTTAAAATTTATATTGAAATTCTGTTGAAAATGAAGTCTTATGGAATGATAATGACTTTCAGGTAACACTAATTAAGTCTGAAAATTTGTAATAGATTGAGTAATTAAAGTTCAACACAAATTAAGAAGTGAATTCAAGTTAAAGGAGTCCAGAAGTTTAATAATTCTATCTACTAATTCAAGTTACTAGATGAGAAAGAAGCTCTAAAGATATAGGTAGTAAGGTTTAAAAGCTATGCTTTCTCTTTAAATTTACATGACTAAAAATATCAATAAAGAAACAAAGTAAGAGTTTTGACATTTCTTTTAATATCTTTCCTTACTGAAACTATGATATACTAAAAAGTGATCAGTATAGTTTCTGATATTCTATATTTTAAAATTTTATTTGGGAGGGAGATTATATATATATATATCACTTGCACTATCAAAATAAAATGAGCTCTGACTTAATTTTGTATATCCTAGTTACAAATAGTTTAAAACAGAAGCTAACATTTATTAAGCATTTGCACATTCTAAATATTTTGTACAAATTGAATCCTATGATAAATTTCACAACACCACTATTATAACCTTCATGTTAAAAATAAGGAATCTAAAGCATAAAAGAAGTTAAATAGTTCTCAGGATTACACGGTGGGCAAAGGCTCCATCAAAACCTCATGCAATTGGGCTTCAGAAACCGTGTCCCAACCACTAACTATTTGTTGTAACCACAGTACAATATTACTTCTCAGTATATTACAACAGTGCTTTTTTTTGTAGGCAAACAAATACAGCAATACTGAAAAACACTTTTGACATGGACTTCCTATTTTCACTTTCATAAAATATTAAACACTGTATAACACCACAAGGCAAACTGCTGAAACCTTTTAAACCTGTTTTTCATTATTTCCTAAGAGAATCAGATATATGTAAAGAATAACTAACTGAATTATTTCTATATATTATCAAGGCATTTTTACATACAATGTTTAGATAGACTAAAATAAATAAATTTCTACATTTTGATGTCCTTTTTGAAGGAAGCCAGAAGTTTTTCTTTTAGGCAGCATATTTGGATCATGGGAACCTACTAATAATACTTCTTTTTATGAATGTCTTATAGTCCAGACCCCTGCTATGCAACAGAAGTTTAAAAATCCCTAGTGGAGTAAATCTATTAATAGAGATTCTCTCACTCTTCCTCATAGATGCCTTTCATTTACTGCTTCCTCTGTCCTTTTTCTTCCTTTTTCCCTTTTATCTTTTCCAATGTTTTCTTATGCTTTTAAAAAAATTTTTCCTGTGTATTCTACTGGTATTATCTCTTAGCTGCTATGGTGGGTAATACAGGTTTTGTTTCAGTTTAAATTACATGCAAAGTATTCCAGAAAATTCTGTGATGGTACACTTAAGAATTTAATTTTGTTTTAAACTATAATTGTTATATGGAAATATTTTATATAAAGCTAGTTCCAATGCTAATATCTTCTTTTATATTTGTGAAATAATTTTGATAAGCATTTTCTTATTACTTTATAACACACTTTAATAAAGACACCTTTTAATGAAGACAAATAATAGACTAATAAGGTAAGTAATGTCACAAGGTTTCAGAATTAGCTAGTCACTAGACATGAAATAGATCCCAAATTTCTAGCTATTCCTCAACCTGGATATCCCTGTTCTATTGCTCCATGGGCATTAAAGGTTAAGATGAATCAATAAAAAATTAAATTCTTGTCATGTGTGACATATTATTGGTGTTAACAAAGACATATATGCTATTTTTGCCGTATGTTAGGAACCTGCAATGGTCACATGCACTACTCAAATAGAGTTCAGCTCAAGTTAGTGTATACTTATTGTATACAGTGGTATTGAGGGTCAATGAGGGGTTCCCTGAGCCAAAATATTTCTATCAATGCTTTCTTCATGCCCTAAAATTAAAGTCATTATTTCCAGAGTTGAGGATTTATAAGTCTTTGAGAGGTCTCCATGTCCCTAAGACTCATTAAAAACACATAATTTAATTCTTTAATAGACCTCTAGGACTTTAGTGTACGCAATATGAGATGGACATGTGGTAGATTACAGACGACTCTAAGAAAATTAAGAAAGAAGAAAGAACACAGATAGGATAGAAAGGGATCGGGGGAGAGGACCAGAGACAAATTTTATGTTCATCACACTTTTACTTAGAGCTGATTTAGCTTAGTTATCAGTCTTACCTCATCTCTGAGTATTTATTCTCACTGGAGAAGAACATCATTTGCTTTTAGAGAATGTATAATGTACTTTCTCTCTAACTCACAATCAATACCAGATGTTTTTCTAAATTACTTCTCCTGTTTGAAATTGTCCAGTCTTTCTAAAACCTCCTTGCTTGAAAGCCTACTATTTCCAGGACAGAGCAATTAAAAGGCCAGCATTTTTTGTGTTATGCTTCTTCTCATTCAGGTATATCTGTGTGTCCAAATTTTCACATTAATTTACAGATTTATCCAATTAGTTTATTTAAAAAATATGTTTTGATCTAGAATATGCCATTGGGGAAAAATAAATAAATATTGGTCTCATGAATACATAAAATATACAGATAGACAGATAGTGACAGATTTTTAAGGTATAGATCAAAGTAATTTTGAGTTAGTACTATATGGTGATATGTTTTTGTATCTTCTAAGCCATTTTGTGACCTAGACTAAAAAGCATGTGTTTCCCTTTTGATGCTAATTGCTATCCTGCCATTCATGTGAACTTTCCTGTAATACCATCTGTCACTAATGCATTCCCCTACTGCATCACTAGGCAACAAACTTTAGCTAATCTAATCAAACAATTTAAGCCATGATGCTAATGACTAATGCAATCTTGATGTATAGACTAACAGTCCTAACCACTGTTAGGTTTAACATAGACTCACAGAATTTTAAAACTAAACAACAAAACATGCTCTTAGATAGTATCTCCTATAACCACATACTACACATGGAGATAATGAGTTTCAGAGTGCCTTTTCCAAGATTACTTGGTGACAGGGCAAGAATCTGGGTCTCAATTATCAATTCTTTAGCCATTCAACTAATTAAATTTCTAGCTGATAGAAGCGCATTACTAGTTTCTATGGAGACTTAAAATAGCATGACTGTTTGGAATGACTGTTGGAGAAGAGGAGGATTTTTTTTATTAAAACAGTCTTAAAACTCATTCCATATAGAAAACACTATTTGCCCTGCTGCCACCAAACATCAGGAGGGTATATTGTTAGTTTAATGAGTTTCTCCTCTTCTGAAAGATATTACCAAGTGCATAGAATGTCTTCATTTGAGTTCCTGAATTGCTGAAACCCTGTATTTCAGTATTAATAAATTTATTTAATTTTATAGGATTTCTGAATGCAATTAAGAGTAGTGTTGGGTAGAAGGCTGTCATCCATTTGATTAATGATTAAACCTCTGAATTTCTTGAACCTCAGTATCTGTGGTTAGGAACTCAGTGTACTACAGGAAAACATATCAAGTTTCCCAAATAGAAAAAGAAGTTTGAATTTCAATGTAGACTGGCATGTCTTTCTTAAATAGAAAATATGGTCTCTGACATTAAAATGAAAAGTCTGCACACATAATATTATTTACACTACAGTAAAATGTTTTCTTGTCAAGCATTACAAATTCAGATTGCATGCTCTTCCTTATTGAGTCTGTGCTTCTCTCTCTGATCAAATACTTTTATACCCAATGTCACTTAAAAGAAGTAAGCATTTGAATCTTTGTGTATTCTCCTAGCTGCTAAACAAGCTTCAGAAGCAAAGCAAGGCAGTGACCTTGAAATGTACCCTTTACCATAATAGAATCATGTTTATTTTTTCCCCTGGTAGAGAGTTTGGAAGATGTAATGTTTCTCTTTTATATTCAGATTCTAAGTCAGATGCATTTTCTCTGGAAATAGCTTTTAAAATAAATTTAAAAACACTTTTTTGGAAAATAAAAAAGAATCTACTTTAGACTCTTTTAATTTATGCCTAAAGCAGGAAAGGTAAGAGTTCAGAACATAATTAACTTAAAATATACCCTAGAACATATCTGACTCATCATGCTTTAATGAGGCTCCATAAGTAGATGATCTCTGCAACAATAAAACAGAATACTGATTACAGAGGCCTTGACTCCTACCTGAGTAGAAAACCTGTAGAGTGTATTCCTGGAGGAAGTTTTAATGTCACCAAACTGAAATCAAAACAAAATTTGACAATTTAATTTCCTTGACTTGCCAATGAATAAGAAATAGATGAGTCAATAAAATTCTAGTATGTAGGCACATAAATAATTTCTTCTTGTCACATAAATTAAGAAATATAAAATATTCAGTGCTTGTTTAGAAAAAAATGATATGTCTCACTCATGGAGTGATATTGTATATTTAAAGAGCTAAAAATAAGATGGAGAAAATGGGGTGCTTATGTATAGCCATAGATTTAATATGATACAATTTATTCAATGTGTAAGTCTCATTGTTAGGCAATCTTTCCACAGTTCTTTACCTAGAAAAATGTAGTAATATCCATCAGTCCATCAGTCCATTCTTTAGTGTGTCCATTGCCTATGCAGCAGCAAATGATGGTACTAAGAACTTCAAAATATTCAGTACATTATGTTAAAAATTATGGTGTTCTTTTATGTGTAATATATATAACCGTCTATTGAAAATTTGAAGCTTTAGAAACAGAAAATAAAGGAAGAACATAGAAAATGTAGACTAATGAAATTTATGAAAATTATTAATCTTCAATCTTTTAAATATTCTTGCTGAGCTATCTGAAAATTTATTTTGCTTCAGACATTAGGGAATAGGTCCCAGGAGGAGAGCTATGTGAACGTGGCTTAACAAGCCTGTAGAAAACATCTGTTTGGGATATAGAGTTTGGTTTCTCCCCACGGAAAGGGAAAAGTAAAGAAAGACCAAAATACAGTAATTACAACATTGATGGAATTTTCATTCTATATTCCTCTGACAGCTGAGAAGGAAGATTTTTAAGTAAAAGAGATGGTTTTAGTATTCTCTGACAAGGGTATTAACAAACAAGGGAACATGGAATTACAATCTCATGTATTATTTATCTTTGAAGGAAACCTACATTGATACCTAGTAAGAACATGAATAATATAATTGGTATAAGATTATCATCAGATCATATCAACTCAATACTTAGAAAATAATATCAACTGATGTAAATACTTGTTTTTGCCAGTAGCAATGTCAAATCATAGACAGACACACAAAAAAATCAGCATATTAAATCCACAATCAAGCTTTCATAAAACATTTTCAGTTCGTACTATTTCCTAGGGATGTTGAAAGATAAATATTGTACAGGTGGCCCCTGAGTTTCACCTGTCAACATAGGAGAGACACAAGCAAATAAATTATTATAAATTATAACCAAATTTCTATAAGCTTACAAGAAGGAAGTTACTAACTCTAGACAAATCAAGAGTATCAGAGAAAAATTCACAGAGAAGTGTTTTAACTGTTTTAACATTTGAAGAGGAGTTTTACTCAAAGTTGGCTAAGAGGGAAAAAAATCTCAGGAAGTTGTGGCAGCATGTGTATATTACGTTGAGACATGACGGGGTAAAGAAGTGGAAAAGGTATCTAATTGTGGTATGAAAATAAAATACAGATTTTAGAACACTTCCAGGTGGCCATGTATTTATAGAAAGGATGGCAAACTAAGAGTGAAAGTCAAACAGCTGGAAAGTTGGAACGTTTCTCTTTTGTCTTAGCTACATGCATGATGGATGGCATGCTGTTGGGAATTGAGGTAGGGAGAAAGACTAAAGCTGGGCCAAGGTTGTCATGGAATATATGAGACCGTGAGGGCAGGTGGCATGTAGAATAGCCAGATGACATCAGCGAAAAGAGTAGTGGCTTCTCCAAAGTGCCCATGGTCTGTAAGTGGTGGCAGGAGAGAGGGAATTCTCATCTACCTTCTCTTACCTCCTGGTGTTTAGAAATCCGCTGTGTGAAGATTACATAGGAAGTAAATGGATATTCTGTAGAGAGACCTAGGCTAGTGGGGAGTCTTTTAGCAAGAAATGAGGGCAACCATTAGCCCAGAGGAATAGATTAGAAAAAATCAGTAGCAGTACAGGACATCACAATAGGGCTCTGAAGGAAATCAGAATATGTCTGATGATATGCAACAAGAGAGGCTTGAAATTTGCTTCTTGATAGAGAAGGGTATGCAGACTTCACGGGATTTTGCTTAATGTTTACTTAATGTTTGAAAGAAAGTTATTTTGTATATAAGTTGCTCTAATGTTTGTAGAAGCTATAAGTCCCTCACCCTAAGGGAATGGTAATTGTGATAAGATTTTAAACTGAAGCATCAGTTTATTATCCTTTCTGCCCCTTCTCTACCCAGGTGAAGTCTGGATTTTCTCCTTTGAAATCTCACTGGTGCTCTAGGCTGCATCATTCTCCCCTTGCTCCAAACTCCTGCAGTCAGATCCGTATCACGGTTCTCTAACAATTAGGTGCCTCGAGATGTGAAGCATGTTGAGAGTTGTACCATATGTTTTTATTGGGCATATTGATGAGATCAGTGTTGAATGCATCATAGTTATTCAGTAAAGACCTGCCTAAGCAAGTGGCTGAATGGCATGAGACTATCAAGCTAATGACTGCATGGCTGGTTGTAGGTTGTGTGAGGGCCTTTTAATTTGCTTTTTCTTCAGAGGACATTTATCCTCATCCCAAAAATATCTTGCAAAGTCCAATCTATTCTTCTTTATTAATCCAGAGCATTGCATTTGTTTTATATTTATACAATTTATAAACTGGGCAATTTAAATGGTTTGGATATTTACTAAAATATTGGATAATCATGAGTTATATATCTTTTAATACATTTGCAATAAAAATAGCAGAAAGATAATTAATCCTATTCAGTGTGACTAAATATTAACAAAAGAAGAAAAGACAGTATGTGAAAAAGAGATAAGTGGCTAGGAAAAAAGAAAAGCTATAGATTTGTGGACAAATGCATACCGTTGATTAAAATAATGAGTTTCCTACAGGGCAAACAAATTAAAGTTCATGACCTGAGGTTGTTATAGTAGTAAAATCAGTTTTAATTTAATAAATGAGCCCTAGCATGTGCTAAATAATTTTTTAAGTAAATAGGATATAGCATAGAGCCAGACAGAAGAAATCCCAGCTTTTATGAACCTCATATTTTAGTGAGATTACATACAGGTCGATCATCTATAATTTGAACATCCAAAATCCAAAATGTTACAAAATCCATATTTTGAGCACCAACATGATGCTACAAGTGGAAAATTGCACACATGGCCTCCTGTGATGAGTCAAAGTCAAAAAGCAGTCAAAACATTGTCCCATGCAAAAATTTATTAAAAATATTGTATGATATTATCTTCAAGTCAGTGTACAAGGTATATATGAAACATAAATGTATTTCTTATTAAGACTTGGATCCCATCACCAAGATGTCTCATTATATATGCTAATATTCTATTAATAAAATCTGAAAAAATCCCAAATCTGAAACATATAGTGTCCTAAGCATTTTGGATAAGATATACTCCATCTGTAGATAATCATAATATATAATTGCACATTTATGAAAATTAAATTCTACTATATATATTCTATGATAATATATATAAAATATATATTTATATACCTATATATTAATTTTCATAATACATACTAACTTGTACCAAAGAAGTTGGATATTCAAAATTCCAAATTGACTTTGTCCTAAACATTTTTTGCTAGTATTAGTTCTTTATTTTAAAGACTTAAAAAATGTTGAGAGTTTGCAAATTATATTACTGCTGTGAATATTATTAGCTGTGGGTATCACTGAAAGGAAACTATTTAATTAACTTGTGGATAAATTAATAGGTCCACAGAGTATTCTTCCCCCTAACTATTTTGGGATCTGTCTTTGTCCTTCACAAGGACAATTGAAAACTCACTCTCAATTTTTAAAATATAATCTTTGTCTCTTTATAAAACCACACTTTATATGATTGTTTGCTAAAGACTTGCCATTATCATAAATAAAAAAGTATTTGTTGTAGAAAAATAGTAAATGATTGTGAAAGCCCTTGCATTAATCCACAAACATTTAGATTCATTATGATACTTTTGGCACTGGAGTTTAAGTTACATTTGATGAAGCACATAAATTTGAGTGGATGTAACTATAAAGGTTTCAAAACAAGCAGTTTAACACATTTTAATCTGCCTTTTAGGTGCATGAGTTAATAAAATATTTCATTATTTGAATCATTTGCTTACTACTTTTTAAAATTCCATATCAATTATCCAGTTCTGGAATTAACCTTTTATTAATTTTCAAAGATATTTCCATTGGTTTAACTTTTGTGCTTAGCTGAAGTTTAAATAGGCAATATGTCAGTCATACTTTTTTACCTCCTAGAATGCAGGTCTGCACACCAAAGTATGCGTTACGTTTCCCTTTCCTGGCTAGTGAGACCTCACTCAAGAACATCTACTCCACTTCATGCAAGAGCATGTTTTCTATTTTAACCACAAGGGTTTATTTTTTCAAAATAATATAAATCATGAATAAATAATTAACTTCTAGGCTGGTTGGGCAGGTGAAGTGCTTTCTAGAATGATCTCAGATGCTCATAGCATGGTTTTCTTGGAAAAATATACAAAAATAAGTGGGAATATTGTGTGGGTCTTGTTGGTGAAGTGACACCTCTCTGTACCTGGACTGGGGAGACCAGGAGGTAGCGCCCAGGCCTCAGGCTTGCATGACTAAATCAGCACAAAGGATTGTTTGGAACTAGAGGACGCAGCTTCTACTTTCACGAGTGGCAGTTGTACATACCTCCTATGGGCTGGAGGGAAAGGAAATTGTGTACTTGGGTGGTTACTGGAACTCCCAAATAATTATTATGCACATTCTATATTGCCTACCTTAAATTCTATAAAATTAAGTAAACAAAATATTGGATTAATAATTGCTTATGTCTTATTAGAGGTTGCCTACTTTAGTGGCATTTTAGTACCCAAATTCACACTTTAAATAATTTGTTCATAAAATTCTAATGATATCCTAATAGTAAAGAGACATTAGAATTAAAATTTGTAAAGAATATCTCCTAAATTTCCTGATGGAGTATTCATTGCCAGGAAACTCGGAGATAGAAGAGACTTCAAGCGTTATTAGACAGCAATAAAATAGGGCATTTGGGGCAATGCATTGTGTTAGTAAATTATTCTACCAGGTAAAAATAGTAGACAACACTAAGGTAAAACACCTTAACTCCTTTATGAGCAAGGCCACACAGTAGAGCCTAATAAATGTTTGATGGTCCTGGTGGGAGCAAGGCCCTTTCACAGCTATTGTGTGACTGGCATTAAAATGAGCAAGAAAAAGCTATGAAGCAGGAGGAGATTAGAGGATTCTGTTAAACAGAAACAAACCTCCAAATCAACAAAGTCATGACCATAAGAGGAAGAGAGATTAGCTCAGGTAGTTGTAGACCTATCATATCTATTTAATTATATTGGTGAGGGATACGTAACTGTGACAAGCCACATTTACTGGAAAAAAAAAAAAAATATATATATATATAATTAGGGTAAAAACAAAATGCCAAAATGTGTAGCATGCTTATCTTATAACCACTTGGTATGTTCCTTAAAGATTAAATACTAAATCTTCTTCCACCGAATGACCATTACATGTGCAATAACAGTTACCTGTGAATGAAACCATCCCCAAGGTTATGGTTAGGTCAAGTATGACTATTTCCAAATATTATTTAATAAAAATCAAGATAACATAAAATCTATGTCACATTTATAGTAAATGTCAGCCTTGGGAGAATTGAACATTCAGCTGATGTCAATCAAAGCTAAAAAATATGGTGTATTTCATGTAGCATCAAAGAAAATGAACACATCTGAGACTGGAGGAAAACATCCAAGTAGATAATATTTGTGTTTCCAAAATAATACTACCTTTTCACTGCACATTATGGGGTAAGAGGGTGTTAAGAGCAGATAAAGAAGAACTATTATACAGACCATCGTGGACACCCAGGATAGAGATGATTATAGCAGTGGGTATGGAGAGAAGTGCTCAGAATCAAGAAGCATTGCAGGCAGGATCAACAGAACTCAGTGACTGATAAGACTGGCAGGGGGGAAATGCGGATGGCAAATATGACTCCTGAATTCTGGAATAAGCAACTTGTCCCTTTATGGGTATGAGCAATGCTGTCTCTTAGGCACAGTGACTGTCTCAGAGATGACCAAAGGATGGCAGAGGAACTTGCAATCTAGCACCAGTTGAAAATATAGGAGTTTCCTATCTAAACTACAATGGCAGGGAATGACCGTTAGATTAAATGTATACAGTTCCACTAACAACTCAATAGCTAGTCATTCATTTACCATAACTACAGTAAAAATGTTCCTATTATTCTCTTTATGAATATTATTTCAAGTATTTTTCCTTTCATACCTCTATATGTTTATCATGCTTTTTGCAGCTTTATAAAAATAGAAAGTCATGAAAACATACTTTGTTGATTTTTTTTCACCCACTGGTAATGAATGGTTTAGATTTAAAGCCCTGTGCATAAAACTAAGTTACCATTTTCATTTTTTTTCTTTTTCAGATCACAATTTTTCAAAATGATTATCACTGGGGTTGTTTAAATAAAAGGTCTTGAGCTTTTTAAACATAGACATATTCAAAGTAAAAATAAATAACAATTCTTATTTTACCTGTAAAAGTGAAAGTATACAGTAATATTAATATTTGTAAATGAATTATTGCCTGTGATAATAAAAGGAGCCATTTATTCCTTCATTGACTTGAGGGATATAGTACTGTCTTATTTTTTAAACACATACACAATTTTCCCCGTTTCAATTCAGACACACATTGATTGGGTACTTTGTTTCAGGCATGGTGGTAGCAATGGGGATAAAATAAAAATTAAAACAGAGTAGGCCCCTGGCAGAGACAGATAATTCATAGCCATTGCGGCACAGAGCATGAGGGCACTGAGAGACCACATGACTTGTCTCTGTCAGGAAACGGCACTTGTCAAGCCAGGAGGCCAGATTGTGCATGACTCATTTCACAAAATGAAAGGGAGCATCACACCTCAGGGAGTGGGAGAGGGAGCAAGTCGAGGAGTAGGAATGTGAAGAAGTGGAAGAGTTAAATCGCGGCCAGGTGAGGAAGGGCCTTACAAGCCGTAGATACATTTGAACTGTTTCCCTTGGGCAAGTGGGCATCTCTCCACAGGTGTTAAGTAGGGAAGGGACATAAGATTCCCATGTTTTAGAAAGATCTATCTTGGCTGGGTGTGGTGGCTCACACCTGTAATCCTAGAAATCTGGGAGCCCGAGGCAGGAGGATCACTAAAGGTCAGGAGTTCGAAACCAGCCTGAGCAAGAGCGAGACCCCATGTGTACTAAAAATAGAAAGAAATTAATTGGCCAACTAAAGACACATAGAAAAAATTAGCCGGGCATGGTGACACGTGCCTGTAGTCCCAGCTACTCGGGAGGCTGAGGCAGAAGGATGGCTTGAGCCCAGGAGTTTGAGGTTGCTGTGAGCTAGGCTGACACCATGGCACTCACTCTAGCCCGGGCAACAAAGCAAGACTCTGTCTTAAAAAAAAAAAAAAAAAGAAAAAAAAGAAAGACAGAAAGATCCATCTGGCTACAACATGAAGAGTGAGTTGGTAAGCAACAGGCAAGAGAAACAAAGTGAGATCCAATAGACAGTTGCATGAATTTAGGCAGTTGCATGAATTTAATCAGGAAATGAATGTCACCTGGATTGGGAGAGGTATATATGGTGATTGAGTGAATCCCAGCGTTAGGAGAGGTATTAGCCTACTGAACTGACACAGTTTGGCAGGTTGGCTATGGAAGGGGAGAAACAAGCACAGGTCACAATGACACCCAGGTTTCTAATTAACCAAAGCATTTACTTATGTAGTACAAGTGGCATGGGCATAGTCTCTTCTTTTAAGTGTGCCCGGTCGTTTAAACACTACGTTAGTCACATAGATTGAGTTGCTACATTTCTACTTTATTCTACAAATCACAGCTAAGCCTTTACCAGTCTGGGCACTAGAAATGCAGGGGTGATCACAGAATCTTTTTATGTGCCAGTAATGCAGACGAAGATGAATGTAGCCTCCTGTCTTCTAACGTGCTAACTCAATCCCTGGTGGGCATTCTGCATAGTAATAAAAAGCACAGACTGTGAAGATAGACTTAGGTTTTGAGCTCTAATTCTGCCACTTATTGGCTGTGATGTTAATTAACTTACTTAAACTTTAAGCATCTGTTTCATCACGAAAGGGGAATAATGATCCTCTCTCAGACTTTGAGATTTTCAGTTAAATTTTTTGCCATAAAGGTATTGTGACTCTTTTCTGTCCTTTGAAATATAACAAAAATGACTAAATCAATTAAGAGATTAAAAGAGGGAGTGTGAGTTCCAATTTCCAGTGAAACAGAGAAATCACCTCCAAGCCTCATCATATATTTTGAAAAACATAGTTGCCAAACACAATTTTTGCATTAAATGAGAGATGATGTCAAGAGTTGACATGTACCTTTTCTGAATTTGGGAAAGGTTATGCATCTCCAATACCGGGGTTTTTCATTCCTCAGAGGAGCATCTGCTGATCCTAGCCACGGGATATGTGAGCAAGAAGAAAGAAGAGACCCCGCTGAACGCCCAGAGAGGCTGGGGTGTGTGTGGAGCTGAAGGAGGAAGGCCACGGAACCCCTTCCTCACTGTCTGGAACGTGGCTCTCAGGGGAGGGAATCAGCCTGGTCTGAAGCAGGGTGAAGGGGGAAGGAGCCCTGGGTAGCCCCAGTGCCGTGGGAGGAAGCTAAGCAGAGACAGACGACGCAACAGGTGTTCCAGAAAGCACCTGTCCAGGGGGCTCCACCCAAAGCAGCACATGGTGAAAACTAAGACCACCGGTGCCTCAGCAAAGAGGGCATGAGAGAATGTTTACTTTTCAAAAATCAAAATTAAAAAGAAAATCTGTAGTTGAAGTTTTGACTAAAATAAATCTTTCATAATACTATAGGTCAGGGGTCCTCAAACTTTTTAAACAGGGGGCCAGTTCACTGTTCTTCAGACCGTTGGAGGGCCAGATTATAGATTTAAAAAAGATATGAACAAATTCCTATGCACACTGCACATATCTTATTTTGAAGTAAAAAAACAAACGGGCAAAAACACCCTCATGTGGCCCCCGGGCCATAGTTTGAGGATGCCTGCTCTAGGTGTTAACATGTGTAGGACATATTTGGAATCAAGGAATTGAAGTTCTTTTTCTTTGCAAAAATAAATACTTTTAATTAACATTTAATACATACAGAAAGTTGCATAAAATATGCTTCCAAAGCAAACATTTATGTAAATATCCAGTGACCACCCAGGTTAGAAATAGAAAATTATTAGCACCCAGAAGCTTCTGTTTCCTTTTTTAATTCATCCACTCTTCCTCTCTGCCAGAAGTACTGTATGCTAATTTTATGACAATAATTTCCTTTCTTTTTCATAGTTTTGCCACTTCTCTATGTTCCTCCAAACAGTGTGATTTAATGTTTCCTATTTTTCACTATTATGCAAATGGATCATACCATATTCCTCCATAATGTCAACATTATGTTTTTAAGATTCATCCACGCCATTGCATAGTGGTAATTTATTCATTTTTGTGATTATATATAATATCTTGTTATGAATATATATCCCAATTCACTTAATATTTATACTCTTAATGCATGGGTTATATTTCCATTTCTATTTCTATTTCTACTTTTTCTTTTAACAAGTAGAGGCATTTAAAATAATGTGGGATTTTTTTCCTAATGGCATGACATGTTTATCTTGAGCTAAAATAGAGAATATAAAATGGTTTTAGAAAATAAGTATTTCTCTATTAAGAAAAATTATCCCATGCATCTGGAATTAATATCCATGTGAACTCCAAGAAAGATAGTCTCTCTTCATTATCAGAAATAGTAAAATTGTCCTTTGTATACACAATATGTGTATTGGAGTTAAGTTGTAAAGTACAGAAACATGAAAATCTCATATAGCTTCCTGCTATTCGTGAGTCAGGATGGTGTAATCAATGATGTATTAATAGTTCAGTCCAGGTACTTCAGGTTGTAAGGTCATAGGTCACTAAAGCTAACATTAGAATATGGCATTTCATTACTTAGAGTGTGTTAAGGACATGTTATACTCTTACCTATGAAAAATTTCAAATAGCTAAATAAAACTTGTTCTGTGGAAAATGAAATAGAGAAGTAAGGCAAATGTTTTACTCTGTCTCTTGAAGACTATAGTTTTGCTCATACTACATTTTTGCCTCTTTCTACATTTCCCTGCAAATTTGTTTCTTCTTTATCTTGTACGACTTCTCCTGGGAACTGCTCTTGAATATGAGCCGGTGTTTCTGAACATAGATAGATAGACAGATATCCACAACACTTATCTAAGTCATCTGGAAGAGTATCTGTGTCTCTTGGTTCAGATCATTGACAATGAAAATTTTCTTGTCACAGATCATCTTTCGGGATTCTTAGTTACAGGAAATAAGAGTTTAATGTAACAAGTTGGAGCAGAGTAAGATTTAATGAAAGATATTAGATAGTTCTGAAATTCTTCTTGACAAAGAATCAAGCTTGAATGTTACACAACTAGAAACAGACCATCCAGAGGAAATGCCTGCCCACACTACAGCACTGCTTTTGCTCAGTTCCTGTGACAGCAGGGAGTAGATGCTATAAGCCCCATCAGCTTCCTGAGGGGAACCGCATTTCTGTACCATTCATGCTTTCCAAAGATCCAATCTTTTTGCTTGTAAAAGTTACATCATATTATACATATGAGTATATTAGCTTGGTAAAATAACGTGTTGAATTCTAGCTGCAAGAGATTATGAGAAAAATAGATTTTGGCTCTATCTCTATTTTTTTACAGGCTCTATTACATAGCATCAGAACAAAGACTAGAATCCTGATATAAATATTTGAAAGTGCCTGTAAAAACATTAATCACAATCTAGACATAAAGTGATATGACTTCAATTACTTAATCAGAAGTTTATAAACTACTTGATTGGTCCATGTTATATTTAATTCAGTACGTGGTATCTAAGATCTACAGAAAGTGCTATGAACATAAAAATAAATCAATTTTTTATCCTACAAAAACTGACAATAAGGTTGGAAACAATGTTGGATTATTGCCTTATTTTAGGAAAATTTATTTATACTGTTGACAGCCTGAATAATTATATTTTATACTATAAATATATACACACTATAATTAATTATTCCCCCAATGTTGACCCAGTAAAGTGAATAGGAAGGAATATACTATAGGTGGCATGTGACTTGGGAATAAGACTAGATGCTATATAGGAAAGAAATGGCAGAAAGATATCTCTGGCTTGGACAAAGGCATGGATATGTGGAAATATATGATATAGTTGGCCTTTAATCAAAGATTGAATAAGAGAAGCAGAAGCACTAAGAAGTGTGGGTGTATGTGTCTGTTTGAAAGCATATATATGTATGAGAGAGTATGTTTGTGTGTGTGTACATACATATGTATATTTGTGGATATGTATGTGTTGTACACATACAGACTATTATGAGCCAAATTACCTCTCCCCCAAAATTCATATGTTGAAGTCCTAATTCCCGGTACTCATAATGTGAATTTATTTGTAAATAGGTTAGTTACAAATGTAATTAGTTAAGATGAGGTGATACAGCAGTAGAATGAGCCCCTAATCCAATGTAACTGTTGTCCTTATGAAAAGGGAAAATACTGACACAGGGACATGCACACAAGGAGAATGCCATATGAGCATGAAAGCAGGTCAAAGAGAAGTGATTCTTCTACAAGCCAGGGAATGCTGAATTTGCCAACAAACAACCCAACCCAAGGAGAGGCATGGAATACAGTCTCTTTTATAGCCTACAGAAGAAATCAACTTTGATTTTAGACTCCTTGATTTTAAACTTCCAGCCTCCAGAACTGTAAACAATAAATTTCTCTTGTTTAAACCTCCTAGTTTGTGGTACTTACTTGCGGCAGTTCTAGCAAACACACACACACACACACACACACACACACACACACACACACACACATACAACACAGATTAATTATAGGGATTTGACTTTATTCACTTTTCAGACCTTGCTAAAAACACTTAAAACTGTTCAACTCAACTGCTAAGCTATCTTCACGTCTTCTGATAGAGATTTCGATTGAAAACCCACCCGGCCAGTAGCCAGGAAGACAAGATCCTGTCTTATAAAGTGAGAAAGAACAAGAGGAAGCTGGAACCCATAATCCATGAGCTGGAACCTGAGTCTCATTTCTGATCTTTCAATCATGGAATTAAATGGGAGACGTTTGTCATGGAATGAAACACACACCTGGCCCAGGAGTTGGACAAGCTGAAGGAAGATCCAGGGAAAGACAGGCCCAGTGACTGTCTTGCCCCAACAAGATGAGCCGGCAGATAAGCAGCAAGGCGAGTGAGCCACGAAATGGCGGCAGCTTCTCTTCAACCCTCTCGCATGGAAGATCCTAACCAACAACATACGGGGAAGCGAATTCTGGGGAAGGCACTTGACCTGAGCCAAGTTTGCACATTGCAAAGCCACCACACCTGGTAAACAAAAAGGAGTTTGGATATTATTGTGAGGACATGAGAAGTAGATAACTTGATCTTATAGAAAATGTTTAGTATTAAAACAATTGTTGAAATCTCAGCTAATTTTCACTAATTTTCCTACAATACTCCACATAAATATATATTTCCATCCTTTTAGTGATGACCTAATCAAATCCATGTAACTTGCCTTACTTTTTGTAACCTGCCTCAAGAAATAAAACTCTTTCACCAATTTTGTTTGGAGTTGATTTGAGGAATAGATAATATTCCTATTTTACTAAATTTTCTATTCTTTCCTCCTATTCCCTCTCCTACAACCCTGCCATCACTTATAAAACTGTATTTAACCATTCCCAAGACTTTACTTTCTCTTTTCCTGATGGAAGATTAGAATAATCAGTTGTGTTAATTGTACAATAAATTATATTTTTGGTTAATCGTGTATTAATTTAGCTTACCCAGTCTAAAATCTATGCATACTTTTTTGTTTTGCAAACAATGTTATCCAACTCTTTGACTAGCACCTAGGTTTTATAGTTATAGACCATTTATAAATACTTAATAGATTGTTCTTTAGAAACTATTTGTCACCTCTTTACATTGGTTTCTTTGACTGTTCAGTAAATTGTCTCTTGTTAAACATTTGTGTGACAAAACTATGTTAAATTATTTAACTTCCCCAGGTATTTCCAAATCCCCAAATAATTTCTTTAATTTCATTCTCTATATTATATTTTAAATAAAATTTCCTTTTATGAAAGTAAAAGCCATGTCAGGATACTTACTTTTATTCTCTTGACTCTTGCATGTGAGTGCGCACCATCTATTTTGTAGTTACCCTTGATTCCAGGAGTAGAGACAGAAAGTATTTCACTACCAGAAAATAATGCTGCTATCTATCTATATTTAAAATAATATTTATTATCTCTGCAAGTGCAATAGTCTATAACAACTACAGTGAATCAAGTCTATTTCATCATTTACTGTATTTTTTTCTTGTAAAATATCTTAAGTGTTTAGTAATGCGGACAACTGGCATAGGTGGCTAAACTACAGTAGAATCCAGGACATATCATTCTAACTCCTGATAAGTAGGATTATAAGAAAACCAAACTCTTCAGAGGACTAGCCATAAAAAAGGCTGCTAACTAGAGAACTGCAGACAGGATGACAGTTTAAGTTGTGACTACTAAGGAAAATAGAAGATTCACAGCCTAGAAAATTGGAAGTGACAGCAGCTGCCATTCTATTAAGTCAGTCTTAAAGAATCTTCATCAGAAATGTCTAACATTTTTATTCCAACTTTATCAAATTCCATAGCTATTTCAATATATATTTTAATGTAAATATAAAATTATTGTAACATTTTATTTCATTTTCTATTAATTTATATATAGCACTTTTTCCAATGTTATTGCTGATATTTCCAAAAAGAGGTATTAGTCAAGCTTGCATTTTAACAACTGATTTTAGAGCTCCAAGGATATTCCCATTTGTAACTGGAAAAAAGAATATTAAACAAACATGAAAATTCCATCCCTGATGATAGTAAGAGGCCAAGAATCATATCTTAATATCTTACTTAGTAAATATAGTAATGTTTTGAAAAATTAAGTAATGCTTTTATCTTTAAGCAATTAAGTGGTTTGGCTACTAATATGAGTATGCCATAGGGCTGTGAGACAGACCATTCAATCTGCCATTTATTAGCTCTGTGATGATCTTAATCTTTTTGAGCCTTGGTTTTGTGATTTGTGAAGTGAGGTAATGTTTGCCTTTCAGGTTGGTGGGTAGATTAGCGATACTATGGCAAAATATCTTGTAGTGCCTAGACCTTAGTAGGCATTCAAAATATTTGCTGCCAATGATATTATGTGATAGATAAATTGATCTAAGATTAGAATATAATAATATAGACTATTATGATATAATTTGCATAATTTATGCTTTTTCTATGATCTTGCAAAGAAGTCTTTTGATAGAATAAAACTTCATATTTAAAAACATCACAGATATTAAATTTTTCTCCTATTGTCCTGCCACTATGGCACTGTGGCAGATGTTCTCACAGCTAAGGAGTGACTATTTTGTATAACTCTAAAATGCTTCTGTTATGTGTTAACGTGTTGCTTGATGAAGGTGGCACAATTTTGTCTATCTTAATACTCACACTGATTAGTTTATTAGAATCACAACAGAGAATATCAGATGATCATGGACTTGAAAATTAACTTACATCTTTCGTTGAAAGAAGAAATTACATTTAAGGAATTCCTGGGGAATAAGCATTAGATATCTACTTAGTTACTTCTAGGAAGAAAGAGACCTCCAACCAAATTCACCCATCTTATTTTCTAAACAACTCTAGTTATTAGAAAACTTTTGATCTTTGCAGCAGCATAAGCAGGTTTGCATACTCTTCCACATTACAGAAATTGATAGATTATTTCTATGCCTGAGAGTCAAGTTTAAATTCTTTGGCATGTGCTATATTTTCCAGTAATCTACTCACCAACTACTTCTCTGGACACCACATCTGAGCCACAGTAAGTGGCAAGATGCTTCTTCCCTTCATGTTTGCACTTCCCCTCTCTAAGGAAAATTAGAAAGTGATTGAAACTTGCATTGTCTTAACTAGATCTGAAATGACAACTTCATGCTATTCATTGAGAAGCTCTAAAGTGACATAATTTTTCCTTTGGTAAAATCACATTTATAATTAATAATCCAGGATTCCTGTTCTGTGGTACTTAAAATGTTCCAAATTGAAAATGTCAACTCAATTAATTTGTGTTAGGAAGAGCATTCTGGAAGTATGAGGTAATAAAGACATATTTGAATACAGAAGTGTTGCAAAAAGTTTAGGGCAAAACGTGTTGTCTGAGAAGAGCAGTTTCATGGGGCACGCTGCGAAGTAGAATTCAAAGGCAGCCTGATAGCCTTCGTCACTGCTAAGAAATGGTAAAAGGAGGCCGGTGTGGTGGCTCATGCCCTTTTTCTTAGCACTCTGGGAGGCCCCGATGGGAGATGGGAGGATTGCTTGAGCTCAGGAGTTAGAGACCTGTCTGATCAAGAGTGGGCCCCGGTCTCTACCAAACATAGAAAAATGAGCTGTGCCTTATGGTGCATGGCACATGCCTATATGTCCAGGATCCCAGGAGTTCTGAGGTTGCCATGTGCTGTGATCATTACACTGGGCTCTATCCAGGGTGACGGAATGAGACTGTTTCCAAAAAATAGTGTATTTGTTGGTGTAGAGTAGATAGCAAATTTTAGTATTTAGAAATTTACTAGCATGTAACAGTTCTTTATTATTTTCAAAAACAACTGTTTGAATTTGATACTATATACATTCTTCCATTTTATTTCAGTTAAATTACACATTTATTTCTAAATAGTTAACATTTGCTATTTTAGGAGTGTATTTTGCAAGCTGCTGGGGTCATTTAATAATTTTGGCAAATTCCATCAGATAAAGACAATCAGGAACATACATATAGTGAAACAAAGTCAGTTGGTTAACTTGCTACAGCAAGGAAGAACACATACAATGAGGAATCACAGACTGGATGTCTTAGTAGGAAGGAAGGGAGGTTTTTTTTTTATACAGTTTGGGCGGACATTGAATGCAAAACTTTTAAAGGTAATGCCAGGAATACAGAGATTAGCTCTGCATTGGATATCAGATGAGAGGAAATTATGAATAAGTTATTGATATGAAAGTTATACAAGGTGAAGGGCTGTGTGACTTTGGTTGTGTCTTATTATCAATGCTTTAGTTTGTGATAGGAACATCATAGTCTGATTACTAGCAGGACTGAAAAGCAGACTCAATATGCTCTACTCTTGGAAATGAAACAGGTGATGTGTCTGAAAAGCCCTTATCTGAAGCTTTGCACCATGGCGGGAAACTGAGGCTGCTTCTCTGTGTCAAAGCAACCTACAGGGCTCAGATCCTTCTGACAAAAAGGGTATATTTTACTCTTCCTGATATAATTGAAAATAGCAACATTTATTATAGTCTGTGATTTTGAAAACGAAAAGTCCTTGATTTTGATAAAGAAAAGTCATCCTTTTTACAGATTTACAATTTTGTTCTGAATGGAATAAAACAAAATAGAACGATTTAATTGATGTTCATATTTACATTACTACATTATTTTTACAAATTGGGCCACTACATATTGGGTAATTGTCCTTTTACAATTACACTTAGTATAAGAAAAATAAAATTACACAGTGAAAGTGAAGAAACAGTGTCAAATTTTCATTCTCAGAAGGCAGGTTGAACAACCTTCAGGAGATAGATTGCTTTGAAAGACTGTGTAGTATTTTGCTTAATTGATTAATGACTTTTGAAATTTTAGCTTCAGGGACTTTTGAAGATTAATTTAAAATATAATACTGCTATTGATTAAAATAATAATTGCCCTGTTATTTAAGGGTTTTCTATCTCCTTCAAATGAACTTGTGCTATTTCTGAAAAAAAGTACCAGATCATCAACATATTAGGTAGTCAGAAGTGTAACTTGATTATATTAAAACATATCATTTTAGCATCATTAATCTTTATTTTTCAAGGAAAAGGCAATAACGGACTGAAGTTGTTACAACCAATGAAAAGTTAAGGAATGCTCCATCTGGAGGTATACACAGTATCTTTTTTTACTACACTTCCATGCAAATATTAATAATTTTTTGGATAAATGCAATGTCAGCATCTATAGACTTTGAATAAGAACAGTTTCTTTTGCTTAATGAGGTGATGTAACCTGTTAATATTTCAGGTCACTACCTTGAGAGCTTTCAGTACTTAAGCAATTTAGACTCACAGAAAGTGAGCAGAGGGAGAACAAATAGATCAATACAAGATTGCTGAGGCGATGACAAATTGTTAACATTTCACTTTTCAGCATAAGGGGTCTTAAGAAAAGAACAAAATGTGCTGCAAAAATGGGGATTAAAACCCCACTCTTTGCCAGGTGGCAAAGTTATTCTGTAATAAAGCATAAACTAAAATATGTAGTAAAATTGACTTGTTATAAAAGAACACTTATCCTTAATGAGATACACACAGGAAATGTACTATAAAACAATCTGCTATGTATTGGAATTTAGCAAAAGGCAAAATTATCCTGTAGGTGTCCAATGAGGTATAGTTATGGAGACCTTGTCCTAAGGTGATTTCATCAATAAGACAATGAACTAGCAAGTACCTAGAGGCTAATGATACTATGATGCATGAGTAAATTTTAATTTCCATTAGCCAAGGACAAAACAAAAGATTTATAAATATTTCATAGCGAAAGTACAATTATGAAATAAAATTTTATGAAAGTATTATAATTTTAGATGTGATGATATTGATGGATTTATATCTTAGGGAGTATTACAATTATTTAAGCTACCAGCAAAAGAGATAACAGATATGGAAATAACTTTGTTAATTAAAAATACCTACACAAAGTGGCTGATACTTGACAAAATAAAATATATACTATAGATTATAAATGAAACTTGAAAATTTTAGTTCGGTGTGAATCCCTGTAATGCTAACCAAAGGCTAAGGGAAGCCACGTGCCTACGTGAAGCAAGTATTATTCTTTGGTCTGGCACTGGCTACGTACGATGCTAGTCTAACTCTGCCTGACTCTGGACATCAGCTTTGGCAAATTCACTTGGCAAAGAGAAATGGGTCTGTGGTGTCTGCCTAGGCCTTTTCAGTAACAAGGTGATTTGTTTTAAAATACTAATCTGTTCATAACTAAGGGGAAGAAAGGCTCTCAGTCACCCTCAAAATTGCAATAATTCTTATTTAATGGGAACCTCAAAAAGTTAAATAATTTGCCCAATGTCAGGGGTTTTTGCCCTGATACACTCTCCCTCCACCCTTCTTTCTACCCCTTCTAAGATAAAGACGTTCCTTGACTGACTTACGATGGGAATACAACTGGATAAACTCATTGTAAATCGAAAATATCATAAGTTGAAAGTGCTTTTTTGATTTATGTTATTTTCAACTTATCTAGATGTAACTCTGTCATAATAAATCACCCCCATAAAGTTAAAAAATCCTAAGTTGAGTCACGGTCAGGGGCCGTCTGTAACAGTCTTGGGAGAGTGAATCTTGAGGCTCTAATTTACTTTGGGACAGAAGCGCAGGGCATATCATTTCTGAGCTGTGTTTTCTGACTTGGACTGGACGGTCGATGTAACTATTGCCTCCATCCCAAAGCTATCAACCCTTTCTGGACCAGTCTTGAACAATAATTTTGTGCAAAGAATGTCTCTGACTTGCATCCATCCCCTATTTACTTTCCATGCAACTGTTTTTTAATTTCATATTTTACTCCTTTTCATTTCTAGACTTGCATCCCAATTTAAGGTTTGCTTAAATTCGCTCCATTCAAACATTCTTCGTATTCACTCCCACCATGTCCATCAGTTTTAGCATCTGGGGAGTTAATGTGTTCCAAACCAAATGACACTCCAAAAATAAAATGCATTAATGAGTTGGAACTACATCTTGACAAAATAATTTAAAATGACAAACACTATCTTCTGTATCTCTACATATCATTTAATACTTAGGCTTTTAAATCTAAGTAAAGACTATTGTTGACACTATTCAGGCTCAGCTTTACTCAGATCTGAAGATCAATTTTGTCCTGAATCAGTATGAATTTTCAACAGTCTCAGCTCTGCAATTTGGGCCCGAACATCAAGCCACACCTGAGGCCAGTCTGACTCTAGAACTGTGCCTCTAGTTCTGATAAATGCTCTTAAGTATTGGGTATAGGTTCCTCTCCTCTTGACACACAACAGTTTGAGTTTCTTTCCTAATCCCTCTTTCTATTTTTTTTTTTCTTTATGCTATTTTGTGTTAGACTTTTGCCCCAAGACTGGAAACTAGGAATGTGCACATTTAAATTCTGTTCCAGAGAACAGACCCAATCAATTTTCCCAGAGCTGGGATGAGGACTTCCACCTCAAGGCAGAATGTATTTTACAAAAAGGGTTTGTGTTAAAAACTATTCAATTCTGTAGATACAATTTTGAATAAATTGCAGATAGGACTCTACCATTACTTAACTTAAAGACAATGTGAGATAAAGACCAATTATACAAAATTGGGTTACAGATGCTGAAAGAAAAAATAAATCTTTTTTTCCCTGTATTTTCATAACACTTCTGACACCAGATGCAAGGGTTTCTCCCATAGTGAACAATTTTCTAATTCTCCGAATACCAATTGGGTGTTCTGAAGTTCGGCTCAGTTTTAACACTATTTACTAGGAGTTAGTGTCAGATCCCACTAGTTAATGTTCGGTCCCTCAAGATTGCCCCCACTTCAGATTTCAGACCCAAGTCCAGGCCTTCTATACTTCTAACCAACCAGCTATAAATCAGGAGTTCCCACAGCCTCTTCCTTGGGTTTGATAATTTGCTAGAATGGCTCACAGAACCCAGCAAAACACTTTGCTTACATTTACTGGTTTGCTATAAAGAATACAACTCAGTAACAGCCGAATGGAGGAGATACACAGGGCAAGGGTTTGGGAGTGGGTGGACTTGGAGCTTCCATGCCCTGTACAGATGCACTTCCATGTGTGCACTTAACCTAGAAGCTCTGTGAACCCTACCATTTAGGGTTTAATAGCTATTCCATCACATAGCATGATTGTTAAGCCATTGGCCATTGGTGATAGCACTCAAACTCCAGCCCCTCCCCCCTCCCCAGTTTCACTCCTCTAATCACCTGATTGGCAAACAGTCCCCATTCTCCAAGAGTCACCTCATTAGCATAAACTTAGGTATGGTTGAAAGGGACTTAGCAGGAATAACAAAAGATGCTCTTCTCACCTTATCACTCAGAAAATTCCAAAGAGTTTATGAGCTCTGTGCCAGGAACTGGGGAAGAAAACCAAATATATAAGTCTTATTATATTACATCACAGTTGCTATTTGAGAGAACAATGGGATACTATGAACCCACTTTGCCCATCTTCCTCTTTGGGAAAATGAATGTAGCTCTCTCTGGTTTCTTGGTTGTGTGCTCTGTTTGCTAACTAGACATCCAAATTCAATGCATTTATCCATTCATTCATTTATTCATAATTCATATAACATTTTAATGAAGATTTATTAGGTTTCTATTTTACACCAGCCACTGAGCCAAGCACTAAGTATGGTGATGAAAAACTATTAATAAATAAAATGTCTCTTTTCTCTTTTAAGCTAAACCACAATGGGGCATAACTTATATGATGAGAAAGAACAGGTGGGCATGTGAAAGATTGACCAAGAAAATACTTTGATTATGTTGGTCTCTTATTTCAGCCATTTGTCTAGAGATTGAATCTCACTCTTTAGAATGAATTTTCTTTGGTAAACTATGGCTAAGCTAGCTCCAGCCATTCGCCAGTTTCCTTTTTTCCCTTGACTTTACAGGTTTAGTTCTAAGTTCTCCTTCCCTATTCATTCTATCTTCTACTCTAATCTAATAGGTAACCAGTCATGTGCTGGTGAATGTTACCATACCACATGCTAACGTGATTTTATTAATAGCATCTGGAAATAGAATTTTATCAATCTTTAAAGAGTAGAAACTATGTTAGAAAAAGTAAAGAAAGTTTGGGAAACTTAAAAATAATCAATAATAATAGAATATAGATAAAATAGAAAATATATATTTTATATTTACAATCTTATTTCAAACATTTTCCCGGTTTATAAGCTATATTGAGTGATATGTATTAGAAAATCCTACACCATGGAAATATCCATTCTTCAATCTATTATTGCCAAAGTGCTATAGCAGTGATAATGATTGGACATTTTTTTAATAGTTGTGCCAACCATTTGAAAATGTATTGAGTCAATTTTGGTAATCGCTGCCCCACTTTAGGAGCTTGCATGTTCAAAAGGAATGTAGCAATTGAAGCAATGTTGGCCAACATATGCAATTCTGGTGGTGGAGATGAATAATGGTCCCCCAGTTTTACATGTCCACTTACGTATTATGGAAATACCCCTGAAAAGAGGCTCACCCAGTCAGTGCACTTCCCAGTCTTTGCACATCTAGGAATTGATGTATGCCATTTCTTGATTTCGGTTTTGTTTTAACCAATGAACTATGAGCAGAAGTGATATGTATCATTTGGAGGCCAAGGTTTTCATCAAGCTAGTATTCATGCCTCATAATTCCCCTTTTAACAGTCACAATTAAATTAGATATGGCCCTGGAAATAAGAAACCTCATACATGCATTACCACAAGAAAAAGAGTGATCAGAGCACATGGAACAATGCTTTGAACTCTCACTAAGCAAGAATTACCTTTGTTTTATTTGAGGTATTAGAGTCTATGCTATAGACTCTAGGTATAGGTATATATTATAGCAGCTAGCATTATCCTATAATAATCCTATCAATAATGTCCTATCAATAATACACTCTTGGTATGTATTATGACAGTAAGTTAAGAAACATTGAAAATGAGTCTTTTTATCCTTATTCAAGCAAACCAGTCTCAAAGCTGGGACCAAATTTTTTGATTTGAGGAAATGATTTAAAAGGGTCTTCAAGGGTGAAACAGTAGTTTCTTGAGCTAGTCAGAGAAAGAGAAACAATTGACATCAAGAGCTTTTGAAAACAGGTATTTGAACTCTTACTGAATAGATATTCTTCCCAAAGTGTGTTTTATCGTCAAATATAATTGGAAAACAATGTATGTGCCCAACATCTAGAGTTACAATGTGCATCACTGCAGTTTTAAAAGACCTGAAAACAAATTGTTTAATAGTTTCAAATCTTTTAAAATGTTTTTCAAGCTTACTTGACAAGGTAACACTTTCCCCCTTATAATATCTGTTAATATTCCTTTAGAATATATGATGAGAAACACATTGGAAGTGCTGAGTATAATTTGCTCTGAAATGAAGTTTAGCTTCACATGGGACCGTGATGAAAGCTGATTACCAAATGTTGACGCCTGTAGCTGCTTTCGAAACAGTGACTCATTGGTGAGATCTGGGTCACAGGTGTCAGAGGCCAGGTGCGAAATCCTGATTTTATCTCCACTAGCTGTAGGAATGGGAGCAATTTACTCTGGTCCTACATTTTATCTTTGCAAAATGTGTTTGTTATAAAAATTAAATTAGTTTATAAACATAAAGTTTTTATGTGTAGAGTGCATGTAAGCACTCAATAAATGTAGCTGGTAATCTCTGTTCCCTTCTTTAAAGAATCTAAAGCTACAGAGGAGGGACAGAGAATACTATGGATTAAAAACAAACAGAAACAGAAACAAAAAACAAAACAGTCACCAGCCTAGAGAGTAAATGGGATACAGTGCATGGATACAGTTCCTGACAAAATGAAAACAAGAGATTCATTAGTTAAGCAGCAAGAAGAAAAGGGCAGACAAAACAAATACAAAAAAAAAAACAAAAAAAAACTCTGTTGCTATTTGTGTGCTTTTATAACAGTTCCACAGCATTTCTTTATTTTCTTCTTTCTACCACTTCTTTCTCCTAAAATTAAAGAAAAGCCTTGAAAATTATCAAGAATGTTTATTTCTTGGAGAATGGGATGGGAAGAAAATAGGAAGGAAGGAGAAGCTGTGAAAGTCTCTCTGTGCCCCGCAGAGGGATGGGGCACCATGAAAACCTGGGAGGTGGCAGCCAGAGGGAGCCCCAGGCTTAATTAGGTCTCCCAGGAGCGACTAAGCCACATCTTAAGTGAGAAGAATGAATACAGAATGATGTGAGGACAGTTTGTGTCAACGGGGGACTTCTCCCCTCACTTCTCTCTGCCTTTGAAAGTGTTTTTTAAATCCCAATATGTGGTCTTCATCCTTATCTTTTATTTTTTTAAGTTTCAGAAAGATTAAGAACATTAAAAAATGGAATGTTTGGTCATGGAAGCTCACTTTGGAGAGACAAGAACATTTATTCTGGAAAATTAGTGTCTAAGGGACACAATAGCTGCAGCAACAACAAGGAAAGTCAGGCAGACAATTTAAGAGAAGATTTAATCCAGAGGCTCAGCTAGATGAAGAGTCTGCATATGAAACAGCAGAATGGCAACTTGAGCAAGCAGTCCTAGGCAAACGATTTCAAACAGTAGAGAATTAAAGACTTTGAAAACTGGCATGTGTTTACTTATCGTTTAATGTGCTGCCTGGAACATTGCCACAGGTGGGGAAAACTGTGTTAAAGACGTAGATCGGACATACATCAATATGTGTCAATCATTTACCAATCCCATTTGAACAAAACTACTAAATTCATGCCAAGCAGGGACAGGAAAAGGACTCTGCAGTAACTATAGACAAATAGCCAGTACGATATTGTGCATTTTATTTTGTGAATGATGACATACCAAGTTAATCAAAATAAACATATTTTACTATTCAACTTTCCATAAACTGAGACTCTTTGAGTCTTTTTGGAGCTTGGAAAGCTAAAGACTGTCTTCCTAGATTTACTCATCTATGCTTATGGTTTTAGTTATCCTATATATCCTTGATGTCATAGATTTTTTTCGCAGCCCTGGTCTTTTCTCCAGTTCCTGAGTAATTCACTCAGCTACATTTATACAGATATGTCCAAAATAGAGCTCTTGAGCTCCAACCTCAAGTCCATTTGGTTTGCCAAACAGTAGTTAGGAATTACTAATGAAACCTCCCTGTCCATTATCCACAAAAAATCACTATTGACTCCTTCCACGTGCCATTAAATAATTATTTCAAACATTAATTAATTTCATGACAATGTAGAATTTTATGTTGATTTAAAATTTATTTGCTCATCTTTTCAGGGTGTCTAAGTTGTTTCTAAGTTTCTGTTATTATATGTGATGTATATAATAATATATAAGTTCATTAATGTATTAAATAATATAGTATAGTAAGATCCTACCAATGTTAATGTAATGAGAATGGTTACAGGGCTGGATATTTTCCAGATAGCCCTCATGTAAATCATTTCATAAATTCCTCATGATTTCTCTACTGATAGTTTCAAACCTTCTAGAAGCTATATGTTGTATTTATAAAATTGGTCTTTGATGTAGGAAAATAATGGTGATACTAAATGTTTTGATTACTTTTGAAACTAATGGTGTCAGATTTTCTCATTGTTTACACATTAGTAAATGTTTTCATCAAGAACTCAAGAAAATTTAATGCATAACAAACACTTAACCAATATTAACCTTGTAGAATTACTTACAACATTGAGGTTGCCCCTAGGGATCAGAAGTAAATGTCTCTTTTGTTGAATATATCAAAGCAGACACTGTTTTGGTAAAATATAGACAGTGAAGATTCATCTTTACTATCTACATATTCTGTCTGAATCAATTTGCTCATATTAATGGATTTTATAGGATTTTATTATAAAATAACAATATATAATGATAAATGGATTTTACTGATGTGAAAAATGCAGCTCTCCAACTCTTACATATCTGTGTTCTTACATATAACAAAGTAACATAATGGAAATTATAATTCTTTTACTACTTTACCAAATTTCTCTCTCTCAATTTCAAATTCCACTTTTTCTCAATTAGCACATTAACTTTCTTTTTCTAAATGAGGAAACAAAGGCCAGAGTGGTTACTTTTCTTTCTCAAAGCCAATCAATGGAGTCAAGGACAGATAACACTTGCAGGATGTAACCATCTCTAATCCCCACTGCACCCTGCTGGCACAGGTGAGCATCTCCTGGCTGACATTGGACTTCCTTATGATTCTATGGAAACCCATGCATTTTCAAATATCAAAAATCTCTATCACAGGCAAGTTACTGAAATATTTGAAGTGTAATCATTCTGTTTTTTGTGTCTTCTACAGCTGCCATTTTCTGCAAATATTTATAGTCTCATTAATATTATTTAAATCAGGAAGCCACCTTTGGAGAAAGGACTTTATCTAGAACCACAAGTTTAAAACTCTCTAAACATTTCTCATCACAAGGGTTTTCTCTACAGATTTATTGAAAATATGGACAACATCTGACCTCACTTATTTATATTGGTCTTTGCCCTGATTAAGGAAAGGCTGGCACTAAATTTAAGTACAGAGAGCCTGTACTCAGTTGTTTCTCTACTATAATAATTATTTTTATATTAAATAAATGATAAGTAAATATCTTCACTTTGAAAACTAATCAGATCATACAATTAAGGCAATGAACACTAGTCGAAGGCCCCTACCTGTATTTGTCATTCTTAGTGGTTTGTAGAGTGACTGCGTAGAGACCTGTTTCTACACATTTGCATCTATAATGCATGTAGTGGTCAAAAACATATTCTATTGTGTTTTCCTGTAAATAAATGTAATCCAGTTGTAGCATAATTCAAATGTAGTGTTTTTACTATAAATAAATATAATTCAAGTGACTATTATGTATACTCAGTAATATGTATGAGATCTTTCCAAATCAGTAAATTTGGATCCATCACATTCATTGTTACTGCCACATAGAAATGTTGAAAATTTCTATTTGTGTTTTTTTCTGAATTGCAATTCCTCCAATGAAAGTCTCCATCTTGTCATCCATGATACCACTCTCCTGGAAGTCCGTTTCTATAGTTTCTTATTTTTTCTTTTGTTTTTTAATAATTTAAACTTGAATCCTGCTATGCCTATTATTTCTTTACCGAACATAAGTCCTGGTATGTTTATAAAAAGAAGAAGAAAGTATTTGTGGCTCTAAATAATAACTTTCTTCCAGAGGAAAGTGTAGCTGACTCCAATCAGGAATTGGGTTTACTCATAGCTCCGTTTCAGTTGTGAGATTTGTCTATTTCGATGCATCGTTATTCCTGGTGTGTAATTGGTCACATCTGAAGGTCTGGAGCATTTGCCATGTCTTTCTACCCTAGCAGGCTCTGAGATTGATTTTTTTTCTTCTTGGCTCTGGAGACTGATGATAGTTCTGTTTCATTTTTCAGACTCTATGACGCTTTGGCACATACTCCATCTGGAGGAAAGGTTATCTCACATGTCTTCGTGCACCTTCTTTTCAGTATCTTCACTCCTCAATTCCTCACTGTCTTGCTACCTGTCTGATACCTTCAAACATGTATTTTTCCTATATTTTCTAGATTGTATCACATATAAGTTAGTCCTGCACATCCAGAAGTTCAAGCACCTACATGTGGTTTTTAAGCACTTAAAAATATCTATATCAATGAATATCATAATCATATACCATTGGCACAAATAAAAATGTAAGCAATATTCTAGGTTGGATAAGAAATCACACACATTCACTGTCATTAATATTTTAAGATGTTTTAAATTGTATATTATATTTATAAGCAATTTAGTAATATGTATCAAATTTTGAAAGGCTTATATATTTTAAAAGGCTTATATATTTTGATCCAGTATTTTCTCTTCCAAATATATATCTTAATTGGCACTTATAAAATGTGCTTTATAGTAAACTGGAAAACAAATTTTAGGACTCTTTATAGTAGCAAATTTCTATGAACTACCCGGATTCCATTACTAGTGGATTGATTTTTTAAAGGTTTTGAATCTTATAAGGCAATACTATGTAGCTACTAAAATATAATCATGAACAAGAAAAATCCACAAAATATAATCTTTACAGTATATTAAATAAAAGGGAAAATTTTAGGACAGCATATTTAATATGCCATTATTTTTGGTTAAGGCCGTGTATTGATGTATAAGTGTTTGTGTTTGTATGCGGGCAATTGAAATAGTGATTGCCGCAAAGATAAGAATAGCGAAGGGAACTAGAAATCTTGAAGTTAGGGATAAAAGATCATCTTACCTTTCACTTTATTATTTACCTTTATATGCCACTCTCTGTATTTAACTTGTTTATTATTCATATTTATTCAGTTAAAGTAGGATAATTTGCTTCTGAGTAGTAAAGTCAATCTAATCACTAGGCCTATAGAACTGACAAAGGAATTAGAGATTGATTTCATCTTTATTATCCCTTTAATTTCAGGGTTACAACAATATGTGTTATAATATCTAAGACCAATGATAGGTAGAGTCAACTCTGTTTGGGTCATTTATATCTAAGTGGAGATGAGCAACTTAAGACTAATGATCAACATTCAATAAGGCTTTGTTTCACTGAGAGATTTATTGAATCATCTCATGACTTATGAAGATATAATAGTTAATATTTTAGGTTTTTGTTAATATATTAGTGTGACTATGTATTTCCTTTTATTTATTAAAAAAATCCTACAAATCGTCATGGAAATCGTTCATGGGGATGAGCTTACCCTTTTTTACCTTTCTCAGGAACAAGTTTTTATATCACTGTTGACGAAGTTTTCCACGTTAATGTTAGCCGATGGCTACATGGAGAATACAAAGTTCAGAAAACTTTCAAATGGTTTTTAGCCATCTGAAGGATTAGTGAAGAAATTTGTATATAGTTTATTAATCTAAAATCAAAATTAGTTGGCTTAATCAAGATTTTGCCTCAATATTTTGGATCAGGGTTTTGAAATAAAACCAGATGCTTTCAAGGCTAATATTAAGACAGAGAAGACCTTATGGTCCTTTGTATGACAATATTATTTTACAAAGCATTTGAAAAGAATTATAAGTATCAACCAAAAATATTCAAAGGAAATATATCTGAACTTCCTCATATTATCACAGTCCTTGTAGGCAATTAAAACATTGCAAAATATAATTGGTGGTATCATTACACTTCTAAAAAGACACAATTTTGTCCTTTGGATTTTGAATTACGTATTGCCATAGTTATTATGAAACTAGCACTGACTCCACTGAGAAAGCTTAGTTCACCCTCTCTAAGTTTACAGGAGGCAAATCCAGTTTAATATAGTGTGAGTTATTTAAGAGATTCTTAGTCTATTCCAACAGAGAAGAAACTAATTCATTAAATAATAATTCTAATTCTAACTAATTCTAACAAATAATTCTAACTAATTCATTAAATAATAATACTCATTTTCTGCTTTAAAATACTGATTCTAGGTAATTGATAAGTGGAAGAAAGTAGAGACAAAGGCATATAGCCATCACATGGAATAAGACATTCTAAAACCGAAAATCACAAATCTGGAAACTAAAGTTCTCTTAAAAGTCAGTTATCTAGTTCATACCTCCTTTGACACATGGCTTCATTTTGTTATTACACATGAAAGTATTAATTCTTTTTTGTATTTTCACCATTAAAAGAGAAGGTGTTTTGCATGCAGAAACAATTATAGTTTAATATATTTGTTTTGTACAAACTTCACCCAATTTTAAATAGAATTAAATGTCTTTATATATCATGATATTTGTTGCACATTAGGTTTACTTAAAGCATCCTGGTTTTGATGAAACTAACCCACAGTCAAAAAAACAAGATCAATATTACATTAATATTACACTTATCAATAACTACTTTTGCTTTCATTTTCTTATTTACCGTTGCAAGTTAAAAACATCTTTTGGCTTTAATTGTTTCAGGATAATGTATTGCCTTCTTGCAGATATTTTAGATTAGTATAAAGAAAAAAAAATATCCTAAGAACTGATTGGGAATCCAGTCAATGTGAAGATAATTAGAATGACAAGTTCATCAGGAAACATGTTACTTATTATAATGACAGATAATTGCCTTTCTGAAGGTCATTTAATTTGGAATAGATGAAAAAAAAATTACTCTGTTAAGTAATTGAAGTCAGTAGCTTTTTTTTTTCATTTCTACCGAAAATGGGAATAACAGAAGCAGAATAACAAAAACTGAGAAAGAATAATATTTTCTGTGGTTATTGGTAAAATCTGTCTTTTTTCGATAGGAGATATTATTGAAACATTGTACATTTTAAACAAAACTATGGTACAAATGTAACTTGATTAGAGAAATTTACAGGATGTACTTTTTTTAAGGAGCAAAATTAAGTTCTATGAGAGCAGAAATTTTGTCTGTTTTGTTTATCGCTGTATTTACAACATCAAATATAGTGTCTGACGTGTAGTACCTTCTTAACATATATTTGTAAGGGATTTCTGGCGTAACAAATTTTTACATAGGACTAATTAGTCTTAAATGTATAACTTCTGTTTTTATGAAGAAATTATAATCACTTACTAATATTCAATATCTAGTTCAAGCTTCAATGAATTTCCATGCTTACAATGTTGCAGTGGATTGAATAATGCCCCACTCCCAAATTCACCCCTCCCTGGCGTTTACATGTGACCTTACTTGTTAATTGGGTATTTTAACAGATATAATTACGTTAAGAATGTCAAGAAGACATCACTTGGGATTTAGGAGTGGCCCTTATAAAAAGAAAGGACATAGAGAGGCACTAAAGGAAAGCCATGTGAAGACAGAGGCAGAGATTGGAATTATGCTGCCACAAACCAGCCTTGCCACCAGACTCATGGTAATTTGTGTTGTTGTAGCTCTAGGAAACTAATACAGATGCAGAAAGCTAACACATGCATTATTCTCACCCTTGCAATAACAGAAAAATGTAGATCTATCTGTAATTACGACTTTTATTAAATTCCTCAAAGCACTGAAGTTGCAAGGGATCTAACTAACCCCAAATCTAAGCAGACAGATGGCACCAAGCAAAGATGAGAGGCAAATACTTGCAAATACTTGATTCCTTTGTGCAAACAACAGGAAGTGCCATTTGAACCAGTGAGGACAATTCATCTAATGTTTATAAAGAATTGCTGAAGACTGACAGTGGCTTGTGTGAGAAAATAGAACACATGGAAGCTGTATCCACAAGGGGAATTCAAAGGGACTTTCAGAATCTTTCTCAGTGAACTGACCAAGTGGCTATGAAAAAGATCAGAGGTGCAAAGGAAGCCAAGTGTAAGATTCCCGTGTGCTGCTCAGGTGTGTGGGGTTGGGGGTGAGCAGCAGACACAGTAGGAAAGACATACCACCTGCCCTGGATACTGCATCGTTATCTTTACTTAAAGGCTTAAAACGATGGGAAAATAGCAGCAAATCCAGTCAACATTAGGGAGGGCACTGGCTGAGAAAAAACTGTATTTCAGAGAAGAGGAGGAAGAAGAAAATGTCCTGAGCCCAGACCGTCAGAGAAGCCCTACTTCTGGGTGAGGAGCAGGATAAATAAGAAGCCCCATCTTCTAGATACAGGAACACAGGTCATGCCTAAGATAGACGACAAACCAGAATGACAAACTCTCCCAGCCCTGTGCCAGCAAGTGCCAGAAATAAGCAGCAGCTGTCTACTGCTGGGCTGGGGCAAAGCATGGAAAAAGAAGCTCTTTCTTCACATAAAAGGAAGACCTTGTGCTGAGGGTAGGGTAGAGATTGTGCAAAAAACAAAAACCTCTCTGGCACACCAGACCCCACCCTAAACACAAAATGATCCCAGAGGACTATGAAGCTGTGAGGAATTGATAATAAGCATAAAAACAACAAATCCCAGGCTCAGCTCAACTGGCTAGACTGATTCATACACCCACACTATAGGCCTAGCATTAACGTGGTGTGGCCACAGAAAAAAATTACTATTTATCTCAGTTTCATTGCTCTATAAAAGATGTCAGCTTTTAACAACAAATTGAAAAACCCAAATAAACAAGAAAAAGCAACACACATTCAAGAGACAAAGCAATCAATAACATCAGTTTCAGCTATGACCGAGAAGTTATTATCAGGTAGGGACTATAAAACAGCTATGATTAATGTTAAATGCTTTAGTGTCAAAGGTGAAAAAAATGCATAGGTAATTTTAATGAGAGATAGAAATGATAAGAAAATAAGGTATAATTTATAAAAATGAAAAGCTTGATAACACAAATGAAGAATGCCTTCAACAGACTCAGCAGTAGATTTAGATACAACAACCAAAGCATGAACCACCAAAGAAAGAATATGATGAAATGGAATTAATAAAAAAGGAAGTCTTTCAAAGATATTGCTAAGAGAATTAAAAGACAAACCACAGACTGAAAGAAAACATTTACAAATAACCTATCTGATTAAAAAACTTATTTCTAAAATATATAAAGACCTCTTGCAATTCATTAATAAGAAACAAACCACCCAGGTGAAAATGAGTAAAGGACTTAAAGAGACCTTTCATCAAAGATAAAAGAATGCCACTTAAAATCATGTTAAACATCATTAGTCTTTTAGGAAATGTAACTAAAAACAAAAAATGATACCACTACACAATTATTAGAATAACTAAAACAAAAAAATATTGACAATATTCAAAAGAACTGGCAAGTACACAGAACAAGAACTCTCATATATTGCTGGTGAAAATACAAAATGTTATGGTCAAATTAGGCAATTTCTTAAAAAGTTAAACATAACTTTTAGCATATCACCTAGCAATTGCACTCAAGGGGGATTGCTCAAGTAAAATGAAAATGTATGTTCATCCCAAACCAGTCTGTGATTTTATACAGCAACTTTATTTATAATCATCTGAACAAAAAATAACCCAAATGTCCCACAGCAAAGGAATGGGAAAACAAACTATTATATCTCCATTCAATGAAGTACTATTCAACAATCATAAAAATGGAATAAATTATGGATACATTTAATAATTTGGATGAACCTGAAATGTATAATTCTAATGAAATAAGCCAGAATCAAAATACTGCATAGTGTATGATTCCAGTTATATGACATCCTGCCTTTCTCTCTCATTTCATTCAGGTCTATTCTTGAAGTTCACTTCATCAGCAAGAGCTTGCAATATCATATAGTCTAAAACAGCTCCCACATTCCCATCATACTCTACTGCTTACCTATATTTTACTTTCTATGCAGTCATTATGTATAGTAAATATTTACTCATTTGCTATATATATATATATATATATATATATATATATATATATATATCCCCCAGTAGGCTATACGTTCATTGAGGGTAGAATCATTTTTATCCCCATTTTCCTAGAATATATAGGTGCCCATTAAATGTTATTGAATAAATAAATGGTGAATACTGCAACATAAGGAGATTATTGATTAATGTTATGTCAGTAGTAGTTCCTATGTGATAATAGAAATTGAGCTTAAATATAAATCTAAGGACAGTGATCAGCTATGAGAAGACAAATTATAAACACAAACAAAAGAAAGGCTGTCATTTAAATGTATTCTATTATTAACCAAGCAGTCACAAAACTGGTGGGGACTAAGGACTATTTATATTATATATTCATATTATACTTCTAAGCCTTCTGAGAGTTTTCATAATAATATGGAAAGTTTATAGGTCATTATCTTTGCCTAAAAAGTTTACTTATTGAAAACTGAGAAATATTAGCCACAAGAGTCCACATTAAACAAAATCTGTATATCTAAACATAGATCAGTAAACACCAAATAAGGAATGGTTGCCTCAACGTATCTTAAAAAATGTTTTCCATGATGCCTGCATGCATTTAACATATTTTATGGAATGCACATTCCTGAGTTCCTAACCATATATATTAATTTATATCTCAAATAAAAGAGAATTTCTTATTTTAATAAACTGCAAAATGGAGACAAGTTGTTGTAGAATAACGAAAGATGGTCTTCTGACTTTATCAGGAAAACATCAAATAACAAATTAAAAGGACTTTTATAAAAAAGTTCCTTGTATAAATGGGACAAGAACTGAGTAAAAAGCCTCCCTAAAATCATAATGGTCTTAAAATCAATCAGTAAGAAAAGAAAACAAGCACAATCTCTTAATAAACAAAATTAGTGATGACCTAAAGATTTAATCACTTATTCAATGTGATAGAATTATGAAATATAGCTATTCCCTTTGAGACTATCTGAATTAAAACACATTTTACTTCATTTGATAATGCCCAATTTTAGTAATTAACAAATCTGACTCTTGGGAATGTTTCCCTTTTATCTAACTTAAATAGAGTAAACTAATAAGTAATTAGCTCATCAAAATGTGTTGTAAGGTGTAATCCCTAAATTCCATCTAGGTTCTCTTTATTCTGTTTGCATGACTAAGTGTTTATTTTAAGCTATTTTTATTTTTGTGAAACATATCCCAATTAAAGATAGATAAATAAATGTTAGTACTTAATTTAATATTATTCCTCTTATTAATGGAAGAATAAATAACCTTTTAACTCTTCAGAAGACAGCATTTCCTTCTTCAGTTTTCTAATTAACAAATTGCATAAGTCTGGTTTTCTTTAATAATTCCCCATTTATTTTATGTCTCAAAATTTTATTTTCTAAATAACTTCCATGGAAATTCTCTAAATGTAATACCTGGCTCAGTTCTTAAATTATGAGGCATATATAAGTCTACCTGACTACTTCTGTCTCAGTCCCATCCTTTCCTATTTACAGGGCTTAGTGCAAAATGAAAATTCAAGTTTCTTGTTCAAAATCAGGGGTAGTAGGGTTTGGTTGACACTAAGACATAATAAAGCCTTGTCCCTGCTTCTGAAATCTGTTTCTTGACTTTTGATGATATTTGTTATCTTAAAGTTGTTTTAAGCAAAAACAAAACAAAACAAACAAAAAAAAACCTAGAAATTTAAATTATTGGAATATGTTTGTTCATTGCATTCTTTTTATATGCAATGCTAGCTTTAAATGCAAACAGAGCATTTAAATCATATGAAGAGTCATCCATTACATTTTGTAGTTCATCTTTAAACAAGCTGCTTGCTCTCCATCCAGTAGACCAGAACTGACAAGTACAAGCCAAACTCAGGAGGTTGAAAGGAGAAAGAAAAAAGTCCCTCAGGCATGGCATCTGTTCAAAAAGGGCTTCCCCGACACGGGAATACTCAGTAAGAATGAGGATAGTCACCCGGCTAATGCAAGTCCTCATAGTCATGGGCACCTGGCCCTTGTACTCAGGACTTGAGATTGTTCATTGCCAACAGCTACCAGCTACCAGCTACCAGGTTCTGCCTCATGCCAGCCTCTGCACTCACATGCTTCAGGGCCAGGCATCTCCCCTTCCCACCAACCACAACACAATCCATGATGGCAGGCCCATCACACCAAAGGCCTTTAAACTTCCATGACTGGATGCACTAGTTATCTGGAATACAAGCAGACAAGAGGATTGCCCTCAGCAAGACTGGCTGGATTCCTGTCAGTCATGCCACTACTGCCAGGTTACAGCCAAACTGCTCCAGAGCACACATCCTGACCTCAACACTCCCTGTGATAATTCCTAATACTCCCACAAGGTCAGAGGTTGACAACAGAATGATAACCTCCTTCCCCCAAACCTTACTTGGTTCCTGCCTGGGATGCAGGGCCCAGAGGAATACCAGGCAGTAGGAGAGTGGGTGGCTAAACCATTCTGGAGTGGCAGAGAACAACAAGGGCAGGACCTCATGTGAGCCCAGGCTCCAAACACCTGGCACATGGTCATGGTTCCATCAGATTTCACCTACAAATCACAAGTTAAAAGATAAAATGAGTAATAATTCCAAAAGGGTAATAGCAGAACATTAAACCAATATGGGGCACTTTTAAACATCAGGTATTATGTAACTGTACAGTTCCCATACCATGAAGCAGTTCATGTTCTCATTTAACTGTATTCAAATTTTTGATGCATAAAAAGAATTTATAATAGCTGTGAGTTTTTACTTTTGAGTGCTTTTACACTGGTGAATATTAAACTTTCTTCTCAGTGTATAGAGTACTTTTGTGGATTTCTTGTAGGACAAATTTGTCTAGTGGTAACAAATTCCCTTAGTGTGCATTTGTCTAGGAGAGATTTGATTTCTCCCTTATTTATGAAACTTATTTTTACAGGATAAAAAATGCTTGTCTGGCAGTTATTCTGTTTAAGAACACTAAAGATGGGACCCCAGTCCATTCTGGCCTGTAAGGGTTTTCTGCTGAGAAGTCTGATGTTATTCTACTAGCTTTATCTTTATAAGTTATTTGATGCTTTTGTCTTTCAGCTTGTAAGATTTTTTTCCTTCACATTGATTTTGGCCAGACTGATGACTATGTGCCTTGGTGATGTCCTATTTGCAATGAACATGATGACTGGAATACTATGTTACTTATCAATATTAACATTGAATATTAATAGTCATTAAATGCCCAACTTAAAAGATACAGGTTGACAGAATAGATTTTTAAAAACACTCAAATATCTGCTGTCTTCAAGAAACCCATTTAACTCATAAATACTCTCACAGACTGAGGATAAAGGGGTCAAAAACTCATTCCACATAAATAAAAAACTAAAGCAAGCAGGGGTAGCTATTCTTCTATCAGATAAAACAGACTTCAAATCAACAACAGTAAAAAAAAAAAGACAAAGGTGGTCGTTAGAAAATGACAAAGGGATCAGTTCAGCAAGAAGATATAACAATCATAAATATATATGGACCTAACACTGGAACTTGCAGATCTACAAAGCAAATGCTAATAGATCTAAGAGAGGAAATAAACAGAAACACAATAATACTGAAGTACTTTAACAATTCACTGATAGAACTAGACAGATCACTGAAGCAGAAAATCAACAAAGAAACTCTGGACTTAAATGAGACTCAAGAGAAAACGGATCTAACAGACATTTATAAAATATTCTACCTTAAAGCTGCAAAATATATATTCTTCTCATAAGCTCATGGGACATTTTACAAGATAGGCCATATTTTAAGCCACAAAACAATGTTCAACAAACTTATAAAATTAAAATCATACTATGTATCTTCTCAGACCACAGTGGAATAAAACTAGAAATCAATTCCAAGAGGAATGCTCAAAACTAAACAAATATATGGAAATTAAACAACTTGCTGTGGAACGATCTTTGAGTCAATGATGAAATCAAGATGGAAATCAAAAAAATTTTTGAATTGTATGACAGTGGTGACACAAGCTACCAAAATCTCTGGTATATAGCAAAAACAGTGCTAAGAAGAAGGTTCATAGCCTAAGTGCCTACATCAAAAAGACAGAAAGATAATAAATTAACAATCTAATATCTCACCTCAGAGAATTAGAAAAACAAGAAAAAATCAAACCCAAAGCTAGCAGAAGACAAGGAATAACAAAGATCAGAGCAGAATTAAATGAAATTGAAACCAAAAAAACAATACAAAGGATCAATCAAATGAAAAGTTAATTCTTTGAAAAGATGAACAAAATTGACAGACCACTGGCTAGATTAACCTAGAAGGGAAGAGAGAATATTCAAATAAGCTAAGTCAGAAATGAAAAAGGAGACATTACAACTAATACCATAGAAATATCGTTCAAGACTACTACAAATACTTCTATTTACATAAACTAGAAAATCTAAAGAAAATGGATAAAATTTTGGAAACACACATCCTCCTAAGCTTGCATGAGGTAAAAATACAAATCCTGAACAAATGATGAGTAGTGAAATTGAATTGGTAATAAACAATCTCCTAACTACAACAACAACAAAAGCCCAGGACCAGATGGATTACAACCAAATTCTACCAGTCCCACAAAGAAGAACTGATACCTATCCTACTGAAACTGTTCTATAACATCCAGAAGGAGGGCATCCATCCTAGCTCATGCTATGAACCCAAGCCAGTATCACAATGATACCAAAACCAGAAAAGGACATAACAAAAAAAGAAAACTGCAGACCAATACCTGTCATGAAAGTAGATGCAAAAGTCCTCAACAAAATGCTAGCAAACTGAATTCAACAGCACATCAAGAAAATAATTCATCATGATCAAGTTGTTTCAGCCAAGGTATGCAAGGATTGTTCATTATATTAAAATCAATAAATATGTTGTACCACATAGAATTAAAAACAAAAAACATATGATCAGTTCAATAATGCACAAAAGGCATTCCATAAAATTCAGCAACTCTTCATGATAAAAACCCATAATAAACTAGGAATAGAAGGAACATACCTAAATATAATAAAAACTATACATGAAAAAGCCACAGACAACATCATGCTGAATAGGGTAAAATTGAAAGCATTCTCCCTAAGAACTGCAACAAGACAAAGATGTCCATTCTCACCACTTCTATTCAACATAGTACTGGAAGTCCTAGCCAGAGCAATCAGGCAAGAGAAAGAAATAAAGGTCATCTGAATCATATAAGAGTAGGTCAAACTATCCCTGTTTGACAATGATATGATCTTATATCTAGAAAATCCTAAAGATGCCTCTAAAAGACTCCTAGAACTGATAAATAATTGCAGTAAAGTACCAGTTTACAAAATTAATGTACACAACTCAGTAGTGTTTTTATACATTAATAATAACCAAACTCAGAATTAAGTTGAGAACTCAACATCATTTACAATAGCTGCAATAAATAAATAAATACTTAGGAATATACTTAACCAAGGAAGTGAAACATCTCCACCAGGAAAACTATAAAATGCTGATGAAAAAAATCACTGAAGACACAAACAAATGGAAAAACATCCCATGCTCATGGGCGGTAAGAATCAATATTGTTAAAACATCCATACTATCCAAAGCGATTTACAGATTCAATCCAATTCCCATCAAAATACCAAGGCATTTTTCACAGAATTAGAATAAACAATCCTAAAATTCATATGGAATCAAAAGTAGTCAAAGCACTCATAAGGAAAAAGAACAAATCTGGAGGCATCACATTATCCTACTTAACATTACACTACAAGGCTTCAGTATAAAAAATCCAGCATGGTACTGGTATAAATGTAGACACATACATCAAAATGAAAGAGAATAGAGAACCCAAAAATAAAACCATAACCTACAACCAACTGATCTTCAACAAAGCAAATAAGAATATACACTGGGGAAAGGGTAACCTATTCAACTCTTCAACAAATGGTACTGGGAAAATTAGAGAGCCACACGAAGATAAACGAAAGTGCATCCCTATATCTCACCATCCACAAAAATTAACTCAAGATGAATTAGACTTAAATGTAAAACCTGATACCATAAACATTTAAGAAGAAAACTTAAGAAAAACTATTCTGGACATTGGCCCAGACAAAACAATTATGACTAATACCCCAAAAGCAAATACAACAAAAACAAAAATAAATAAATGGGACTTAGTTAAACTAAAAAGTTTCTCCACCACAAAAGAAATAACCCAACAGAATAAATAGACAACCTCCAGATTGGGAGAAACTATTCACAATCTATACATCCAATAAAGGACATTAGATTCAGAATCTATGAGAAACTCAAATTAGCAAGAAAAAAAACAAATAACATGATTAAAGCATGGACAAAAGACATGAACAGATATTTTTCAAAGGAAGATATACAAATGGACAACAAAACACATGAAAAGCAATGCTCGATATCACTAACCATCAGAGAAATTAAAACCACAATGAGATGCCACTTTATCTCTGTCAAGATGGGCATTAATAATAAGTAAAACAAAAAAAATAGATGTTAACATGGATGCAGTGAAAAGGGAATGCTTATGTACTGTTGCTGGGAATATAAATTAGTACAACCTGTGTAGAAAACAGTATGGATATTTCTCAAAGAACTAAAGGTAGAGCTACCATTTGATCCCGCAATCCCACTACTATATATCTAGCCAAAGGAAATGAAATCATTATATCAAAAAGACAAATGCACTCACATATTCATCACAACACAATTCATAGTTGTAAATATATGAAATCAACCTAAATGCCCCTCAGCTGGTGAGTGGATAATGAAACTATGGTGTGTGTGTGTGTGTGTGTGTGTGTGTGTGTGTACCATGAGTACTACTGAACCATAAAAAATAATGAAATAATATCTTTTGCAGCAATTTGGGTGCAACTGGAAGCCATAGCCCTAAGTGAAATGTCTCAGGAATAGAAAAACAAATACTGCATGTACTCACTTATAAGTGGGAGCTAAGCAGTGGGTATACTTGGTCATATGAAGTGGTTAATGGATTTTGAGAACTCAGAAAGGGGGAGGCCAAGAGGGACTGAGAAGTCAAAAATTACCCATTGAGTATAATGTATACTGTTCGGGTGACAGATAAACTAAAAACCCATTATACAATTCATCCATGTATCAAAAAATCCTCTCATACTCTGTTATCTACTGAAATTTTTTAAAAGAGAGAAAGAAAAAAATTTCTTAACATAATTCATCCAGTGGCCACCATCTGTTTCATCACTTCCTAAAATTCAAACTTGTTGAAAATTTGCTAACACTCTTTTAATTTCTTTAAACTCTACTATTTTGTAAGCTAATCCACTATAGTTGCAGGTCCACAAAAATCATTCTTTTTAGGATAACAATAATCTCAATACCCCCAAATCCAATGAGAATTTTTTGATTACCTCAGAATATCAGTGACTTTTCTTCAGCGGTTTCTATTCTGTTTCTATGGCCACATATTTCTAGGTTTCTTCCTCTGAGTCTGAGTTTGCATCTCCATATTTCTTTGTTGCCATACCTCTATCACCCAACTTTTTAATACATAGTTTCCTAAAGATTCATTCTAAAGCCTTAATATCTTTTTATTGTATTTCCTCTCTTTTAAAAGAATTTTCATCCTTGGACATATTTTTGATGACTTCCAAATTTAGATTTTTATCCCAGATCTCACCTTAGAATATCAATGCTACCAATATCTTTACTCCTATGTCTAGAAGATGACTCATGAGAATCAATATCAAGATCTGCCTGAGTTACATTGAATTACACCACTCTCCATTTACTTGCTAAAGCTAGAAATCTCATAGTCAGGCCACATAGCTCCACCTTATTCATGTACCACATTCAATTCTGTAACAGATTCTCTCAGTTTTAATTCCCAGATATCTCCCTAAATCTCTAACTTCTTTCTTTTAGTTATCTTTACTGTCCCCCACATTCCTATGTTGAAATCCTCACCCTCAAGGTGATGGAATTGGAAGGAGTAATCTTTGGTCTGTGATTAGGTCCTGAGAAACAACTCTCATAAATGGGATTAGAGCTCTAACAAAAGAGGCTTCAGAAAATAGCCTTGCCTCTTCTACTGCGTGAGGACATAGTGAGAACACATCCTTTATGATCCAGTAAGTGGGTCCTCACCAGACACTGAATCGGCTAGAAACTTATTTAATCTTGGACTTTCCAGCCTCCAGAACCAGGAGAAATATATTTTTTTCCCTAAGACCCCAAGTTTATGGTATTTTGTTATATCAGCCTGAATGGACTAAGATTGATTTCATCACGTTAATCTAAGCAACACTTACTTCTCACCTAGGTGACTGCAATGGTTTCTTAACTGTTGCCCATTTTCATTTTGTTCACCAACATTGTAAACAAAGTGGTCCTTTGCAAAATATAGAATTAATTATATCTGTTCTCTTCCTAAAACCCTTCCTTGACTTCCTTCTGATTCCGATACATATAAAAAACTAACATACATATCTTGAACACTATTGTAATAAGCAGAATAATCGCTCCCAAAGATGTCTATGTCCTAATCCTTAGAACCTGTGAATATGTTAGTTTAACATGCAAAAAAGGATTTTGCAGAAATGATTATGTTAAAGATATTTAGATGGGGATATTATACAGGATTATCCAGACAGGCCAAATACAATTGCAGCATCCTTAAAAGACTCAGAGAAGATGTGGCAATAAAAGTAGAGAATTACAGTGTGCAGTATAATACTCCACTGGCCATTGTTGGCTTTGAAGGTGGAGAGGTATGGCCATGAGCCAAGGAATGGGCTTGACATCTAGAAGCTGGGAACGGCTAGAAAACACATTGACCCTAGAGCCTCCACAATGAAGAGAATTCTACCATAACTTTGACTTTGAGCAAATGAGACACATTCTATAACTGATAATATATGTGTTCTTTTAAGTCACTTAAGTTTATTGTAGTTTGTTTACAGCAGCAATAGAAAACTAATAAAATATTGAAAAAAGTATACTGTATAAACACTTTAATTTGATCTTTATATTTTGATACAGATTGCCCTGCCTCCTTTTTTACATGTAATTTAATTAGTCTGTAATAAAAATTTATTATATGAAACGAAGACCTTGATTTGTCCTCCATTAAATAATGAGACAAATAATATTTTTGAAAAAAGGATTTCTTAAAGTTAAGTTTCCCAGTAAAGTTTTTTGACTACATGTTTTTCCTTATTCAGTTGATCAAAGGCATATGATATTGGTCCATTTTGCTACTAAATTATGGTACAGAGGACTCATTACTTTTCACATCTAACTATTTCACATTCAAGTTAACATGAGCAAAGTTGCATAGCCTGCAGAAAAAGCCAGCTGGGAAATAGTAGGAAAGATAGGCTAAAGTATCCTTTGTAAGTCAACTTTTTAAATTTGATAACTGCCAATTACTTTTCTATCTCTCAATTTTAGAACAAAACACCCCTACCTCACTTAGGGTAAACCTACATTGCTGTGGCATGATAGTTTGCTTATTTCTCATATTTGTGAAGCATCTTGGTGTTATTTAAAACGATAGTTAATAAATGTCCTTATTGTAATCTCATTATTTGCTCAATTTAAATCTTACGGAAAAAATCCAATCACACAAAAAAGCTAAATTATGTGACACAATAGTATCAGATCTGAAATGTTTCCAAATCTGTAGCTAAGACTTGACACTGTCCCTGTAGCAAAAATGAACAATATGAGAAAGATTAGAGATACTTATTCTAAAGATTTATCAACTATTCAAAACTTGTAGAGATAGCTAATTAATTCAGGCAATTTAAATTATAGATATATTCTATTTTTTACAGAATAATTATTTTTGTTCTTTGTCTTTGTATTTTATATTTTCAAATACTTGTTTGTTTCTACTGATAATGAATTCCCAGGTATCCTTCAATTTTAGCACATGAATCAATACATACTTAGCAATATGCATCCTGTTTAAGTCATATATTGAATTTTATTATGGATTGAAGGACAGACTTTACCTGTCTGCCATGTAAAGAGCTTGGAAGTCTTCACTCAGTCCAATAAGTAAAAAGATGAACAAACTGAAGACTCAATGACTCTCCTTAGATTCATAAGAGAAATGAGGTCACAGAGCAGCCCACTATTTCCAAAGATTGGAAATATTGGCAGATACAGAACACCACAACCTACTAGAACAGAAAACTATGAACAGAAATCTCCTCATGGACCAGGGCAGGAAAACCTGAACTGTAATTGACAAACTGCTAGAGAAGCAAGGTGGACAAGCCTGAAAGACAAAAATTCCAGAGAACCCAGTCATGAGGTGGGGCCCTCACATTTTTAGGCGTTTTACCTCTAGAAACTCTATCAGCCTCTGACAGCGATATCAAAAGAAACGATCTCATTGTGCTTCCAGCAGGTGGAGGGGGAAAGAAGCCATTTTGCAATAATCTGAAGCATTCTTTTTTCTTCCTTTCCTTTCCTTTCCTTTCCTTTCCTTTCCTTTCCTTTCCTTTCCTTTCCTTTCCTTTCCTTTCCTTTCCTTTCCTTTCCTTTCCTTCCCTTCCCTTCCCTTCCCTTCCCTTCCCTTCCCTTCCCTTCCCTTCCCTTCCCTTCCCTTCCCTTCCCTTCCCTTCCCTTCCCTTCCCTTCCCTTTCCCTTTCCCTTTCCCTTTCCCTTTCCCTTCCCTTCCCTTCCCTTCCCTTCCCTTCCCTTCCCTTCCCTTCCCTTCCTTTCCTTTCCTTTCCTTTCCTTTCCTTTCCTTTCCTTTCCTTTCCTTTCCTTTCCTTTTCTTTCCTTTCCTTTCCTTTCCCTTCCTTTTCTGCATATTATGGGGGTACACATGTTTAGGTTACGTGTGTTGCCTCCCCCTCCTCCCCCCTCCCACTCCCCCAGTCAGAGTTTCAAGTGTGTGCATCCCCTAGATGGTGCAGATTGCACTCATTATGTTTGTATGCACCCGTCCCCTCCTCCCCACTCCCATCTGCCCGATTCCCGATAAATGTTATTCCTATATGTCCACTTAGGTGTTGATCAGTGCCAATTTGCTGGTGAGTACATGTGATGTTTATTTTTCCATTCTTGGGATACTTCACTTAATGGATGGGTTCCAGCTCTATCCAGGAAAATACAAAAGGTGCTAGATCACCATTGTTTCTTATAGCTGAATAACACTCCATGGTATACATATACCACATTTAATTAATCCACTCATGTATTGATGGACACTTGGGTTATTTCAACAGATTTACAATTGTGAATTGTGCTGCTATAAACACGTATATACTTCACTGCATGCCTCTCTTTGGGGAGCAGCCATTTGCTCAGCCCAAGCCTTCCGTCACAGTAACAGCTGTTTCACGACCACTTACAAAGATCCAATACCTAGGCACAAACACCCTGTGCTGATTGCCCCATCATTTGTAGACTGCAGATACAGACACCATTTAAAAAAGAGTAATGGTTGTCTCCGGCAAAATTGTTGTTTCTTTGAGCTGTGACAATGAGACAAAGAGGGACAGTTTCTTTCTAATTGAGTATGGACTCTTTGGAAGAAAAAAACAAAATAAAACTTTCTTAATGTAATTACTTTTTTTTTTTTTTTTTTTGAGACAGAGTCTCACTTTGTTGTCCAGGCTAGAGTGAGTGCCGTGGCGTCAGCCTAGCTCACAGCAACCTCAAACTCCTGGGCTTGAGTGATCCTCCTGCCTCAGCCTCCCGAGTAGCTGGGACTACAGGCATGCGCCACCATGCCCGGCTAATTTTTTATATATATATCAGTTGGCCAATTAATTTCTTTCTATTTATAGTAGAGACGGGGTCTCGCTCTTGCTCAGGCTGGTTTTGAACTCCTGACCTTGAGCAATCCGCCCGCCTCGGCCTCCCAAGAGCTAGGATTACAGGCGTGAGCCACAGCGCCCGGCCTGTAATTACTTTTTGATTTACAAGTAAGTTTCTTGCAATTATTTCTCATACACATGCTGCTCTACTTACTGAATTTCAGTTCTTTGTGATTATTTTATTTCTTAATAAAAGAACATATGAATAATTCCTGACTTCATCTTCTTCAAACTTATTTTCTTTACAAATGATTAAGATTAACTTTCAAAAGCAACTGTGCTTCCTGGCTGAAAAGTTTTTCTTTGATGGCAGTCAGTTATTTGTCTTGAATGGGGCATTTATTCGGGTTGTTTTAAAATCGGAACTGTGGCCCCTTACACCAGATACCTCAGCTCAAAAAGGCGAGCTAATAGCTCTGAGACGGGCACTGGAATTGGCCCAGGGCAGGAGAGTAAACATACACAGTGACAGTAAGTATGCCTCCAAGATTCTCTGTGCGCATAGTTAAATTTGGAAGGAGAGAGAGCTGTTCTCAGCCAGAAACTCCCCAAGTAACATGGAGAGGAAGTTCAGAAACTTTTATAGGCAGTGTATTTACCAACAGGAATCTCAGTCATACAATGTAGTGGACACCAACAAGAGGGGCGTGTAGCACAATGAAACAACAAAGCCAACCAGGAAGCCAAAAGTGTGGCAAGAGAGAAGGAGTTTGCGTCTCCATGGTGCTGCTGGTTTTGCCCACTCCGTTGGAAGCACAAGATCTACTGGAAGAGGGAGAACTTCGCCAAGGACAAGGGATGGTGGGAGCAAGAGGGAAGGCCCTTCATCCCCTCCGATGTACGCTGGAAAGTGGTCTCCAGCTTCCATCATGTCCTCCATGCTGGGGGTAGGTCTTTAAAAATCTTGTTAGAAAATAATGGTAATTATCCAAGGATTAGACAAGTTGGTCAAACAAGTAACTGTGTCATGCTACCTGTGTATTCAAAACAAACACAAAAAACCTTCCAATATTGCAATAGTTAGAGTTAAAATAAAGAAAGATGAACTAGTAACTGAGGGCGAGAAATGCCCACTGAGGCAAGAGGAAAGTCAGATAAATGTGGACCCACAGAGTGAAGAGAAGAAGCGATTCATAAATAAGGAGGGGAAACTGTGATCAGTGATGCTAAGGGGCCAAATCAAATTAAGAATAAGGAGTAACTATTGGATAGAACAAGATGGAGACCACAGATAATCTGCATTTTCAATGGAACTGAGGAGACAGAACCTACATTGGAGTGGGTTGAAGAATGAATTTAACTGCTGTAGCCTGGACAGATGCAGGAATCCCAGACTCCCCTCCAAATATATCAAATTTATACTATTTATACTAAATAGTAATATATTATAGTATAGTATAAGTAGTATATACTAATAGTAATACTATATTATATATACTATATAATAAAATACTATATTATATATTATAATATATATTACTTTATATTATATATTATTATATATTATATATTACTTTATATTATAAAGTAATACTATATATACTACTACTATATACTAATATATATACTAATACTATATACTAATAGTAATAGTATAAATTTATACTATTTATACTAAATAAAATTATAAGAATAAAATCAATTAAGCAAGAATGGAATATTATTAAAAATAGACAGGTCATTTGTGAAAGGACAAAGTCTGATTTTAGGAGAGAAAAATTAGAATTTTTATAATACCTTGATAGTCAAGTTAAAGAGCAGTTTAGACACAGTTGAAGATAAAATTAGTAAATTTGAAGAGATGTATAAGAAAATCAAGCACAGTGTATTACAGAGAAATAAATGGATGAACATGACAAAACAAAATGTAAGACATATGCAAGAATAATCTGTTCATACATATAAAAATAGGAGTTAAGGAATTATAAATAGATATGAGAAAGGCAGTACTCGAAAATGACTGAGAATTCTATAGAATTGAAGAAGAGCTCAAATCCTTGTGCTGCAATGTGAGGGGTAAAAACAGGTATTTTAAAAGAAGAATGCTGGAAGAAAATGTCTTCAAGAGACTGCTAGAAACCAGCTAAGCAAAAGAAGTTAAACAACATACAGAAAAAGGGGTGAGATTATTGGGATCATAAATTCAGTATTCAAAGAATCTAAAGCAAAATACTGGGAGGTGAGAGATAGTAGAATACTGGGCTTTAGTAGAAAATGTACAGAACAGGATGCTGGTGAGAATCCAAGATAAGAAGGCTCACCTGATACCCTTGGGCTTTGGGAAGAAGCTCCTCACCCTCAGGGGTGTGAGACATGATAGGCTTTCAAAGGAAGTTGGGCAATTAGTAAAAGTTATATCTTAGTACAAACTTAATAAAATAAGGCATCTCTCCTTACCTTGCAATGAGAAGACATTTAGGAATGAAGTATCAAGATTATTTTTGCAGATGCACAAGGCAGATGACAGCCTCTGCAGAATGTTTTTTCAGGTGTATTTTGATGAAAATAAGAGCATCAAAGGGTATCAAGCAAAGTCTCTTCCATAAATTATCACGAGATGGTTTCTTGGGTGTAAGACAGTGAAATTTTATGGGATATCCCTTCAAGTGAATAGTACCTTGAAATCGATCTGTTCATCACCATGTCCTACTTTTAGCAGAAAAGTTCTCATTCACTTCAAATAAATTATATAACTTAAGAGCAAAGTAGTAGATGACCACATAGAAAGTTTAATTTTAAATATAGGCTATGATTATTAAAAATACCAATTTAGTTTTCTTCTCTTTTTTTAGCAGTGGCTTAGCTAGAAACCCATCTGAATATTATACCAAAGTAATTACTTTTTCAGACATTAAGCACCATGGGGAAGGGAGTTTAATAATCAGTTCATTGTTTACAAGCTGTATGACTCGGGTAGTAAAATGTCACTCAACTTCTGCCTTGTTGTTGTTTATGATGCAATTACCTTATTAAGATTTGTTTGGTTCATTTTAAAAATCAATAGTGTATGCTCATGAGAAAATTGCAATTAAAAAAAAAAGAGCTGGACTTCTTCCAACATAAGTCAAATGAAATCAATAATTTCACAATTTCAAAACCTTGATTTCATCAAATTATGATCTATTTTAATTGAACTTTTTCTCTAAAATGCTTAAATGTTAATTATCTTAAATTATAATAACTTTAAAATTGACTTTGGGCCGGGCGCGGTGGCTCACGCCTGTAATCCTAGCACTTTGGGAGGCCGAGGCGGGCGGATTGCTCAAGGTCAGGAGTTCGAAACCAGCCTGAGCGAGACCCCCGTCTCTACCAAAAATAGAAATAAATTAATTGACCAACTAAAAATATATATACAAAAAATTAGCCGGGCATGGTGGCGCATGCCTGTAGTCCCAGCTACTCGGGAGGCTGAGGCAGGAGGATCGCTGAGCCCCGGAGATTGAGGTTGCTGTGAGCCAGGCTGACGCCACGGCACTCACTCTAGCCTGGGCAACAAAGTGAGACTCTGTCTCAAAAAAAAAAAAAAATTGACTTTGAAATTGGAAATGAAAAATAATACAATTCATTTATACTCTCTGTATTTATGGTTTTCAGGAGAAACAGAATTAGTATGTAGAGATAGCCGTAGATAGATTGATATATAAAAATAGATTTAATATGAGGGATCGACTCATGTGATTAAGGGGGCTGGACAGTTTCACAATCCACCATCTGCAAGCCGGAGGCCCAGGAAAGCTGGTGATATTGTTCTAGTCCAAACCTGAAGGCCTGAGAACTAGGAAGCCAATGGTGTAAGCCCTAGTCTGAGTCTAAAGGCCTGAGAACCAACAGCACTGATATCCAAGGGCAGGAGAAGGTAGATTTCTCAGCTAAAGCACAGACGGTGAATTCACCCTTCCTCTGTCTTTTGGTACTATTTGGACCCTCAATGGAGAGGATTGGTGAAGGCAGATCATCCTTAGTCTACAGAGTCAAATGCTAATCTGTTCCTGAAACAGCCTCTCAGACACATCCATAAATAATGCTGTACCAGCTATCTGTGCATCCCTTAGATCAGCTGATAATAATTAATCATCATACTCTCTCATCCCTCTTTAGATGCATCAGTACCTGCTATTATGCAATGTTTTCCTTCCATTTTGCTTTTATGTTTGAACTTTGAATCCTTATGTAGGGGCACAATATCATTCATCATATTCAATGAATGAAAGTTAAAATGAAAGTACAAATTCTCATGATGTTTTCCCATGATTTTCCTAACCATGTATTTATCAGTAGGCTCCTGATTTGTATCCTTGTTAACAATTTCTTTCTACCATCATCATTAGCCTGGCCTCTTTTATACCTGAAATGATTGAAAATTATGACACTTGATAATTTTTCTTTTCCCATTTAGGGAATTGAGATTTAAGCTATCTCGATTCTCTGATAACATATAGTATACTATAGAAAGCATGCCGACATTATCTTGATACAGAAAATTACTTTAGAACATTCCATATTTTTGCTATTATACCTGTTATAGGGATTTGTAAATTTATACTAATCACTTCTTAGGTTGGACCATGGAAGCCTTGATGTATCATGCTCAGCTAGTAACAGGTTTTTAATACCATCTCTTCATGAGTGAAAAAGTGTTGCTTCCTGTTAATTGGTGATGATTAGCACCTGTTAGGCAGAATTGTCTAAGGGTCCCTCCTCACTGTCTCATAAAGTTTTTAATGGTGAAGTTTCAATGACTACTAACTGTAAAGTGATTAGCAGTTAATAAGGATCAGTAATCCTTACTTCTTTTGACTATAAAGCTTGCCTTGTGATCTCTACTTCAGGTATTCTTTTTCTTCTTCGGAGCTTGAATTGCATCTTGTTCTTCCTTTATGCCAACTTTTAAAGTCTAGTGTCTTAAGATTTTTAAATTATTGTATTATTTTTTCCTTGTAAGTTTCTAAATGTTGTTCTACTGATATATTTATGTTGGCATCATACTAAAGACTAGGTCAATATTAAAATAGGTGTTTTGGGAACACTTGTCTAAAGATACTTACAAAAGCATGAAGCATATTCATAATTGTATGTGATTACATTATCTACCTAATAACACTCATTAAAAGGTAAGTTATAAAGTCACACATGTCTTATTTATAAAATATCTCCTAAATCTGTTTCCCTTCTTTAGCCCATTTTTACTGTCTAATATCAAATCCTAATCATCAATTTATAAATGGTTTTTCAGTCTTTTCTCCAAACAAGGCATATATTTCTTTGCAGAATTAAGATGTTAAAGTATTAATCTTATCATTGATTCCAATGTTAAACAAACAAAAAATTATTAGGATATTCTAACATGTGCTCCAATCTGTCTGCAACTTCCCATTCTACCTTTATCTCTCAAAATTTTATACCTTATACTTAGCCACACCAAATGGTGAACTCATTTCTAGTCACATAAATAATTTTCATACTACAGTGACAGCATGTGGAGTTTCCAGTTCATGGAATGCCTTTACCTGAACTGCTACACCAGGCGTATTTGCTTCATTCTTAAAGCTCCTCATCAGCTGTCTCTCTTTTCAACGGATTGGTCACCTCCCCCATCCACATACACAATCTCCTCAGAAAAGCCTTCTGTTAATCACATATGATTATTTTTCAATTCCCTATTCCCTTACCCACCCTTATCTACCTTTACAGTAGTGATCACTACCTCAAATCATATAATTATTCATCTTTTAAAAATTGTTTTCCTCATGAAATTATAAGCTCTAAATAGTAGGGACTTTGTGTTTATTATTGATTTATTCTCAAATTTATTTCTCTTAAAATGATGTGTGGTAGAATACAGCATAAGCTTTGACCAATTGCACTCAATGTTAAGGCAAATATCTATGTACAGTTATATTTTTAGATTGATTACTGGAATACTATAGTATATTAGTAGTCATAATCCTTTGTTAGATTTTATGAACACTGATGTAGGAAAAAAATGTAAGTATCATAAGTGTTTTGTTCTAGTAGTAAATATTGAGTTTCTATTAATTTTAAAATCATAATTAGTAGCATATTACAAAATAATATATCATGTTATTTAAACATTACTATTTCCATTGATCATTTTTATTCTCTATTTGGTACTCATTGTTCATTTACTTCTCTCATAATAACATCAAATATTAAAAACAAATTATTTTCAATAAAATATATTATATTTCCTGCTTTGAAAGAAAAAATAATGAATATACTCTCAAATATGAATGACCACATTATAATCTGAATGAAACATATCTTAATATTGCTTTAGGGAAGCTAAAATTGCTATACTAGACTTTATTATACTTCATTTCTGAATATTATTTGAAAGGAATCTTATACGTAAGACCCAAAGGCAATCATAACAACAATAAAAATAAATAAATGGGACCTGATGAAACTAAAAAGCTTCTGCACAGCCAAAGAAACTGTCACGGAAGCAAACAGACAACCTACAGAATGGGAGAAAATTTTTGCATACTACACATCCGATAAAGGGCTGATAACCACAATATATTTAGAACTCAGGAAAATCAGCAAGAAAAAAATCAAACAACCCTATCAAGAACTGGGCTAAGGACACAAATGGAAACTTTTCTAAAGAAGACAGAAGAATGGCCAACAAACACATGGAAAAATGCTCAACATCTCTAATCATCAGGGAAATGCAAATCAAAACCACAATGAGATATCACTTATCTCCAGTGAGAATGGCCTTTATCAAAAAGTCCTCAAACAATAAATGTTGGCGTGGATGTGGAGAGAGAGGAACACTCCTACACTGCTGGTGGGACTGCAAACTAGTGCAGCCTCTGGGGAAAGCAATATGGAGACACCTCAAAGCGATACGAGTAGATCCACCATTTGATCCAGCAATCCCATTACTGGGCATCTACACAAAAGAACAAAAGACATTCTATTATAAAACTGAATTAATGCTTAGAATGTTGCCGTGTTGGAAATTTAATGAATACTTATGTCACATATACATTAAATACACTTTATACATACTTTAAATAAAGTACGTTTGTACATTTTGGAGTTTTTATCCAGAATTTTCTGCCCAGTATGTGAGGTCACAGGCTTTGGATAAAAACCTTGTAACCTGGGGAGAGTGTGGCCTGTAATGCACACGCACGCATTGATATAAGGAGATTAACTCATGTTCTCATATCTGAACAGTTTGTTCTTACCTCCTTCCAGGAGTCTCAGCACATAGGCAAGAAATCTTTTTGATTTCTTAATCGTGAATAAAACTTACATCAATTTCTTTCAAGCGTGCTGTGTGGTGGGCCAGCATTTCCTCCTTGTGAAGCATGTTAAGCAGGGGGCCTTATCTCACAGTTGATATACATTTTCAATTGCCTGACTTGCTTGCAGCTATTGACTGAGACATACACTCGATCAGATACAAAAAATTATAGTGAAGCAACACTGTAAAAACTAGCTTCATTGCCTTCTCCTGCAATTACTATGTTCATTCTTTGCAACTACTGAGATTTAACTGTATTTGAACTTGCTTTGTAGTAAATGTTTTCAATGAGATGAGGCAGCAAAATCCATTATATGTTTCTCCATAGACTCATAATAACTCCATTGCAGTTTTCAAGTCTTATGTTAAAAGATGTCTGTAACATCAGCAGCACATAGACTGCATGGATTTAACAGAAATAAAATATCAATCAAATAACAAAAATTAGTGCTGAATTATGTTTGGTTAACACATTATTTTATGCAACATTTCAGGTATGTCTAAGAAAAGAGGAAAGAAATTTTTCACAAGTAAAACAAAACACAAAAAAGTATAATTATTTTAGCAATTATATTTATTTAATCCAATGTCCATAATATGGTTTTGTGTGACACCACTGAAATAAACAAAGAATTTTGTCTATCACATTTGTAGATACATTTTAAAATCTGCTAGATCTACTCAATAAAATTCCATGCTTAAAATTATTTTTCCTAAGGTTTTCCATGTCATAAAGATTACTGTTCTCTATGTGATTATATATAACATAAATCAAAATTATAGACATTTAATTTTTTCCTAAGTAGTTTTTTCATTTCCTTTTTTTCTATAAAAGCTTTATTTGTTCTGCCTTTCTTATTATTACATGTTATATTATTTTAACAATCTTTAAATAGTGTTCAGCAATTTCTGGTCTTTATATTCTAACCTTGAAAGTAGAGAAAACCTTTCTGCTAAAATTTTCTGAATTTTTTTAATCTAATGCTTACATAGTTTTAAAGGCCAGGACTATTGTGACTATTATATGCATAAATATGAGTGTATAAACTTCAAAACTATGAGAACTCTGGTGTCAGTAAGATAAGTGGTTTTGTTGAATTTCATGAAGGATTTCTCTAAAATGTTCACATTAGTTCAACAACAATAGTAAAAATAAACTTTTACTCATTTTTCTATTAGTGAACATTGGCATTTCATTTTATCATAGCATGTTATCATTTATTTAATATTTACAAAAAATATCTGATATTTCACTTAAATATTCATCACTAACTCAGATCTCTCACCCTTAAGTTTTGTGTTACCACTTTACCATTTGTACTGAAATGATCAAACCTCACTGAAAATGTAATACAAATAAACCAGCCATTATAGTTTGGCAACCATGAAAGCAAAAATCATAGGCCTCATTTTCTAATATTTATATCACTCTTCCAAGAGACAACTACTTTAACTGTTTTTGAGTTTCATTGTTACGTAGTTTTCTCCAAACTCTAAATGAATACATTTCATTATTTTTTAGTTTGATGAAAAAGTAATTTATCTTATTTTCTCTACCATAGAATAAGAAAATTAACCTATTTTTTCCTCACTGGGCTTCTCCTACTTTCTTCCTGTATCTAATTAATAGTTTTATTAATATTTTTGGTTTTTATATTATTATATTTATAATTGTAGTAATACACACTAATCCTTATGTCTTACTCTTTTAAGTTTGATCAATATTTTTTGATTGTACAAAATTAGGACATTACTACATCCGTGTCTATTCGTTTATCTCTCCTATTGGCATAAATTACAGTGTCTAGTATAAGAGTAGCTAGCTAACTGATTTGAGGTCAGTTTGATCATGTTCTGGAAGTAATTCATGTATGTGCCACTAGAATCCACTCTCCAGTTATCAAAATATTTCATTAAGTATCTGTGTTAAATTCATTGTGGCTTAAAATATCTAGAGTAGATTCTGTTCTGTACACTGAATATAGGATAATATTGTTATTATATAAGCTCTATAAGTTTATCATGTAATTTCCAAAAAAGAAACAAGTATTATGTATATAAATTATATGCATAATAAAGTAGTGACATTTCAATCATCATTCATTTGCCTCTAAATGGAGAATGTTCCAAAAGTCACAACCAAAAATATTCTCCCTGTTTTCTGTCTCTCTCTAGCTCCCTCTATTGATCATTCTCTCTCTCTCTCTCTCTCTCTCTCTCTCTCTCTCTTTCTCCCTATTCTCTGCTCATACAAATTTTGTGATGTAGAAATATTCTCTTGAAAATTTTAATTAAATGATTGCCCCTCTATTCTCTCTTATTCTTTACCCTTGCTGATTGTGAATACAGAGAATTGTCTCAGGCTATATTCTTGTATCCTTGCTATTATGAGGGTTTGGTGTTTTTTTTTTCCTTTTCTAGTTAGTGTTACCATAATTCCAATTATATTTGAGGAAAGAAGGCACTGAAACGTGATACTAATTACACTGTTAGTTATTATTAACTACTATATTATTAACTACTGTAGTTATTATTTTTATATTCCCATAAATATAAAAACAAATGCATCTTACAAATACTAGCTCTCCTCTATGTTAACCATTTATTTTAACATTTAAATATTTATACAGCATCTACTATATGACTAAAAACATTCTATTCATTGCATGATGAAAAACTCAGATGAGTCTTCAAGTTCAGAATTTATGGCAAAAGACACACGACAAACAAATATTGAATACATATCATTAAAAAGAGTGTTTTTTTTAAGTGTCATTAGAAAGTAATTTACAATAAGAGGACTCAGGACACGTCTATTAAGAAAACAACTTTTAAACTAAAACTCAGAGTTTACCAGCTTTGTTTGTTATTCTAGTATTTTATTATTGCTTTTCTAAGATCAACTTACATCAAATTTGTAAGCTCATGATTTTACCTTGATGTAAAGCATTACTTTATTTTTTAATACTTTTTATCAAATTCCTGACACAATTCTTCTTCTAAGCATATTCTTTATTAATATTTGCAAAGCTATATTTGCAAAGAATATGTAAACAATTCTCTTACTGGATTGATGTTTATTTTTTCAATGTTCCAACATCCATTGATTTAGCATTTTTTTCTGATCAGGAATAGCAGTATCTAAAGCTGCATATTTGTTGAAGAGTAATGTGAATGATATTTCTCTATCGCATAGATTAAGAACTATTTGTATTATCCAACAACGTTTTGAACCTTCATTGACATCTGGGGACCTCAAGTTCATCCTTGATATTAACTATTTTTATTTAACTTGCATTTCTGAGCCTGCTATTGATGATTCATTTTCCTTATTCTCAAGAAAGTAAAGCAAGTTGCAGCTGGCCATATGCTGTTTGAGCGTTGCAGTTATATTCCACCGTCTGTGCAAACAGCTATAACAAAAATAACATAGACTAGGTGGTTCACAAATGAGAAAAAATTATTTCTTACAGTTCTGGAGGCTAGAAAGCCCAAGATCAAGGTGCCAGCAGATTTGGTTTCTGGTAAGGGCTGGCTTCCTGGTTCATGGATGGCCAGCTTGTTTTCTGTGACTTCACATAGAGGAAGGGTCAAGGCAGCTCTCTGGGGTCTCTTTTATAAGGGCACTAATACTATTCACAAGAGCTCTGTTCCCAGGCTGAATTATCTCTCAAAAGCCCCACCTGTAAATATCATCACCTTAGGGAGAAGGTTTCAACATACGGATTTTGGGAGAACTCACTCTACATCACATTCTATATACATTTTCCTTCTCTATTCATTTTGTCAGATTCCAGTTCATGGTCTCCTTCAGGAAGTTTGAGCTGCTTATGCAAGAAACAGGTATAAAAGGAAGCCCCACAATTTAGTAAATTGGTTAACATTAATAACTATTTTTCCTTATTTAGTCAACATTCGTCTGAAGATGTAAATTTTGTCACCACAGTTTTGGTACATGTCATATTCCACTTTAGCCTTTTATATTTTGCTCCATTGAGTGGGCTGAAACACTAATGCTATGTCGATGCAGTTTCTTTTACCTTTCTTGCTTTGCCATTCCCTGATGGGCGAAAGGTCTCCCAGTGTGTTTTCTGGTGCTTACACGGCCCTCCTACCTCTAGGTCCCAGGTCCAAACCACAGACTGTTGTTAAAAGTTTCACAGTCCATCAGACCACGATTGTGGATAATTATTATTTTGGTTCGAATTATATACCTCTAGCAAATAATATTCCTAGCATATGTTATTTGTCATTTTCTAGTTTCAGAAAATGGGTTGTGTTCAACCCCCCAGCTCATATTCTTTCTTTATGCCATTCCACTTTGAGTTATGCAGCATGTATTCACTACAAGGACAACATTAAACCATAAAAGACAGAATAAGAGAATATAGTATGCTTATGTCATTTGAAAATCAGCACTTCATTCATTGCTAATTGAACAATAGTGTGTGTCTATCGTATGTGTGTATGTGTACACAAAACTTTTAAGTTTGCCATTACTTGCTAGTGAAAAACTAACTCTAGAAAAGGGAAGAATAGAGGAGAATAACAATCTGTAACCCTTGGAGAATCAATTTGAAGAAATATTTGCTCCATATTAAATATAACCTCAAATTCAAAACAGCACTTAGTAGCCATTCAGTTAAGCTACTATTTTTACTTGTCCTTTTTTTTTTTTTTGTTATTTGTTCACTGGGTTTTTTTATTTATTTATTTATTTTTTTTATTTTGGCATATTATGGGGATACTTGTCCTTTTTCTTATCTTTGTGAAATAGTCCTGTAAACTGTCTGCAAACTCTCCAAGAATTAAAAATGCTCTAGCATTACAAGCATTTATTCAGCATCTCTCAATTATTTATGTTGTATTTAATATTTTACTGGCCCATTGAGGATAAAAAAAAGTAAACAAAGGATGGTTGATTAACACTTAATAAAGAGGGGTCTGTAAATAATGAATAGTATTGAGCTGATGAGGGAAAAAAGACAGGAAAAACAACATATTGAACAGTGGATCCTAGGATATAAGTGTTATGAGACAACTTGGGAGTTAGGGAGAAATTAAAAATAAGGTTATAAAGGGAAGCAACTGTGAGAACATGGAAGGGATTTTATTCCTGACAAAGTACTTTGGACTTCATCCAATATGCAATATAGTGATAAAAAAATTAAGCATCACATTTACACAAACAGTTCTTTATTTTAATATAGATCATGCTAGCAGATTTTCCAAATTTGAAGGGGTTGAAAAAAGGAAACAAAGACACCAGTTATTTCTGTGGAAAGTGACAAAGATTTGAAACGGGCAGAGGATGTGAAAAATCATCCATGTACCTCAATCCCATCTGCTCATCCAGCATGGAGGCTGGTCCATCAGATATGGTGAAAGGACAGGAACGTAAGGGAACTGAGATTGCAGGCAGGGACAGAATAGTTTTTCCTTCCGTAGTATTCCCCAATCACCATATATTGTGCACATAGAATGTATGTGAAACTCATCATTTCCAAGACAAACTATAGAATTTCAACTCAGGATACTGCTACTAATGTGGTTCCCTCTGCAGAGAATGTTTGTTTTGTATCACACATTTTTTAGCTATACCTTCATACACTTCAGTCTTACCTTTGGTCTTAAACACTTGCCTCTATGGAAGGCCCGTTGTGCAGCCCAACAGAATTAATTCCTGTTTCCTCCATTGTCCTGCAGTAATAAATTCATTTGACCCAATACATGAAACTGTGGAGGTAACCAACAACTGTTGCTTAAGAATTGTGTAATCAAATTTCTAAAAATGTGTTAATTACATATGATCAAAAATATGGATGGATAAGGAAACTTGGTTATGCCTTTTATCATTTTATCTTAGCCGTTCTAGGCTATGCTTGATAATTTACAAAAAATTATATATATAAAAGAAGACTCATGCTTCTGTTTTATAAGGGGAAAGAAATGTTGAGAAGCTTCATCATTTGACAAGATTGGCCTCAAGGAAGCATTTACTACATCTGCGGAAACAGCAACGTCACCAAAATAATGCTAAAAGTAACTAGGAGCACTCCAATTAGGCAAAAAAAGCACCTCAGCATTTTAACTATCCTCTTTATCATTTAATCTATTTTAATGAAGCTCAATAAGAAGCCTATATATATGCAAAGTGTTATTATGGCCTACTTTATATAAAGTAAGAAGTCTGGTGTGGCAAACATTTTTTTACTTGTTCATGAATATTTCTTCTATTGGTCTTCCTTTAATATCAATAATCTTGATTTTCAGCTGAGTATTGTTTTCCCAACCTATCTTGTAGGTAGATACAACCAAATGAAGAAATTCTGGCCAGTGTGATGTAAACAGATGTGAGCTCTGTAATCCAGCTATGCCTTTCAAATGTACACATTTTGAGTGTTCTTGATGTTTCCTTTCCCTGTTGACTGGGGAAGTGAGAAGTAGATAAACCACTGTGGATTCCCAGATTGAAATCCACATTCTGAGAATGACAGAGTCATTTTACAGGTCCTGGGATGTTTCCCTCTGCACTGCTACATGAAAGAGAAATATGAATCTATCTTGTTTAAACTACTATGTGTATAGATCTCAGTGTTACAAGAGCTTTTGTAGATCAACACTAACAGAACAGAGAAAACTGCTGTAAAGTAACATTCTCTTTGAATATGCAATCCTGTTAGAGAGTAAAGTCACATTATCGGAAATTTTCACCATCAGTCTAGCACTTAGGCTGCTAATAATAGTGTTTCTACATTGAGATTATATTTAAAATAATGTATTTTTAATGAGATCTCATTAAATAATTATTATGGACTATTTACTGTGCCATTCAAGTAATTTTAGGAAGTACTACACTTCTATTTTGGCAAGTTAAGTTAGCCTGGAGTCATCTTGTAAAAGTTGATTTTGAGGAGAAAATTGCTTTTGGTTAAAAAAATCAATGGCTATTATCTTCTGGGCCTAGTATTTGAGAGGCAGAATTATGTGAAAATATGTCACTGAGAAGGACCTGTCTCATTCATCCTTTTATATCATATCTTCTTGCTTCTTCTAAGTAGTAGGCCATTTTGTACATTTAGAGGAGGTAGTTAATACATGTTATTGAAAGAATAGTACTCACAGGAGATTGAGAACACGGAGTGGGTTAAGGGAGTTAGAAGTGGATAAAAGGTTAACAGAGGTTAACAGGCATGACTCATAGACTGGTAGACATATTGTCACTCCTAGCTGCACTCTATTTGAAGTTGTCAACACTGATTGAATTTGTCAGCATCTCCTGAAGGTAAATGATGGTCAAAATAGATGACATCAAATAAAAATCTTCAGAACTTGGGAGTCTTTTCATTGAACAAAATTAGCCTTCTTGTTAAAATTAATAAAACTTTACATCAAAAAGTGATTATAGTACATCAGTTCAAAAAGAATAGATAGAATTTAACAACCTACTACATTCCTAATATAATATAAATGGCTACTTATATTGTTGCCAGTTTAATGTCCAAAACCATAGCTTTATGGAAGCAATTTTACATATCTATTTACATTTAATAAACGTATATTGAGCTACATGCAAGCACTACAGCAGAAAGAAAGACGGGAGAGGATACCCCTGCTCTGCCGTGGATCACAATTTACTGAAAGAAATTAACAGGTGTACAAACAAGATAAACTGATAAGTGCTATTGTTTAATTGAAATTCCATCATTCCTCTTACATGTAAGCACCACATTCTCAGAGGAAAATATGAATTTACTTAGCATAGAAATTAAAAACTAACATCTATACTACATTTGTCTAAAATGGAACAAAGCTCCGAACAATGTGTCAGAGTAAATTATAGAGCAATAAATTTAACAATGAAATATGCAGTCTAGAACATGGGGGTCAGCCTAGGTAAAATTTAATTTTTTTAATGGATTAAATATTTAAAGTTAGAGGTAGGCAAAATAATTCTTTTAGAGCAAGTTTGAGAAAATTTTTAGAATACATCATTTCACAAGTAGGTTGATCATAAAATATCCCATTCTTTAACATGCTCAGATGCACCTTACCTTAAAATAACTCAGTGAGTTGTAGAACCTAATGCATTTTCTCCCCAATTATTTTTGAAGGGTTCCTGACAAATGTTTTCTTAGGAAAGAATGACAGACTGTCTTCTTTATTTTGTTTTTATGAGATTCTTATTTTTATCCTGTCATAAGAGGCAAATGGCAGAGCTATGATTTGGATAAGCTATGTAACAGAGGCTCAATTTGCACAATTTATGATATAGCTTTTTCTAATCCATCAAGGGATGCAGGTGATATGGTCTTTCAGTAAAAGGTGTATAGCATTGGTTATATATACCCATGGAGTCTATCTTGACAATCTTAAAAAGGTGCCAAAAATTATCGGAGCAGAAACTCTGTATGTTACCGAAAGCCTTATAAAATTGTCCCAAATATTGTTAAAATTTTCCCCCTAAATATCTTTCTCACATAATATTAAAAAATTAACTATAGATGAATATTAATTAGAAAACAAGCTAGATCAAATATGACAATTCTGTGTAAGTAGACAGATGATATTAGAACACCTTAACATTTGAAATGTAAAAGTCATTCTTTACTATTAATAAAAACATTATTATTCAAATAGTAATATCAAATATTATTTTTCAGTTTTGAAAACAGTTACTAAAAATTTGGAAAATAGGTTATATTTTCAATAGAAGTCTCACTGCCCTGGTCACAGACTATGTACTTTCCTGTGAATGTTTACATTAACATGTGTCTATCTAAATTATACAAGGCAAATATTAACTTGCCTAAATTGCACAATGGACATTTCACATTGTTCAATTCTTTTAAACTTCTTTCAGTAGTAATCTAAAACACAAAATGTTCTTTTTTGAAAAGTGTACTTATTTTCTAGTAAACTTCATTTTTCTGAACTCTGCTTTCTATTTAGTCTGATGAAAAACCTTGCTCAAAGGCCCCTTCACTGCCTGGGCTACTAAGCATTTCCACTTCTGACAAATCATTTCAATATTCTCCAAAGGCTGACTTGGATATCAGAAAATTTTTAAAAATCTGTGAGAGAGAAGCTCTTTCAACATAGAACTTAACTCTGATAGTCATTATACCACTTGTTCATCCACTATACCGACAAGCCAACCAACCAACCAACAATGGTCATCTCAGTTTAGATAGATTTTGAAATCTTGCCAGATTTCTTGGTTAAACTAAAATGCCTTCTCCTTGTAATTTCTAAGTACATATGTTCTTCCAGTATCTACCTAAAATAAATCTTTCCCAAGAAAGAATGTCATTGCATATCTCTTTGAAAATATGTGGCTAATTTTCAATCATTGCAACTAACTCTCTCCATCAATACCAAGGAAATATTATTAAAGGCAATGATCGTTAAATGATAACTATATTGATTTGATAGTCCTCAAGGGTGAGTAAATTCCATTAGGTCATTCTTCAGTCTTCAGTACAAGTACCCTGTTTCTCTGACTGAGCTTCATCCAACTGAATATTCCTTCTTGCAGTAGCTAGAGGGGAAGAGTCAGAAATTAATGATATCTGTGCTTATGTAATACTTTCTGGCTGAAGATTAACATGTAACTATAGGGATATTGATGCATTTGGCTATGATGATAAAGATTAAATTATCACAGATATATCATGTAAGCACACAAAATAGCATCATAAACCAAACTTTTAATAGTTTAAGTATTTACAACTAATTTTCTAATCGTTTTAAACTTTATAAAAATAGAAACCTGGTTGCAAGTAGCAAAAGCCTTCAAGGACTTGAGTCTAAGCCATTAGGTGTCCAGTTACTTTTACTGTCTACAATAAGGTTTTATTTTAATTCATAAAAATATAAATATTTTTATAAATCTAATGCAGAATTTCAAAATTAAATTTCTAAGTTTTAAGTTCTTTTCAAATAATCTCAGATTTATCACTGGCTTGTATAATGCTCACATACATTGAGGTTATGTACTGACTTCCTTCTCAGTAGTTGAGGCATTTGCTCTTCTGCTCTCTTCTTTCCATATCCTGCCCTCTCCACAGGGATAGATGAAAAGAGCACAGTCATTTTCACACTACTGTGACTATATGAATGTTATGCAGAGCTAAGTCAAATAATATATCGATTGCAAATTTTTTCAAAATATTTTTCCTGGATTTAATAATTATCCCTATTATATTAATGTAGCTTTCTGATTATTTTTTTTTCTGATCATAATTTTTTAGAATGTTCAAGCATCTTTGCAAATATTCACCAATTCTATCAATTCCTTTAAAAAAAAATTCTGTCTGTCTTCTTATTTCTTTTCCTCTTGCTCTTATTCTTTCTGCCTCTTCTTTTATGAAAACTACCCCCACAGCCCGCTTTCCTCTGACATCTGGAATGATTCACTGAAGAACTGAAACACAAGTCATCCGGGCCTGTCCTTCTTCTGTGTCCTATATCCTGTGTCTTCCTTCTTTTCCTTACGCTATCCACCTCATTGTCTTGGAGCCCATCTTCCACAAGGCTACAAAAAAGGGAAAATATATAAGATTTCTATATTTTTCTCCAATGACTCGTTTTTGAAAATGCCTTTATTTAGCCTCGCTCTTAAGCTTGAGTTTTCTCAGGCATAGAATTCTTAAGCCAAGAAGCATTTGTCCTTTAAATATTGACAACATTACCCTGTGGTTTTCTGATATTTAGAGTTGCTGAGAAGATGAATGCTGCTCACTCTTGATTGCCAAAAAGCTTTTAAGGTTTTTCCTCCCTTTCAAGGTGTTCCAGAATTTCACAGAAATTTGCCGTGTGTATGTGTCTGCTTGTGAGATTTAGTATGCAGTGTACATTTCATCTAAGGACTTATTTCTCTGGGAAACATTTTTTGTATTTTTCTTTTATTAGTGCTTCCTTTACGTTTCTGACTTATTTTTCATTCCTTCTTTTTTTTAATTTTTATGTTTCTATTGCCAGATGTTGTAGTTCCTAAATATATTCTTTTTTTCTTTCTTTTTCTTTTTGGCAACAGAGTCTCGCTTTGTCACCCAAGCTAGAGTGCCGTGGTGTCAGCCTAGCTCACAGCAACCTCAAACTCCTGGGCTCAAGCGATCCTCCTGCCTCAGCCTCCCAAGTAGCTGGGACTACAGGCACACCACCACATCTTGCTAATTTTTTTCTATTTCTAACAGACACTGGGTCTCCCTGCTATTGTGAAGGCTGATCTTGATCTACTGATCTCAGCTGATCCTCCCGCCTGGGCCTCCCAGAGTGCTAGGATTACGGGGGTGAGCCACCACGACCAGCCATTCCTAAATTTTCTTTCCTCTTCTAAAGTTCATCTGTTGGTATTTTATTATTATGTTCATAGTACATTAATTGACTTTATTTTCCAACTCTTCCATTCCTTTTATGTTTTGGCATTACTTTTCTTCAATATTTTAGAATTTTATAAGCTATATCTTGTTACTATAACCTATCTTTATAATATCATACTGTTTCTTGTTTCACAGATATATTTGCAGTGATTTAAATAATCATTTTGAGGCTTCCTATATTGTTTCTATTTCCAATTAAATCTCTTTTTGTTGAAGTCTGACATTGCCATTGTTTCATTGTTGAGATTATTATCTGTCTTCTTCATGTTAAAGGCTTTCCTATATCCTATGATTATTGATCTCCTTCCTATTTAAAATTTAGTCTCTAAGACAGAATTTAAAACTGAGTTCATTGGGTAGGTCTCGTACATAGAGCATAAGCTAATTTAAAGCAGGGACAAAAATAGACTTACCTAGACTAATTAGATAGGTGTCTTCCTTTTTGTTGAGAAACTTTCAATATAGTGAACTCTAACTTCTCCGTAGGGTCCGATTTCTTTATGTAAAATTTTTCTAACACAGCAGTCTGCAATCTGCGGGCCAGGACATAGGCCTGTGGCCTCTTAGGAACCCGCAGAGCATCACCCCCGAGCTCCACCCTTCCCTCTCCCCTGGAAAAACTGTCTTCCATGAAACTCAGGAACCGGGATGCGCAGCAGGAGGTGAGCAGCCCCCAGTGGGCAAAACTCCATCTGTATCTACAGCTGCCACAGCCACGGCCTCGCCCATCACTCACCGCCTGAGCTCCGCGTCCCCACCCCAGCCCCAGGTCCCCACCCTGGTCCGTGGAAAGATTGTCTTCCATGAAACCGGCCCCTGGTGCCAAAAACATTGGGGACTGCTGCCAACCTATTGGCTGGGGGTTTGTGGTATGGGGTGTGGGGAAGAGAAACCTGTGTCTCACTCCCAGCTTTCTAGTGCTACCATAAATACTTTCAATCAACCTTCCTTTTTTTTGCTGCGTGGTTATCTACCATCTCCATGGTGTCTGCTACTTTTGTCCCTTTTTTGTGATTTTTGTTCTAGTAAAATTGCTGTCTCCTTGTTATTCTTTTCTGTAGGGATTAGGTTTCAGTTTTTTCCTATTTGGTGAAGTTAGTTACCATCTCTCCAAGCTCTCCTTCTTTGTCAAAATTCTGTGGAAATATTCCATCTCCTATTTTCTACCCCTTGATTCTAGTGTGTTTTGTGGAATTAAATAATAAAGAATCTCTCCCTGGCCAGCTTCTCTTCAGGCTGCTTTGAGTCCTTTCCTAGACAAGGCCTCAGTGTTGGCCTATAAAGAGGTAAACAGACACTGACATAGTTTCTAATAGTTAGTTCAAGGCTGTGTCCGTAGCATGATGCTAGCCTCCACCTTAAAGTGCTTATCTGAGAAAGCTCAAGACTGCCAGAAGAATTTATTGTTTGTTCCCACCAATACCTGAAGACAAGTCCTCTGTCTCTCTGGGAGAATAGGAATCCAACTTCTGTAAGTGCCGGTTAGCAAACCTAGATGAGTGAATTATAAATAAGCCACTTAATAAATGTCATAATTAAAAATTCATACTACTTCATAGAGAGTTAAGGACAAAAAGGAATGATGTGATTTAGCAAACTTATATTCTTCAGAAATGGACAGGTTACTAGCGTATCATTTTATGCACATAAATTTGAAAGTCCAAATAAAAGCAATCACTAAAATATCTTCTGTTCTAGCCTTTAAAGTAGTTCCAAATATTTTAAGTATATTAGTGATAACAAATATACTATTTCAGACATAGAATTTTGGAAATAAGCATGAAGTTAAACATACAATAAAAGTTGTCAAGACTAAAATTTTAATTTATTTGTTGTAACTTTTATCCAGTTTATAATAAAAATGCAAATCTTAGTTTCATTTAGTGTAATATACTGCCTCAGAATACTGTGTTGAATATTCAGTAAGAAATATATGTGTCTTTTCCATATGAAATGACACTTAATGAGTGCTTATACACATACACACACATTTGCATTAGTCTTTTAGTGAATTAACTCAGTCTTAACTTTGATGCCAACATTGTAGATTTAAAAAGTCCATGGCTAATTACAACCAATATGTACAACTTTTTTTCATTGACAATTCATTTGGATTTGCAAATGTATATTTTAATAAAAATTATAATATAAAAATTATAAAATAGTTAATTTTTTAGAAATAATTTATGACAGATAATAAATCCATTTGAGATGGTAAAAATCTTCTAAACTTTCTCTTAGTGCATAACATCCTTATCATCTGCTAAGTAAGTATTTAAAATGTGATAAAAGTAAACACAAGACTACTGATCACTTATTTCTGCAAGGCAATATATTTTATATAGTATGTTATAGCCAGTCAGTTCATGGGTTTGACCTTGTTATTTGGTGTTAGCTCTGAAAGACCTGAATGCTCTCAATATCTACTTCTCATAACTAGAAAGCTGGAATTTAATTTCTTTCATGTTTTCACCTCCTCTCTGACCATTTGGGTTGTATCCATAGGTGACCTTGATTAGTTCCGTTCACTGTTTCAGGATTCCATGGCCTAAACTGGCTTCTACCTCTTAACTAACTCTTCCTTTGTTCCTTGCACCTTCTGTAATCCAGGTCACATACTCAATTTGTTTTATGAAACTACAAATCTAGCTCCCAATGAAAATCCCACAATTTTATATCAGTTTATTTTCAGATGTTGCCTTTTCAGGTTTTGACCTAGAAAGTTAGATGTCAAGCGCTCAATTATTTCTTCATATCCACTAAAATCTTTCTCGTATTGCTGAATTCTTCTCTGACACTTTTCTTTTGCTGATACACAACAGAGTCTTTTATAAGTTTATTTCAGATTATATAACATTTAAAATTATTAAGAATTTGACCCTTTAAAGTAAATTAATTTATATTGGTGATCTACAGAGACATTTCAGAGTAACATATCAATGGTCAAACAATCACAGATAGTTTATTTTTAACATTAAAACATAAATTAAAATGATCTTTGGGAAGTGATATTATTAACAATTTAATGTTTTCCTTTAGAATTTAAAAAATTCTCTAATAATTATTTATAAAATCAAAAATGCATTATTTATTAAAAAATAAAAGTCTCTTTGAAACAGTCTCACAAATCAAGAGTAAATAAAGCATTAGGTTCAAGGTTTTGTAAAGAGAAAGCAGAAGTTACTAACAAATTAAAAGTAATTTGGATACCATGGAACATCAAAGGCTTCTATTGTTAAAAGCCTTTTTAAAAAGACATTGCCTTAAGTATGGACACATTTAAATTAATTTTATGATAGAAGTAAGGTTTATCAGTTTATAAACATTTGCAAATATATTAATACCAATTCTATAATAATATAATTGAAGATATAAAACTTTATTATTGCCCTTTCATTTTGTAACATACTTCAAATTGTGCTTCCATAATAAAAACCCATGTAATAGTTGCTATTTATTTTGTTTTTAAGCGTCATTAGAAAAAGCACAAAGTTCTGTAGCTGCACCCTTAGCTTGAACTTGATCCATTCTAAGTTGAAATGAATTAACATTTATTCAATGAATGAATGGGTGATTACTTATTTCATTTAGCCTGAAGTTTCATGGCTCTTTTTGATAATTATGTGTATTACTGTTTCCTTGAAATAAACATCCTCTTTATCAATATTGTGTGATTGATACTGTTGTTTTATGCAATGCATCTGGAACAGAATTGCCAAAGGATCTGCTTAACAGATACTGGTTATTGTATTTTAAACATGAGTCTTTTAACTCATCATATACTCGTATCTATAGTACCTTAAAGCAAAACAAGGAATGTAAGATCACTAAGATTTTTATCATTGATTGAACAATCTGGAAATGATTTCTCCATTGAGATGGCCATGTCAAATGGAAGAACATCTTATTTAATATCTGTCTGAATGTCAGCATCAACATGGTATTGATCTAGGAAAAATAAGCTTTTATCATTTGCTGATAATTATGTACAATTAGATAGACTGACTTTTTTTTATCTGATAGGTCTTATCTGATAAGAATAACAGTGGAAAGGACTTTTACTCTCAAAGTATTCAGACACCTAAAGTTGAGGGTTGTATCTGATACTTCATGAGTTTAGAGAGCCAACTGCACAATCTTCATATTTGAGAGTTAGATGCTGAAGGCATGGAACATGTCTAAATGTCTTCATGTCTCTATAATTTCTCACTTGATCTAGGTAAGAGCTCAATGCTCAAATGAAACTTAATAAACAGCAAAAGAAAATATTTAAATATTGAAAATCAAAACAAAAGGGTTTTGTAGATGACCTTGGATTGGCTAAAAGATCATCCTGGCACCCAGAACTCAAAGAGAAACTGATTTATTCAGAATCAAAATATTGCATTTCTGGTACACAGAGTGACAATGACAGAGATATTGCCAGGTGGGATTGCAATTTATTCATGGTATAAAGAATAGATGTATAATCAATACCAAGCTGAGAGACTGTCACTTTGTCACCTCACTCACATCCACATATTATAGAGAATATGGCATCCATCACGGCAGGTTCTGACTACGGACAATTACATATGGTGGATGCATTTGGAAGATAAATTTTGTAGATGAGCCAAAGATAGATAAGAGACAATTATTTTTAAAATATAGGAAGTAACATTTATTTAAAAATAATAATGAAACAATATATTTAGAAATTATTCCTTTCCCCCAAATCCAGCTCCAATTAATGTCTCTTTACTCAATTTCCACAATTTTCAATAGAAGGAAAGTACATTAAGCTTTAGTGACAGGACTTGGAAGCCAAAGGACAACTGATGGTAGAGTCTTAAAATCGAAACTAAATAAGTATATTTCTCATTAAAATATGCTACAGATTTTGCTCAAGATCACTAGATATTTGCCCCTAATAGCATTGAGATTGGTTTTTTTTTTTTTTTTTTTTTTAAGTATCAACTCTTTCTAGTACTCCTTAATACACTAGAGGCAGTATTTGTACAAATCTGTATTCATGACAGGGAAATGCATTGGACTGCACAAATAGCAATCTTTGCTTTTGTTGAGATATATATGATTTTTTTATTGGCACAAGTTATAGATGGTCTCAAGAAAATTACAGGTGTATTATACTTATAGGAGATCTAAAATGAGTAGAAAACATCAGTTATGAGCATCAGTGCAGTAAATTAGTTTATACACTTTGCTAGTTTTAAACAAAGAACTTTTGTTCTTTGTATCTCTAGCAAAGATTAAAGAGTAAAATGTTGCATGTCTCATCCTTTTCTATATTATAGATAAGCTATAACTAATAGAAAAGTAAAAAAATATATTTTCTATTTTTAATTTATTATGATATTATTTTTAAGATTTCAACAATATAGATCATTTTGTGTGTGAATTTTTATTATTTAAAAAATTATTGATATTGTATTTATAAATTTTTCTGAATGATTTATTTTAGTGGGTTAAAATACATTTACAAAGTAACTTTTGCATAATTCCATATGCGGTAGTATCAATAGCTTATCTGTATAACACTGGGGGAGAATTCCCAGTTATTAATCAACAAGACACATTTTTTCAAAAGCTTATTTTATAACTGAATACACTTTCTCATAAGGCAATGAGCTTGCCAACATTTAAATGCAAATTGGTGTGTCATTATTAAACTCTATACTCAGGCACCACTAAATTACTTTTGACTCATAATTAAACACTTATGCTAGGCATTTGAACTCCCTGCACTTAATAGAACAACCAATTGCTACATATATTTGAACACTAAGGACTGGCTTCATAAATTGGATCCCACATCATGATACTTCCTGGCTTATCAGAGAATTCCCATAGAAAATTTAACCATTACTGTGTTAAGCTACTTAGCAAATATTCTGATCATGAAATGTATTCATGCCTCTCTAACCTTTGTTTTGTTTTAGAGATGGGATCTGACTATGCTGCCCAGGCTAGTCTTGAATTCCTGAGTTCAAGTGATCCTCCTGCCTCAGGAGGACTACAGGCATGTGCTACCATGCCCTATATTTAAAAACAAAATACTTAGTTATTGGTTATTATGACTAAATCCATGATGGTAAATTGTATTATACAAAAGAAAAATAAGTAGAAAAAACATCACAGCTCAGTTTATTCAACACATTGAGCCCTGGTTAAAAAATTGAGTCACATGGAAAAGTAACATGTCGTATATAAATATCTATGGTATATTTCAAGTAGACGGAACTATACATATATTTCAAGTCATCCAAATAGGACTCAAAATCAACCAAAATACTGATAGCTACTGGCTGAAAAAATGGTATCTGGTGGGTTTCATTTCAGAGACTATAATCTTGTTGAGGAGAAATTATCATTTCATAATAAGATAATATAGAGCTATGGAAACAATACTAAGTGTCAAACTATTTGTACAAATAAAGGCTATAGTAGAAAGGGACACTTTAAGATCCAAATGAAGATGGATCAACTGTCATCTCCCACCAAATCAGGACATTGTCTGCACATCTTTCCTCTCTTGTTTGAGTCATTGATCTCTACCCTTCTAATGGATTATGGCCATAAAATTATTTCAATATTTTTCTTCCTAAAAGAAACACTTCCCTGTAGATGCTTGTTAATTCTTTGCTTTGCTGCAAAATTTCTCAGCAGAGAAACTGTTTTTGCTGTGTCAAATCTGTCTCTATTCAACCCACTATACTCCGGTTTCCATCTCTCCCACATTCCTGAATCCATCTTGGTCGAGATTACCAACTACCAATACTTACCAAACGTTAAGACAAGTTCTCATTTTACTAACAACACAGCAGCATTAAACCAAGTTAATCAGTTTCTCTTTCATGAAACCTCTTTTCTTTCTGTCTTGGCTCTCTTGCTTTTCTTTTGTGTTCTGGCAGGAAATTATCCATCTATTAATATCTAGCTAGCTGGATGTTCATCTATCCATCACACTCATTTTTTAAAGAAATTTGCAAGTGTCTAAGTCTGTTTTCTCTTGCTCTAACAAAATATCTGAGACTAGGTAATTTATAATGAAAAAAAGTTTATTTAGCTCACAGTCCTGAAGGCTGGAAGGCCAAGTTTTAGTGGTCCCATCTGGTGAGGACCTCATGCTGGGTTATAACATGGCAGGAAAGTGGAAGGGTGAGCAGGTGCCAGCAAAAAACATGAGAAGTGGCCGCGCTTTGTAACAGCCCATTATTGCAGGAACTAGTCCATTCCCACAAGAACTAACCCACTCTTACCAGAAGGCGATTAATCCGTTTTAAGGACCTACTCGTCTCTTAAAGGCAACACCTCCCAAAACTGGCACACTGAGACCAACCCTCAACATGAGTTTTTGGGGGACAAACCGTATTTAAACCACTGTAACACGTGATTGGGAAAGCAGCAGTGAGGCGGCAGACACACTTGTTTATGTCCGTGTGGTCAGTGTGGAGAGAAGTGTGGAGTGAAGCTCCCACGAAATGCCATCTTTAAGCTTCTCTAACTCTCCGGTCAGGGGCATTTGCCTTCCAGTGGCTTCCCATTACACTCAGAGTAAATAGCTACCCTAACAGTTATCACTGCTTGTCATGCTCTACATGGTACCATCTCTGTCTTCATTTCTGATCTTACTCTATCACACTTTAACGCTTTTACTCCGTTCAAATTACATATTTGTATGGAATTCACAAAATTTCCACTTGATATTCCCTTTGCCTAGAATGATTTTCTCTTGGATCTTTACGTGGTTTCATCATTTCGTTCACTCTAGTCAGGGTGTTGCTCCAAATGTCACTTGTTCCAAATGAAGTCATTTCTCTAACATATCTGTTTAAACTAGCTGTACGTTTAATTCTTTATCTCAAATTCATTTCCAACACACACACACACACACACACACACACACACACATACACACACGTATGTATATCTATCTTCCCCCTTGATTTAGAGCAGGAATCAGCAAATTACAACACCCTAGTCAAACTACAACAAAACTTGTGAGCTAAGAATGCTTTTCAAATGTCTAAAAGATTGCAAAGGGTAGGAGAGAAAGAGAAGGAGAGGAATGAAAGGAACTAGGAATTTGACAGAGATCACATGTGGTCCCCAAACCTAAAATACTTACTATTTAGCCCTTTATAAAAAATTTCTCTATTATGAGTTTGTCTATGAGTTCCTTAAAGAAAGTAACCAGAACCAAACCTGTCACATGGGAAAACTTGGCAATTATATTTGCCAAATAATAAGAAATTCATTCAGTCCTAAAAGCATTAAAGAACTCTGAATTTCATGCAAGAAATAAGGTTTATACTCAACATTCAGAAATATATATATTAGTAATAGAAATAAAGTAAAATCCAAGATGCTGTGGCATTTCTGGGAAGAATAATGCCAAGTCACTAAGGTATAGAACACACAGCAAGCACTTAACAAAAACATTCAGAAGGAAGTCCTAGTCATTTTTTTGACAGCTAAGAAATACATTTTGTAATTGGCATTACATTTTAATAAATTATTTATGTAGTTTCCTTTGTCTCATGCCTTCATTTGAGTAGGGCTCTTTCCTTAGGCTTCCCTGTGCCTGTGGCGAGGTTAGGAGACAGCATTTTCTAGACAGAATGTTCTAGAAAGCATGCAAATACAAACTGTAACTTAAAATTTAAGTAAAAATGGGATTCTGCAGAAAGATAATAGTCTTAAAAATAGAAAGTATTGAGAAAAAAGTATATGTTGATTTCCTTTAAATGTTGTTTAAAATATTCAGGACTATTCCTGACAGAGAAAAACAGAGAGATTGTCTGACAGGATGATTTCCCTTTTTCTGTTGATGCCTAAACCATTTAGACTTGCTGATCTTCAGTACATATGAAATATTACATCAGTAATGTAAATAAAAGAAAGATCTGCCCTTTACACACTGACAGACTTATTGGTGAGACAGGGAAAGTGAAGGAAGAAGAGAGGGTGGGGGAGGCTTACAGGTACTTTTCCCTGGACTTTGAGCCCATAGGTCCATGAAGTGAGGGGGAGGAACATAATAGTCTAAATAGATATGATGGAGCCTAAGATAAATGAGCTTGTAGTATGTTTCTCCAGGCATAGTAATAGGGTATTTAATACTTCCAGTTTCTAGTCAGATGTTCACATTGCCTTTAAGTAAATGGGACAATGGTGTACCTACCACCAGTAGATATAGCTAAACAGGTGAGTTTGCTGCAGCTTCCTGGATCCCCACAGCCTGAATTAGCATAAAGGACATTAAGACAATAGCTGGTGCCTGGTGACAGGCGTGGAAGAGCAAGGAGCACCAGTAGACCCCTGGGTTAGTACATATAGGCCCTCAGGTATTTATAGCCTATCTTGGGTATTTGTAGCAAGAGTGTGGGGCCATTGGCTCTAAAATGGGCACCTATATTCAACCCTACACAAGCCAGGTGTGATCAGTTTCATAGGCCAGGGATCAGACCAATTTAGACATTTGACTAAGAGCAAAGATCAGTGAAGATCCTTGGGACACCGGTGAGTCCCCTTTCCCATGGACATCCCTTTCCCACATATCAAAATCAGGGAGAAGAGATCATATGTGCAAAAAATAAATAAATAAAATTAAGAAAAACCCACAAAACACAAAACCTGAGCAATACAATCCAAAAATTAATAATAAATAATGGTTTAAATAATACTATATCAAAATTTTAAAACAGAATTAACTAAAATTAGTTCCCTTGCCTCGCACCTACATCTCAAGTGAGAAGTTTTAAGAAGTACTGTTTTAGATCAGAAAACAAAACATAGCACAAATTGGTATAAAAGTATGATATAACAAAGAAAATTGTGGATTTGGGGGTTCATCTGGCTACTGAGTATTGTGTTTTTTTAATATTGATTCTAACACTCTGTAACTAGAAAAGGTAATGAGCTTCTTTGACTCTGAATTTTCTCTATTTCTTCAATCAAAATTATAGCATTTATTTTATAGAGTTTTTTGTTTGTGTGTTTGTTTTTTGAGATGATCTCAAGTAACTTCCCTTCCCATAAATTTCCTAGAGCATTTGTTATGCTATGGGAAGTGTACAAGGCAGCACTTTAGAAAGCTGTTATTAATGCCCCATCATTTGCAAACAAAGGACATCACTACATATTTCTCATAGCTGTAGCGGTAAAATCAGATAACAATTACAGAAATACCATGAAAATTGTTTCATGCTAAACCATTTCTAAAATTAATTTCTTAACATTGTACTGAGAAAGAAAATATACAATCATAATTCTACAATTCAGAAAAAAAACACACTCTAAATGTTAAACCTTTATATATATATATATATATACTTTCAGGCAAATGCATTTGAGCATGTATTTTTTCTGTATATATACTTTTAATCTTTTTGAGCAAATATTTAGAAGGTTCATAAAATAGGTGGATATTTACCATTATGAGACACTGAAAAACCAATTTCCAGGTGAGTTGTCCCGTTTTGCAGACTCCCCAGTGATGTTTGAAGATTCCAGTTGCATACCTCAACTCATCTGATGCCCCTCCACATCCTCCAAGATCAGTATTACCATCATATCCATTTACAATGACCAAGTCAGGCTGATGCAATTTCTTGGTCAAGCAGACCAATGCCGTTCTGGTTTTTTTTAGCTACTCTCTAAGTCTCTAACAGCCTCTGAGGTGATTCACATAGTCTCCTCACTTGAATGAGGAAAATTGTCTTTCCCTCTTATTTTTCCACCTTTTAGGGATCAGGCCACAAAACTTGTAGCCTCTTGTTCCCAAATTCTTAGATGTTTTAATAAAACAGCTTCTTAAAGTGTTCACTTCTTTGCTCCTCAGGCTTGTAGCACGTGTCCCTGGGTTTATGACAGAGGCCAAAGAATGATCCAAGCAGTACAAACTCTGACCCTCAGCCCCCCTAGTACGTGGAACTTTTGCTTCCGCTTCACTGAGCCAATTCTCAAGACACCCTGCCCCGTCCATCACTTCTCCTTCTTCTGTAAACATACTCAGAAATGACAAAACCAGCCTTTTAAGCTAACATGAAACTCAAACAACAAATACTCTCAGATTTAAAAAAAAAAATAGTTATTTGATATCGTGCAGACTTAAGAAATAAGTTTACATTGTTTTCTTGAAATTTTCAGTTTTCCAATTGTATTAATATTAAAGCTATGGTGACATGATGTAGAATGTCCAAGACTCAATATTGTGGTTCAGATACTCATTATAGAAATACAATATTATTATCAAAGTGACAGTTCTGATTCCCAAGGGACAGATATCACATCAGCTATGAAATGTAGCTCTTTTTCAGTCACTAAACATTACACTGAAGACAGTATTGATCTTTTATAGAAACAAAATAGCTGACATGTTTCTAAAAGGTAATATATATTATAAAGATTTTCTGATGACCTTGAAAATATAGCTTTGAAGTGATGGATTAGGGGTTATCAATTAATACTTAACATAATGATTTTATTCAAACTTTTAAAAACATACAAAAAGTAAGTTACATTCATGTAGCACCTACATTGCACCTAGCGCTGTTCTTAGTACTTTACATTTTTAAACTCAACTAATTTCAGAACAGCTGTATGAGATAGTCACCACAGTTTTTCCTGCTTTTACACACTTGCACACAAAAAAGACAAATGCAAAAGGTCTCAACTGTGATCACACAGTTTTTAAGGTTTGAACACACACTCTCTGGCTCTGGTGTAAAATGACTAAGAGCTAACCCCATAGGCATCTTTTCATTCTTGGAAATTTTAACAAAACTAGATTATCCTTGAACCCAAATTGGAAAAAAATATATCACTAATTTTGAGAATAAGAGTAATCATATCTTTGACTCTTTTCCCACAAACTATTTTTGAAATATGGACTTGATCATATGTATGTGGTTTATTTGCCAGTTCGAGTGTTTTTCACAGAATGGAGAAGGACACTTTTTTGGAGTTAATTTCCTTAACTAATTATGCTTTACCTTCATCCCAAAGGAGAATTTCCAGGACTGAGAAATAATAAATAATGCTTTCATTCATTTCTAGTCCTTCTGTGGCAAAAAGGCTAAATCATTCTTACTTTTTCAGTGTGAAGGTTAGTACATAGGTAAACCACTTCTGCAATTAATTGTGGCCCATAGGTAGTTGGTGAGCTAGAAAAGTTAGTGAAAATGGAGAACAATTAGAGAATTTTACTCTCTATATGCTATATAACAGTCACTGTTCTAGTACTTTATGTATAAGAAGTAGCCTTATCAGTTTCAGGCATTTGATGGAGCTGGGCATTGATCAGTATTTTAAAAAGGAGGATGATACCTCTGCTAATTTAACAAGTGGCTTAAGTGTAGGTTTGCTAATAGATGGCAGCCTGAATGGGGTCTAAGGTTACAGCCTCTCTGTCCCAGCTGCTTGGTTTCAAGTTTTGCGTCTGTTGCTCATTAGCTATGTGACTTAGGAAAATTCAGTTAATCTGTTTAGGTCTCAGTTTTATCATCCATAAAGTGGTGTTAGTAATAATGTCTATCTAAGTAAGCTATTGTGCAGATTAAATGAAATGGCCCATGTTGAAAGTGCTTCGTGTTGCACCTGGCCTGTGGAAGTCCTCAATAATGATTAGCTTTAGTTTCTTCATCAAGAATAGAACTATTCTTATTTATCTATTGTATAATCTGCTGTCTTTATCTGACCTATGTCAGGAACAAAGGATTATAGAAAAATTGTAGAAGTCATGGGTTTTAATCTGAAGTTTACCAATAACTGGATTTCTGACCTTCCTGATCCCACTCATTTCTCAGACTTTCAGTTTAATCACTGGCAAAATGGAGTCAGACTAAATGACTTAAAAGTATTTTCCAGTACTAAAACTTTATGATTTTTATTAAGTGCTGAAATCATCACACAATTTAATCACCCAAAATGTTAGACATTAAAAATCTTAAACATTATTCAAATAAAGCAGTGATTTTTTTCATAGAAAAAAAATTTCTTTTTTTTAAATTTAATTGTCCCATGATCTCCAGTTTAATTTTTGTTGAAAATAAGTAGATTTTGTTATCATTCAAAAATAATCTTAAATAGGTCTAACTATATAAGAAATTGTGGTTTATTACACCACAAAGAAATGGGTAGATTTATTACATAATTAGTGGAAAAATTCTGAGACAAATTAAAATCAGCATAATTCTGATTTCGTCCTTATATTACAGACACAAAATGACGTACAAAATGAACATTTACTGCTATTGCTGATATTCTCGATTTCTCTATTCACTTAAAGCTATAGTAAAATATTAATTGTGATAAAAACACAAGCAACAACCTTATAAACTCAAGTGAAAACTTCCAGTGAATGTCTAGCCCTTGTCTCTCATGAAATAATTCCTTAAGTTTCTACTGAAGTTATTCAATATTCACTGTTTATAGGAAGATGAAAATATTCATGAGATAAATAGAAATATATTATACATTGAAACGGACAGAAGATGTCAATATATCTGGATTTTTGAAGTGATTTTCAATACATCACCATATAAACTTCTCGGAAATTAAACACTGAAATGAGAATGCCAATTTCAAATCTTTTCATTATATATGTTTTCCAAAATAATGTATTGACTGAGCTGCTAACTTTCAGTTTAAACAGTAAAGTCTTCTGATAACTACAGTGACTATAGTATATCACCTAGATTATTGATCTTTTCTGAAGTATTGATTGAGTTTCTTAAATATTTGATGTTCCAACTTTTGAATACCTAAAATGTAAATAATAATATATAAATATTTTTGAGAGTAAATTAATGCATTAAAATGTGAGAAGTACATGAAAGTCACTGGTCCTGTGATATGCATAAATTATTTTGCAAATAATATTCCCCCTTAACTAAGAAAGAGCTCTTGAACAGATGTGCAAATGATTTTGATATTGATGGCCATCGGCTGTATTTATTGAAGCAATTATGTATTGTTTTTAACAAGAGGAAATCTACCTTCCCATGATTTTGATACAACCTGATCTTACATCTTTATAAGCACAACATACTTCTGAAGTTTATTAAATATAACTCCTGATACATTTCCTAGTAGGCATAACGAGGTACACAGAAATTGTACATTGGAGAATTTTCAAAAACAAATGCTGAAAGGGGAACTGCTTCCTATGGACCCTTTCAAACACTGAAGCATATTGGTATTGACTAAAATGTTAAAGAGCATCCTCCTTTTGATTAACATATAATCAAGACATTTACTAAAAGATAAGTCAAAATCAAACATTATAAGGCAATATATATTTTATAATATATGTAAATGCACATTTATAAGTAGCTTATGTATGTTAGGTGATGGTGGTGAGTCCACAGACACACAGCTGGGAACATTGGTTACTTCCTTGTCCAGAGTTTCTCAACTCTGGCCATATACTCTGGTATTACCAACCTGGGACGCTTTTAAAATGTTGATGATATGTTATCTTTTCTATATGTAAATTATGTTTCAAAAAATGTTAAAAAATACTGATTAGTATTGAAGACAACCTACAATTTCTGAATCAATTGTCTGAGGGTGGAGTCCAGGCTTTGATATTTTTTCTAAAGTTCCTCAGAGTATTCAACTGTGAGCCCAGAATGGGGAATAAACAAATCTCAATATTCCGAAGTGTGGTTGGAGGTTGGATGGAAATTGGAAAAGGATTTTGGCAGTAGGAAGAATAACTTTTTCTGAGCCAGATGATAAGAGACACAATCCCTTGACCTCAGACTGGGAACCATCTATCCACATGGTTCTTAGATAATGCATTGCATCCATTATTTAAGGTTGTTCACGTGTATTAACATTATTTTTGTGTATTCTCTGACTTAGATGGCACCTTACAATGAGGAATTTGCAATATATACATGAGACTTCAAAAGCTTTCAATATTGCAAAGTTATAGTGGTATAATTTTTACTTGGAGGCAGGCTAGCCAACTTTGTGGTCAACTTTGAAGTGTTCCTTTGTAAGATTATAGGGTGAAATAAACAAAGCAAGCAAGAACAACCAGAGGCTATTTATCAGTTGGCTATAGCAAGGGAGTCAGTGCCATCTTTCAGAGACTCAAAAACTTTATAGTGAAAAATACATACATACATACATACATACATACATAAATAAATAAATAGAAAGACTTCAGGTATGTTGTCATTGGAGGTTGTTGGCATGCAGAAGCTGGAAGCAGACTAATTAGAAGAGGAACACCTTATTTGATTGATTTGGAGAGCATACTTGGCTTTCTCTTGTTAGTTCTAAGTTGCAAGCAAGGGCCCAAAATAAAGAGGCTAACAGTCACTGTCCAAATTCTAACCAATGCAAGTCATTTGCTTCAGAGATTGTGATTTGGCTTCTCATGGTTGGACGGTGCAGAGCTGTGGGTCAGATTTCTATTGTCCTAAATGGTCTGGCCACTGTTTGTATAGTCAGTTTCAATAGGCTAAAATAAATCACCTCTATCCAGTGTCTTACTAGAATCTAGTAAGAATCCATTTTTGGAAGTTGTATGAATTCTTTATTCAAGAATGACTAACTGAACATGCTCAAATCATCTATATCATTGCTTAGAAATATGCAGTGCATTGGAAAAATATGATTTACTTAAAAACCACATGTATTATAGAACAATCTTATATAATATCTGCTCTTTTAAACTAACATATCCTATTATGAAAAGCCATGTAAAATTAGACTAAACCATACTGAATATATTGAAATTCTATGAATTCAATTTTATTGGAACTTTATATGTTTGATATTGATGAGAATGAGGGGGGTGACTACAAGATATATTTCAAAGCATTAGACTTTCTAATTATGCTATAACAAAGACATGTTTAAATTCAAGGGGTTGTCATGGGTGCCAGGCAAGTTTCCTGTTTCTATAAATAAAGTTTTATTGAAACACTGTCATGTCCATCCCTTGAATATTGTCTATAGTTGCTTTCTATATAATCACAGAATTGAGTTGTTGCAACAGCTATCATATGATCCTCAGAGTCTAAAATATTTACTATTGGGCCTTTTACACAATAAGCTTGATGACTCCTGCAGGGCATATCCAAATACATGATAATACAATAGCTAAGTTTATACCACTAAATTAAGTCTATCAAACCAACCCTCAGAGTTGGATAAAATTCATTAAGCTCTTGGGAGAAAATTCAGAAATTACAAAAAACAGTAAAGGTTTTTTATTTTTCCCATTGTCAAAATATAATTCTATCAGTTCTTCAGAGGAAGGATTCCTTTACAGCTTGTTTCCTCTTCTACCTACAGGATGCAACTGGATCAGGTAAATCTTTGTCATACATGATGATTTTAACACATCAGGGAGTTAGAACGTTCACTCTGCCTCACAGTTAACTCTGAGATTAATAAAAGTAATTTCATTTTCTTTAAGCCCACTAATAAAGGTTCAAACTGTTTCTGTTTTTATACTAATGGAAAAGTGGCTAAAGAAGAATGGAAATCATTCAGTTAAATATATCAATTTTCTAATAAAATACTTTTCTAAGTGTTTCTTTGGTAAAATATCTTAGAGACCTCATGTTTAAATTTGTCATGCAAACCATTTTTAAATAAGATGCTTAGTTATATAAAACCTTTCCTATTTTCTTTTAATTTAAAAACATTTACTAATAACTATTCTTTATAGACACATTTAAAAGACACTATTGAGGAGTTTCACACTCAGACACACTTGTACACACACATGTACTCACAAATTTGCATTTTTGGGGCACCACATAAGCAGTTTTACTAGGTAGTTAAATCTTTATTTTGTAAATTTCCAAACTCAAAATAAATAAATAAATCTGAAAATAAATCATATGGATATAAATCTCTCTATAATATATTACTAGGAAGAAAATAAAAATAATTTGTATTTTTACTACTTTAATAGTGAATGTATTAGTAACATTTTGAGGACCTACCAAAATGCCTGACTAGCTCTAACAGAAATGGTTTTAAATTGCTGTAATTTTGCTGTTCTTTTTGTCTGTTTATCCATTTTTCTATTTTCTTTATTGGAAATTATCAATTTATTGCCAAATGTGTTTGATTTTATACTAATTCTATTTGATACTTCTTTTTAATTTGACAGAATACAAACATTTTAAGTAACTATGCACCTAAAAAAAAGGGTAACTTCTGGTAGTTCAAAAAGAAATTGTGGTCACTGATCTCAAAGAATCCAATCTATTTGAGGTGAAGGGTATATATACAAACAATTACAACCCTATGATAAATGTTGTAATATGTGTAATAAAAACACAATGGAGGAAGAGTAATCCTTTCTGAGCAGATGAGAAAACAATCAATTATTTGGAATTTCATTCCAGTGATCATCGAAAAATTGCACCATGACTAAAGAATCAGTTTGCATAGTTCTTCAAGGGATTTTCATTTCTGTTCTTAAATGACCAGACTAGTGATTATTATTCCTGTTTAAAGAAGAAGTAGAAGGTAAGAGAGTTTAAATGATCATCCCGTTGTCACCTGATGCTCTTAAAAAGATGGGTTAGGATAAATAGGCATTTTTTATAGATAGGGTTCAAAGGCAGCAATCTGTTGAATTTAATTTGATATGTAAACTAAATGCTAAGGATTTTTCTAATATGTGTTTATGTCAGGTCAGCAGTTAAATTTTGGGTCAGCAGCCTGAAATGCTGGTTCTTGGTGTGCTCTAGGCCAAAGAATGACCAGTCACACTGAATGTAAGGTAAGCACAAAACAAGGTTTACTGAGGAGAGAAAGATAGGATTATAGAGCAAGATACACAGAATGATGAACCCGAGTCTTGTCATATCAAAAAGACTCTGGGGTGTTGTTTTATAGTGTCTGGATTGGGCCCTCCTTGTGGTTCAGACTTCTCCATGGAACCACTTTGATTGACAGTTGGGAGTTATATGCCCTGCCCTGAGTCTTACTGTGCATGTGGTTCTCCCATGAGCCTCTCTGAGAGCCATTTGTGGGTGATGGGGTGAACTGCAATGTAGATTTAAGCTAATGACATGAAAATTAGCCTTAGGTTGTCCTAGGTTACCTTCCAGATCCCATTGTACCTGTACTGCTTGGCCCAGGACTAGAGAATCCTCTGCATTCTTTTGCAGTTGGTGCAAAAGATTGGCATATTCATAGAGCATTCTCTCCGCCCCTAGATGTAGCAATTGCTTGGGGTGACTGGCTTTGTCCCCAGGAGGGGCTCAAGGTCCCAGCTGTTTACCTAACATTTAGGTGAGCAAAATTGAGGTTGAAACTAAAGAAGCTTAAAAATGGATACCATGTAAAATAATTAACCAAAACAACAATACTATTTTTTTCCTAACTTACCTAATCAACCTGTTGTCAAAACCATAAGGGGATTTTGGTGTTGGTCCAGTTGCTCTTCATGCAAAGATAGAATTATTGAGGCAACAAGCATTGCCATGGGAGAAAGCAATTTTTTAATATGACAGATGTCTTGTCAGAACAGGAGAAGCTGCCTCAAATCCATCTCTCCAACTAATGGAGATCATGAGCCCCTTGGGGCAGGGAGAGGGGGACAAGAATTCCTAGTATCAGAAATCTGCCCTGGGGCCTTCAGAAGCTCAACTCTTTTGTCTTGCAGAAAATCTATCACATCTGGGAAACAACTCAAAATGTCAAGTCATTCAGGGAAAGGATTATAAAAACATATAGGAGTCATTGAAATTTGTTCATGGAGCCTGTTACAAACCTCTCTCACTAGTGATTATTTTAAAGGTTTTTCAGCTTATATTCCATTTATCAAATATTTTACTTTATGTTATAAAATATAGTATTGATAGAATTTGTACTTATAGACAAATGTGTATATATAATTGTTTTTTTGAAAAATACACACCTGTACATTTCTACCTCTTGAAGCTATATGTCAGTTAATAAATTGAATTCTATAGCCAATTCCAAAGTTACCAAATTAGAAATAGAAAGAATGGAGGAAAAAAAATCAAGTAAAGTTAAATTTAGTATACCATTAAATCTCTTCAGTTTAATGTGATGATGTCATATTTAAAAGTAAAAATTCAATTCTTAAATTTTTCAGTTAATATCTCTTGATCACCTTATATATGATCACATAAAAACATTCTATATAAAACCATTTATAAAGACACAATTTCCACACTCCAAGATGTTACATTCTAAAATGCCTTAGCATTTCTAGAGGGAAAGTATTATAGAAATCCTAATAAATAAATAAAGTAGTTAAGAAAGGTAATAAATTTGATACAGATATAGCCAACTTTTTATTATCTTGGGGGAAGATAGAAAATAAAATCCATAGATAATCCTCAAATCTGATGTTTGCAGTTACATTCGATCTGCTCCCCTGCTCACACCTTCCGCAGAGAATGCAGACGCATTGGCTGCAGTCAGTAACCTTGTCTCTCCTTTCCTCTAAACCAGTGTGAGGGAGAGGAGAAATGGGGGAAGGCTGGCAGCAAAGGAAAGAGCAAAGATAACAAGGCCCCTTCATCACTCACAAAGACATATTCAGACCTGCAGCCCTGAACGGCTGCCTCTCACATGCCCGACACACATGGGTGGTTCTAGCCACCAGGCTCACTTTGTGGTTACAAATTTAAAACGGGATTTTTGGATGGCCTCTGTAGTGTTGCCACAATTTGTATTTGACTCTGTGTCACAGTTGGAAAAGCACCTACAGGTAACAGAACAAGTCAGACAGAATTCTGTTTGCATTCCAGCTTTGCAATTGACCTCTGTGATAATGGACATGGAGCTCAACTCCTTTGAACCTCAGTTTCCTCAATACTTAAAATGAGTTTCTAACACCTGTTACCGAAAGCTTAGCACTTGTTCCTGAGGCTGCATGGGAAGAGTGAGGATAAGTGGTTGAGAAGACAGAAAAAGAGATTTATTAATTTGCCAGCAAATGAGGCAAATGGAGACTCCTGTCTAAAACGCCATTGTCCTAATCCTAAGCAGAAATACAGAGCTTTTAAAGGGAAGCTTTCAGTTCTAGGCTATTGTTCAACTACAGTTGATGATTCTGATCATCCCATCTCCACGGGAGACAGTCCCCTCCACCAGGATCTCCACCCAAACAGTGCCCTTGACCTGTCTTCTATAGAACAGAGAACAAAGGACATTCCCCTCCCCCTCCTGACCACTTGCATGAGATAAGGATGCAGGTCTTAGTTCTCCAAAAGGAGCAGGGGAAGTTTGAAAGAGACAGAAAATATTTTTGCTGTTTTTCAGGCCATTCTCTCGGTTACAAACCTACTTTTATGGCCTGGTGGGCGTGGTAGGTCACACTGGTAATCCTAGCATTCTGGGAGGCCAAAGTGGGAGGATGGCTTGAGGTAAAGAGTTCGAGACCAGCCTCAGTAAGAGTGAGACCCTGTCTCTACTAAAAATAGAAGGAAATTAGCCAGGCAACTAAAAATATAAAAAAGTAGCCAGGTGTGGTGGTACACACCTGTAGTCCCAGCTACTCGGGAGGCTGAGGCAGGAAGATGGCTTGACCCCATGATTTTGAGGTTGCTGTGAGCTAGGCTGATGTCACTGCACTCTAGCTCAGGCAACAGAGCAAGAATTTGTCTCAAAAAAAGAAAAAGAGACTATGTAAATTTCCTAACATGGTACTTTAGATATAGTAGAGTTCTCCAAAAAGTATTAATTATTATTAGAATAATTAAGTTAAGATGAATTCAGTCTTCCTTTAACAATAATAGGTATTTGTTTAATTATAAAGAGTGGGGAAAAATATTGTCCACTTGTAAAATAAATGCACCGGTGACTTTATTCCAAAACTCTGTTAAATATGCATTTGTAAGGTTTTTATTGTCTATGCTTTCTCATTGGAAATACAATAGTTTGAAACACATCTGTCTGCTTCAATATAGAATCTACAAAAAAGTCTGTTGGATAGAAAAGAACTCAGGCTATGATTATGCTCCAAGTGTGAGAGTGAAGAACCATTTATATTCAGTTAAGTGATGCTTGCAGGACCTAAATCCTAGTTTTGTGAAGAACCAAGAATGCCAATGTCAGTTCATAAATTATGTGAAGTTCCTGTCTTGTAACTCACTCTTCTCTTATTGGTAAATATAAGACTCAAGGGTGAATGATCAATGGCTGAGATTGTCTTCTGTTACAGTTAGCATATGCGAAAGTGAGAAGAAGAAAGAGGGCAAGAGGAAGGAAGGTATTAGAGAGAAAGAAGCCAAAGGAAAAAAATGAAGGAGTAAGAGAAGTAGAAGAGAAGGAGGGCATCATTAACTGAGGGATGAAATGAGGATAGAGAGAAAGATGATAAACTAAAACTCTCCCCTTTTTTTTAGAGACAGGGTCTCACTCTGCCAGCCAGGCTAGAGTGCAGTAACTGATCACAGATCACCGCAGCCTGGAACTCCTGGGCTCAGGCAATCTTCCTGCCTCCCCCCCTGAGTTGCTGGTGTCAGGTTTCAGTCTGAAAATGTTGGTTCTTGCCCATCTCTGAAGAATGACCAGACATGTCAAAGTTAGGCAAGCATGAAAATGAGGTTTATTGAATAGAGAAAGATAGGATTATAGGGCAAGAGCAAGACATGGGTTTACAGAGCATGGCACATACACCACAGGTGATGATCAGACCCATTGATCAGACCCATTGCAGCAAAGTGAAGGCCAAAGGAAGAGCACAAAGAGAGAGCTTGGCTATGGTCTGTGTCTTATTTTATAGTGCCTAAATAGGGACCTCCCTCATGATTTAGAAGTCTCCATGGAACCAGTTTGATTGGATAGTTGGGAGTCACATGATCTGAGCCTTAACTACGCATGTGGGTTCTAGGTCACTTTGTAGACTTTATAGTACCCATGTGGCTTGGCCCATGGGTTAGAGAGTCCTCTGCATTCTTTTGCAGCTGACCACCAAGTTCTCATTGGCAGATTTATAGGGTATTACCTCCTCCCCCAGGTATGGAGAATCAGGGTTCAGCAGGACCAAGATGGGGGCAACAGCACCCACTTTTGTCCCTAGGATGCCTGGAATCCCTCACTACCTACCTAACACTAGGACTAACTACCTAACTACCTACACTACCTAACCACCTAACTACCTAACACTACCTACCTAACACTACCTACCAAGCCAGGCTTGCCACCCCGCCTGGCTAATGTTTACATTTTTTGGTAGAGACAGGGTCTGCCTATGTTGCCCAGGCCGGCCTCAAGGGATCCTCCCTTTCTGCCTCACAAAGTGCTGGGATTGCAAGCATGGACCACCTCACTAACTCTTTTAAATATCCTAAGTTTCTGTTTGCTTTACAATAGCAATTTTTTTGTTTGTTTATTTTGACTAGAAACCTGACTTTATGGTCCCTTTCAGCAAAAGAAATTCTAAAGCAGTGGCTGACAATACTGATTAATACACCATGGCCATTAGAAAAAATAAATTCTCTTTTGCCCTATCAAGTTTTTAGAAACGCTCCTTATGGAAAGGAAATAAGCTTTAGTGACCATTCAAAATTGGGCACAGTAGAAAGCAGTGTACATGCTAGAGATAAATTTTTATTTTCCAGTGATGCCCTGCTCTCAAAATACTACCAATACATATAGCAGGGCATGCATTCTGATTTGCCCCCCAAAGCATTCTAGTCACCTGATATGTAACAGTGGAAAAGTACACTTAAATCAAGGCCAGAGCACACATGTACGTTGTGAGTTATGAGGTACTGGACCGTTTGAGCACAAAATCAATCTCTTCAATAGCCCCACACCCCATGGGATTGGCACTGTGCCTGACATTCCTGTTTTGGAAATTCCTTTGAGTTACAACATGGTCTTTAGAAAAATCTTTGTTAAATCAAAGTATATTACTTGAGAGGCTTAACCACGCAGTGTCTTTTCAGTTTGAATTAGATAATTAGCTGTCAAAAAGCGCCCCGAGAGAGAGAAACATAGGTTAACTACATTTAATTGTGTGAGAGAACAAACGGAGATAAAAGGATTTCCACAGATCACAGTTAGGTTATCATCTGAAATAGGAGCATGCAGAAGGCCTTTGGATAGCTACTGAAGAGAAGCCTACAGAAGAAAAGACAGCATCGAGCATGCTAAAGTCAGGACAGAGGGAAAAAACAAAACCAGCAAAACAGCCTACTTTCTGATTTTGCCTGGACCGTCCCCGACCTGGATGAAAGCTATTCCTTTTTCCACCTTTGCTCTGATGGTAGGATATGAAAAGTGGCACACTGGAGAGAGAAATGAGTGGTCACACATCAACAACAACAACAACACAACTCCCGGAACAGCCTCTTGGCTAATTTTCTAAGAGTAATTAGATTGCAAATTCTTTTCAGGAAGAAAAACAAACAATGTAGTAGAGTTCTCAGTTTTCTTGATAATTTTTTTCTAATATGTCCTTGCAAATATAAAGAAAAAAGAATGGTTTATATTAATTTCTAAGATATTATAATTCCAATTTCTAATATTCTCTATTCCTCCTACTTATTACAGCTAAAAGCCCTGGACATCCTATATAAAAGGAACACAAAAGGACTCTGAGATGCAGAAATAAGAAGGCACATCAGCAAGGAATTCAACACCTGGAGCATGCATGTCATGGTAGTGAGTTGCCTAGGTTTTCTTTTTGTCCCGTGTAGTCCAGACTAGGTACTGGAGAAGCCAGACACCCAGAAATTCTAACAAATGTAGACAAAGAAAGACCCCCTGCCCCCAACCCCTTCTCTCTCTGGCCAAAAAGCCAGGTAAGAAGATATCTAGCAAGGCAGAAACTTTTAGACAATAACTATCCTACTCCAATCAAATAACACAAAAATCCAAAACAAACAAAAACAAGCAAATAAAAACAACAACAACAACAACAAACTTGTGGCTTATCTCAGCCCTGCCAGCAAAAGCTGAGTGGAGAGCCCAGACTTCCACCTTTGTCTGACTCTTTAGATGCCCTGGCACTCCTGCCAGGCTAGTGCCAGAGAAGTCAAGAGCCCAGACTTTCATCACTGTCAGGCAGTAGCAAGTGATGACCCCAAATCCTCCTCCGGAGGTGTCAGTGGAGGCTGCTTGGGGAACCCGGGCTTCCACATCTAACTAGCAGTAACAGAAATGGTGGCAAAGGAGACTTGTTGAACATGAGATTTCAATATGACCCTAAGTCTTGTACCACAATGCTCAAAATATCCAGGCTTCCATGGAAAATACTTGTTCTACTGAGAACCAGGGAGATCTCGAACAGAATGTAAAAAGACAATCAATAGGTGCCAACACCAAGATGACACTGATGTTACGATAATCTGAAGATGATTTTAAAGCAGCTGTCATAAAAATGCTTCAATGAGCAATTGTGAAATGCTCAAAACAAATGAAAAGAAATGAAAAAAAAAATGAAGAGAAAGAGAAGATATGAAGATGAACCAAATAGAAATTTTAGAACAAGAGTCTAATAACCAGGAAAAAATAGATGAGCTCTAAAGCAGTGTAAAAAAAGTCACTGCACTTAATGCTATCATTAATGCTATCACCTGTCCTTATTTTTGTGAGTCTATTTTTTACTATATGAGGATTAAAATTTTGTGAACAGAACATTTGTTCTCTCCCTCTTTCTCTGTCTTTCTTTCTCTTGCGTCTTTAAACTACTTCACCTGAAAGTGGTTTTCGCTGATTTCTTTACCAGGATACCCTCGGGGAAGGATGAAGTTTCTCCTTGATAGAGTGTTTATTTGTTAACATCATAAATCAGATTGTTGGATGATAAAACAAATTTCATAATACATTGTCTCTTCTCACATAAATTGCATTTTGCTATGAAATACAGTATATAATTTTCCAGCTAGAACTACTTTTATAAATTTACGAATTTTACTGACATTAAAAGGTGATAATAAAAATTGCCTTCCCAAGAATTCTTTAATTTGTTTAGTCAAAATTTATCTTTATAAATTTGTAAGTACTGCCTTTTGACCTTTGACCTCTGAATTTTTCAAACAAAGATAAATAAAAACTACTAGTTTATTGTTCAAAGAAAACTATTGCTGTACAAATCCAGCTTCTGTCACAAATATTTTCATGGCAACTTTGAAGAATACACATAGTCAGATTTTTTTAAACGTCTTAGTTTTCTTCATTTATTAGCCTTTGAAAATTACACAACTGATTAAGTAAAGTCATTTCTCATGGGTATATGCATAGATGTGAAAGCTTACCCATATTTGTGGAATAAAGGAAGACTTCTCGGAGGAAGCAAAATCATACACACATACACACATATTCTTTTTAAAGATAGTTTATTTTTATAGAAACTGACAAAAATCAGACCAGATCAGATGATAAGTATTTTTCTACATCTATATATTATCTCTCAAAAATGCTTAGTTAAACTCTAATCATAATACCTGGAGTATAGATATGAATGTTCCTCATAAGCTCCCTATCATATTTCATAAAGTGAATATACCATAATATTAGCAGCAATTTTCCTAGAGATGTATATTCCTTTTTAAATTTTTTTTTACTAATATAGACAATACCGCGATGGACATCTTTGTGTATGTACACAGGTGTCTTAGTCTGCAAAGGCTTCAATAACAAAATACCATGGACTGTGTTGCTTTTAAACAACAGGCATTTATTTTTCACAATTTTGGAGGCTGGAATTCCAAGATCAGGTTGTCTGTAGGTTTGGTTTTGCCCGAGGCTTCTCCTCTTGACTTATAGATGGCTATCTTCTTGCTGTGTCCCCACACGGCCTTGTCCACCTGTGGTCACATCCCCGGTGCCTCTCTTCTTATAATGATCCAGTAATACTGGATCACAGTCCCACCCTTATGACCTCATATAAACGTATTAAGGTTATTAAGTATGAATTGTCCAATTTCCTTAAGTATTAGGTTTGACAGTTGATATCTCTGACATTTCACTTTGACATTTCTTGTTTTATTTTTATTGTGAAAGTACATCTTCAGTCTTTCAAACACAAGTTTTGGCTTGTGATTATCTTTAACATTTTCTTTAGAGAAATTTTTGTGGAACCATGGATAAGTCAAAAATTCATGTAATTTTCAAATATGAGTTCCATTGTGGGACAAATGAAATGCAGACAGCTCAGAATGTTAGCGAGGAGTTTGGGAAGGACGTGGCTAATGAATGCACAGTACGTTGATGGTTTGAGAAGTTCCGTTCTGCTGAATTTAATCTTGAAAATGAGCCACGTGGGCAACCTGACACCAAGGTGGATAATGATGAGCTCAAAGCTGTAGTGGAAGTGAATCCATCTCGACCTACACATGAATTAGCAGCGAAGTTTGACATTACTGTTCCAACGATGTTGGACCATTTGAAAAAAATTGGCAAGATAAAGAAGCTGAATAGATGAGTTCTGCATGAATTTAATGAGCATCAGAAGACAAATCATCTCGAAGCTTGCCTTTCTCTGCTGTCATAACATAAACGTGAATCATTTCTATATCATATTATTACATTTAATGGAAAATAGATTATTTGTGAGAATTTCAAGCATTCAACACAATGGTTGGGTGAAAATGAAGTACTGAAACACTGTCCAAAACTTAGTATTCACCAAAAAAAGGTAATGGTGTTCTGTTTGGTGGTCCAGCGCTAGTATTATCCATTACAGCCTTATGAGACCCGGTCAATTCATTACTGCGAACATTTGGACAAAATAATGAGAATGCTTACAATTAAGAAGCTGAGATTGGTCAACAGAGACAGGCCAATCCTCTTGCAAGACAATGCTCAACTACACGTCACACAAACAAGGCTGCTCAAACTATAGCAGCTGGACTTGGAAACTCTCTGTCATCTGCCATATTCACCAAACTTTGCACCAATTGACTATCATGTCTTCCAGGGTCACTTCTTGCCAGGAAAAATATTCAATTCTTGACAAGCTGTGGAAAGTGCCTTTTGTGATTTCATTGCCATTGGCTCTCCAGGCTTCTCCACTGCTGGTATAAACAAGCTACAGTTGAGATGGCAAAACTGGGTCGATAGTTTAGATGCACACTTTGATTAATTGTACTGCTTCTTGTTTAAGACACAATAAACTACACTTTTTATTTTAAATCAGACATTTCATATTTAATGAACTAAATATTTATTTAAAGGCCCTATCTTCAAATATAGTCACATGCCAGGGGTTAGGGCTTCAGCATATGTGTTTTGAGGGGACACAATTCAGTCTACAGCAATAGGCATTTCTAGTTATTGCTTTCAGTCCTGTGGAATAGGTTCTGTAGAGTAACATTTCTGCTTTATATGTGATATATGTTTAATTTTAATAGGAAGATATTGCTTTTTGATAAGGTGCTAACATTTCTTTTTCCTGTCAGCAATTTTTCTTCATATCTCCACCAGGCATTGGTGCATAGTTTTTTTTTTTGTTGTTTTTTTTTATGTTATTTTCATTCAGATGGGATGGAACACCTCATTAACAATTGATGCATTGTCTTCACCGAGGGTAAATTTAAGTTTCTTTATATGTATTTACTGGATATTTGTATTTGATCCTTAGGGACTCTTTATTGTTATATCTTTAGTCCAATTTTGATAGAGCCATAAGCATTTGTATCTTTTTCTTGTCAGCTTACAATTACTCTTTGTTCATTAGAGATAATAATGATAAATTATCTATTATATAATTTTTCAGATTTATCATTTGTCTATTGACTTTGTTTAGGGTATATAGTGATACAAATATACATAAATATAAATTTCTAGAGTCAATAATATCTTTAATAGTTTTCTAAAGTAGGTTCCAGGTTTGTTTGTGAGGTATCCATGAGAAGTATTGAACAATTATTTCTATTTTCCCTTCTTGGTGTGCATTAGGACTTTACTTTCCACTCTTCTTTTTATTAAAGTTAGGCATTGGCGTGTAATTTATTTTGGCCAGTAAAAACTATGGGCAGAAAAGATAAGTCTCATTTCTAGAAGAAAGTTTTAGAACTAGTTACAGAAGCCAGTATCATGTATGATGGTTATTGTCACATCAGCTTTGGTGGCAGGGTGGGATAAAAGCCCCAGAAAACCAGTGATGAAAATATAACATGGTACCTTTATTTTTATAAGCAATTGAGGTTTTAGGATTGTTATAGCAGCCAAACCTAGCCCAGCTGAATTAATAAGAGTTAGCAACACCCCTCCAAACTCTAGTTTATATTAGGTTCTTATTTTTTTGAAAAAATTTATGTAATTTTCAGAAAATAAATCTTTATAAGGTATTTCAAATTTATTATTATAAATAAGGTAGAGATAAAGGTCAAAGTTCATTTTATTATATTTGTACAATCAGTTGTACCAGCAATAAGCAACAAATTATTTCCTATTAAAAACCGCCACCTTTATTATCTATGAAGTTCGCAAAAATACTGTTTTCTCATTCTGGATTCTATATTCAGTTAAATAGAATATGTTATTCTGGTCCTATACAATGCAAACTGATTTGTGGCTTTATCCTATGTTCTAACATATTGCTACAAATTTTAAGGTAGCATGATCTTCAATTGTTCTTCTTTTTCCATAATTTTGGCATTTATTAATTCATTTATTATTTATTTATTTCTGTTTTAAATATTTACCCTTTATATGAAATTTCAATAATTTTATACAAATCCATGAAAAATAAAAATACAATAAAAAATTCTTTTTGGATTTGAACTTTCAGCTATGATGTAGTTGGATTTTTCTTCCTGTTATATGTAACTAGAAAACTGTACCAAATATATAAAATAATTATAATTAAACAATAATAACTCAAAATCAGAGCCAGATGAAGTCCAAGATATTCTCAATCAATCCAAAAGAAAGTAGAGAAAAAAGGGAAACAAGTATCAAATAGCACCTGGAGAAAAGAGAAAACAGAAAGATGATATACTTAACTTCAACCATATTAACAAATTACACTAAAAACGTGTGGTCAAACCCCTCACTTAAAAGGCATGGATGGTTAGACCATATATATATTTTTAAGAAAGAACAAATTATGTGTTTTCTTTAGGAAACTCACTTTAAATAAAAGACACATAGAAATTAAAAGGAAAGAAAGAAAAAAATGATATTCATCGTATATTAATCAGAGTCCCATGAGGAAGAGGCAGAATAGAATAATTTGAACAGGTAAAGGTTAATATGAAGAATGATTAACTATATCAGGGAATGAGAGTAATGAGAGATTGGCTACTAAGAAGCACAGAGAACTCCATAGAACATTGGAATAGCAGATTTTAGGGGCAGCCACCCCTTACAGGGCTGAGAGAGTGCCCAGGAAGCGCCCTCCCTGCCAAAGGTTTGCTCCAGACCTTGCTGGAGGGAGCACAGCCATGACCCAGTCCACAGCAGAGAAGTCACTATGGCGATGCAGCTGCAGAACCTACTGGAAATCTGACCTGTGAACTCACTGGAAGTTCACCCTCTAGGGCAAGAGTTATGAATTTTTCCATAACGGGCCACATAGTAAATATTTTAGGCTCTGTGGAGCATACAGTCTCTGTCACAATTACTCAATTCTGCAGTTGCAGTAGGAAAGTTGCCAGTACAACTGACTACATAAATGGGGTTAGGTGCCAAAAAAATTTTATTTGCAAAAACACCTGGTGGACTGGATTTGGCATACAGGTCATAGAGTTTCAACACCTGCGCTAGTGTTGGGGAATTCTGTGTAAAAGATGGTTTCTCACCGGAGGCTGCAAACCAGCCCGGGAAGCCGCTGGCTGCTGGACACCGCAGGGCCAGGTGCGCGAGAACTGCACCTCAGCGCGTGTTGGGCGTCAGGAAGTTGTGCACGCTGTAGAAACCATGTATTTTTCCAGGTAGACTCTGCCCAATTAAAAAAAAAAATCCCATTAGAATAGAATATACATTATTTGGTTCTTTCATTGCTATAATGGGTCTCTCATGATCTATGCTTATCAACAAACTATTATTTATTTCTTCATACTAGTATTGCTTATTTCCTGATAAATTTCTTTTTAAATATATCAGTTTTATTGTCCCAACTCTAAACATTATCCTTTATTGCCATAATATGCACAGTAGGTCCTGGATGCAAATGATTGAATGATTGTTTTCCTCCCCCCGCCCCCCTTTTTTAGAGATTGTGTCTATCTATGATACCCAGGATGGCAACATAGACTCAAAAGATCCTTCCACCTCAGCCTCCCAAGTAGCTGGGACCACAGGCATGCGTCACCACACTCGGATTTGTTTTGCCACCTTCATTTAACTTCACTTTATAATTGTATCATATTTTTTTAAATTAGTGGAGCTTCAAATTGTAAGGTTGTAATCCTGCTCATATTTATTAAAATATAGAGTGGAATTTGAAAATGCATATCTTAAGTAAAGAAAATGTAATTCTATTCCCAATTTATTATGTTTTGAAATCAAGAATGTATATTACCTTTTAGAAAATGCCCTGTTTGTATCAATTCAGAGGATTAATTTTTCTCCTCACACTATATATAAAAATGTAAGGGAAGAAATTACCATTAAGTGATAGCTATAAAATGTTAATTGTTTGAACTATAATATTGGTCGATAATTATTTTTGTTTTAAAAATATAGTTTCATGTTTATATTGATATGCAGAAAATGTAGATATATGCTGATGTTGTAGTTTATTATCTACAAGTCAAGTAATTTTAGACTATTCTGAAAATTATGTGAATAGCAAATTACTACTGTAAGTAAACACATATTTCTTAATATCCAAAAGTCAGCTACATTTCTTTTGATTTTATTTTAAATATATTTTTGTTCATAAGATGTACTTCAGATATAAGTGAAAAGAAAATTAAAATGATTAATTAGTCTATCAGTGATGAACAAAAGTCACAATGTCTACATTCAGCATCTATCATGTTTTCTATTAGTTAGCTTTTCAGAGCTAGTTTCCTTAAGATTTATATTCTGCTTCTATGCAATCATAATCATCAAAGAGAGTGTAATGAGACATCATCAATTTAATTTAAATTTTCAAAAGTGCCAAGTTGATTGATCTTTTAAAGTGCCACAGGGATCTTGAAGGTAAACATCCTTTTCAGCATTATTAGTTTAAATTCTGTGGTACAGTGGTTCCTAAGAGAGTATTATGAACACTGAATCTTACATAAAATTTTATATGCCAGTGCACTAAATTATAGCATATGCTTGAAAGACTAAAATATAATTAGCACAGCCATGCAGGAAAACTAAGAAGTCAATATAATAATTTCACAAGAGGTCTTTAAACTGGTTTGGATTATATGATTTAAAAATAGCATGTATTCTTACAAACTAGTGAAAGTCCATGTTGTCATCATCCCAATTAGATAACATACAATTTAAAGGAGTTTGATAGTATGTTGGTAGTGCAGTCTATGGATTCAACTATGTGATAAATAGTCAAGCTTCTTCCTGATAATCAACATATTGATAAGTAATATTGGTACCAAAATTGAGCTTGTTTCTCTGTTTTTTGGGGACGATAACCTTCTTTTTTGCTATCAAACGCTCCATATGGGCAATGGTTTAGGACATTGACAACTATGTTCCGTAGAATTAATAGATGTCTCTATATAATATATACAATCTCACTACATATTTGGATCATTTTTTAGGTTGCTGGGGTAAAAAGAGAAACAGGTATTCATGCATTTTTCTAGAAATAAATAACATAAAAAATTAGTGTAAGAAAAATATTCTTTAAACCAAACCAAACTTTGAAACACAACTCTTGGATCAATAAAAGCACACAAAAGAAAAACAATGCCAGTCATTTTAACTGAACTGAATATATTGAATTAATATAAAAAATCATTAAGTAGACATGGAAGAATTAAAAAGACAGAAATGAAACACAGAAATATCACACCAATTTTGAAACACTGGGAAAGTAGTTACCAAAAGTTAGTGTTAAAATCACTGCTACTTTAAATATTTGGGAGAAGGATCCCTGGGTCTGGGACCTAGACCTTGCCAAGCGGACTCCAGCCAGCTGTCACTGTCATCTCTGAGAATGCTCACGAGGCTGGTTCTGTAATGGTTGGAAAATGGAAAACTGCAATAAACTACTGTTAAAAAAATATTACAAGGGTGATACTGACAGGAAGTGGAAGAGAAAACAAATCAAAACAAAAAGGAACCCAACAGGAAGGTTCCTTCTTCCCTCTCCTTTCCAGGCTTCCAGCCTCCCAGTACTCCCTTTGGTTACATCCTTAGATGAAGTCAGGTGGCAAAGGAGAAATGGGGGTTGCAGAGTCACAGTCCTCTTATCACAAAGCTGACAATATACTAGAGAAGAGCAGATTTCAAACTGGGACATTATTTAACACTTGGCATAACTGTGAAAAGATGCAATGCTCTTAAAGTTAAGCCAAAACTTTAAAACATCACTCTGTAAGGACATTTCTGTGAAAGGTTGCTATATTCTCTTTTCTAACTTAATGGGGGACTATGTCTAGAGATTCTAGTTGAGTGGGTAGTTGTTTTATTAGACCTTTTAAACTTTTTTATTTTTTAATTATTATGGGTACATAATAGTTGTATATCATTATAGGGTACATGTGATGTTTTGATACAGACATGCAACGTGTAATTAATCAAATAGGGGTAATTGGAGTATCCATTGCCTCAAACATATATCATCTCTTTGTGTGATAGACATTCCAATTCCACTTTTTGACTTATTTTAAAGTATACCCTAACTTAATGTGGACTATAGTCACTTTATCGTACTATAAAATATTGTTCATTCTATTCATCTGAATATATTTTTGCACCATTAACCATCCCTACCTTCTGCTACCTTTCCCAGGTCTTGTCTTGTTCATTGCTATATCCCAATGCCTGGCAGTATATGATACATATAGTAAAATTTCCACTTACATTTTTTAAGTGAGTGAATAAACCATGTCATAGTGTAAAGGTTAAGGGCATAGGTTTCACATTAAAAAAAATCTGAGTTTGAACAAGTTTCTCCATTTTCTATTGTTATGACATTAGACAAATTGCTTAATTTCTTTAAACCATAGATAGCTGCAAAAGAAGATTAAACACAATGACTCCATATAGTTTTTCATTTTTAATTTTAATTCTTTTTGAAAATTAAAATGGATAATATAAAGAAGGGATTGAACACAATGTTTGTTTATTGAACAATTATCAATTATTATTGCTGTTATTATTTTTGCCAGCTACTAAATATATAATAATGAATAAGGTTTGGCTTTCATTCTGATAATCTCTCCTAAATATTGAAGAATAAGCATATTATTAAATAGGATATGATAGGTGCTATAAATAGTTATAGGTACAATGTGTGTACCTATTTTTATTAGTTATAATGAGTAATATTTTGGAAAGCTTTAATTATTTTTTCCATTTATAATACTGAGTAACTTTAAAATATAACTCTGATTCTCTATTTAACAGGGAATAGACTGCATTTCTCTGGGGTTTTGAATGGATACATGATCATAAAGACAGTTTTATCATTTCTACCATACAGATTTCAGAATAAGTAAATGGGGACCATTTCCTCCCCATTCCCCAAAAAGTAAGTAAAATACTGTAAAATAAAATGTGTGGGAGGCCATTATTTTCAGCTGAGCTCCTGCATGGGGCCCCAACAAATCAAACCCACTGGAGTCACTCATGCTAAATGCCTGGCAATCAAACTGAAATTTTAAAGGGGCAGGAAAATCTCCAAACTGGCCAGTTTTTCCTGAAAACAGGAGATTCACAGATACCAGTTGGAAAGGGCCCAGTCAACCTAAATGGCTTGATAAAGAAGTTCCCTTTGCTCTGATGCTTAAAAGAAAGGTAATCTGAAGTCACCTGATGTGAACCAATGCACTTTTTTATTATTATTCTGTTTTCTTGTTCCCACCTTACACAAGCTGTTCTGCTTTGTTCAATGGAGCACTTGTCCCTCTCTAGATGTGATACTGCCTGATTCATCACTCGCTAATAAAAGCCAATTAGATCTTTAAAATTAATTTTTTTGGTAATTTTGTCTTTTGACAATACTATCAAATATAAAGTTTTGGGTATTCAATGTACTTGAGAGATTTTAATTTTACATTAGATTCCTCATTCTCTAAATCTTGGTGTCACTCTTCAAATTTGATATATGGATAAAATGGGGCTTAGAAATGTTTAAGATAAGATTAAGTTTAAGAAAAAATATTCCATTTAAATATATCCTTAGATTTGAGAGAATAGAATGGATTATGATCAGAAGAAATAATTTTTTGCCAAATGGACCAGAGCAGAGACAAGTGCAATCCAAACTTGGCCTCCATAGAGAAAAATGTGTGAACTGCGTGAAAAAAACAAAAGGGCAACTGAAATCTTGGGCATTTGGAAATTCATTTTCAGTATAAAGTTTTCTTAAATCAAGATAACCAAGTTAAAATATCTAATTTACATTTATGTTCTAATTTATATTTATGTTCACCATTTTCTAAATAACCTATTTATAATCCAAATAATACAGGTAAGAATTTTTTTAATAGAAAAGAGAAATTTATAATTTTGTTTTAAAGATTTCTTGTACATAGTGACTATTTTCCAATTTATTTAACTGGAGAACTTAAGGCATTTCTGAACACTTATGTCTCAGAAAGTTTGGACTCATGAAAGACATGGCTAGACTTGCATAATGGCACTTGGAAATAAATTTATAAATGTTTATTAATGACCACATGTTTTTGCCAGAGATCATATTGGATTTTTTACAGTTTTAGTCTGAAATGAGGATAGTAAATTTCCAAACTTAGATGGGAAGAGTATTCCTGGTAGAGAGTAGAGTATATGTATATTTTATGAGATAGAATACAGTTTTAAAGAAAAAGTGGATTTGTATGACAATTGGAGTAATTGCAGATGAAGCTGAAATAGCAATTGAGGCCAAATTATAAAAGGACAGTCTGCCAAAATAAACAATCTTGCATACCTCAATATTACTCTCCATAATTTTGTAATGAAGCATAACAGCTAAGGTGTGAATTGTATTTGGCTCATGAACAATGACAAACATTCATAAATTCGAGATCGCCATTACACTTCTATTGATGAAAAGTATTAGTAATTCGAAACCGTTAAAGAAAAAAACATTCAATAACTTGTTAAAGTACAATAAGAGATACTCGATTCAGGACCATTGTGATTGGCATAGGAATGGCTGCAAAGGGATTTTGCAGTGGGGGAGAGAGATTGCTTGCCCTCAACTCCAATACAGCGTGGAGAAGTGGGAATATATAGCTAAGGAGCAGGGTTGGAACATTACTAAGAATAAACATCAGGAGTAAGGGGGATTCTGCCTAAAGGAACCTAACAGGATTCTTGTTGAAGACAGGCCAGGGCAAATCAGTTACCACTTGGAGGATGGTAAAAGATGAGGAACCTGATCAGATACCAAGAGTAAGGAATTCTCACTAAACTGACTTAGCAGGTTCTTTGCTGAAACTGGATTTTACAAGGAAGTACACAGATGGGCATAGGAGGAGGCTTAGATTTATAGGAAAATTTCAAAGACAGTATGCAGTTGCCATGAACTCCACATTCAGTTTCCCTTGCTATCAACATCGTATATTATATTGTACAGTTGTTAAATTAATAAACCAATATAGATATATTCTTATTAACTAAAGTTCATGCTTGATTCATATTTTCTTACTTTTACCTAATGTCCTTTTTCTGTTCCCATCTATGACACTACATTGCATTTAGTTTTCATGTCTCTTGGCTGTGGCAGTTCCTCAGAATTTTCTTGGTTGTGACAACCGGGACATTTTTGAGGAGTAGTGGTTAAGTATTGTGTGGAATATCTCTTAATGGAAATTTGTCTATTGTTTTTCGCATTATTACACTGACATTATGAGTTTTGGGGAGGAAGAGCACAGAGGAGGAGTGCCATTGTCATCACACACATCACGCAGAGGGGACATAGCATCAACATGACTCATCGCTGTTGATGTTGACACCGATCCTGGGTGAGGTAGCATTTGTCAGGTTTCTCCACTATAAAGTTACCCTTTCTTCCCCCTTTTCATACTGGACTCTCCCTCCTGGATCATGGTATCTGCATGCATTACACTGGATACAGGGTACCTACGTGCATTTTTTGGAATTTTTCTGCATGAGAGATTTATCTCTTTTTCCCTATTTATTTATTCAATTAATTACTTATATTAGTATGGGCTCAGAGATACTTATTTTACACTGTGGGTTGCAACCCAGTACTACCTTATTTAGTTAATTCCTCAATTGCTTCCAGCTTTGGCCATTGGGAGCACTTATAGTTGGCTCTACGTCACTTGACGTGTTCCATCATTGAGGTGTTTGTGTGTGTCTGTTTTTAAAAACTTTCTTACTTTCTTATACTGCCTACACGATGCTCCAGTCTCATTTTGTATATCCCTGAGCCTTAGAATCAGCTAAGGAGTCTTGTTGCTTTTATTAAATAATGGTATTATAAACCAAGATCTGGGCACTGGTTGTGCTTGTTATTATTGGGGTGACATTGGTTTTAGGTCTATGAAAGATTCATTGTTAGCGCTGTATATAAAAATGTATTTTCCCAAATTTCTATCCATAGACAATGACATAATTACCTTTGTCTTAGTTCAGGCTGCCATAATAATACAATGAATGGCTTAAACAGTAAATATTTATTGCTTACAATATTATATCCTGCAAAGTCCAAGATTAAGGTACTAGCAGATGTGGTGTCTGGTGAAAGCCTGTTCCCTGGTTTGCAGATGGCTGTTTTCTTGTATTTTCACGTGGCAGAGAACAGAGAGAGAAGGTAAACTTTCTCACGCCTTTTTACAGGGGCACTAATCTCATTTATCAAGACTCCACCCTCATGGTTTAATTACCTCCCAAAGGCCCGACCTCTTAATACTGTCACCCTGGGGATTAGGATTTCAACATATGAACTGGGGAGGAGGACACACACATCCAGTCTGTAGCACTTAGTCTCAGAAAAAGCATATATGATGCTCAGGTTTTTCTTATTAGTCTGTAGAAACTGCTTATGTTTGAAGTTAATGTCAACAATGCCAATTGAATTAAGTGCTTCAATAAGATAATATCCTAAGATAACGTGAGTGCAGAATGGAGAATGCTGCTTGCTCACAATAGAACCCCAGAGTCTTCAAACCGAAGATAATTAATTTATGTAAAATGAAGCTGATTAGACAGTAGGTGATCACACTGCTTTTCATGGGGTGAAGAACTACCTTCATGCTGGCCTGCCTTGTTTGGCATGCTGAACTGATTGTGTTTTTGTGTTTAAACTAATGGCTAAAGATTGTAAACTCCTTAAAAAAAGACAGCTGTCTCAAATCTGCATTTTCTTTACAGTTTATTTTCTCTAATAATAAATAAATTATCAAACTTAAGATAGTTTTACTTAGATTGGGAGAGTGTATAGCAGGAAATAGTCAACAATGCAAAAATAAAATGAAGTTGCTCTTTTATGATATGGACATTGGAGTTCTTTACTTCCAAATGTTCTGTATAGAAGGGTGTCTAAACACTTCAGTCTCTAAAAAAAGTTGTCAGCTTTTCTGAATCATCTCTCTTTTACAAACATCTCTTTTTAATCTATTTAATAAGTATGTTCTGAGAATTCATCAAATATCTATTTATATTTAGAAAGCCAAATTGTTCATTTTTAGGATTGTTGATTATGAGGCAAAATGCTTTAGATTTGAGGTACTAATCTTTGTAGGTGCTAACAAAACACTTTAATATATGTTCATGAAAAATATATATTTTAAAATTTTCCTATGAGAAGTTAGTTAATTAGAAGTTCAGATTGGGCTAGGTGTTAAATATCTTGGAGATATTATAGTCATTTTGAAAGAGAAAGCCTTAATCCACTGAGGCATGCAAGGATTTATGAAGAATATTGCTTACCGTGCATGTGGTGGCAAAGGACGCCTACTGCTTGTCTAACTAGACTCTCTGCCTTTTAGAGTAGCCTTATCTCCTTAATCAAGTACTCTACACAGGATTCTGAATTGGATAATAAACTTTAAAATTGCAAATCCCTCCTCACTTTCTGGAGATCTTCTGGTCAAGGTTTTTGTAATATATCTGAACCATAAAAATGAATCTCTTTTTTCAATTTTCTATGCTCTCTGCTTTTGCAAATCTTGTTGGTATAGTCACAGACTTTATATAGCGGAACTGTTAAAAATATCAGTTGACCTGATATAAGTGATTGAACTGCATGTCTAAGAGAATATCCAGTGGCACTTGCTTACAGTTGCTAAAATATTCTATGGTTACTGATTTATTCTTGTGTGTTCAGTAGTTCAGAATTTGGTCTAACTTGCACAAAGGTTGGGTTTTCAAGTCATAAAAATTGCTCATTTTTTCATTTTAACTACAGATTTTTTTGGTGAGGTAAAATGGGACACTAAGTGCTCAATAAATGTTAGTCATTATCATTATATTATTTAATATTCACAACCACCCAAATTAGTGACACTGAACTACTCATCATTTAATAGATTAGAATTGAGGCTCAGAAAAACTGAGATAACTTTTCCAAAGTGAGTAAATACATGGACTTATCCAGACGCACAGATATTGCTGACTTCCTAGTCCCCTAAAATGCACAGGTACACATGCACAATTTCTTAATCAAATTAAAGACTAATATTCTAATTATAAAGATGGTTTTTGTTTTGTTTTGTTTTTTTGTTTAAGTGAATGGGCTTTTCACAGACAACACCATTTGTTTGGCTTGTTAATACCAGCCAACCATATCTCTAAAGCGGAGACAGGGGTGGCTGGCAGAGAAAAAACTGGGCTAGAAAGGGAAATAGATTTCACCTTCTCACTAGCTAAGACAGGATGTGGCTTAAACTTCTGGAAATAGAGCAAGGGGCACAGAACCATTCTGCAGCCTGTATGCTCTTGAAAATCTGGTCTGTCTCATGAAGGCAGAGTAGAAGAGGCAGCTGGAATGGCATGGCATGGCTGCTCCTAGAAAGAGCCACCAAGGGGAGCTTTCTTGAGTTTGGTTAGTCAATGTGGTAGATATTTCAAGGCTGAGCTGTTCATGGAAAAATAATCCATTGACACATAATATGTAGTCCAAAGGTGTCACATTTTTTTTACTTCAAACATAGCATTTATTCCTAAAGTCAAAATCAGGTATCTTTCACTTGATTTTAATAAAAGACCTACTTGGATTCAACTAAATTTGAGTATACTTTTTAAAAAAATTTCAGAATATTATGGGGGTATAAACACTTTGGTTACTATCATGGCCAGAGGAAGAAAAACTCCTTCTAGTATGTAGGATATAAGGAGGACTCAGAATGCAAAATGCAAAAGGTGATTCTCCTAGGGAGTTCTACCAATAGACTTACACAAACACAAACATAATTTGAAACAATTTTTGTTAAGACGTGCGAGCATTGATAAAATTAAGTCAATAACTTCATTTTCACAGTGTTTGCATAGCATCACTGAGGGTGAACTTGTCTTCACATGTTATTAATGAAGGACCAGACAGCACTTGTTCCTATTCTCCATTGTCCTTTCACCTGCTTTCAAAGAGCAGGTCTTACTGGATAGAGGGACTTCTTTTTTGGTACTTCTGCTAGGTCTGCAAGCCGTACCTCATCCAAGTGAGTGTTTTGATGTCACCCAACAGAATAGGCAAGCTTAGTGTAATGATTACAGGACATCCCCACTAATCTGTTAGATAAAATTTATCTGTCTCACTTTGCCTTTTAGAATTAATTTATATTTAAATAAGAGACTTTGCAAGTTTTTTAGTGTGATGAAAGTAGTCCAATGAAGGCTCTAGGATCTTATTTAAGGCCAGTTGAAGATTTCAAATTATACATTTCATGTCCACTAAATAAATCATGTATTGAAAAAAATGAACAGTTATTTTATATTGGTACCTGAGCATATCTTAGAAATTCTTGTCCTCCCCATTTTGATATTTCCTTTAACTCTGGCAATTTTTTTTTTTTTTTTTTTTTTTTTTTTTTTTTTGAGACAGAGTCTCGCTTTGTTGTCCAGGCTAGAGTGAGTGCCGTGGCATCAGGCTAGCTCACAGCAACCTCAAACTCCTGGGCTCAAGCGATCCTTCTGCCTCAGGCTCCCGAGTAGCTGGGACTACAGGCATGCGCCACCATGCCCGGCTAATTTTTTATATACATATCAGTTGGCCAATTAATTTCTTTCTATTTATAGTAGAGACGGGGTCTCGCTCTTGCTCAGGCTGGTTTTGAACTCCTGACCTTGAGCAATCCGCCCGCCTCGGCCTCCCAGAGAGCTAGGATTACAGGCGTGAGCCACCATGCCCGGCCTAACTCTGGCAATTTAGAGAAGAAAAAATTGCAAAATTTTGGATACATCCGTGCAAGGGAAAACATGGTAAATTAAAATTTATAAATATCACAGCATTAATAATTTTAAATCATCAGAAGTTTAAAAATAAATTTAATATGCAATATAAAATAGTCTAATGTTAATCCAAAAATGAGGTGATTTAACTAAACAATATAAAAAGTAACTCTACAGGAAAACCCAGTGTTCTATCTTATGATGAAATAAAATGCATATTACATTTGGATCTAAAGTGTTCAATATAAAAAGTAGCTTTGTTTGTTTGAAGTTTTATAATCTAGTTGGATGAGGAAATATGACTCATTCAAGGTCAATTTGTCGTAGCAACTCTGATAACAAAAACTGAAATGACAGCTGTTGACACAGAATATAGTTAAGGAGCAAAGACTGAGGAAACTTCTTTAAATAAAATACTAAACTATCCTTGAACTAAATAAGTAGCACTATTGGCAACTGTTAACCTTGCAAAATATAAGATTATGTCAGAATTTATTTTTCAATCGACTTCAATTTTTCAAAAGAGCTTTACACATGCAGGGGTTTGTCAGAGTCTACACATTGCAACTTAGATATGCAAAAAAAAAAAAAAAAAAAAAGCTGTCTGCCTTCTAGAATAGATTTCATTTGGCACTAGAGCCCCCTTTCTCACCAATGGAATTGGAAGTTGGAGAGGCATGTAAACATGTCCCCTGAAGGTGATTCATCTCTTTGTGTCAAAACAGTCAGCAGTCTCTCTCTCTCTCTCTCTCTCTCTCTTTCTCTCAATTTAGTCTCAGTTTTGTAACTACTCTGTCCATTAGAATTTCTTCCTAACACATTCTCCTCCTTCCTTAAGTAGCAACTTTTTCCAAAGGAAACGTTATGTATAATCCTAGTGCTTAGCTTTCTGGCACCTTCTTTCTGGCTCCTGCAGACTCTTAATGCCCATTCTTTAATGGTAGGTGCTTATTCTGTTTGCATCCTCTGCCCAAGTAACTCACAGTCTGTTCTCTAAGCACTCAAGTACAGCCGGTCCTCCCTGTTGCCACCAGAGAAGATCAGCAATCGTCTTCTGCCCACCAGCAATTTTATATGCTTTTCTCCCACAGAAAATCAACCATGTGTCCCTTGGAGATGTTCATTTTTTGCTTCTGCTGCATACTTCTTGACCCTTATCAATGTATACCTCTGAAAGGCAAAGTGACTCTTAATCATAGACTGAATTATATCTGCCCCTCGGGACTGATGGAAAAGTCTACATTTTCATACCAGCCATTGGAGCGGGAGCAGGGGAGCTCCTGTCCCAGGTCATATCATTGCCCAGTCACATGATCTGCCATTTATAATTTGCTGTAGCCACACTACTCCATTTTCGCAAGAGGTTTTTTTTTGTTTGTTTGTTTTTCATAAGGTTATAAGAGGAACAAGTAACCACGTTAACCATACTTTGTCTCCAGCTCTGGAAAACTTCAGATCTCCCTCATATCCTCCAGAACCCAATCCAGATTTTCAACATGTCTGAGTAAAAACAAAAAACAATACAAAAAAAAAAAAAAGATGCATGAGGAGGGGCACTAAGAAATTCACTGATCAGTTATCCTTCCACTTTCCATCTTTCATTCTTTCTCATCCCCTTGATAACAGAGAGATAAATGACAGACAGATAAACAGATAGGTAGATGAAGCTTGACATGGAGATTTAGAGAGAAGTATCTATCTATCTACCTACCTATCTATGTATTGTTGCCTTTTTGTCTTTCTGTGACAGCCTACTTCGCTTAGCACCACAGAGACGCCCCACCCTTCCCTTCACGTCTGGGAAGCGCTGCTTCACAGCATAAAGTTCTCGTCACCAGGTAATTTTCGAGTTAAAGGGATGTTTCAGCAGGCAGAAATGAGCCCCAAAGATACCCATGACCTGATCCTTGGAACCTGTGACCCTGTTACCTTACACAGCAAAGGGGACTTTGCAGGTGTGACTGAGTTTATAGACCTTAAGATAAAGAGATTGTTTTCTGGATTCTGGGTTATCCAATCTAAAGACCCAAGTCCTTAAAAGTGAAAAATCCTTTCAGGCTCTGTGTGTGTGTGTGTGTGTGTGTGTGAGAGAGAGAGAGAGAGAGAGAGAGAGAGAGAGAGAGAAAGAGAGAGACAGAGAGAGACAGAGAGAGAGAGAGGGAGAGACAGACACAGAGAGAGAGAGAGAGACAGAGAGAGATAGAAGATAATGGAAAAAGAAGGTCAAAGAGAAACAATGCGATAGTTGTAAAGAGAGCACAGGAGATGAGGAATGTGGGCAACCTCTAGAAGCTGGAAATGGTAATGAAACAAATTCTGTCTCTAGAACCTCCACAACACAGCATGTGCTTTTGACTACTAAGCCCCACAGGCTGCCTAAACAAACTTATATCAAAATGGTGGTCCAAATCTAAGATTTTCTTAATGTGGGTAGCAGGACCCAGTATTATCTCACCCCTTCCAGTCTCTCCAGCATCATTCCACACCACTTACCCTTGAGCTTTCTTCATTCAAGTCGCAATGCGTGACTTTCAGCCCGCAAAAGCCACTTTGGGCCTCTTCACATGCTATTCCTTCTGCCTAAAATACCTTCTTATGACAAAATCTGACTCATTCTTTAGGTCTCAACTTAAAAGTTCTATCTTCATGGAGGTCATTCTGGACCACTCAATGAGATTTAAGTCTTTGCCTCACTTCTTTCTTTTATAAAATCCTATGCATTTCTTTCCACATTTGTATGATTGTTTAGTACCTAACTCCTCCTCTAGGCTGCATTTCAATGAGGGCAGGGAACATGTCTATTTTGCTCAGGGCATAGCACAGGGCTTGGCACAGAGTAGTTTATAAATGGTAGCACAATGCAAGCATTCAATTAATATGGGGACCTCCAGTGCTAATGTAGAGGATGGCGATGAGTATTTAGATATGCTTTTTTATTAATATTTTTATTTGGATGAAACTACACTTAAGATTCTAAGACTCTATCCATGATATATAGTGCAAAGTTCAAATTTAAGGATAAAATTGATAGTTAAGGTAATTTAGGGTAGCTATTTCAGACGAGATCGGGCGAGTTCAGGGTGGTGTGGCCGTAGACTAGGGTAGCTATTTCAATTAAAACTCAGTTTGCATTTGTAAATCACTTTTTTCATATAGTAAATTAGAACTTAGCATATGAAGTTTGTTATTATATAGATGATATTAACAAGAGTTATGGATTATATTTTGAAAAAATATTATTTTAACCAGGCTGTATTGAATTGCTATTGTTTTAACTTTAGTTCCTTAGTTCTTAAACATACTCGATGTTAGAAACAGCTCTCTCTTTATCACTTAACCTCCTTTTGCAAATATATATCCCGTATCTTCAAACTTGTTAACTATTTTATGTGTAAATTTTGGAAATTAATTTATGTGTGAATTAGTATGTGATTTATCATCACTTTTTGTTTAAACATTGCAATAGGAAATGGAGAAGGACAGTAGTAAATAAAAATCTCAAAATAAGAGTAGCTAAGAAATTGAGAAAAATAAACTTAAGTTATACATATTTAGTTAAAATTAAAAGTAATTTGACAAATTGTGTGATTAATAAACAACCCAGTCATCTTGCTTTCATGGGTCATGCTATCCAGTATGAACATGTACGAAACAAGAGTAATTTACTAGTTGTCAGCAACTATTCATAATGTTTTACATCTGCCATTTTGAATACTTAGAAAAACTCTAGGAGATTGTTCTTCTTACTTTACAAGGGAGGAAAATTAGGTATAGAAGTCATGAAAGCAGTTGAACTCCCAAACTTACTTTTAACTACAGATCTGTTTTTTTTCCAATACAAAATGACCTCTTAGCATGATTAGTGTTCAGTGTTTCCAATCTAAATTGATATATATCACTGTCAGTCTACTTGTTATTTCAGTAAATTACTCATCAAAATTTCTTCTCAGTTATTTAAATGTGATTCAACAGACAACAAATACATCAAAATGTTACATGTTCTCATCCTTTGGGATTACTTAAGAATAGCTGAATATGTGATAGCCACTATCCATTGTATGTATGATTTTTCTAAATTATATTTTGCCTAACATCCTATAACCATTTCTTTATTATCTTAGGAATGGTTCCATTTGCAAATTGCACAGTATTACTACTCTGTTCTAATTCTTCCTAGGGAGTTTTTGTTCTGGTGTAGCATGGTGGTGGGAAAGGGCCTGGAATCTAGTTCATCATGTAACTGACTTGATACTAAGAATGTGTCCAAGCTGAGAGCATTTTAATATATATGAAGCCATTATATTCGATATGTCCCAGCATTATGCTGACTTCTGGCCCTATGTTTTAGTAATCAACTTAATCATTAATTTTCTAAATGGATTTATCGATATTCAGATATCTGTCACATAATCATTCCACTTTTTTGCACTAAGTATTTATAAGAAACTCATCTAAATGAAAATACATATCAATGTGGTAATTATAGACTTAAGTTTCTAAAAGCTATCAGAAATCTAGATTTCTGTTACAAAATAATGGACTGCATTATTCAGGATTTCATTTTATTTCATATATATATATAAACTTGTAAAATGATACTATCAGTATATTTGTAATATCAACATATTACTTTTTTATTAACATTAGTATTTTCTAGAGCATTTTGCCGTATTTCTGAGGTGGTTTCTTCTCTAAAAGATAAAGCAAAGACACACATTTTCAAAAATGCTACAGCAAATTATAGTATTTGCCTTCTTATTTCATGGCAAACTTTATTTGGTCAACTAATTTTAATCTTTGAAGAGATTACTTTTAAACTTTTAAACATAGTACTTTATAAACTATATTTCTATGATTTTCAACAATAGATTTTAGAAATATTTCTAAAGAGAAAGTCATAAAGATACTTGATTTTATATATTTTAAAATAAAAAGCAGTTTTACTGAAAGGTTTTGAAATTATTTTAATGAAAGTATAAATGAAAACAATCGTAGAAACTTAAGAATAATATGCTTCTGAGAAGATAGTTTATAGAGAATTTGAATCAATATACTTTGCAAATTTTTAAGATGCTGTTCGTGATAGTCTAAAAATTCAGAAGTAGATGCTAGATGTGGATAAAAGATACAAGTGGCGAAAGAGAGGAGCTCTTCACTGTTCCCTGCACTTTGTCTGGAGGAGTACAAAGAAAAGAAAGCCTTTCTATGATAGGTTTTGTTTTGTTCACATGGTAAGTTTTACTTCACATGAAAAATCATACTTGATTTTACAATAAGCTAAAGTATCCAACTTAAAAAGTGCTGAGAAAAAGTTAACAAAAATAATCTTCTACAGAAGGAAGGAGGGAAGGAAGGAAAGGAGGAGGGGAAGAAGGAAGGAAAGAAGAAAGGAAGATTTAAAATACTTCTAATCTACAAAATAAAATCTTTGGCTTAACCTCCAAAACTTCTGTCTATAGACATCTGTATATATCTTCTACTTCTATTTTCAGTATATGTTTTTGCTAAACTAAGTATTGTGTTCTCGTTCATTAACTTATATTTTCTTGAGGGTCCCCAATGTTGTCCATCTACCAGTCTTCCTCTCTTGTTAATGAGAAACCTAGTCTTATAGTTTCTCAGGGTGAAAACCTGGGAGACATCCTGACTTTTCTTTTTTAACACAGATCTTATCTACCAGAAAATCCTATCAGATCTACCTACAAATTATATTTAGATTTCAACTTTTTTTCGTTTTTGTGTTTGCTTTTTTATATCATCACTGGCACCACCCTGGACCAATCCACCATTCTTTCTCCCACACTGTTGCAATTGACTCCCAATAAGCATCCTCTTTTGACTCTTGAGAGTCTATTCATCATAGAGCAGTCAGTGTGATCTGTTTAAAACATAAATCAGATCATGTTCAACTGTGCCAAATCCCTCTACTGTGTTTCCACATCAATGGCAGTAAACACCAAAATCCTTAGAATGGCCTACACTCCTTTGTACTTCTTATCCCTGCTGCCTTCTCTGATCTCCCAGATATCATCATGATTTTTTCATCACCCTTTTTAGACCTCTGCTCAAGTGTCATCTAATTAGAGTGGTCTTCCCTGACCACTCTCGATCAAATAACCATTCACTCTTCCCTACTCTCCCGCATTTCTCAATTCCCCCTGCACCTCTTATATCTAGCTGATACATAATATTAAAAATAATGGCAAGTGTTTCAATGACATTATGTTCGATACATTTTTCTAAGCACTTTATATTCACTCATTTAATTCTCATAACAACACTAAGGGATAGTTTTATTATATCCATTTTACTCATGAGAAACTTCAGGCATGCTAATGTCAAGAACTAGCCCAAGACTGCAGAGATACAAAGTGGCAGAGCTAAGATTTAAGCCCCTGCAATTTGTCCTAAACATCTGTGCTCTTGTCTGGTATGTGATGGACCTTCTCATATTAAAAATATTCATGTTCATTTTTAATTGTTTGTTTTCTCCTTCAAGAATGGAAATTTCATGAAGGCAGTGCTACTTTACTGACTACCATATTACAGTTCTTAGAACATTCCTTTCTCACAAAAGACTCTCAATAAATGCTTATTCATGAACCATTCCATGCCATCATTCACACTTTGATATCCTTAACAAAATTTAGAATTGGCTCTATGCTCTCTATTTCCCAAATTAATGGTGACATCAAATCTAAAATAAAGAAAATTTTTGATTCTGGCCATATAGTTTTCTTATATTTTATTTAAGTAGAGTATTAAGAGAAATTCCTCAGGGCACTTCCAATTGAAATATTTGTAATTATTTTTTTCACTATATTAAAATATTTTTTAATTACCATAAGATATATGAGGGAAATCATTATTTTATAAGTATCCTTATTTTTAATTGAAATTGTATATAGCTTTGGAGGAGACAAAGCAATTTGGCCAAATACAAACCTCCAGCAACCATCCCTTCCTATGAACACCGAATGCAACAACTATCCACGCAAGCAAGCAGCTTCAGAAGAAGCAAAAATCAGGTAAGCAATCATACTACCTGGTTTTAACATTATATCAAGGAAAGAGGCACTGAAATAGGTAGAAAAGACAATTTTGAATTGCCTATGCCAACCTCCCCAACCCCAGCAGGGTCTTGGCAGTACGCTGAGTGGAAAGAGAATCCGTGTGTACCGGGGAAGGAGAGGGAAGTGATTATGAGACTTTGCACTGAAACTCAGGGTCAACCTGACACAGGGAAACATAGCGCAGGGCAGAATTCTGCCAGTGCCTACAGAGGGAACATTCAGATCAGCCCAAAGAGAGAGAAATTCTCCACTCCAAAACCAGAGTTCCAGCTAGCCCCACCAACAGCTTTCAAAAAGAAGCCTGAGGCCTGGAGTATATTCATAATGGAGTTGGCCCCCAAAGGCTGCAATTCTTTGGAAATTCCTGTGGTTGTGCTGGCTCATAGACTGTGAACTTGGGGTGCACATGAGCCAGGAAGACACCAGTGATGGTGGACAAGCCATTGCTTGTGCCACCTCCCATCCAACTACTAGCTCAGGGAGTCTTCTTCCACTTGGGGAAATGAAAGGGAATTGTTCAGAGGACTTTGCTTTGCAACTTGGGGACCAGTTCAGCTACAGTAAAATAAAGTGCCAAGCAGACTCCTGAAGACTCTGAGTCTAAGCCTTAGTTCCTGGAAGACATTTTTGGACCTTTTCTGAACTAGAAGAAAACATGCTGCCCTGAAGGTAAGGATCCAGTCTTGGCAGGGACCACCAGCTAATTAAAGAGCCCTGGGGCTTTGAATAAACATCAGAGATAGCCAGGCAACAGTCACCAGGGGCTTTGGGTGAGACTGGGCTGGCTTCAGGTGTGTCCTGGAGTTGGTTGCTACAAGGGAGTAACCATGACACTCTAACTCAACCCCAGCAGCCTGACACAGAGAGTGAAGGAAGAGAGTGAGAGACTTTGCCTAGAAATCCAGGGAATTCTTCTGTATCTCACCCAAATCCACCAAGGTGATACCACCAGGAATCTGCAAGAGTCACAGCATTACTGGGCTTGGGACAACCCCAGTGCTCATATGGCAGCAGGGATCAAAGACTTAGATTACAACACTCAATTCCCTTTGAATATCTGGAAAACCTTCTCAAGGATGGGTACAAACAAATTCAGATTGCAAAGATTAAATACAATGTTCATACATGGATGAACATCCACAAGCATCAGGAACATCTAGGAAAACAGGACATTACCAAACAGGCTAAATAAGGTACCAGTGACCAATCTTGGAATGATGGAAATAGGTGATGTTTTAGACAAAGAATTCAAAATAGCTGTCCTGAAGAAGCACAATGAAATTGAAGACAACACAGAGAAGGAATTCAGAAGCCTATCAGATAAATTTAACAAAGAGATTGAAATAATACATATAAATCAAACAGAAATTCTAGAGCTGAAGAATTCTATTGACAAACTGAGAAATGCATCAGAATCTCTCAGCAGTAGAATTGGCCAAGCAGAAGAAAGAATTAGTGAGCTTGAAGACAGGCTATTTGAAAATACACAGAAGAGAAAAAAGAAAAAAGAATTTAAAAAACCTACAAGATTTAGAAAATAGCCTCAAAATGGCAATTCTAAGAGTTATTGGCCTTAAAGATGAAGTAGAGAGAGACAGAAATATTAGGGTAGAAAATTTATTCAAAGAAATGGTAACAGAGAATTTTCTAAACCTAGAGAAAGATATCAATATTCAGGTACAAGAACATCATAGAACACCAAGCAGACTTAACCCAAAGAAGACTACCTCACGGCATTTAATAATAAAGCTCTCAGAGGTCATTGATAAATAAAAGTCCTAAGGGAAGCAAGAAAAAGAAAAAAAATAACATAGGAAGAGCTCCAGTACATCTGGCAGCAGATTTTCAGTGGAAACCTTACAGGCCAGAAGAGAGTGGCACAATATTGGGATGCCCAGACATATAAAGCAAATATCATCAAAGCTAAAGAGAGAGATAGACCCCAGTACAATAATAGTTGGAGACCTCACCACCTCACTATCAGCATTGGACAAATCATCCAGACAGAAAATCAACAAAGAAACATTGGACTTAATCTGTGCTATAGACCAAATGAATATAATATATACTTAGAGAACATTTCATCTGACAGCTGCAGAATCCAAATTCTTCTCCTTAGCTCATGGATCATTCTCAAGAATAGGCCATTAGTTAGGCCAAAAAACAAGAAGTCTTAAAAAATTTAATCCTACCAAGTATTTTCTCTGACAACAATGGTGAAAAACTAGAAATCAATAACAAGAGAAACAATGGAAAATATACAAAGATAAGTAAATTAAACAATATGCTCCTGAATGGCCAGTGGATAAATGAAGAGATTAAGAAGAAAATTTAACAATTTCTTCAAACAAATGAAAATGAAAACACAACATACCAAAACCTACAGAATACAACAAAAGCAGTAATAAGAGGAAGATTTATAGCAATAAGTGCCTACATCAAAAAAGTAGAAAAGCTTCAAATAAACAACTAATGATATATCTCAAAGAACTAGAAAAACAAGACCATAGCAAACCCAAAATTAGTAGAAGGAAAGAAATAACAAAGATCAGAGCAGAAGTAAATGAAATTGACAATAAAACAATACAAAATATCAATGAAAAAAAGTTGGCATTTTGAAAAGATAAACAAAATTGATACACATTTGCCAGACTAAGAAAAAAAGAGAGAGGACTCAAATAAATAAAATCAGACATGAAAAAGGGGACAGCTGATTCTGCAGAAATCCAAAGGATCATTAGAGACTACTATGAGAAACTATATGCCAATAAATTGGAAAACCAGGAAGAAATGAATAAATTTTTGGACATATACAACCTACCAAAATTGACCCAGGAAAAAATCCAAAACCTAAATAAACCAATAAAACGTGTCAAGATAGAAGCAGAAATAAAAAGTCTCCCATTGAAGAAAAGCCCAGGACACAATGGTTTCACTGCTGAATTCAACCAAGTATTCAAAGAACTAATACCAACCCTGTTTCAAATATTCCAAAAAATCAAAGGGAAGGAATAATTCCAAATTCATTCTACAAGATCTGTATTACTCTGATACCAAAATCAGATGAAGAAACAACAAAAAGACAACTATAGGTAAATCTCTGATGAACATAGATGCAAAAATCCCCAATAAAATATTATCAAACTAAATTCAACAACACATTAAAAATATTATTCACCATGATCAATTGGGATTCATCCCAGGGTTGTAAGAATGGTTCTACATACTCGAATCAATCAATGTAATATATCATATCAACATATGAAGAATAAAAACAATATGGTCATTTCAATTGATGCTGAAAAAGGATTCAAAATCAACACTGCTTCATGATAAAAACCCTCAAAAAATTGGGTATAGAAGTAATTTAACCTCGATGTGAAAAAAACCCACATATGACAGATCCACAGCAAGTATCATACTGAATGGGGAAAAACTGACAACCTTTCCTCTAAGATCTGAAACTAGAGATGGATACTCATTTTCACCACTCTCATTCAACATAGTACTGGAAGTTCTAGCTAGAGCAATCATATAAGGGAAAGAATGGCATCCAAATTAGAAAGGAAGAAGTCAAATTATCCTTGTTTGTAAATCATATAATCTTGTATTTAGAGAAACCTAAAGTCTCCAGGAAAAACATACGAGAACTGATAAACAAATTAAGGACAGTAGCAGGATATAAAATCAACAATACAAAAATCAGTAGCATTTCTATATGCTAACAGTGAACAATCTGTAAAAGAAATAAATAAAAAACTAAACCCAATTGTAATAGCTACAAATAAAATAAAATATCTCAGAATAAAATTAACCAAATAAGTGAAATATTTCTATAATGAAAATTATAAAACAATGATAAAAGAAAGTAAAGAGGACATAAAACATCGGAAAGATATTCCATGTTCATGGATTTGATGAATCACTATTGTTATAATGTCCATACTACCCAAAGCAATGTACAGATTTAATGAAATCCCACTAAAAATACCAGTGACATTTTTCACAGAGATAGAAAAATTCATCCTAAAATTTATATGGAGCCCCAAAAACCTAGAATAGCCAAAGCCATCTTGAGAAAAAAAAAACACAAAATACTGGAGGAATCACATTACTTGACTTCAAATTATACTACAGACCTGTACTAACCAAAACATAAAAAATACATTGGAATAAAAACAGATATATAGCTCAATAGAACAGAATAAAGAACCCAGAAATAAATGAATGCGTCTATGGTGAGCTTATCTTTTACAAAAGTGCCAAGAACATACAATGGGGAAAGGCAGTATCTTCAATAAATGATGCTGGAAAAACTGGATACCCATATGCAGAAGAATGAAATTAGAGCCTTATCTATCACTATATGCAAAAATCAAATCAAATTGGATTAAATACCTTAAGACCCGAAACTATTAGACTACTAAAATAAAACACTGACGAAATTCTTCAGGACATTGGTCTCAGCAATGATTTCTTGAGTAATATCTCCAATGCACAGGCAACCAAGAAAAATTGGATAAATAGGATCACATCAAACTAAAACTCTTCTGTACAGAAAGGAAACAACCAACAATGTGAAGCACCGACCCACAGAATGGGAGAAAATATTTGCAAACTACTCAACTGACAAGGATCAATAGCTAGAATATAAAAGAAGCTCCACTATCTCAATAGGAACAAATCAAATAATCTGCTTAAAAAATGGGCAAAGCATCTGAATAAACATTCCTCAAAGAAGACATACAAATGGTCCACAAGTATATGAACAAATCCTCAACATCATTAGTCATTAGAGAAATAGAAATCAAAACCATAATGAGATATCATCTTACCCCAGTTAAAATGGCTTTGTTCAAAAAAACAGGCAATAACAAACGCTGGTGAAGATGTAAAGAAAGAGGAGCCCTCATACAGTGTTGGTAGGAATGCAAATTAGTGCAGCCACTATGGAGAACAGTATAGAGGTTCCTCATAAAACTAAACAAAGAGCTACCATATGACTCAGCAATCCTACTGCTGTGTATTTATTGAAAGGAGGAGAAATCTGTATATGGAAAAGATATCTGCACTCCCATATTTATTGCAGGACTATTCACAATAGCCAAGATTTGAAATCAACCAACAACAGATAAACAGATAAAGAAATTGTGATATGTACACACAATGTAATATTATATAAGCCACAAAAAAGACTGAAATCCTGCCATTTGCAGCAACATGCATGGAACTAGAGAACATGATGTGAAGTGAAATAAAGACACAGGAAGACACAGATGTTCTTAGTCATATGTAGGAGCTAAATATTAAAAACAATTGGTCACATGGAGACAGAGAGTAAATGATGGTAACCAGAGGCTGGTAAGGTTACAAGGGAGAGGGATAAAATGGGGATGGTTGATGGTTCCAAAAATATAGCTAGATAGCTAGATAGAATGAATAGTATCTGGTAGCACAAAAAAGTGACTATAAACAATAATAAGTTATAGTATACTTTAAAGTAACCAAAAGAGTGGAATTGGAATGTTCCTAACTCAAAGAAATGATAAATGCCTGAGGTGATGATACCCCAATTACCCTGATGTGATGAATTCACATTGTATGCCCCTTTAAGGAAAAATTATTATGTACCCATAAAATTAAAACTAAATAATAGTTTAAAAAGAAATTGTATATACATTCACTAGACCTGTATAATACATATTTTATGTATAGCATGTTTGAATAAACTAATAAAAATTATCAGAATGTGAATAGTAAATCCAATTATAAAGAATAATAACCTAAGGATCAAACCATATTAAAAACCAATTTAGTAAGACTTTGTTATATTTCCTTTATTTCTTAATGTTTTCAGTTATACACTTTAGTTACTAGATACACTTGTTAACTAATAATTTCTCTTGCAATAGTTATTTTGTGGGCAATATGAAAATGTTTTTTTATTACCCATAGAACTATTCTAGAATGAAACCATAATGACTTTCATGACTTATGAGAACAAAATGAACTTCTATGACAGATGGCTTTATAATTGCTTGCCTTTTAAATTACTTTCATAAATTATTGGAAAACCTGGTAAAATAGAAAAAAAGAGGATATAATATTTCATTGATGATGACATTAGTAAAAATGAACAAATATTGATTATCTAAAGTTAAATGCATTTCCTTTGTTGAGACTAGAACCATTTTTTACCCTGTCTGTGTACTGGGCAAAGTGCTAGGCAATTTACATGCATTGTCATGTTTATTCCACTTAACAAATGTAGAAAATTTCAGTAGTTATCACTACTTTACAAATTAAGACATTATGACTCAGAGGCAGTAGGGACCTATCATCACCATGCGTAAAGAGTATCTAGGATTCAAACTCTGTTTCCTCAGACTTCAAAATCTAGCTGAGCTACTTCAGACCTGTTTTTGTTTGTTTGTTTGTTTGTTTTTTAGCGGTAACAACACATCTAAATTTTGAGTTGTCCACAAATGAGTATTTTAACACATTGTATAAGCCTGATTAAAAGTAAATAGTTCTAACAAGCTGTGGTGGCCGTGAGACTATATATACCCCTAGAGCCTTAACTTCAGGTGTGTGCTGAGCAACGATACTAGATGTTGCCTCTGGAGGTCGTCACCTTTCGTACTGAGGGGAATTTCCCAAGGACAGCTCCCAGCTCCCAGGCGCCAAGCATCTCAGCTTGTCCCTGTGAAGGACAGGACCCCCCTGACGTTGCCATTGGCCATGGACTACATGGTGATCTTCCTCCACCACTCAGGGTGAGACTTGCTCTCTCTAACTTTTCCGGACCCCTTCACATTTTTCTCATGTTTGCTTTTTTAAATAAAATCTTTATACCCTTAATCTCATCTTGGCATGTCTTTTTGGGAGAACTCAGACTAATACACAAACCATTCACCTAATAAGCACAGTAATGTCTAGCGTCTTTGCCAACCTCACATGAGATGCATGACTTTCCCATCTCTGCATTCCCAATTTGTAACTCTCCTTAAAACTTAAATATTACCTTAAAATAAAATCCACTTTGGTCCCCTTCAGTCAAAAACTAGGTCACCTTCCACTGAGTCCTCTTATAATTTATGTGTACCACTCTAATGGAACGTTTACTTAGTACTTTGTCTTAGAGATATATAGGTAGATAATTTGTCATTTCTATTAGTTTTTATTTTATTATTTTATTTGAGGCAGAGTCTCACTCTGTTGCCGGGCTAGCATGCTGTGGCATCAGCCTAGCTCACAGCAACCTCAAACTCCTGGGCTCAAGTGGTCCTTCTGCCTCAGCCTCCTGAGTAGCTGGGACTACAAGCATGTGCCACCATGACTAGCTAATTTTTTCTATTAGTTTTAAAAAACCTATTTAATCGTTATATAATTCACTATGCCTAGTACAATGCTTTATAAATTTATCATTCAAAAATTCTTTGTTGGACGGTTGTGGTGCCTCATACCTGTAATCCTAGCATTTTGAAACTCAAGAGTATAGATTGAGACCAGGAGCTTGAGACCAGCCTAAGCAACATAGCGAGACCCCCCTCTCTACAAAAAAATAGAAAAATTAGCAGCGTGTGGTGTCTCACGCCTATAGTCCCAGCTACTCGGGAGGTTGAGACAGAAGATTGCTTGAGCCCAGGAGTTTGAGGTTGCAGTGAACTATGATGATGCTACTGCACTCTAGCCCAGGCTACAGAGTGAGACTCTGTCTTAAATAAAAAAAAAAATGTTGTTTATTAAATAACTCAGAGGTTGATAAACTATAGCCCATGATCAATTTCGATAGGTTGCCAGCTTTTATAAATTTGTATTGGAACACAGCCACATTCATTAATTTAAACAATGTCTGTGGCTGTTTCTCATTAAAGCAGCAGAGTATACTGTATGGGTATTGAGTATTATGTATGAGTATACTGTATGAGTATTGAGTATACTCAATTCCCATTATTTGTGGCAGTTATGTTCTGAAAAATGACCACAGACACCAAATTTATGAATGCTGAGTCATTGCTCCTACGAGAAATACAGAGTTAGGTTCCTGTGAGCCTTTGGTCACACTTTTCCATCGTCTTATGATGTATCACGTATGATCAATACATAACTTTGCTTATGTTTGTTCCGTTTAAGTCAACTTATTGAATATATATTGTTGGTTCATTATCATTAAACTCCTGGCCAACAGAGCTATCTCATGCCTGAAAGAAGCTTATCTAACACAGCTCTTCCCCGTCATGCACATCACTGTCATATTGTGGTTAGAAACACCAGACAGCACTTTAGTACTGTGCTTGGGGCCATTTTAAACAGAAAAATCACCAACAAAAAATATAAATAGGCAAAAAAAAAAAAAAGGTGCCACTAAATAGACCATGAAAGGGATACTTGTTTACAGTATCGAGAACTGAAACAAGAAGGTGGAATATTGCCTTGTTCTACCTGGGTTGGGAATATGTGTGTTGGACAACTCAAAGTTTTCACTGCTCTGATTATGTTCATGAATAACTGCAAAAGCAGGCAAATATTAATTTTGGGGTTACACCTAAATTTTAGTGAGTAGAAAAATTCATAAATACAGAATTGGTGAATAATGAGGCTTGATTGTAGTTGCAACTTAACCGTTATGGCCTACAAAGCCTAAAATATCGATTATCTGGCCCTTTGCAGAAAAAAAGCTTGCTAGCCCCTAAAATAATGAAGAAAGAAACAGATCTGGAAAAATGGTGGGGAGAGTTTGAGGATGCTCCAGAATACTATGTTGACTTAAATATAAAAGTCACCATAGGAGTGCTAAGCTCTCTTTGAGGTCTTGATTTCATTTCTCTTGGATTAAAAACCAAGAAGTGGGCTTGCTGGATCCCACTGAATGGTAATTTCATTTCCAATTTTTTGAGGAACCTCCATCTGTTTTCCATGTGGCCGCACCATTTTGGATTCCCACCAACAGTGTGTGATGGTTCAAATTTGTCTACATCCTCACCAATGCTTGTTGTCATTTGTCCTTTTGATAATAGCTATCCTAATGGGGCGAAATGATATCTCATTACAATTTTGGTTTGCATTTTCATGATAATTAGTGACACTAAGCGTTGAAGAGATATTAGCACTCTTATGTTCATGGTCTCACTATTCACAACAGCCAAGGTGTGGAAACAACCTAAATGTGCAACAACAGATGAACGGATAAAGAAAATGTGGTGTGTATACACACACACACACACACACACTGGAATATCATTAAGCAACAAAAGAAGAAAATCCTTCAATATGCAACAACACAGACAAACGTGGAGTACATTATTCTAAGTGAAATGAGCCAGTCATAGAAAGACAAATTCTGCATGATTCCACTTATATGATTTGTCTAACATAGTAAAATTCATTGAATCAGAGAGTGGCGAGGTGGCCGCCAGGAGCTGGGGGGAGGGAGAAGTTGGAGTTACTAATCAACAGGCATAAATAAAATTTCAGTTACACAAGATAAATAAGCTATAGAGATCTGCCATGCAACATTAAAGCTATAGTAATAAGGTACTTTATACTTAAAATTTTGTTGAGTGAGTAGATCACATGTTACACGCTCTTGCCACAATGAAATAAAATTTTAAAAACGGAAAGTCGCTATAGTCTTTAACAATAATATATTAGAAGTTTATTTTCCTTGCATATATATATATATATATATATATCATGTATTATGAAGAAGTTATGATTGTTAACTTCTTTATTTCCTATAGCATAGTCTCATGTTCCAGTTTGGCAAGCTATTTATTTAGAACAATTGACCCAGGAGTTAGAAGTGAGTATAGCAATAAATGTACTTAATTTATTTAATTCAGAAAATCATCAAAACTATATGGCATTTAATATTCCATTTAACTGAGATTATATAATTTGTATTCTCCATTCAGCTTCCGGATGATGATAGCACCTTTTCCCACATGGTGGGTAAGATTTGTTTTTGAAATTGATCAGAAAGTATGTATTTGGGTATATTGTTTGAATCATACAGACCCAATGATTTAAGTAGAAATATTAGAATATTGTCACATAATATTTGTTTTCAATAATTTGTGTTGTGTTCATTAAGTAAATAGATGTATAAACCAAATCACATTAAATAAAATTGCAAAGATTTTATCAAATGTGATCCACATTCCTGTAGAGGTTGGTCAAGGTCATGTTTTTTGCTCATTTAATTCAAATTCAAACACATATATAACACTTTGAAATATTTTTAAACCATGCAGAATATTTCTGCTTATCAAAAATAGACTATGAATTCTCAGTCTTCAAAAATGTTTTTTTTGTTTGTTTGTTTTTTTGGGGGGACAGAGTCTTGCTCTGTTGCTCAGGCTAGAGTGCTGTGGCATTAGCCTAGCTCACAGTAACCTCAAACTCCTGGGCTCAAGCAATCCTTCTGCCTCAGCCTCCTGAGTAGCTGGGACTACAGGAAAGCACAACCATGCCTGGCTAATTTTTTGTATGTGTATTTTTAGTTGGCCAATTAATTTCTTTCTATTTTTAGTAGAGTCAGGGTCTCACTTTTGCTCAAGCTGGTCTTGAACTCCTGAGCTCAAGCGTTCCTCCTGCCTCGGCCTCCCAGAGTGCTAGGATTACAGGCATGAGCCACTGTGCCTGCCCTAAAAAAGTTTTTATTGAGAAAAAGTTTTATTTTGAAAATAAGTTTTTAATTAATTTTTAATCTTATTAAAATCAGGGCATATAGTCAGCATTTAAATATGCTATAATTTACTCAGTTTTTCTTTTTCCTTTTCATGATAGACTAAATCAATTATTTTTATTTTCAAATATGTTTAGTGATAGTCTAAGAAGTGTAAATTAAAACATATGGTACAATAAGCAATATATTGATTAGGTCAATATAAAGCATTATATATTAAATTTAATGTTCTGTTTCCTGAGAAAGAGATGCTGAATGATTTTGTAGGTTTAACTATTGGTTTTGATGGCTGCTCTTTATTAGAACAATAACAGCAATTTCTGAATGCTTGTTTACATATGATATTTTAAATTTTCAGTAAAGCTTGTGGCCAGCTTCTCCATCATCTAACCATTTATTTATCAGAATGTTTCAGCTGTTCCCTACGACCTTCAATGAGACAAGGTTGCATCACTCTGCAATTACAAGCAGCTATTTAGATGTGCTCTCTACCATTTATTCACTATTGTTTATCACAATTTTATGTTATTGAGACTGAAATGTCAATCAGATCCCCTCTTTTTAAACCAGACATAGAATTCACTACATCTTTTAGCCTATCATTTTACATGTAAAACAAACTTACTTTTGTTGTACAAACTATAGTAATTATTCATGCACCTTCTTTTCTATAACCAAGCTGCTCCACCTGCCATCTGTATATATGCATATAATTACATCTGGAAGGGAATTAAAAGCATTTGGCCCTGTATAAATTTTGACTTATTGTTGCTGGTTTTGTTGTGAGTATGAAATTCAGTAGAGTATTTCAGCAGAATTGTTCTAAATGATTTTTGAGTATTTTATTCACCTATACTCAAAATAGAGGAAATGTTATATTAAACTCAAAAAAATAAAAATTACAAAAAACTCGTAGGGGTTGAAGATTTTTACTTCTGTTAAACTAACAAAAAAAAAGACTAGACTTAAAAAAAACACAAGAGTTGAAGGCTGCATAGAGCTAGTACATACGGAAAAAGTAAAGTGAAGTAAAACATGATTTCTGAAATAGAAAGGCTCTATAAATAAGTCTGACAAATACTAATACTATATTTAAATACATAATGAGTGAGTTGTGCATTGTCTGGGGAATGGTCATGCTTGAAGCTCTGACTCGAGGGGGGAGGGGAGGCTTGGGCAATATACGTAACCTTAACATTTGTACCCCCATAATATGCTGAAATTAAAAAAAAAAATCTAAAGCCAGGCATGGTGGCTCACACCTGTAATCCTAGCACTTTGGGAGGCTGAGGAGGGAGGATTGCTTGAGCTCAGGAGTTAGAGATCAGCCTGAACAAGAGCAAGACACCATCTCTAATTAGCCAAACAACTAAAAATAAAAAAAAATTAGCAGGGCCCGGTGGCACGTTCCTGTAGTCTCAGCTACTCGGCCGCTGAGGCAGGAGGATCGCATGAGTCCAGGAGTCTGAGGTTGCTGTGAGCTAGGCTGACGGCACGGCACTCTAGCCCACGCAACAGAGAGAGACTCTGTCTCTAAATAAATAAATATCTAAAAATAAATAAATAAATACAAATCTAAAAAATAAATAAATAAGTAAAAGTAAAAAAAAATAAACACTGTAGAAATAAAAAATCAATACCATCCTTGCATCATTCAACAGCTCTCCTCATTCAAAAGCTTTATGCTGATTGCTAAAATAATTAATGCTGCTGAAGTTCACTTTCTCTCCTACTATAGTTCCATAATAATTATTATCATGAAGACATATTTAAATTTATGTGTACCATCAACCCAAACTCTGAATGTTTCACACTGAGTTCATCTCTTCAGCTTTTGTATATCAACAGTCTGGCTCCACTAATTCTTCTCAATTAAAAATCTGGAAGCATTTTTTTCTTGCTTTTCTCATGTATACTACCTGTGTAATATTGAGAAATACACTATTTTTAGTTTTATTTCCAAGTTCTTTTTTAAGACTTTTAGAAATTTTATAATTCCATGACTTTGTATACTGTACATGCAATCTGTAGAAAGACTTATTTCTTTCTGAAAATATCTCTCAAATTTTCCATTACAACAATCTTATTCTACATGTCTTTTACTTACTATTTTATTGAACTATTTTACTATATATTTGGAAAATCTGGATTCTTCAAATGCAAACTCATTCCATATATATATCTGAAAGACATATTCATTCCTTTATTCTATATTTATTGAGGATGATACTGGGTCTTAGAATACAATAATAAATAAAACAAAAGTACTGGCTGAGTAGAATTTTTGTTGTTTACAGGCTATATAGGACAGTAAACAGTTAATGCTGATTAAACTAGACTACACTACAGAGGCTTGCCAGAGTTCAGAGTCTGGCAAGAAGGATGACTCAGAAACAGCTTAAATAGCTTTCACTTTGCTTTACTGTCCAACCTTCAAACAAAATTGCAAAGGCCTTGTGATATAAGAAGTCAATTAAAATTATACAAACAGCTCCCAGTATTTCTTTAGTTACTTTAGTTAATTCCACTCACTCAAGGTTGAGTGAATGAAGGAACCCACAGATTCATGCATTTTCTGTATTATTGGACTGTAGGAAGTGACACATAAATAATCAAGTATATCTACCACACAAATCAACTCCTTCTGGTAACAGGCACATACATCCATGGATCATCTCTTGCAAGAGCCTTAGACATTCAGCAGATATGTTCCCGACTCACCATAATTTACTCTTTGGTTCCTCATCCCATTCCTTATTTCCAGTAAATATTCAACAATTCTGGACATTATGAATAGATGTTAAACTTTTAACCTGATAATAGCACAGACACCATCATAAAAACAGGTGATAAAAATCACTATGCCAACTTCTACGTTGAATAGTCTAACACTAATACAAATCTCCATGTGACGCTTTAAGGTCTTTAGGATGTCTGACATTCCCTACTATACAGTTCTTTCAGTAGTATTGTTTATTATTCATTCAGTGGGGGTCATATCATGCACCTTAGTATGGCAATAAATTGTGGACATCAGCAAAAATTTCCAGCCTAGAATGGCCAGTGCCATCCTTCTCTTTAATTTTTTGAAAAAATTTAACCTTATTTTTTTGCCTGATTTAAGTATTTGTCACATGTCAAGAATTACATATTAAAGATGAGTAAGTCTAAATAACATCATGTCTATTGGAGACATCATGTCTATTTAATCAAATAATTAGAATACAATATGATAAGAACATGGTCCAAACTTGGCATACATAATCGCATATGCACGAAGATAATTACCATTACAGTTACTCTACATAAAAATGATGCAGAAAAGATAAACAATATAAAACCGATTGGATTGTTTTAAATGAAAGTCTTTGCTGCGGAAAATGTAGATAATACATATTACAGAAAATCACTAATAACATCTTGGTCTATATATACTTCTCTTTTTTTCTTTTTATTTCAAAATATTGCCAGGGTTCAGATGTTTTTGGTTACATGTATCAATTTTGTTATGCTTGAGCCGGGGTTATAGGTGTGCCCATCACCCAGATAGTGTCATTGTAGCCATTAGGTAGATTCCACGCCTCATCTCCTCCCCCTTCCCCAGCTTGATTTCCACTGGGTTTTACTTCCATCTGTGAACATGTGTGCTCATCAGTTAGTTCCAGTTTAATAGCACACGCATATGGTATTTGTTTTTCCACTTTTTAGGTACTTCACTTAGGTTAATGGTCCCCAGTTCCATCCAAATTTTTGTGAAAGGCCTTAATGCATCCTTCTTCATGGTTGCATAGTATTTCATGGTATACATATACCACATTTGTTAAACCATTCATGAATTATGGGCATTTGTGTTGATTCCACATCTTTAGTTTACTTAAGTAGAACTAAAAGGTCTACTTTTAGTTCTTTGAGAAATCTCCATACTGTTTTCCATAGAGATCATACTAATTTAGAGTCCCACTAGCAGTGTATAAGTGTTCCTTTCTCTCAGCATTCATGCCAGCATCTATTAGTTTGGGATTTTTTAATAAAACACCATTCTAACTGGGGTAAGGTGATATCTCATTGTGGTTTTAACCTGCATTTCCCTGATGATTAGTGATGTTGAGCATTTTTTCATGTGTTTCTTGGTCATTTTTCTATCTTCACTTGAAAAACTTCTGTTCATGTCTTTTGCCCAGTTTTGAAATGGGCTGTTTTTTCTTGCTGATTTGTTTGAGTTCTTTGTAGATTTTGCTTATTAGCCCTTTATCAGATATATAGCTTCCAAATGTTTTCTCCCATTCTGTAGGTTCTCTATTTCTCCATTGATTATTTCCTTAGATGTACAGAAGGCTTTTAATTTAATTAAGTCCCATTTATTTATTTTGTTGTTGCTCTGATTGCCATTGGGATCTCTTTTATAAATTCTTTGGCTAGGCTAATATCTAGAATAATTTTTCCAACATTTCCTCCAGAATTCTTATGATTTCATGTCTTACATTTAAGTCTTTTATCCATCTTAAATTAATTTTTGTGAGTGGTAAGATATATGGGAACTCTTTCATTCTTCTGCATGTGGCTATACAATTTTCCTAGTACCATTTATTGAATAGGGCTTCTTTCCCCCAGTGTCTATTGTTTTCAGCCTTGTGAAAGTTCAATTGGCTGACTATTATATCTGGGTTCTCTGATCTGTTCCATTAGTCTATGTCTTCACTTAAATACCAATACAATGCTGTTTTGGGTATTACAGCCTTGTAGTAAAATTTGAAGTTAAGTGATGTGATGCATCCAGATTTGGTCTTTTTGCTTAAGATAGCCTTGGCTATTCAGGCTCTTTTCTGGTTCCAAACAAAGCATTGAATACTTTTTTCTACATCTATATCTATAACATTTTCATATCTATAAAATATGATATTGTTATTTTGGTGAGAATTGCATTGAATCTGTAAATCACTTTATACAGTATGGACATTTTAACAATGTCGATTTTATTGATCCATGAGCATGATGTATTTTTCTATTTATCTGTGTCGTCTACAATTTCTTTCCTCGGTGTTTCATTGTTCTCTTGTAGAAATTTTTCACCTCCTTCATTAAGAATATTCTTAGGTATTTTATTTTTTTTGTAGCTATTGTGATTGGTATTGAGTCTTTGATTTGACTCTCAGCTTGACTGTTATTAGTGTATAGGAATGTGTATATTGATTTTGTGTGTACTGATTTTGTAACCCAAGGCTTTGCTGAACTTATTTATTAATTCCAGGAGTCTCTTGGTGGAGTCTTTGGGGTTTTCTAGATATCTACAAGACGTGATAATCTGACCTCTTTTTTCCTGATTTGGACACCTTTTATTTCTTTCTCTTGCCTGATTGCCCTGGCTAGGACTTTCAGCACTATGTTGAATAGAAGTGATGACAGTGGGCATCTTTGTCTTGTTCTAGTTCTTAGAGGGAAGGTTTTCTGCTTTTTCCCATTCAGTATGATGTTAATTCTGGGTTTGTCATACACAGCTATTTTTTATTTTTTTACCTTTTCTTTTTTCAGGAAATTATGAGAGTACAAACATTTTGGTTACATTTTATATCTTGGCCTCTTCCTAGTAAGGGTTAGAGGCATGCCTTTCCCCTGTACAATGCTCACCAAGGCCCTCAGTTGTGATTCCCCCAACCCCCTAATCCTTGGAGAATAGTACCACCATGTGAGCACCATAGTATTAATCAGTACCAATTTGATAGTGAGTACATGTGGAGCTCATTCTTTTGATCTTGTGTCACCTCACTTCAGATAATGGGCTCAAGCTCAATCCAGGAAAATATAAGTGGTGCTAGGTCACTGTTGTTTCTTATAATTGAGTAATATTCTATTGTATACATATACCAAATTTTAATAATCCACTCATGAATTGACGGGCACTTGGCTTGTTTCCGCAACCTTGCAATAGTGAATTGTGCTGCCATAAATGTTTGGGTATAGATGTCTTTATTATAGAATGTCCTTTGCTCTTTTGGGTAGATGCTTAATAATGCTATTGCTGGAGTAAATGGTATTTCTATTTTTAGCTCTTTGAGGTACTTCCAAATTCTTTTCCACAGATGTTGCACTAGTTTGCAGTCCCACCAGCAATGTAAGAGTGTTCCTGTCTGTCCACATCTTCACCAGCATTTGTTGTGTTGGGATTTTTTGATAGAGGCCAATTTCACTGGGGTTAGGTGATATCTCATTGTGGTTTTGATTTGCATTTATCTAATGATTAGAAATGTTGAGTATTTTTTCTTGAAATATGTTCTTTCTATGCCTAATATTTTGAGAGTTTTTATGATGAAAGCATGTTGAATTTTGTCAAATGCTTTTTCTGCATCTATGAAGATGACCATACAGTCTTTGTTTTTTATTCTGTTTAAGTGATGAATCATATTGATTTATGTATGTAGAACCATCCTTACATCCCTTGGATTAAGCTCACATGGTCATGGTGAATTATTTTTTGATGTGCTATTGAACTTGATTTGCTAATATTTAATTGAAGAGTTTTGTATCTATATTCATAAGTGGTATTGGTCTGCAGTGTTTTTTCTTATTGTGTTCTTTCATGGTTTTGGTAGCAAGGTAATACTGGGTTCATAGAATGAGTTTGGGAAGATTCCCTCCTTCTCAATATTATGGAGTAATTTCTGCAGTGTGGGTTTCTTTGTAAATCTGGTAAAATTTGGCTGTGAATCCATATGGTACGGGCTTTCTTTTGTTGACAGATTTTATTACTGCTTCAAATCCTGTTGCTTGTTGTTGGTCTGTGCAGGAGTTCTATTTCTTCCTGAATGAGTCTTAGAGGTTTGTATATTTCCAGAATTCATCCATTTCCTCTACATTTTTGAATTTGTGTACATAGAAATTTTCATAGTATTCACAGATGATATTTTGTATTTTTGCAGTATCAGTTGTAATATCTCCTTTTTCATTTCTTTCTTTCCTTTTCTTTTCTTTCTTTTTTTTTTCTTTATGAGACAGAGGCTCATTCTATTGACCAAGCTAGAGTGTTATGGCCTCAGCCTAGCTCACAGCAACTTCAAACTCCTGGGCTCAAATGATCCTCCTGACTCAGCCACCCAAGTAGCTGGTACTAGAGGCACATGCCACCATGCCCAGCTAATTTGTTCTATTTGTAGTAGGAACATGATCTCACTCTTGTCAGACTGGTTTTGTGCTCCAGAGTTGAAGCTATTCTCTCACCTTGGCCTCCCATAGCTTTAAGATTATAGGCATCAGCTGCCATAACCAGCTCCCTTTTTATTTCTGATTGAGCTTATTTGGGTTATTTTTCTTCTTTTCCTGGTTAATTGAGCAACAGGTCTATTAATTTTGTTTATTTTTTCAAAGAACAAACTTTTTATTTCATTGATCTCTTGTATTGTTTTTGTTTTCCATTTCACTTAGGTCTGCTCTGACCTTAGTTATTTCTTTTCTTCTGCTAGCTTTGGATTTGGTTTGCTTTTCTTTTTCTAGCTTGTTGAGATGAGCTATATGATTGCTAATTTGTGATCTTTCTGTCTTTTTTATGCAGGCATTTAAGGCTATGAATTTTCTCCTTAGGATTGGTTTTGCTTAATCCCATAGATTTTGATAGCTTTTGTCCCCTTTATCATTCAGTTTGAGTAATATTTTTATGTCCATCTTAATTTCATTATTGACCCAATAATTGTTCAGCAGAGGGTTGCTAAATTCCCATGACTTTGTATAGAATTGATTGTTTCTCTTGGAGTTGATTTCTAGTTTTATACCATTGTGGTTTTAGAAGATACATGGTATGAGATCTATTTTTTTTAATTGTTGAGGCATGCTTTGTAGCCTAAAATATGATCTATCTTGGAGAATGTTCTATGTGATGAGAAGAATGTACATTCAGTAGTTTTGGAATAAAATATTCTGTAGATGTCTATTAGGCCCATTTGTTCTATACTCCCATTTTAATCTAGTGTTTCTTTATTAAATTATTTTCTTTTTGGGTGATCTGTCCAGTTCTGTAAGTGAGGTGTTGAAGTTCCCACCAATTACGATGTTGCTCTTTAACTCTTTGCTTATATCTAGTAGAGTCTGTTTTATGAATCAGGGTGCACAAATATTTAGGATTTTTATATCTTCTTATTAAATTGCTCCCTTTACCCTTATATAATGACCATCTTTGTCTTTCTTTGCTACTGTGGATTTAAAGTCAATTTTATCTAATATGAGAATGGTGATACCTGCTTTCTTTTGGTTATCATTTACATGGAATATTTTTTCCATCTCTTCACCTTAAATTTGTATGAGTCCCTATGTTAGATGGGTTTCTTGGAGACAGAACATATATGGGTTGTAGTTTTTCATCCATTCAGGCAGCCTATGTCTCTTTGTGGGGCAATCAGACTGTTCATGTTGATTGATAGCAATGATATATGGCATGTTGTTTTGTTCATCTTGTTGGGTAGCACTTTATTGCTTTGTTTTACCTCTTGAGCTATTGTTGTATATGAGCTCTGAGCTTTAGCTTTTGGGTGGTTTTACACTGGTGGGTATCTACTGTGCTGATCCTGGTACCATGCAGCTTTGAGTATTTTCTGTGGGGCAAGTCTGGTCTTGACAAATTCCCTAAGTGTTTACTTGTCTGGAAAAGTCTTTTTTTCTACATCATAAGTGAAACTTAGTTTTGCAGGAAACAAAGTTCTAGGCTGGCAGTTGTTCTGTTTTAGAAGACTGAAGATGGAGCCCTAATCCCTCTGGCTTGTTAGGTCTTAGTCAAGAAATCTTTTGTTAGCCTGATAAGTTTTCCTTTGTAAGTTACTTGATGTTTTTACCTCATAGCTTGCAAGAGTTCTTCCTGCATGTTGTCTTTGGTCAGTCTGTTGACTATATGTCGTGGTGATTGCCTCTTTGCAATTAATTTCCCAGGTGTTTACAGAGCTTCTTCTACCCTGTCTAAATCTCTAGCAAGATCAAGGAGGTTTTCGTCAGTTATTCTTTTAAGAATTTTCCCATCCCCTGTGTGTTTTCTTCTTCACCATCAGGGATGTCTATGATTCTTATATTTTGCCATTTTACATAATCCCACATTTCCTGCAGGCTTTGTTCATTCCTCTTAATTTTCTGTTCTTTATCTTTGACGTACTGCGTTAATTCAAAAGAATTGCCTTAAGCAACACAATTGAGTCCAGGGGCTACAGGATCTGGTCTGTGGATCTGTCTGTGGGTTCCTAAAGATCAATCCCTGACTATTCCAGGAGAAGCATGCTGGTTCCAAATTTTCTATGGAGTGCTCAAGCAGGTTTGAGGTCCCTCTGAGGTCCCTCTGTGCCCTGCTCTGATGAAGCAGCAGAACAAAAAGCACAGGGGAGGGCAGGTGAGCAGGGAATTCACAATCTGAGCAACCCTTAGTCCACTGAAAGCCTTTAAGAGGAAAGGTTGAGCTTCACCCTCTGTGGAAGCTCAAGTGTGGTGAACACACCAATGGAAGGGAAGAGCAGTTCCTGTGGGCCCCGGCTCCATTATCTCTCTTCGCAGCCTCAGGTGGGAGAGAATATGGGGAGAAAAAGAGTCTGAATGGAGGAAATATAACACTCTGGTCATCCCCTTCCCTCTCTCCAGAAGGTCACCTGCCCAGAATGTCCTGACTCTGGAGTCACACAGATACCCCAGGACCCACCAGCCCCCTGTGTCTCCCATAGTCTGGGCCAGAGTTGGGAAATATTTCTGTGGGAATTAATAATACAAAAACTGAGGGACTGAAGGCCCCTGGGGAAGACAAAGGTAGGGTGAAGAAGCAACATGGCACCAGCTGTCTTGGCTTGAGTCTGCAGTGATGGGGAAATAGCTACAAGGATGTTGCAGCTTAGTGCTTTGTCTTTAAGATGCTACCAATTCACTACCAGCAGCATCTTTTGGACTTGTGAGAGTAGAAGGTCTCTCCAGCAGTAGGGAAGCCTGCTGAATGCTAGAGATGTGAAAGAGGGAGAAACAAACTACTCCCACCTACCCTTCTCACTGGAGTCTAAGCCTCTCAGGTGGTGGATCTTTGCTGATATCTTACCCCTTCTTGTTCTGCTCTGCAACTTCTTCCCTTGGAATCTCTTGTAGGTTTTAGCACATTTCCCTCAGAATTAAACCTTATCTATGTTTGTTTGCTTGTTTGTTTCTTCTTTCTCATCTATAACTTTTCTTTCTTTCTGAGACAATCTGGTGGCTGGTGTTTCTAATCCACCATCTTAATCTTATTTTGTGCTACTGTTTTTATGCTTTTTCAAAAAAAGTACCTATACAATTAATTTTTTAATGATACATAATACATGTACATAGTTTTGAGGTACATGTAATAATTTAATACATTCATATAATTTCAAAAGATCAAATCAGTGCATATGGGATATCTATCACCTTAAATATTTATCTTTTATTTATGCTATTAAGAAAAACATTTTAATTATTGTCTTCTAGCTGTTTCAAAATGCATAATAGATAGTTGTAAACTATAGTAACTCTATGGATAGATTGAATACTAGGTCTTATTTTGTCTATCAAATCATATATTTTCACATGTTACTCAATTACTTTTCATCCCCCAACAGGTAAGGATATGGGAGGTAAAAAGTGTGAGAGGGAAACAGAGCCAAGGTAAGTCAGAGATACAGTGACTCTATTTTAAACACTGTCTGTTTAAACAACAGACACCACAGTGGCCTCTCCTATCTAATGAATACTTTCTAGTTATTTTAAGCTTCTTTTATTCCCAGAAGCAGCAGAATTTCAATTGCTTCTCTCTGCTTCTTCTTCCCACATCTATGCTGAGATAATGCAAAATAGCATGTTGGTGTTTCATCTTTACCTGTTGGTACTTGGAGCTCATGAGGGTACCATATTATCTAGTTTCCTTGCAAATGCAGGTAGCTGCTCCATCTGTTTTTATATGAACACTGTCTTCCCAGAATTTCCTCTCTCACTTCTTGTTCTGAGAACTTTAAAGTCAAGATCTTAAAGTTCTGACTTTGGGAACTAAACATGGTGCTGGAATGTTTATGGTACAGGTCCATGTTGTGGACAACAGATTATTGGAGGTGATTATAACACAGCTAGATTAATATAAAGTAAAATACAGAGAGACAAGGTGAGGCTAATGTGATTGGTTTCCCCACTATGAACTTGCTGCAAGGATAATTTAATTTTTATTCACTTCTTCCACATATTGCCCAAAAGTAGAAAATATTAAGGATAGAAGGATGCCACTGGCCACTCTAGGCTGGAATTATTTGTTGCTTTCTACAATTTATCTCCATAATGAGGTATATGATATGGCCCCCACTGAATGAAGCATGAACAAAACAACTGAAAGAACTGGATAGTATGGGAAATCTGATACCCCGAAGACCTAAAATGGTCACCTGGAGATTTGTATTCATGGTAGACTATTGAAGGTGGAAGTTTACATTGTGATTTGTATCACTATAGCATTATACAATTAAAAAACTCTTGGACTGTATCTCTTTCTAAAAACTGAGGAAAGCAAACATTTAATTTAAACAATCAACCCAAAATGATTATGTCCTATCTAAAATTACTATAAGGAGAAAAGAAGATAATAAAGAGAAAAATAGCATCCATACAAAGGTGCTAGCTCTCTAGAACCTTTGGTGCATGCTCCAACCCAAATAAAAGTATAACTTATTATTTCATAGAAAACCAAAAAAACAGTAGGATATTTGTATAACAAATGAAATAATAACATAAATTTTAAAGGAGCACAAAGGAGATGTCATATTTCAGAAAAGAATTAAAAATATAAGAAATACATTAGTTTAGAAATAAGAATCAAACTAGAGAAATTCTAAGAGCAAATACGTACAACTGATGTCACCTCAGAAGAAAAAGGAGAAAGAAATTATAATTTAGAAAAAATGAAATTAAAAAATCTTAAAATGATCTTAGTAAAATTTTCAAAGGTTAATAAAATCTAGTGTACAGACAATAAGAGTCACAAAGGAGAAAACAAAATCAGGAAAATAGAACTAATACCAAAAATTTAAGTATAAAACACTTCTCTTAAATTAAAAAAGTTGAAACATTGAAACTCATATCGGGGCAGACACTATGTAGCTTAGATTATTGTTCCAGAATTACCATTACTAAAACATATTATAATAAAATTGCTGACAAAATAAAAATTATTTTTGAGCATCTAGGCAAAAAATGTGTATAAAAGAGAGAGAAAATTATGTTAACATCAAATTTTCAGCAGAAACTGTTTTAGTCAGCAGAAAGCAAACTAACATTTAATATACTCCAGAAAATAACAGGTGAACCAAAGACTTTCAAGTTCCAAGAATACAAAATAACTTTTAATTTACAGAAGTTATAAACAAACTATTATCAACGTGCAGGAATGTAGTAACTCAGTTGGATAATGGTATTTACATAATTAAATAGACTAGAAAGACATTGAAATAGGCTGGTAGTAAACATTAAATATATGGTTAATTGTAGAGCTAAGTATAAATGACAAATAGAGAAATAGTAAAATTATAAAAAATGTGGGGAGAATGGGAAGAGCATATGTAAAAAATGTGCTTTAGTAATAAAATTTATATTGGTAATGCTATATTGTCTTGAGACTGCTGTGTTTGTAATGTGCTATAATGCAAATTAATTATTATGAGATATTCTAATTCTATCATTCCCTTGGTCTTTGAGAAGTAAGATTCTTAGTGTGTAAGAAAGGAGCTACAGATGCAACAGGGAAGAGATTAAGCAAAAAAGCCCTGTAGACCTGATTTGAATTTAAAATATCAGTATGAATACATGAAGTATTTTATCTTAAAGAATTATAAATGCATATTTCCCACCTCCTTCAAAACAAACAGTCTGACTCATTCAGTAGTAATAAGCATTCTTATTATTCATACTATAGCCTTGTGATGCAATTTGCTTCTAACAGAAACCAGGTTTTCTTGAACAAATGGCTCATTCAAGGTCTGAGGCTAGCATAAAAGGAGCCTGGAATATCTTCCTATAAAATGTAGCAAGAAAATTATAAAAAGAAAATATTTTATAATAAAAGTACCTAAAAACCTACTTGAAGAGGTTATTATGGGCTAAAATTGGATAATTTGCTCTTTAATAAGAATGTCAAATGAATGAAACCCAAGAAATATGTTTATATCTATTGTTTATTATAGCATTAAAAATAATTGTTAATTTTTGGAAAGTTATTATAATGAACAGTAAACCTATGCATTATAATAAATATTAATAAAGAAAATGAATCACTCATTTATTTTTCCTTTCCTATAGGAAGTCTATAGTCAAGAAAATAAGGAGTAGATGAAGAAGGGGTGTCTCTTTATAAAAGTATTTTTGCCCATGCAGACAAAATTCAATTTTTTGACTTGGGCAATAGTAATGAGGGTCTTCACTTTATAATGATTCAATATGCTTTTATATTAATTTTTTATTGATTTCTATAAGAGTCTTTTATAACTTTTTTTAAAAAATGAAGCTGCACAGGTCAGGACAGTCTCCTTCATTTCACTGGGTAGCTGTGCAAGTGTTCCTTTTGTGGGAAGCGATTTGCACTACTCACTGGCTCGGTTGCTTTCCTTCTACAGTTAGCCCTGCGACCTGGAGGGCCAGAATGGCAGGCTTAGGAAGGCAGCCATGCGGTGAGCCTCGGGCTCACTCAAACCCAGGAAAGGCCACCTCCGTGTCTGGAGGGCGCTTTATTAACAGCGTCCGAAGCTCTTTCCCAGCTGCTGCGCGCTCTGCTCCTCTCTGTCATAGTCTGTGTGCCGTGTTGGGCTTGGGAGGGGAGGCCGCTGTGTGTGGTGAGTGACGCATCTGCCACCTTCTTGGCAGCCACCTCCTGGGCTCATCAGCGGACTAGGCTCAGGCGGCCCCGCGCCCAACACCGTCCGGGCCCCATGCGTGTTCTTTCCCACTCAACCAAAGATGCACAACACAAATTCCCACCGTTTCCGTGTTGTAGTGTTTTGCTTATTCTGATTCAATTTATGTAGTCTGATGTTGAGTGCAGTGTGTGTGTGTGTGTGTGTGTGTGTGCGTGTGTGTGCGCGTGTGTGCACAGCACACGTTAGTTCTCATCTTTATCTTGATTCCCCACTTAAAACAAGAGCCCACTCTTGCCTTTTGCAGATGTGATGATAAATTAGCTGAACCAGACCAAAAAGGGCTGGTTTTAAGATTCCTAATAATGATGACTCAAAATTGTCTTTTCCTAGATTAAATTGTCTTTTCCTAGATTTTCCAACAGATTAATAACACTAACGATGTGAAATATTTATTAATAGAGTTACAAATGAAAAAGCACAGAGTCCCCCCCCTCCCACGTGCCTATCTTCTCCTCAAGACTCTCCCTATTGTTAATTGCAGCCCTCAAAGTGACAAACTCATCCAGATAGTAGCAGGAAAAGAACCGTGGGCTCATTGACTCTTGTACTGGTAGCTGGACAAGGGACCACGTTAGCCCCCAAGGGTGAGCCTATTATTATAAGCTGATTTCTGCTGGGGCCAAGGTGAGTACTTCTGTGTTCTCAGTTTTTCTCAATCATTACCCCATGGTAGAAACACCATTAGACACTACTACATAGTGTGATTACCCACTTGCCATCATAATAAAACTTGATTTTCAATTATTGCCCTTGATATTGCTGCTATTAAACAGATAAGACAGATGACAACTCAGTCCTATTCTGACTTTAAAATCTATATGAGCTTCCTTTTCTGTACTTTTCTTTCAAAATAACTTCAATTTCCATTCCACCTACTTATATTTCACTCATTCTCTAAGTTCCAGCTCAAGAAGTTTTTCCTAAGTCCTGGAGGACACTTGAATTTCTTCTTTCTCTGAGCTCCTATTGTACCTTTATAAAACACTATGCAGTTTGTCACTCATTCTGTCACTTTCAAGTGTGATATTGCTAAACTTTCAACTACTTACTTGCTTTCTTATGGGCAGGTAGAGTTCTTAAAAAGAGAAATGTGTTTTCTTCTCATTTTTTTATAGAGTTTATCATCATGTACAAATGAGAGTTTGAAATAATTGCTGAATGAATGTTTCACCTTTATCATGTTCACTGTAGAGAATAAAAAAGTAAACATCTAACAGAATTGAAAAAGTAACAATCTATTGAATCAACCTATTAAAGTGCTATTAGCCTTCCTCCTCATTCTTAAACAAGTCACATTACTGTCACTTAATGTTTATAATCTGTGAGTCACAACTTTCAACACTTTGCATATATTATCTCAAGTAATATTCAGAACAACTCTGAAGAATAACCACAATTATCCTCATTTTATAGAGAAAGAAACTGATGCCTGGAGAGAGTAAGTAGTTTATCTGAGACCACAGATAAAAAAGGACAGAGCTATGTGATTCTTAACTTACACGTGACAGGTATAAGTTCACACACAAATCTCCATCATGATCATGTTCAAATCTTGGTGAGATGTCCAACTGTATGAGTATTGAATTTGAAATGAATGAGGAAGTATTGGTAAATTTTAATTTATTTTACAAAAATAAACTGCATCTACAATGTAGTTTTCTAGTATCTCATCCTTTTGGAAATAGCAACAATAGCAGTGAATGCCTGTATTGCCACCGCTACTCTGTCAAATTTAAGACTACCTTCGGAAAAGTAATGGAGATTCCTCACAAAGTAAACATAGACCTACCATTCAATACAGCAATCCCACTACTCTGTGTCTATCCGAAGGAAAAGAAATCATCATATCAAAGAGTTACCTGTGGTAGTATGTTTATTGCAATGCTATTCACAATAGCAAAGATAAAGAATTAAACTAAGGGTTCATCAATGGATGATTAAAAAAGAAAATGTGGTAAATATATACCAAGGAATACTACTCAGCCATAAAAAGAATGAAATCATGTATTTTGCAGCAATATGGATGGAATTAGAGGCCACTGTCCTAAGTGAAGTAACTCAGTAATGGAAAACCAAATCCTGCATGTTCTCACTTACAAGTGGAATCTAAGCTATGGGTGTGCATGGTCATGCAGAGTGGAATAAAATGGACACTGGAGGTTCTAAAGGAGGGGTAAGGGATGAAAACTTAGCTATTGGGGTACAATATGTACTATTTGGGTGCTAGGTATTCCAAAAGCCCAGACTTCACCTCTATACAATATATCCATGTAACCAAACTACATTTGTACCACTTAAATCTATAAAAAATAAAAATTAAAAAACATTACCTTTCATATCAGTCCAATAACCTAATTTCAATGAAAGAATGATAATCATTTATAAATAATGTAATTTATTTATAAATTTCCAAATGTTCTTAATGAAATGAATAAAAGATTATTTTTAGCAGTGTACTTACATATGAATTTAAAATTTATATTTTATCTCAATCGTAAAAGCAATGTGCTAACATAATTCTCAAGTGAAAAAAAAGCTACATGTTTTAAAGGAGAATTTTAATAGACTATTATTACTATTGCAATGTGTAAAAATCATAACAGGCCCTATACATTTGTATAAAATATATCCATTTACCCAAACTTTATTAATTTATACAGATAGATTTTCAAACAATATGTGATATGTATTATTAAGAAAAAGCTTTTATCACTATCAAAGATAATTCCAACTTTTCAACTATTTGCTGAATTGTCACACATTTTGATAAATTAGTGTTTCTGGGGCAAATGACTTTTAATTTAAAATAATATAAAAGAAAAAATATAAAAGAAGTCAAGAGAGATATGATATAGATATGTTAATGAAAACATGCATTATAGACAAAATATTTTAAATATTTTGGTGATCTAAAGAGTGGATTTCAGAATTAAATGCTAAGTACTAGAAATCGTCAAATTTACAAAATTCTTCCTATTCTGCAGAAAAATATAATAAGAAAAAATGAAATGTGATACTTTAAAGTAGAAGGATCTTGAACATTCTTAGTGTTAATAAAATACTTTAAAGCTTAGTGTCATCATTTAAAGTATATTAAAGAATTTGGGAAAGGTTGAAATTTCAAGTACACCTGATGATTTTTGGAGACATCTGGCTGGAAGCTAATATAATTTTTCATCATACCTGTTTGAGTCACTTTTCCTCCCGGCACTTAAGACTTCCGTTACTAGAAAATTGCTTTCAGAAATTACATTCAGAAATCATTTTCTTAATGTTCCTTTGGTAGAATTGTGTTTCTATAAAAGAGTATGCTTACAGATAATATGCCCTCAACATATTGATAGAAATTTTTAATAATAAAATTTTGTCATGGACCTAAAATGAGCTTGTATTCTTCACACGAACAGGAAATAAATAGTCATCTTTATAATCGTTTTGCCCATGGAAATATATCAGTCCAAAAATACATAAACTCATAAAGAAGGTTTAGAAAATTCTGTTTCTATGAAAGCTATTTCCATTCTTAAATAAACATAAAAATACAGAGATGTTCAATCTCAAATTAAGAGGTATAGTTCAAACAGAGCAGCTTTTACAAAGTTTTATCATAAAACTACAAAGTGTAATTTTCATGTGAAAGAAGAAAAATATTAATCTAATATCCTATTTATCATGCTATTTTTGTAAAAAATATGAAAATATTTACCAAATAAAATTGAATATTAGTATTTTTGATTAGCTAGCAGTAGCTTCCAACAAGGAAAGCATAGTGTTTTTGTTTCTTATTCAATGCTTTGTTTCATTTTCTATATATCTCCATAAGCTTCAATGGTTTGTTAAAAATGATTATATCATTCTGCCAAAAATTCTGACATGTCCCAGGACATTTTCCAAATGATTTTTTGTGCTGAAAAAAATTTAATAGGACTTATGTAAGAACTTATTAGATTTTCTTTTCCCTTTGAGAAAGAAATGGACTGAATTAACATTTCATTCATCTCCCTTAATGATATCAAGATTACTGAGAGTAGATAGTAAGCTTAGAAAAGTTTATAAAGGGCGAGGCGTGGTGGCTCACGCCTGTAATCCTAGCACTCTGGGAGGCCGAGGCAGGAGGATCACTCAAGGTCAGGAGTTCAAAACCAGCCTGAGCAAGAATGAAACCCCATGTCTACTAAAAATAGAAAGAAATTAGTTGGCCAACTAAAAATATATAGAAAAAATTAGCCGGGCATGGTGGCACATGCCTGTAGTCCCAGCTACTCAGGAGGCTGAGGCAGGAGGATCGCTTGAGCCCAGGCGTTTGAGGTTGCTGTGAGCTAGGCTGACGCCATGGCACTCTAGCCTAGGCAACAAAGTGGGACTCTGTCTCAAAAAAAAAAAAGTTTATAAAGAACTTTTGGATATTTTTGAATCTGTACCTCTTAAATGTTGAAAAGCAAAGGAGCTACTGAGGAACTGAAATACACATTGTCTAGTCTATGTCATCTAACTTGAACCTAACAAAGGAAAAGGTAATTCAGTGGTTTTGCCTTCATTACTCCTTGTCACGGGTACACTTAAATCTAAAGATAGTGTCTTAATAATTAATATCTTTTCTATCTTACATAGCAGGCAGGGTAATAAAGCTGTCAAAAGTCATAATTAGGACATAGTAAAGGGAAATATATAAACATCAACCAATAGGAGAAAGGAAAACATTTTCAGTAGAGACTTTTTAAAAAATGGAGGTAGAAAGAGCAGGACATAGAGCAAAACTAAAGAAAGAAGAAAGTGATAAAAGTATATAAAGAAATTATAACAGGCAAGGATGCTAGTGAAGAAAAATTATACTATAGCCAACATCAGATTCATGAATTGGCAGAAGAGGATATAGTTTTAGTGACAGTGGGCAAAGAAAAAATACCAACATAAAAATTAGTGCACCAGTCTTTTTAAGTGATATATAAAAACAAAATGGAAAAGATTCATTTGTTCTGTGCAGGATAGCTCTATATTAACTGTATTACATGCATGTATTTCATAATATTTTATGGAATCATTTTCCCCACTGATCTGAAATTACCTGTGTTAGTAAAGATAGAACCAATACCTTAATTACATAGACTTCTCCAATGCCTTTTTACAGAATTAGACACCTAGTAGGGATTCAATATATTTTTTATTCGATTAATGAAAAAAATACTAAGAGAAATGCTGTACTTTTTATCTTTTTGTTCATTTGTTAATAGTGTTCCTACAATGCAAAGATTTTTTCAGCTAATAGGAAATAGTAGAAGATTCAGTAATTCATATATTTGGTAATGTTTGTTTGGTGCATGTATTTGTCTATCCTAGTTAAGAGGTAAGAAAACTTAATCAGGCTTCAGAGAACTTAGGATAGTGTACCATCTTTCCCATTTATGTTTTCTATAATCCACAAGAAGGTCCTTAACTTTTTAATTTTTCTCCTACCTTTAAAATTCTGCGTTTCTGTAATAGGGAAAACATTATTCAAGGCAAAGGTAGAAATTCATATTTTCTATGATCATCTTTATTTTCTCAGTTGAAAGGGGTTAAAAAATTTAAACTCCAGTAGTATTAAGAAAAGTGCTAAAGGTAATAAATAAGTCAGTCAACGCACATAGATATTAGTAAGTCACTAATGTCTGGTCTAAAAGATAGCATACCTACCAAACACCATATCTACAGTTAGTGGGCTAGCCCTTGATTGATATTTCTATGGGATGTAATAAATTGCCAAAAGATTCCACATCTTCTACCAATAGAAATTATAAGGCTTAAAGAGATTCAGGTGACCAATGAAACAGCCATAAATGATTGTAATAATTTTTCCAAAAAACAGAATTGTGCTCATGAAAGAAAATTCTTCAGCACATTCTGAACCCTCTGATGTGTGTAGACCCTGAGGAGAGCTCAGGTTCACACATCAAACTCACTCCTTCGTTTTTCACAATCAATGTGAGGATTAGAGATTGCTTTGGGTCAACCTCAAATTGCTTTGGGCCGCAATAGTGAGGGTTTGAAATGTCATGAGAAAGAAGGATAGCGTTCAACACAAGTTTGGGTGGTTTCTCCTGCTGATTGTGTTTCTTACTACAAAGTCAGCTGGTGGTTGGTTTTGACATGAGTTTGGCAGTAAGGTAAAGCTGAGGCACCAGGACTTATCAGGTAAATTCTTTTTTAGAGACAACTAATGAATTGTGGAGATCCTCTAGTACATGTACACCCTACAAGTTCCCAAATATAATTATCAAGATCCCATATTTTTGAGAATGATGTCACTGTTGGGAACAAGGAAGGCTCATACATGGCCACAGCCCATATGAATACTAGAGACCTGATGAATAATAGGTCACCCTGGAGAGGACAACAAGATCTGGACTGGGTGGGGATAAGAAATGACAGTTGCTGATTCAGATTTGCTGTTTCTGTTATGTGATTTCTCAGCCATGTCTGAGGGTATGTCTGAACTTTAGGGGAAAAGATTTAAGTCCTGTTTTAGGACAAAAATAGGTGATGTCAAGAAATGTTAGTGTATTCACTGGACTAAGAAAGATTACAAACTACATATTCAGATGAGAAGAGGAAAAGTTTGAGGAAAAAATTGTGTTAGACAACATATTTCTTCCTGTTTAGCTTACAAGAATGTTTTTAGGAACTATATAACAATGTAACAGAGGGAGAAAGAGCCCTAGAAACCTTCTACCTAGAGAAAGACACGTTATACTCTAAAGAGCAAGACATTAGAATTTTACAATTCCCAACACATTGAATTTTGAAAATGCCATCCACCTCTATCTACAAATAAATAGAGGTTTTGTGAGTGGACTGCATCTAAATAATTTAGCTTTCAGATGCCAGGAACTTAAAGGAAAATCGAGCAGGTTTTACCAACGTAGAAATAACATTTCAAAGAGGAACTCAGCCTCAGGGAAAGCTTGTATATAACAGGTGTCAAAATCACAAATGTCTAAAATTTATTAAATTGGTTTTGGATGCCACATTCTAGAAGAGGCAGTTTATATCTTAGAGTATTTTCCTCCCTGAGATATAAGAAGCATGACGTCCTAATTGACCCCTTGATGTTTTTCCCCCCCCAAGAGTGCTTTACTCTCACTAACGGTAGACAGCCCATCACTGACAGGGAGTTGATTAGCATCTCAGGGAAGCTAAGCCAGTTACTGTGTTTTGCTTTTATTTTACCTTGCCCCCAAACCCAGTCTCCCAGATATTTGGTAATAAGTAATAACTATAGGTTCCAGCTGAAATATTAAATATGTCTCATTTGGGGAACACTATAACTGTTAGGAATTGAATGGAGGATAGGTGTTAAGATTATGAATGGTAATAGTAGTGTAAATTCTTACTAACTCTCTGGGATTTTGGAGAGGTGGGCATAGTAGAGACATATGTTTGAGTTCAGAACTTTTAGTAGTTGCTGAGTGAATGAGGCACTTTAGATTTAGTAAAAAAATGAAAAAGTCATGCAAACACAGAACATGTTTCTGTATTCTCTGAAAAGATTAAATTCAGGAGAGAGGAAGATATTTTACAATGATTTTGAAACTTTAATATTTCTGTTGGAAAATAGAGAGAGATCCATTTGAGGGCTGTTGACTTTTTCCTCAGCTGAAATGCTCAATTTGATGATTGGGTTCTTTTGTTTTTATTATTGAGGCATAATTCCCTTACCACAAAATGTACCCTCCTAAGGCATACAATTCAGTGGTTTTTAGTATCTTTGTAGAAATATGCAACCATTACCACTACTGTCAGGTGTGGGGACCAGGTGCCAGGTCTGTGTTTCCTGGTTCTTGGTTCCCAGGACCAAAGAATAGTTACTGGTACCAAGTTGACAGAGCAAATGAGCAGACCAAGCAGATGGACACAGGCAAAGTGCCAAAGTTTACTAGAGTGTAGTTCGTTCCAGAAAAGGAAAGGATCTATCTCTGTGAGTGGAGGACACCTTAGTTTAATAAGATTTTCCCTTTTATGCTGATTCCCTAATTTTATGTTAAATGGGGGGTGGAATATTCATGGATTTTCTTGGAAAGATGAGGAGAGCTTCTGGAATGGTGAGTCCTCCCTTTTCCATCCTTGCAAAGAGATATCCAGGGGTTGCCATGGTATTTGTAAACTGTCGTGGCCCTGATGAATGTGATTTTTACTATGTTAATGAGGGGAGATCACTTAAAGATACTGTCACCTTACTTCTACGCATGCTCCAAAGAGCCTCTTTTGTGGCCTTGGTCATATCTCCATGTTGTGGCCTTTCTATCTCTTTTTGGTTGATCAGTCCTTGGCGATCCCCTATTATAGGTCAAACATCTGTCCAGTCCTTGGAAGCCCCACTTGACATGTCCTCTGTTCCTTTTGGAACTCGACCCCTCCTCTACTTTCTGGTCAATTTGTTCTTTCTATTGTAGACAAAGTATCTCCTAGACAAATCTTCTCCTCTGCCCCCTTATCTCTACCTAACACTACCTCATTTCAGACCAGTTTCATTACCCTCCATACTAAGCCCATACGCCTTAGCAGTCTCTCTCTGTTTCTCACTTCCTGCAGCCCCTGGCAACTGCTGACCTGCTTTCCATCTCTGGATTTTCCTATTCTGGACATTTTCTATACATGGTCATTATGTGACCTTTCATGTTTGACTTAGCATGTATTCAATGTTCACGCATGTTTTAGCATGTATCAGTACACCATGCCTTGTTATGGCTGAATAATATCGTATTGTCTAGATAGATATACCACATATTGCCTAGCCATTTATCAGTTGACAGACATTTTGGTTGTTTCCATCATTTGGCTCTATTATAACGCTGCCGTTGACACTTGTGTAAATATTTTAGTGTCAATGCATACTTACAATTCTCTTGGACATATATGTAGGAGTGATATTGTTTGGTCATACAGTAACTCTGTGTTTAAATTTTTAAGGAGCAAATTGTTTTTTAAAGTGGCTACATCATTTTACATTCCCACCAGCAGTGTATGAGCATTTTAATTTCTCTACTCTTTTAGCAACACATATTTTCCATTTTAAAAAATCATTATAGCCATTCTAAAGGGTATGAAGCGATGTCTCATTGTGGTTTTAATTCACATTTCTCTGATGACTAAAGATTTTGAGCATCTTTTCACATATATATTGATCATTTAATTAGGCTTTATTTAATATGTCTATTCAACCTGTTTACCTAATTTTTAATTGAGTTATTTGTCTTTATATATTGAGTTGTAAGAGTTTGTAATATATTTTGAATACTAGATCCTTGTCAGATATATTTACAAATATTCTCTCATTATGTGGGTTATATTTTCACTTTCTCAATAGTGTTCTTTGACACGTATTTTTTTAAAAATTGATGAGGCTCAGTAACTATTTTTCCTTTGGTAGGTTGTGCTTTATGTGTTATATTTAATAAACTGCTGCCAAATCCAAGGTCACAGGCTTTGCACTTATGTTTTCTCCTAAGAATTTTATACTTTTATTGCTAACATTTATATCTTTGATCCATATTAAATTAGTTTTTTATATGTTTCAAGGTAGGAGTCCAGTTTTATTCTTTTGCATGTGAATATCCTATTTCCCCATGACTACTTGTTTCTATTGATTTATCTTGGCATCCATGATGAAAATCAATTAGCCATAAATGTAAGGATTTATTTTTGGACCCTCAAATGTATTCCATTGATCTATATACATATTTTTATGTTAGTATCATAGCATGTAGATTACCATGGTTTTGTAGTAACTTTTGAAACAGGGAAATGTCAGTCTTCCAAATTTGTTCTCTTTCATGATTATTCTAGCTATCATTGATAGCTTACATTTTTATATGATTTTAAGGATTACTTTGTCAACTTCTGCAAAAAAAGGGAATTGGGATAATGATAAAGACTTATTGAATCTGTAGATCAAATTCGGGAAATATTGTCATGTTAACAACATTAAGACCTCCAATCAACGAACACATGATGTTTTTACATTCAATAATGTTTTGTACTTTCAATGCATAAATCTTGTATTTTTCTGTTAACTTTATTTCACTCTTTTTGAGTCTATTGATAAAAGAGTTATTTTTCTGATTTTAACTACAGATGATTCATTGTAAGTGTATAATTATAAAATTGATTTTTTATATTGATCTTGTATCTTAGAATCCTGATGGAATCCTTTACTACTTTTATCTAGATTGGTATCATAGAAAGAGTTGGAAAACACTTTTTGTAAGAATGTGTCAATGTTTGGTGTTAATTCTTCTGTAAACATTTGTTAATTTTCACCAGTGAGCTCATACGGTTCTAGACTATTTTTGTTGGAAATGTTTTGATTACTAACTCAATGTCTTTACGTGGTATAAATCTATTCAGATTTGTTCATTTCTTCTTGAGTTTGTATTGGTGGTTGTGTCTTTCTAGGAATCTGTCCATTTCATCTAGGTTGTCTAATTTTTTGGCACACAATTACTCATAATATTCTCATATAATATCTTTAGTTTTTCTAAGTTTGGTAGTTATAACTCCTTTTTCATTCCTGATCTAATCAACTTGATTTCTTGATTTAAAATTGTTTCTCATTCTTTTTATGCAAGCACTTACAACTACAAATTTCCATCTGAATACTGCTTTTGCTGTATCCCATATTATATTGTGTTGGTATATTGTTTTGTTATATTGTGTTTTCATTTCATTCATCTATGAGTACTTTCTAATTTTTCTTGTGATTTCATTTCCATTGGTTATTTAAGAATATGTTTAGTTTTCACATATTTGTAAATTTTATACTTCCTTTATTTTTTGGTTTATAATTTCATTCCACTGTAGTTGAACATATATTATGATTTCAATCTTTTTAGTTTTATTGAGACTTGTGTTTTCCCTAATACTTGATCTATCCTGGAAAATGGTCTATGTGCACTTGAGATCAATGCATATTCCCTTGCTTTAGAATGTAGTGTTCTATAGATTTCTCTTAAGTCTTATTAGATTATAGTGTTGTTCAAGTCTTTTATAACTTTGTTGATCTTTCTAGTTGTTCTATCCATATTGAAAGTGGGATATTGAAGTCTTCACATATTATTGTGGAATTGTCTATTTCTCTTTTCCATTTTGTTAGGTTTGGCTTGATGTATTTGGGGGATATTTTGTCTATCCATATATGTTTACCATTGTTTATCATTTTAATTGAGTCTTTTTCATTATTAAATGTACTTTCTTATTATCTCTAATAGCAATTTTTGTCTTAAAGTCAGTTTGGTCTAATATTACTATAGACACTTCAGCTCTCTTGGTTACTGTTGAAAGCTATATCTTTATCCATCTTTTTACTTTCAACCTATTTGTGTTTTTGATTCTAATGTGTCTTTTATAAACCTCATATTCTTGGATAATTTTATTTGTATGTCCATTATTCCAAACTCTGGTTTTTCATTGGAGTGTTTATACCACTTACACTTTTTAAATTATATTACTATTTTTTTACATTGACACATTTGATGTTTTGACACATATATATGTTATGAAATGATCAAATTGGGTATTTAGTGTGACCATCAACTCATGCATTTATCATTATGGTGAGGATATTCAAAAGCCTCTCTTCTATCTGTTTTGTAAATACCATATCTTACTGTTAACCACCCTAACCCTACAGTGCAATAGAACAACAGACCTTCTTCCTCCTGTCTAATTGCAACTCGGTTCCTGCTGACCTCTTTCCATTCTCCTCTCCCCACACTCTTCCCAGCTTCTGGTAAATATTGTTCTACTCTCTTATGTAAGCTATTAATATTTGCAAATAATAGAATTTCTCATTAGATAGGACTTTCATCTGCCATTTTGCTATTTATTTCCCATATATATTTTTGTCTGTTTTGTTCTTTTCTTCCATTACTATCTTCTATGTTAAATAGATATTTTATAATACATACTTTTAATACCCTTATCAATTTTAGTATCATTTTTTGAGCTATTTTGTTAGTATTTGCCTTGCAGATTACAATTAATATCTTAATTTATTACAATCTAGTTTGGATCAATACTAATTTAATTTCAGTTATATACAACATTTTTGCTATTGTAAAGCTCACTTCATTTCCCCCTCCTTTGTTTTATTGTTGCCATACAAATTATATTATTATCCATTGTGTGCCTATCAACATAGGTTTATAATTACTGGGTTATACATTTTTCTTTTAAATTTGATAGTAGAAAATATAAGACTTACAAACAGAAATTTATATTTAGATTGTCTTTTAAATGAACCTATATTTTTACCTTTACTGATACTCTTTATTTTTCCACATAGATTTCCCTGAAGTAAGGTATTTTATAATGAGTGAGCACTGAGTCAGGTCAAACTGACACTGTCTTTCTAGTGGGGGTCTTCCAGGGAACAACCAGATAAGTCAAATAATGACCATTCTCTGGAAATGAGGTTTTGAAGGAGCACTGACCCTGTTCTGCCCCCTCTGGTGGCCGTCAGGTTTTCACCTTGATTATGGACTTTTGGTTTTCAAGATTGCTATAGACATGGAGAGATTGGATATGTTAAAACACCAAAAAACTTGCTGTTGCTACCAAGACTAGGCCAGTGTTCTTGAACAAATGTTTTCTGGATTTGTGCAAATCTTTTGTTAATTTCATTAGCTGTGCAAAAGCTGATTCTGAGAATTTTTGACAGTTTTGTCATTGCTTTTATGGAGGAAATAATGTTGGAAGGTCTTTACTATGCCATTGCTGCTGACATCTCATTAAGTATTTTAACTAGTTACTTATTTTTAAAATAAAAGCAAATCTGGTACATTGTATGTTATTGATATTGACTTATTTACTTGATGTTACTCTGGGCTGGTATGTTTGGATAGATGCGAGTCTATAAAGCACCACACATACTCACCATCAAATTCATATTAACTGATCAACACTTAAGTGCTTATATAGTAATAACACTTAAGTGCTTATATAGTAATAACACTCATTGGATGTCGGCAGATGGGAGAGTGGAGGAGGGGCTGGGCATATTCACACCTAATGGGTGGTGTGCACACCCATCTGGGGGATGGGCACGCTTGAAGCTCTGACTCAGGTGGGGCAAAGGCAACATATGTAACCTAAACATTTGTTCCCCCGGTAATACTCTGAAATAAAAAAAAATTAAAAATCACCATTACTTGACTTATAATTTCCTTGCAGAGTTAGAAGAAATACAAAAACTGAAATCTTTTATGTCCTACAATCCTCCCAGATTCTAAAAAATATTGTATGAAGTAAAAAACAAGTTTATAAATATAATAAAACTTACATTTCAATTTTTAAAAAAAGAAAGTGATATAAAATAGTGAGAAGATTTTTGGCTTTGAATTTGGCATAACTTTTGAATAAACTTAATTAAAATAATGTTTTGATTATTGCAGAGGGTTAGGGATTGTAGCCAATATTTATTCTTGTAAACACTGGGAGATTTAACACCTAATTTCATTGGTCTTAGATAGTTGTATATTATTCATACAGACTGGCCCCATCTAGGGTCTTGTCTGATCTATATTCTTCTGATCTCCTGCAAGGATGGTAACAACTCTGCTGATTAATTTGAGTTATTCCCATTATGTCATTAGTGATTATAAACCTTCCCTCACAGGGGAGCTCTCAAAGAAGAACAGTGCCCAGATCCACGCAGAAGAGATTATAATTCATTTGGTTTCCTGTAGAGCCTTGACATTGTTAATTTTAAAATTCTTACAAGCAGCTATTGACAGAAGTTGTGTTAGATAAGTGAACAGCTGCCTCCCACCCCCATATCAACACACAAATAGCTAAAGGAGTGTTAATAATCAAAGGTCACATCTAGAACAGTTTCTTAGGTTCTGGTATTGAGCATAATTGTCAGTACGCTTTTAAAGGCCTAAGATGAATAAATGGGACCATCAGTAGACTTTTTGGAGAATCCTACCTCCTCTCCTTCTGGTGTGCTTTTGTTCCATTCCTTGAAGTTCAAATAATAGGATACAAAAAATAATATGCAGTTTTCAGTTTAGAGGAAGATGCAGAAATGGAGGCTACTTGGCATGGTTTAGGTCTAAGTTTTATTTACACCTTAGCAAGACAAAGTTTTGTAGCTTCACATGGTCTAACCAAGATCATCAAGGCTAAAATGTTTTCAAACTCACCTCAGCAAGTAACTGCAGTGTGTCTTTGCTCTGCCACTACTTTGTACATTTCTGACCTTGTGAGACTGTCTATGCACAGCAGTGTTTTGTTGGCCAGGATCCTCGACCCTCGATGTCTTTCAAGTTTTTTCACTGAAGATTTCTACTGGAATAAAAGAGCAAAAGCTGAACTTTTTATGAAAAATCATATGAAATCATCTTTTTATGAACATGTTAACACTCTTTAAGTGAATATGTTGTGAGGAAATGACTTTGTTTATATCTGTCAATGCCCTATAGTCAAAAACTGTGAGGAACATGCCTATAGTCAAACAAATGTAGGGTGATTGACTCACTCTAACACAGGATATTGCAACAACTGAGAGATGGCTCAGTAAAAGGAGGTTAGAAATATGTATTTTAGGATTTGGGCTTGTGTTAGGTGATTTTGGGGATGGCGCAAGATAACAGAACTGTACTTTGAATTAGATGTTGCCAGGAAACAGAATATTCTATGATTGGGTCTTTTAATTCTTCTTTAGAAGAAGGGAAAAATAGAGTGAAGCTAATGATTATTATTTTTTTTAAGCAGTAGTCATTTATATTAGCCCAAATAAGGGATGTGTTTGGTCATTTTTGGAGTTTGGATAATCTTCCTTTTTGTGTGTGTTCAGTGATGATTATGACAAAGTGGTCTTGTTTTTGCCTTGGTACGTCATGATCACAGACCGCCCCTGTCTAATGTTGGCGCTCTGTGAAAATGCTTATGTTTAACAGGAGAAAGGACAGCCCATCTGTAAGTGCCAGGAGAGCTTGTAACAACATTAAGAGCTGATAGTGCCAGGCTGGCTCCCAGATGTCAGTGGCTGCTTTTCTCTTATTCATATCATTTATAACCAAATATGTCACCAAGGCTAAGTTTATCTTTGTCAGATTCTGATGCATCTTTTAGTCCTCTGTTTACCTGGCATTCATTATGTCCCATGGCCTCTCTGCAGCAAAGTTCCCTACTGCTAACACAGATAAATAATTTCTTTCAGTATTGGCACTTTATATTCTGATTGATGAGTTTTCTATGTGTACGATGTTGAAGATCAATCTTGATAAAGACTTTCTTGTGCCAGATATGTTACCACACATTTTTCATCCCCTACCATCCTCAGTACTCGGCCAAACACAAATGCTCCTGGTTGTACATGCTCTCCAGCAAACTCATCTCAATGCTGTTCAGATGCTTATTCTTTCCGCTCTCTGCTTTTCCTCAAAGACTTTTCAATAATACTCTTCTATATGATCGAACCTTTCTTTAGATATTTCTAATAACTGAAGTATATCTTGACTGATTTAAGGATTTCTTATGAGGATATTGATTCCTCTCCCTGACCCCTTGATTGAAATTTCTTTCACCGCCCCCATTTCTCAGATCCTTCCACGTTTTTGGTACCCTCATTCCATAAACCAAGTTTTTTTATTTCATATGGAACTTCAGTCTCTTTAAAAATTGATCTTAAGAGGAAATAACTCTGTTTTAGATATAAACTTTTGTGAGTTGTGTTTAGTTATGTAGGTGGAAGCATTAGGGAATAACCTTAATGAAGTAGATATATTTTTAAAAAAATATGGCTAACTAGTCTGTGGGCAAATTAAAAAATGTTTTTGTTTGTTGGGGATGAAGAAAAATTACACTTAATTACACAGGCAAGGGCAGGATGTCAGAGGGAAGCAAGATAGCACAATAACACCACAGATGTTGGAGCACAAAATAAAAAGTCAACCCACTGTTTTTAGAAATAGTTGGAGGAACTTTAACATCAATCGTGTCTTAGATTCAGTCTTCATTATGTGCGTGCATGTGTGTGTGCTTTGCTATAACTCTTTCTCTGTTCCACAACGGATAAAATGAGTTACACATACAAAATTGAATAGTCGCAACTTAGAGCAAAGAAATTGGAGTTGCTATCATATACAGTTGTTTATATATATAATTTTAAAACATTACTCTTATAGATATGTAACCAAAATGTTTGTACTCCCATAATATTCTGAAATTTAAAAAAAACCAAAACCTAATAAACGTGAAAACACCTTAGGTCTAATACATTAATCAAGAAAACTATTCTTATAAATCTTTGAGCTAATTGCAGAATTGGTGAACTGTTGCAGCAGCCTATTTTTGTAAATGAATATCTTTTTCTAAACCCAGCCATGCCCATTCACTTACATATTGCTTAGGGCTGATTTTGTCCTGTAACAGCAGAATTGAGCAGTTGCAACACAGACCATATAACAGCACAGCCTAAAATATTTACTATCTGGATCTTTATAGAAAACATCTGCCCAGGCCAGGCGTGGTGGCTCACACCTGTAATCCTAACACTCTGGGAGGCCAAGGCAGGCGGATTGCTCAAGGTCAGGAGTTCGAAACCAGCTTGAGCAAGACCCCGTCTCTGCTAAAAATAAAAAGAAATTAATTGACCGACTAAAAAGATATATATAGAAAAAATTAGCCAGGCATGGTGGTGCATGCCTGTAGTCCCAGCTACTCGGGAGGCTGAGGCAGGAGGATGGCTTGAGTCCAGGAGATTGAGGTTGCTGTGAGCTAGGCTGATGCTGTCACAGCATTCACTGTAGCCTGGGCAACAAAGCGAGACTCTGTCTCAAACAAAAAAAAAAAAAAAAAAAGAAAAGAAAACATTTGCCCATTTCTGCCGAATAGAACTCTAAATCAGAGACAAAGACCAAGATGTTCTTTCTTGATAAATGGGTCAGCTTAACCAAGAACATTTACTTAATTAAATAAGTGATGAACTAAAATATATTACTAGGATGTAAAATTTATTAGGGATCACTTTGATTGTATTGATTTTGTTGTTGTAATTCTTCAATGATAAAGATTCGTGTATAAAGGTAAATTTTAAACCAGTCATGAAAATTAAGTAGCTTCTCCTTTAATATCATACAGGAAAATTGACCTATGTAATATATGTTAAAAACATACAAGCATTGTATTCATAAATCAATCTGAAATAACAAATCAATTTTTTGTGAGATGTTGGCTTCACTATCTTTGTCCATATATATATTTTTTTTCATAGGGAAATTTTTATTAAATCTTTAAGGAACAAATAATACTGTTGCACTTTTTTCTTTCAAGGTTTCCTCTTTTTTTTTCATATGACTAGCTTTATTCCTTTTCTTCTTTGTTCTCTCATTTCCTTCTTGTCCATAAGGAACCATATAAACAGGTTTAGTGTCAACATATTTTTACAAGATATACATTGTTTTGTGGTACTATATCCTTAATCTATGTAAATGCCATTGTGTTATATATTTTATTGTGCTTCTTACTTTTTCATTTTTTTGCTCCATTCATGGGGGGTGTTCTTCAGGTTGCTCTGTATGCATTTAATAAATTGCTTCTAATTGCTTCATAATATTCCATGGTGTACTTCCATATATATTTTCATAGCATTTTGTGTACATTCTGTCTTTTTTGTATTTTGGTGAAATTTACTACTGATCTATCTCCTGGCTCTCTTATTCTCTCTTCAGCAGCATCAACATCCTGTCATGCTCATTTATGGAAGTAGATATTTCAATTACATATTTTCAGTTCTAGAATTATAGGTCTTTTATTTTCACAATTCCAGCTTTCTGATCAACCCCCTCCCTCCATTATGTTATCTATTCCTTTGAGGACACCCATTAGAATTATTTTCACATCGAATCTGGATATCTAACATATAGGTCATCAGAGTACATTTTATTTTTGCACAGTGCTGTTTCTTGATATTCCTGATTTTCTTTGGCTGAATATTGGATCTTGTGTTGGAACAATTACATCAGTTTTGAATGATTTCATCTTCCCTCAAAGCAAATTTACTCTAACCTCATGTAGTAAGAAGCTAAAATTTCTCTCCCCTTTCTCTCTGGTTCCTGCCACATTTCCCAGCCATATTTGAGTCTTTCTGTGATCTCAGCTTCCACCAAGCAGCTGCTCCTTCCATGGCTTCTGTTCGTGCTGGCATCTCAACTCCAGTGTTCTCAGTCCCCACTGGGCCCCTGCCTTGGTAAAATCAGCTCCTCTCTAGGTCCTTCCAGTTCTAGTGGTGCTGGTATCTACTTACTATTGCTCATTTTAGGGTTGCCTTACTGCTTCAGTTTTCTCTTTCAATTCTTCCATCACCCTTTTAAAAGTTCCTCTATTGGTTCTCACAATTCAATAACCACCAGGAACACAATTTTGGTCAACGCCAGGTTCATTGTTTGCAGCAGCCAGGGGCAGCAAACACAAAGGGAAGCAAGGGGCATCTCAGAAAGATGGTGATAGGCTAGATTCATTATCAGATTTGTGCTTACAGTAGGTGATATAGGGAAGACTCCAAGAAAATGTTTGCTTGTTTGTTTGTTTTGCTCTAGAATGAATGCTATCAAAAAGTAGAATTAATTATATTCTTGGTTACCTTAATATTTTTTTTTTATTTAGGATGTGCATAGAACAGAATAGGCATGAAGTTGTAACTGCAGAAAAAGCTACAGCCACTCATGTTTGCTGGGACAGAGACATGATGGCCATTTTGTTGTTGTACAGTGTTTTTATTTTTGTCTGTGCTCAGATTGTTTGCAAAGTGATCTTGTTTTTGTCTCTCTCAATTAGAGTTATTTTGCACTGGTTTTCTTTGAAATTGTTTATGTTCGCTAGGGACATATAAAGGCCAGCTTCTAGGTGTCAGATAAAAGAACTGCTTTTTTTTTTCTCTCACCTCTATTAAAATGTCTCTTGTGGGTTTTCTTCTGTAGATTGGACTCTGTCTGAAATAACAGGTTTCATCAATACTATCAATACTTCTATTTATTAGAAAATTAAGTTATTTTATAATATATACCTTTTTCATAGCTTTAATATATTCTTTCTCAAACCCTATCATTGCATTAGGGTAATTAAAATTATGCAACTGTCTGAGAGGAAAGTAGACTAAAATGTCATATTTCAGCTAATTAGAAATCTGTAAGATATTATATTAATTTAAAAGTAGAAGATATAACAAGTTTTTTACTTGAGTTGATGATAATTTAATTTTTCAGAATATAAGGGGTTGGGCACAATGGCAAAATCTGATTAGATGCAAAATATGATTAGCAGGAGAGAATGAATGAAATCAAAGTGGTGAGATGTTCTAAGAAGTCACTGTGTTGTCTTGGGGTTTATGAGATCAGGGAGACATGATGGCATGTTCATTATGACATTATGACATGTTCATAACCATACACACTTTTACCTTCTTTCCTACATTGTACAGGGACTGAAATGTTCTTCCTGTGTATTACTACCTACCACATTCTAGCCTTAGATATAATGTCTTCTTATATTCTTATATTCTCTGGGTCTTGAATTTATAAAAGATACTTTCTCATACACACACGCGCGCATGAAATAATCCTCTCATCCTCTAAACCTCATTTCCCTATTATCTTTGTTTCTTTTTTTTTTTTTTTTTTAATTATTTTTTTTTATTTTGGCATATTATGGGGGTACAGATTTTAAGGTTTCAATAAATGCCCATTTCCCCCCCTCCCCCCAAAAGTCTGAGTCTCCATCATGACCATCCCCCAGATGGTGCACATCTCACCCACTATGTATGTATATACCCGCCCCCCTCCCCCCTCCCACCTCCCCAATACCCTATTACTGTAGCACCTATGTGTCCACTTAGGTGCTACTCAGTTAATACCAGTTTGCTGGAGAATATATCTGGTGCTTGTTTTTCCATTCTTGGGATACTTCACTTAGTAGTATGGGTTCCAGCTCTAACCAGGAAAATATAAGGTGTGCTATATCACCATTGTTTCTTAGAGCTGAATAGTACTCCATGGTGTACATATACCACATTTTATTAATCCATTCTTTGATTGATGGGCACTTGGGCTGTTTCCACAGCCTTGCAATTATGAATTGTGCTGCTATAAACATTCGAGTGCAGGTGTCTTTTTTGTAGAGTGTCACTGGATCATTTGGGTAGATGCCCAGCAATGGGATTGCTGGATCAAATGGTAGATTCAGTTGTATCGCTTGAAGGTATCTCCATATTGCTTTCCACAGAGGTTGAACTAGTTTGCAGTCCCACCAGCAGTGTAGGAGTGTTCCTCTCTCTCCGCAACCACGCCAGCATTTATTGTTTGGAGATTTTTTGATAAAGGCCATTCTCACTGGGGTTAAGTGATATCTCATTGTGGTTTTGATTTGCATTTCCCTGATGATTAGAGATGTTGAGCATTTCTTCATATGTCTGTTGGCCATTCTTCTGTCTTCTTTAGAAAAATTTCTGTTCAAGTCCTTTGCCCACTTTTTAATGGGGTTATTTGATTTTTTCTTCCTAATTTTCTTGAGTTCTAAGTATATTCTAGTTATCAGTCCCTTATCGGATGCATAGGATGCAAAAATTTTCTCCCATTCTGTAGGTTGTCTGTTTACTTTCATGACTATTTCTTTGGCTGTGCAGAAGCTTTGTAGTTTGATCATGTCCCATTTATTTATTTTTGTTGCTGCTGTGATTGCCTTTGGGGACTTCTTCTTTTATCACCATGTATCTATAAACTCATTTTAGAAACCTGATAATTATCTTTGATTCTTTTATTTCCCCCCTATTCCCTTGGTTTAGCTTCTAAACAACTATAGAATCATCCTGCCATTCACATGCCTGCTATCAAAGTCTGAATTCAAGACCATATCATATCTCTATTTTATTATGAATTATATTAAAGTGTCAGCACTATATAAAAAATAAAACTTAACAAATCCTCTGTATCAAACATTATCAAATAAAATATTAAATCTTATTTCTCCACTTTTATGTTAGAGTAAACCAAAGTAAAACATTAAACATACAGTTGAATCTTGCTGTATGCCTCCCCCATTCTTATTCCTCTCCTCTGTCTCTCCTCCCCCTCACTCAGATCTCTGATGTAGATGCTAACTGGGCATTCTAGCTCTATCTTTACTTACCTTATGTAATTTATTCACATGTATGCCAGATTGAACTATTATAAATAGAGTCCAACTAGGTAAAATCCCCCCAAGTTTAAAATTCTTAAATGGTTTCCTAACTTCCATAACAGGAAGCCTGAGCCCCTTGCCATGGAATTTACCAGATCTGTGACACCTCCTTTTGCTTCTATCATAATTTACGCTAAAGCTAAAGCACGACAAAAATTCTTGGCATAAACATAAAAACACACATTTAGTAAAATGCTGCTTAATAGTAATCAATGAGTACTAGAATGGAAATTGAAACTACAGTGATAAACCACAAGATTGTCATTAACAAGCTATGTGACATTAGACAGATAATTTAACCTCTGAGTGCCTCAGTGTCTTTTCTGTGAAATATGGTGAATAAAATCTAGCTGTCACAAAATGCAAGCATCTATACAGGGAGCATTTCTGAAAGAAATGTTTAAAATATTTAAACAATCAAACATTTAACCAATCAAAAACTTGAAATATGCATCTCTATTTTTCACCTAAGGATAGAACTAACATTTGTAAAGTGCTTATTAGACTAAATAATTTATTAATATATCACCTTCTAAAATTTAATTATTATTAATACCATTAAACAGATGAAGAAATTAAGACTTAAAACACTAAGTATATTCATTTCCTTAATCATTTAATTAGCATTTATTGAACACATTGAGTACGTATTTTGTGCTAGAAAAATCTTCTAGTGAACAGAGATATAACTGGAAATAGGTTAGGTATACAGGGAATCACAATTAATAATTTATGGCTGAGATCAAGCTCACATGAGTCTTACTTCAATGATGTTTTATATCTTAGTTCAGACTGAATAGCAGATTACCAGGGAAAGAATCATTCTAACTAGAATGATAAATTTTTTTAAAGCAAATTTTCTTCTATTTTCCATTTTCTGTGAAATGACTTGAATTTTCCCTATTCTTTGCTTCTAACTGCAACACTCTAAACTTGCATGCCTTTATACTTGGATAACGCCATAACCTCCTGATGGACATTCTTTCTTATCTCCACTTTCCAGTTCATCCTGAATTGCAAATCGTGAAGGCACATTTCGGAATGTCATTTCCATGCTTCAGGCAGCTCTTTAGTTTTTTTTTTTTTTTTTTTCCCTCCACAAGTAGTCCAAGCTTCTCATCCTAAAATTCAAGGCTTTTCATTATATTAGTCTCTCAAAGCCTACCACTTACTACCTAGTATGTATGTCTTTTTCCCTCCAGTGAGGCAGAGCCCCTTCCCAGCCACTATTACCTCCCGCTTATGTCCTCCTCTGCTCATCTCACTCCTGTGAGAAATGGTCCTTCCCTCCTCTTTGCCTAACCAAGTCATCTACCAAGATTGTGGTTCAAATGAAGTCAGTCCTCTCTTATGAAGTCTTTTAACAGCTTCAAATCAGAATGCTTCTTTTCATTTATCAAGTCACAGAATTTTAGAACTAAAAGTAGTTGAACAATTCTTGTCCTTCTCTTAATTTTTAAATGTGAATATGAAGGACCAGAGTGGTTATGATTAGCCACCTACCTGTTATAGTACAATCATTATGTGTCACGAAAGTAATTTTAAAATAATTCAAATAAATAAATAACCAGCCTCAAATTGTTACCTTTCCAGTCCATGGATTTCTCTAATACTGTCTTCTTCCCCTCACTCCCCCATATCCTTTGATTAGATGATGTTTCACTGCCATGTTTTTAAATTTGTTTTCCCTTTAAAAGCCTTAAAAACCACTTGAGACCTGGTATTATAGTATAGGTATTCTTTAAATATACTTTAAAAGTATCTGTTTATTTAAATATAGTGCCTGGATTTTTTTAAAACTGAAAATTTACCTGCAATAATTTTATAAAAATTATTATTATATTTGCACTTGACAAAAGAAAAAAATACCCAAATTATATAAGTTGAAAATATACACACAGATACTTATTTAATCAAACAACTCTCTTACATAGGTAATTTGAAATAGTGTTTTTATTAAAAAAGTGTGTTTTTATAAAAAAAAGTGTATTTTTAAGGGACATAAAAATACTTCAAGTTAATTTAAAAACAAATATAAATTTCTCTTGTTTTTTTATTCATTTACATGGTATAAGTTCCTTGAGGTATAAGAATATAATATTAAATATCCATTTGAATGTTTCTGCATTTCACAAATTTTACCTTGAAAAGTACACAATATTTTTAAGAAATGCACATATATTTCACTATATATGCATATATTGCTATAAAAGCTACCATTGATCTATGACTTGAAATCTAATAAAATAAATAAGAAAGTAAATATTTAACAATATAAGAAATGTTTTTAAGGATAATTTATCATACACAATCCAATAATGATTAGATTCATAATTCTAGTATTTGTTTTGGCAATAAAATATTATTTCATTTATTTAGATCTTTTTTATCCCAAAATTATTGAAATTGAGGTTAAATGTATAATAAAATTTAATTTAAAATGCATTCACTGTAGTATAACACAAGGTTCTCGTTTGAATTTCACTGACTGCCATGCATTAAAAAGCACTTATTTTAAGGATATGGGAGATGCTCCTGTAGTATCCCTAAGCTCCTATTTTTCAGAAGGATTTGTGGCCTTCTGTGCCACAGATGATAAGGAATTTCATTGTTCTGGCTTCCATACTCAGCTTGACCTATTCATCCTGAATAAACTAATCCTGGAGAGAGTTTTGCTTCAGGCATAAAATGTTCAACACAGGAATGGAAAGTAAACCTACCATCACGCTTGTAAAAATTGATATAAAGGCCATGATAGAGCTTTATATTCATGTAAATAAAGTTTCAGAGCATATTTCCCACTTAAATCAAGACATCCAATTTTAAGACCTTTTGTCATCATCAACAATAAGGTATTTGAGTAGTAGAAATTAATGTTACATAGAATATAAAATAGTTTTCTTTAAATGGCTTACAACTGTTGCCAAGGTTCTGATTCAGTGATAAAACTATGGAGCTTCATAACAACAAGGAAAATACAGTGTTAAAGATAATAAAAATAAAAGGATAGCAAGAAATTATAAATATGTTTTTAAGTGCTTAGGCTTTCCTTTAGGGCTTGCTCTTGTAATTGATGCCAAATGGGAATTCAGAGGATACAAATATCTTCTTTGGTAAAAGGCAAGTTTTGGTCATGAAGTAAATAAACTTTTCTCCTAATTCAGCACATCTCCCTAAATGCACTATTATCACCTACCATCTGGAATGAAGCTTCCACCAACTAATGATCTGCCTCATTAAATATCAGAAACCAAAATCCACAGTCCTAAGACCACCTTAAGTTGGAATCGTTCCTGTTCTAAAAACCATCAATTTTAATAAGAGCTTCATCTAAGAGGGGGCTTTAATTCAAGCCAACTTTGTTGGATCTAAGTACAGAATAGCCAATATCAAAGTCGCTTCACATAAATATAGAAGATAAATTGGTATACAGAACAGAACACTTTGCACACAGCATTATGTTTCTTCATTAGCGTATCTTTTTATTTTAATGTAGCCAACAATTATTGAGGGACGCCTTTTCTTCGTTGTATTAAAAAACATTTCATTTAGGCTTGAAATTATTTTCAGTAAAAGAAACATACATCACTCAGCCAAATCCTTAAGATTGAGTTGAGTGATTGTAACAGAAATTTAAACATTATTATTACTAATAGATATTCAAATGTTGTTAATTTATCATTCAAGTGTTATTACGGTAACAAGGGACTTAATCTTTTAAATTGTATTTGAAAACCTATAATTAATTGATTTATAGAACACAGATTATAATGATTAGAAATTGTGAGTTACAGAATTATTCAATTAACAAATCACAACAAAGTCTATGTTCACAGAGGTAAAAGAATTCAGACCAAAACATTGTGAGGTACCTCCCCAGATGCTATCCTCATACTTCCTATTTTTATATGTAAAATAAATAAATAAAATTCTCCACTGACTTTATCAAAAATATTTTGGAGGTTGTTGTGATAGGAAATTGAGGGAATAATACCTGTTCCTTTGAACAAGGATCATTTGTACTATTTATTCCAAATGTGACTTTATAAAATTAATAACCAACTTCATACCATTGCCATTGGAATCCTCATTTATTGCACTTCTTTCAGTAACTATTCATTGGAGAATGGTGAAGATCTGTGGAGACATAGAGAGATGTGTGAATTTTGAGGAAGAACATTTCAGATGTTAGCTGATTAAACATCTATTGCTTTTATCATATATAAAAGTTTTAATCCACCTATAATGAAGTAATATTTGCCCTTCTCACACACATAAATTATGCATTTAGTTACTGTGTAACCAGCAGCTTTAGAAATGACTTTGCCCGAATGCCCGAGACTCTGCTCATCAAGAAGTGAGCATGCAGCTTGGTTCCATTGACAGCCTCCCATCAGGCTTCTGTTTGTGACTCTGCTTTCTTCCTCTGATGATAAAATGGTCTCGTAGACCCTTAAATTACTTTAAAAGCATGCAAGGTGCAGAGATTGACTTGAGTGATTTTCTTAAATGAAGAATGTAATCCCTAGTACAAAAAGCCTGTGGCACAGAGTGTGCTGAATCTCTTGACTAGTACAGGACGCCACCGGCATCAGCAACCCTAATGGTAACTCTGTGACACACATTCCTCCCCCAAACTGGAGAGCACAGGCACAGGAGAAGTGTTGTTATCACATACCAGACTTGTTTTGTTCTTTGCTATCACTTCACATTAAATAAATCCCTAGATCTTAATTTAAATATAATAGGAATTTATTTTAACCTTAGCATTTAATCTTAGCATTTTACAAATAAATAACAAAGATAAGCAAAATAAAAACCAACATTAACCATAGTCCTATTATATAAAATGCCAGTGAGAATGAGTTGTAGGCCAAGAGGATCAGCTAGGTATGGTGGCACATGTCTACAATCCCAGCTACTCCAGAGGCTGAGGTGGGGGATCTCTTGAGCCCAGGAGTTCAAGGCCAGACTGGGCAACATAGTGAGGCCCCATTTCTAAAAGAATAAATAAACAAAAAATACAAAAAGAATAAATTCTCAAGATGAGCTGGCATCTCTGTGGCAGTCTGGTCAAATGAATGGACAGATTCTTAGAATAATATTTTTTTAAATGCATGAAATAAGATACTAAAGACATTAAAGAAAACCCATTATATTTAACTAGACTTATATTTGTGGATCTTTTTGTGGTGTTTAAGAGAACCACTGGATGGTACAGAGGTAGTAGAAATGAAGATATACATAGGTATATTTAAACTGTAGATATTATAGAACTTTCTGATGGACAATATTGTCTGGAGGAGATTGAGAGTGAAGAGTAATGCAAGGGAATACCCAGTTTCAAAGATAAATAGTAGTGTGGGTAGATGCTGACAACCTTTCCACAGATGATGATAATTGGTTGATAGATTTGGAGAGACTGTATGCCTATGAAGGGGTGATGGCCAAACTCACTTTGGCCCTGAGAGTTTTGAAATACCTTTTAGATTCTCAAAGGAAGATGTAAAATGGGCAGTTGGAAGTAGAAGTCTGTATTTCAGATGAGACTTTGTGCTGAAGAAATAAATTTATAAGCTAACAGCATACTAATGTGCTGGAAAGTCATGAACTTGAAAAAGATCGTGTGGAAGTGAATGTAGAAAGACAAGAGGGTCCAGTACTGAGACCTGAGGTCACCCATCATTTTGGTGTTGAGTGGAAGAGGAACCATGAAAGGAGAAATGGTAGGAGAAAAAAGCTTTAAAAAGCACTTTATAGTGGAGTGGCTGGGCAGAAATTGAAATGCTTTAGGGTGAGGAGTAAATGGAAGGTGAGACAGAATAAACTACTGTTAAAAGTTTTGGCTGTGAAAAAAAGTAGAGAAGAGAGTAATAGCTGATGAACATAAGCAAAATGAATCTATATTTTAGGATGGGGACTTTTAGAGAATATTTAAAATCTACCAAAATCCATCAATGGAAAAGACTGATCCTATTATTTAGTGATTAGGACCAAGGAAGAGGAAATATGTCTTTACAAAAATCTTTGAAAGCTCACACACACACACATGCACAACTGTATGGTCCAATATATTTGGGAAATCTTATTGTTGTTTCCAGATAAATCCTTACAAGACTTCTTAGATTTTCTAATATACTAATAGTTATTTTGAATTTACAAAGGGACATTAGCAGAGATGACTGCCACATACTGTGGTGCAGATTGTACACAAATCTAGTCTATGATGAATTCCTGAATGTTCCATTCATAACCCACAAAATAATACCTGAGTGTTTAATTTCTATACACTACTATTCAATCTTATTTTAATATGGAAAGTTTTTTTTTCTTCCTACAAATCTCAAGGTACTGGAATTCAGCAGGATTTACTTTGGTAATTGCTGACATTTTACTAATGACTCATTCTATAATTATTAGGTAACATGTACTAATTATTGAGAACCTACGACATGGCAGACATAGTGAGCATCATGCTTTACACACTTCCATTAAAATCAGTATACTAGTATACAAATCAATAAAATCAATACAATCTAATCAGATTGGTGCTATAACGCACCACCAAATATTCTCCATAAAATCACATTGACACTTAGAATTTTCCTATAAAATTTTCCACAGTCATTATGAAAGAAGCTAAACACCAAGAATTGATCAGAGCAGTCATCCAAACATCCTTTTTACCTGAAAAATGGAGAGTTGAGAAGGCCTAACATTTTCCTGGATGTGGTATTCACAGACACAGTCTTAAGCCATCCCTGCAGAGTTGTAGGAATGATTGGCTTCTTTGTTCCCTGTGAGAAATTCTTTCCATTTAAACTCCTTGTTGTTTTATTCCTCTGAAAGCTTTTTAAGCTGTTTACTTACTCACCTGCAGCTAAAACTTGTTTTCATAGGTAGGAGGTAAGGCTTTCTTCAGCGCCAGTTATAAGTTACTTTATTCTTCAAAAGAAATCACTTTATATTCCCATATTTAGAATTATAATCTTCACATATTTCAAGAACAAATTTCAAGAACAATTTATGTATTTATCTGAGGGTTGTCTTTGGTTTTGCTAAAGTTTAGCTCTTGGTTGGATATTTATATGCCAACATTTTTCTCCCATTTTTTTGCATGTTACCCAAATATCTTCAAAATACAAAGATATATATGAGAGAAAGTCATTATTTGGCTTTTTTATTTTTGAGTCAATTTCTGAAGTCTTGCTGTGGAATCCACTTTCTGAAGGAATTCAGCTGCAACAGAGCATTTCTGTAATATAATAACCCTACTGTAGAAAACTACTTTTGATTTTTTAATAGATAGGCCATACGATTTATGTATACTCAGTGGTTATGAGTGTTGGATTATTTTGTTGTGTGATCTAGTAAATCCATAAACTTTCTCATGTACCATGTTTATTTTAAATTTATTTGATTAAGCTGACAGAACTCAAACAATAGGATTAAAGTAGATTCAGAATAGATCAGCAGCTTCCAAATAATGCTTTTTTATGTTATAAATAATGGTGTTATACTTCGCAAAATGTGTAAGACAATACTCTCTCATTACTACTTCATTATGGCTAATGAGTCATTTATTTGTTTAAAAATATAGGAAGATAACAATACAGACAGATAGATATCTCCACTAATTGCAAGTAGCTAAAAATCATATCTCAATTTTTTGACTTTATATTTATTCGTAGGTATTTTAATGAGTTTGACTGCATTCTTGGGATTGACTGCTGGCAGCTTTCAAGCCTCCCTGTTCTCTTTTCTCATCTTGCCCCACAGCTGATAAGAAAAGCTCTGTTGACTCCAGCAGGAAGTTTAAACCATGCAAGTTCCAACGTCAGGCAGGAGCCCTCACTCCATCCCCCCTTCCCCACAGTGGAACCTGAGCCGCTAGCTATTCGCTCTCTCTCAAACCATTTTCAAAACCTGGTTGAGATGCTGCCTGCTCTTCTCAGAAAGCGTTACCGTGAGTAATAAATCTTTCCTTCTTGTCTCAGTGGATATGTGGCATCCTCACAGCAACGTCCAGACTGGTGGAGGGGCTGATCCTGCCCCCTGCCTGTCAACCACAGCATTGACATCAACCTTTCCAAAAGCACAATTTCGCTCACTTTTCAACTCTGAAGGAGTTGAATGGAAGTATGTAAGGCCTTTAATATAACATTTATTGTACTTTATGGTGTGACTAAGCTGTTTGTATACACTTAAAATATCTTGCAGCCTCACCACTTGCAGAGGTTTGCCAGCATCTATACATGTTTCTTAAAGTGTAACATCAAGAGTCAACATTCTTGAATCACCTGCAGTTTAAATTACTTAGGAGTGCTTTGTCTAAGGGCACATTCTTGGGACAAACTCCAGATCTCCTGAAATAGAACTTCCGGGGATGTGGCATAAGTTCTGGCATTTCTACTGAGAACCTGAAGTATTTACATGTGTTTTAGTCTGAACACCATGGGATCTGTAGTTTCTTGGGAACACCTGACTGTATTTATTCATAGATTTACTCTGTTTATTCAATCATATATTTCAACTGTCCCACTCAAATCATGGTGTGCCTTTTGTTTTGTTTTGTTTTCATGTAAATTGCCATGAATTTCTTTGTGTGCAATGGTTCCATCCAAAAGAAATTTCTCAAAATATTTAGAAATTTTTGTGTCCATTTTTATTTCTATTATTGCATGCATTCCATGAGAAACAATAGATTAGGCATGAGATAAAAAATAAAAATAAAAAAGCATAGTGTTTTTTAAAATAATGTGAAGAATAGATTTCTGATTTTTTTATTGTTTCCTTTTTTCTTTTTTTTTATTTTCAGGAAATAGTGAAGGCCAAAGTTATACTTGTATTACACCTCAACCGTCTGTTAAATTGATGGTATCTAAAACCTCAACGATTTATTAATTCATCTTTATGAAAGGATTGATAATGAAGGAATTAGGAATGTTTAGTATTCATCATATTTGGTTAACTCAATAACAACAGAAACTGAAGATGAAAAGGAGGAGGAAGAAAGTAGAAATGAATAAATAGAAAAAACCCTTTAAAAAGTGGACAAAGGACATGAACAGAAATTATTCAGAAGAATATAGACTAATGGCCAACAAACATATGAAAAAATGCTCAACATCTCTAACTATCAGGGAAATGCAAATCAAAACCACAATGAGATATCACTTAACTGCAGTCCGCCTGAAGCGGATTATGGGGGTACAGTTTTTGATTAAAATATTGCTGCTTTTTTTATGTGTTGTTTTCCAGGTTAAAAAACTTTCTTCACTTAAGATATCTATATTTTTATAGCAAGTTGGGAAAATATACCATTGTTAACAGAATTGAAACATTTACCCTTCTCTGTATTTGATCCCCCCAGAATTCAGAAACCATTAATGAGTATACTTATTTTATGATAACATATTTATTTGCATAAGTTCATAAAGAATCTGTTTTTTTCTGTAACAGGATACAATTGGATACACAGGTTATTTTACCAAGGCTGTGACTGAAGTGTCATATTTTAAAATATGACCAGACTGCTTTAAGAGACTGAAGTTGACTTTGTAAGACAATAGACTTGGAAAAAAAAAAAATAGCCCTGTACCTTGTCTACATGATTCCCTGAAAAAGTTGCTGGCCTTGGAATATGTAAAGAATGCAATTTTCTGACAGGGCCAAGAATCTTATTTTGAGTACCTTGGAAGAGAGGAATTTATCCAATTTGTACAGATATTAGATAAAGTCTGATGGTGAGTTTTTAGCTTGGTTCCTAAACATCCAGAGGCTTTAGCATTAGAAGAACTGGAATGTTCAGAAGGTGGCCAGGACTATGAGCTTATAATTTTAAAGAAATGTGGAGAAAGAAGATGCAGAAAGGGGAGTCATTAGCCATAATTGAAGACATGTGTCTTTGTTTTCTGCTGCTTAGAATAGTTGAATCTGGATAACTTATAAAACAAAGAATTTATTATAGTTATGGAGGCGGAGAAGTCCTAGTGCATCTAAAGAGACCCTTCTTACTGGGAGGGACTCTCTGCAGAGCCCCAAGACAAGAAACCTCTTAAAGGCCCCACATTTGAAGGTCGCCACATTGGGGGCTCAATTTCAACATGAGTTGTGAGGAGGAAGATATTCAAACCATGTTATTCTACCTCTGACGCCCCAACATTTCCATCCTTCTTATATAATAATTCATTCATTCCCACTTAGTAGTCCTAAGTCTTAATTTTTTTAGCACTAACTCAAAATTTTAAAGTATATAGTCTCATCTATGAGCCTGTGAAATCAAAATAAATTATCTACTTCCCAGATACAATGGCTGTACAGGCATTAGACAGACATTCCCATTCCAAAAGAGAGAAATAGGCAAAAAGAAAGGAGAAAAAACAAAAACAAGCAAATCCAAAACTCAGCAAAGCAGACATTAAATCTTAAAGCTGGAGAATAATCTCCTTTGACTCCACGTGCCACCTCCCGGACACACTGGGGCAATGCTTCCGGCATTTCCACCTCTATAGCTTTGCTGGGTGCAGCCCACATGGCCACTTGCATCAGCTGGAGTTCACCCTTGACACTTTCCCAGACAGGCATTGCATGCTGCTGGTAACTACGCGTTCTGTGATCCTGGTGGTGGCCCCACTCCTATGGCTCTACTAGGCATTGCCTTGGTGGATACTCTCTGTGGCAGCCCTGTCCCCACATTTCCTTTCAGCATGGCTCGAGTGGGGGATGTCTGCAATCACTCAACCCCTGTGACAAGTCTCTGCCAGGGTTCCCAGGCTTTCACCAACATGTTTTGAAATCTGGCTAGAGGCTGTCAAACTTCTAGAATTCTTGCTGTGTGCAAGCCTGCAGAATTAGCACTGTGTGGATGCCCCCAAAGTTAGGACTTGTATCTTCTTGAGAGGCAGTTCCATCTGTCCTGGGCAGCATGCCTGTGGAGGGTGCCTTGAGCCATGCCCTGAAATGATTCTGCTCTTGTAGGCCTTTGACTTTGTGATGGTAGGGCAGTCTGGAAGATCTCTGAAAAGACTTTGGAGTCTTTTCTTCATTCTCTTGAGGAATAGCACCTGGCTGCCTTCTACCCATGCTAATCTCTTTGGCAAATATGGCTGGCCTACAACTTTGGTTTTCTCTCCCTAACATGTTTTTTAACTTTGTATGTTGTTCCCACTGTGGACCTGTGGGCTCTCTATGCAGTAGAAATTAACGAGAGGGCCAACAGGAGTCACAGGCAAGGCTCTATGGCCATAAGTAAAGTGACATTCTTTAGTTATGCTTGAGCACTAGGGAGATGGCACAAAGGAAAGAGTCCTCAGGCTGGCTCTCGGAGGGGCGTTTGGGTAGAGTTTTAAAGAGGCTTTGGCAGGAAAAGGGTGGCATATATGGAGAAGTGGAGATTTTTTTTGCATCTGCCCAGTTATATTACAAGCTTTTTCACATGTCACATGTCTCATTAGTATGTTAAATCTCCACCCCTGGGATTGATTTTTAGCATTAAAATGACATTATAATGTGGAAAAAGTTAGAATAAGGTTAGTATGGGGTTCTCTTCTGGCTTGAGGCACTTAGGTCCAGATAGGTCTGATATCTTTGTAGATAGATGTCCTATCATCTCAAGCCAGTATCTTAACTTCAGTGGTCCTGAAAAAGAGTTTCAGTCCTAGTTGGCTAATTAAATATGGTTCTGTTGACTTCTGTGGTCAGGAGTAAGAGACCCAAGCTCAGTTCCTATTCTGTCTCAATATGACCAAGCTAAAAATTTTCCACATCTTATTACTTTGCTTATCTTTTGATTATAAATTCTACCTTCAAGTCATTTTCCCCTCTCACAGTAAGCAGTTAAAAGTAGCCATGCAGCAGCCTGAATGCTTTGCTGCTTAGTTATTTCTTTCTGCCAGATACCCTAGTTCACCATTCCCAAGCTCAGCCTTCCTTAAAGCCTTGAGCATGGACACAATCAGCCAAGTTTCTTTTGTTTTTTTCCCTTTTTTTTTTTTTTTGCCAATTTGATAAGAGTAGCCATTACTCTAGGTTTCAATACCTTGTTTCTCACTTCCATCTGAAACCTCATGAGAATGGCCTTTTACTATCCATATGTCTAAAAACAGCATTCTGGTCACAACCACCTCACCAATCTCTAAATCGTTCCTAACCTTCCCGAGTCTTTTTGCCTAATAACCTCTCACCAGAATCTGGGCCTGTACTAGCCTGCTCCTGCAAATTCTTTTGGCTGCTACCCATTACCCAGTTCCAAAGCTGCTTCCACATTTATAGTTAATGGTTATGGTCGACACCCCACTTCTTGGTACCCATTATCTATCTTTACCCATTTACTGCTGCTCATAACAGAATAACTAAAACTGGGTAATTTATAAAGTAATTTGTTACAGTTATGGAGGTTGAGAAGTCCAGAGCCAAGGGAGCACAGACAGTGAGAGCCTTCTTCCTGGTGAGGACTCTCTGAAGGGTTCTGAGGTGGCACAGAGTATTACATGAGAAGGGTCTGAGCCTACTATTAATTCCATACTTGGAATTAATCCATGTGTGGATTAACTCAGAGCTCTCATGACCCAATCACCTCTTAAAACTCTACCTCTCAATATTGGCGCATCGGGGTGTAAATTTCAGCATTAATTTTGGAAGGAACAAATAGTCCAACTATAGCAACGTGGGAATAGGAGAGTCCAAGAGATGGTTCAGATGGAGGTTGTGCAGAGGGTAAGGCAGGCTGGGGTCAGAAGTCTAGCTCTGGGACTCACCAACATTTACATGATTGGTTGCAACTATAGATGTTTTTAAGAACTTGTAAAATGTGAGCAGCATTGTGGTCTATGTGAGAAAAAAATGGGGAAGAAGAAGAGCTGTTCAAAAATGATAAAAACATAAAGTTTGAATCTGAAAATCACAAAATAATATATAAACCTTTGATATATACTTATTTCATCAAATTGAAGATACTATTTGTATAAATCTCTATTACTTTATATACCACTAAGAAATGAAAAGTACTGCCATTAAAATTTGATAATAATGTTTTCTTATAATATCAATTATACCCATTCTGATTTCAGAGTTGTTAGAATGTAAAAATGATGACAAATGGTGGTTATGATTATGTATCCTATTACATCTATAACATGGCTTCATCAATTATATTTTGTCACTTGCAGCTTCAGTCTTTCTGACTTGCCTAGATCATTCTCTGTCTAAACTCTATTCTCCTTTTCAGTATAAAACCAAAACAGTGCAAAAAAAAAAAAAACTATAAGCTTCAGCTCAGAGGAACTGGACAACTCAAATTTCTCTGTCTTTAGTGTTCTTGACTTCTATTCAAATGCCTTAAATTTTTTCTTTCCTACCAGACTCGAATAACATAGTATTTTTAAAACGAAATTACCTGGAAGTTATCCACCTTGTATAAAATCTCACAGGGCTTGTCTTCTCTTCTCATATCATATATTATTCTTTTCCTTATTTTTTCCTTGTGAAAATATTATTGGGGTATCTTATTTCTTCCATGATATGGGTAGAGAATGTTTGTTATGAGAAAGGCATATAATGCATTGGAAAAATATTTTGTGATCAGGTAGAATATGTAACGGTTATGCGATAGTGGGTAAGATTCTTATCCACTTAACTTTTCTTAAAACTCAGTAAACTGTTTGTAAAACAGAGATACTAATATCTATTTTATTGTATTCCATAGTGTTATTGTGCAAAATTAATATCTCTAAAGCATCTTGCATTGTGTTTAGTCCCATGTGGTGAATGATAAGTTATTTAATTATTCCTCTAATTTATCTCTGTGTTTTCTCTATCAACTTTCATGTTTCTTTGTGCAGATTAAATGTCATATATATATATATGTGTGTGTATATATATATATACATATATATATACACACACTCTCAATAGCTTACTTTAAAATTCCATTTCTTTCTGAGCATGCCAAACAAGCACAAGCTCACACTCAACGTTATTTTTACAGAAATGTGCATGGTCTCTGTAAAATCGATTAAGAAGTCTATACCCTTCGAGTCCCGATTTTAAAATAATAATACAAGTTATAAAGAAATGTCATTTTGATACAGTAGCCTTGTTAGCTACAAAAACATGTCAGCGTTAACTAAATAGCAAGCCTGTGTACAGCAGAATGATTTTACAGAATCCATTTCTTCACAGAGTATCCTCTAGCAGGTTGTATCTGCGATGGTCGTAGTATCTGGCATGCCTTGGGAATGAGAAGCAGGGGTAGGTGAGTGCCCCTAGAAAAACCAAGCCACCTGCCCTCCAGAACATACAGCTTTATATTGCTTATCATAGTTCATAAAAATCACGACTCTAGGATTGTAGGTAAATAGTACAAAGGAAATGTTTTAATAGAGTCACTTTTGTTTTGTTTACTTTTATCTTCAAGTTGGAGGAGAATATAAGTACTCTGAGATACAATTTAAATTGATTCATGCAATACATGCCAGCATTTGTGTTTTACCCTGTGGCAATCATCCACGAATGGTCAATCGTTCTAGTTAAATAGTAAGTGAAGGACTAAGCATTTATGTGTTTTTAATGCTGCCATAATAACATCATGAATCATTTAATTGTAATGCTCAAAGTTTTCATTTTAATGAGTACAATTATCATCGTAAACAGTTGTCAAGAGGCCTTGGTAAAAGTGCCTTTCCCAAATCATGACATTACTCACTGAGAGATTTAAGGGAGGCCCCCGGAGCCCCCTCTCTATTTCTGCCAAGTCATTTCCCTCTGCCACACCACCATCTGTCTCTCATGGTTTACACTGCCCAAGAGATTAATTAACATAAGGAGGCAATGTTACAATGGATTACTACCATTACCCTAAGAGAACAAACAGTACTAATTCAACCATTTGTTGGCAACCCTATTTATTCATCTCTTACCCTAAACCTAAAACTTTAAGGTGACCCATCATCATATATACTCCCTAATCTCCCATCACTTCCTAATCCCACAAGTATTTTCTTTATATAATCCAGAACTCAAAACGAAATCTTCTATAGCTTCAAAACCTTGTCCAGACACCCCTTTTACCTTCTTGATCCAAATGAAACATGGGAGATTAAATAAATAAATAAATAAACCAGCCAGTAGTCCTCGACAGTCCCCTAGAGTGGTGGCTGTTTTTCCCCATGGTTTGTGTGCCAGGAGCTCTGGAGATGGTTCCTTTTTTTCTTCCACTTCTAGACTTTCTTCTCTCTCCATTTTCCAACAAACCACCATCAACAGAAACCTGCTTTTGTCAATGGACCCAGGAACATAGCACTTCCTTATTTCAAGTATACATTTCAAATCTTTCTTAAACCTTGAAGATTTTAAAAGCTTTATGCCAGGCTCATTATATCTTGCTCAATGAGTGTCCCTATCTTCACTCTTGGTTATTTAAGCAACCATATTGAGAAACCATTTGATTTGTTGATATCTGAATCTCCACCTCTTCAAATGACTTTTTTCTCCATCTCACCTCAGCTTACCATGTTCATTTTAATAACCTAGAATCTTACTACCTATAACTGCATACTATATAAAAAATCTCAATTAATTACTTTGCTTATTAATACCCATTCCTATTTTTTCTGCTCATTTTTAGCAGCAATATAAACTACCAGTATTCAGTTTTATTGGGACTTTAATCTATTGATCCTGACACTTTTCACAATGCATTATCCCATCCTTACTGGGTACATTCCCTGAGTCACTGTGGGAAGGTAGGCATCTGACATCTTCCATAAGAAACAATTAGCAAAAACACAAGTCCTAATCACTTTGAGCAATCTACCAAAGACTCTTCTCTTCACATTGCTCATCTGCAATTCCTTCTCAAATCCATTCCAGTCAGACTTCCTACCTTTCCAAGGAAACCACTTATGTCAATGTTATCCATTATTGCTATGTTGCCAAAGCTTTTGGTCAACTGAATTTTTCTCACCCTGCTTGATCTCTCAAATGACTACACCCTTATTTTTAAATTATTTTTTCACTTCATTTTGTGACAACATATTTCAGGTTGGCCTCTAACGTTCTGATACCTTTTTCAAGTCTCATTTGCTGACTTCTTATGTATGTATACCCAATTCGGAAATACACTAGTTACCTGGGCTGAGTAATTAGCTCTGGCTCTATCTTCTTTTCTATCTTCATTCATTACAGAATATCTCAAACTGCCCATTATTAAAATACTATTAGTGGACTATTTGGTTTAGGTACATTTCTAGGTCCATCCTTTTCTCTGAGCTCTGGGCCGATGTACCCAACTGACTACATAACAGCTCTACTTTCATCATAAATAGTCATCTCAAACTTGAGATGTCAAAAACAGAAGTCTTAATTTTCTTTTCTCTATCCTTCAAATTTTTGCCATCCTCAGTCTTCCTATTTCATTAAATGGCAAAATCATTCACTCTATTATTCACATCTTAAATTAGCAGTTATCCCCCACTTGCTTCTTTAACTTTCCTTTTAACTTATGCATATGTAAATCCTTTAAGCATTACCTTAAAATTATGCCCTGAATCTGATCATTACTTACCAACTTCCCTGTATGCATTGTGGTCCAAGCCATTATCATCGTTCATCAAGATGACTGAAACTCCCTACCACCTTATCTACATCCTTCTACTTCTCATCCATCTCTACCCTCCCAGCACCAGCACCACCACAAATCCTCCTTTAAAGCTTTAGTCAGACTATGCCATTACTTAGTTGTTAGCTCAATATCCTCCATAACACTCCAATCGACGCCTAACCTTCCCATTAGATTCAGAAATATAAGACAAATACATTTGTCTCATAAGGCCCTCCATGATCTCCATTCTGACCGTCTCTTTGACTTCATCTCCTCATCCTATCTGCCTCCCTCCCTCCACTGCAGTCACAGTAGCCATCTTGCTATTTCTCGAATGGACCACACTCATTCTGTCTACAAAACATAATAATGTAATTCCCGTTCCTTCTGCGTTGTATGTTCTTTCCCCAAAAGATCACAAGTCTTACTCTAACTTTACTTAGATCTCATTCATTCAAAAATAGCTAATTTCATCCTATATTATTTTATTCTGATTTAAGATTTTTATTGCACTTCCCACTATTGGCACAATATTTTTATTTACTTGCGTACTTAATTATTTTCTGCTTTCTTGAATAGAACATCCTCTAAAGGTAAGGACCTTGTGCTGTTTACTGATTGATATACATGATCCAGAGTAGGTCTTGGTACAGGGTAGATGCTCAAAATTATTTTTAAGAGAGAAAAAAAATGAATCAGTAGAAAATATATAGGGGATACCTACTGGCTGAAGTTCTATTCTGATAAGAAAAGCTAAAGATATAGCAGGTCTAGTGCATGAGCTCAAGTAGCTCAACACCTAGGAAAAGAGACAATAATTTTCAGAAGATATTTTACACTATGGTGTCACAGAGAGTTTACAAATTCATTGCTTTTAATCTTCAGCTCTGTAGACTCAGAGAAGGATGTAGATGTCATTTGTATAAGCATGGAAATTAAAATTAGTTTGCGTTGGGCAAGTTGGTGATGATGGGTAAAGCATTATGGAGGAGGGAAGCATTTACACAAATGAGATTAGATGCAAATAGAGATAATTCTGAGGAAGAATTAGAAGTGAGGAAAGCTGTGAAAATGGAAATGTGTGTAGTATAGTAGAGGAACAATGAATAGAAAAATTTTGCCAGAATAAGAAAGTCCAAATAATGTTTAAATATGTAGGTTGTGATTGTTAATAGAGAATCTTGAATACCAAGTTAATGAGACAGACATAAAAAAAAAAAAGAAAGAAGCTTAAGGAGATCAATCTCACTGAGTGTACAGAATGTAATAGGAGCAGAATTATATTGCAGGGAGAACATTTAGGAGACCCGGTCATATAGGTAATAAAAGATGAGGTCCTTGGTCTCAAACTAATGATTTTTAAAGGATATTGAGAAATCGCACTTTTAATAGCCCAGAAGGCTATAAAAACTAACTGAACTCAGCATTTTTTGGTTCTTTGTTATTTAGGTGACATTTATTTATGTGTATCAATTATTGAATGTATAATTTTCATACGATAAAATTCACCCTTTTTAAGTATAACGTTTGATAAAGTTCTGTAAATGTAATGTAAGCTCTCATGTAATGAAATAAAAATATCAAACATTTCTGTCACTCAGAAAGTTGTGTCTTACCTCTTTGCCCTCAATCTTCTTTCCTACTCCAGCCTTTGATAACCACTGATCTGATTTTTTTTTTTAACTTTTTCAGACTGCTGTATTGTTGGAATCACATAATATGTTGTCTCGTGTGTCTGGCTTCTTTAACACAGCATAAAGTGTTTGACATCCATCCTTAGTGTTGCATGTATCAATAACGCCCTCCTTTTTATTTCTGAGTAGTATTTCACTCATGGATATGCACCATATTTTCTTCATTTATTGTCCAATTGATGGATATTTGAGTACTTAGTATTTTGAGGCTGTTATGAATAAAGTTCTCATAAACATTTATATACAAGTTTTTGTGTGGCCATATGTTTTAATTTTTCTGGGGTAAATAGCTAAGAGTGAGAATGTTAGGTCAAACAACAAGGGAATGTTTAACAATATAAGGCAGCAGTCCCAAACCTTTTTGGCACCAGGGACTGTTTCATGAACACAATTTTTCCATGCATGGAAGGGGGATGGTTTGGGGATGATTCAAGTGTATTATTTTGTACTTTATTGTGCATTTCATTGTAATTCTTTTACTGTCATTTGCCACTGACTTATAGGGTTTTGATACAAGTCTGCAAACTATTTATTGTGGTTTCTGCACAGTCAAACTTCTCTGCTAATGACAATCTGTATTTGCAGCTGCTCCCCAGCGCTAGCATCACCGCCTCAGCCCCACCTCAGATCATCAGGCATCAGATTCTCACAAGGAGCTGCAACCCAGATCTCTCGCATGCGCAGTGTACAGCAGGGTTCCAGGTCCTATGAGAGTCTAATGCCACCACTGATCTGACAGGGGCAGAGCTCAGACAGTGATGCAAGCAATGGGGAGCAGCTGCAAATAACAGATGAAACTTCTCTCATCCACCACTCACCTCTTGCCCTGCAGCCTGGTTCCTAACAAGCATGAACTGTTAGGCCCGGGCGTTGGGGACCACAGTTATAAGAAACAGCCAACAAATTTTCCAAAGTGATTATGCCATTTTCCATTCCCAAAAACATTGTAAGATAGTTCCAGTTCTTTCACATCCTCATCAGCCCTTGGGATTGTCATCCTTTTAAATTCTAGCCATTATAATAGGCATGTCATGGTAACTCACTAAAATTCCAATTTTTATTTTCTAATAGCTAATTATATTACATATCTTCTCCTGTGCTTATCTGCAACTTTTATGCCTTCTTTGGTGCATGGTCAAATCATGTATTTTATTGGTTTATTTATTATTATTAAGTAGTAAGAGTTCTTTATATACCATGTATACAAATTCTTTGTAAGAAATATAGTCTTCAAATATTTCTCTCAGTATTCAGCTTTTCTTTTCACTTTATTTAGTATCTTTTGAAAGGAGAATTTTAAAAATGTTGATAAACTCTAATTTATTGACAGACAACATGATCATCTACATAAAAAGATTTAAAAAATTATAAAAAAGCTACTAGAACTAATGAATGAGCTTATTTTTAAGAAACAAGACAAAAATATAATGGATATAATGTACATTATTCAACTGACAGCTATTATAAAACCCCAGACTTCACATAAAAACAACTTACCCATGTAACAAAGCTGCATTTGTTCCCCTTAAATTTATGCAAAGTAAAAACAGAAAAAAATAGTTTGTATTCCTATATGTAAGCAATAAAATTGAAAAATGATGTTAAACATTTTTAATGTATCAAAAACATTAAATAATAATTATAACACAATACATGCAAGATATGTACACTGAAAACTACAAAATGTTGTTGAGACTGAATAAAAATAAAATATATGTAGAAATATGTCATGTTCATGCCTAGGAAATGCATGAAGATGTCAATTTTTTTCAAATTAATTCATAGATTCAACACAATCTTTCTTATATTTCCAGTGGGCTCTTTACTTTTTTAATAGAAATTGATGAGCCAATTATAAAATTATGTATAAATTCAAAGGTCCTAGAATAACTAAACAAAGTCAAAAAAGAATAAAGTTGGAGGACTCATATTGCCTAATTTTAATTGAGTTACTATAAAGCTATAGCTATCTACACAGTGTGGTATTGGAATAATAAAAGATATATAGATAAATGGAACAGAATAGAGATCCCAGGAATAGGTCAATGAATAGATTTTCTAAAAAAAAAAAAAAAAGGGACCAACATAATTCAAAGGGAAAAGGATATATAATTTTTAACAAATTGTTCTGGGAACTTGGACATTTACATGTAAATAAACAAATATTGGCCAATAACTTTACACCATTATAAAATAACTCAAGTGATCACAAACTTAATGCTAAACATAAAACTTCTGGAAGAAAACATAGAACAAAATCTTTGTGACCTTGGATTAAGTAAGCATTTCTTAGACAAAAAGCAAAAAGGTAAAGCTAGACAAATATTGTAATGACAAAAATTTTTTAAAGCACTATTCAGTATAATAGTTACCTATTTTTTAGGTACAAAGATGTTAGGGCTAATTTCTCTAAAGCCAAAACTGCTAATTATATATTATCTAAGAGCAGATAAGTTTTTCTGTTTTAACATAAATATAAGGCTTGCTGCATACTTTATAAAGAACACAAATATAGAAACCCAAGGTTTAATAGTCTGTAACTCCTCTGAATCTCTGAAGATTTGAGAAAAGGTGATGGGTTTCATACAACGTTCTATGAACTCCTTCAGGTCTTTGTATATGTGTCAAGGATTAAGTGAGGAAACCAGCTCTGTAGGTTTACTTTCCGTAACCTCCTCAACCAAAGGATTTTGCTTTTGTCCTTTCAATTTGTAAGTTGAAAATCCCTGAAGAACCTACTTAGACAATATCTATAGAACTATGTTATATATTATGGTGTTCCAGCCTTAAAAATTGTATCATCCTCTACAAAACAAATGAATGCTAATGGCCTATTACTTAACAACCTTGCACTGAAAATATTGACTTAGTACTTAAAACATTTCCATATGCTGTCAATTCAATGAAAATACACATGTGTATTATAGCGGGAAGAACACTAGAATCAGGAAATTAGTCTTCAATCTTGACCATTCTACTGGCTAACTGTGAATTTAGCTCATCCTGCCTTATAAGGCTCTTGTGAGTACAAATGCTCCTCCATTTATGGCATGGTTATGCCTGGATAAACCCATGATAATTTGAAAATATCATAAGTCAAAACGCATTTAATACACCTAACCTACCAAGCATGATGGCTTAGCCTAGCCTACATTTCACATGCTCAGGGCACTTACATTAGCCTAGGTTGGGAAATTATCCAGCAATGCAGTACGCTGCAGCTTATTGGTTGCTTACCTTTGTTATCGTGTGGCTAACATGGGGCGTGGGCTGCAGCTCACTGCTACTGCCCTGTAGTATCACAGACTTTTCTACTGAATGCCTATTGCTTTCACGTCGTTGAAGCTGAAAAATCGTCACTCAAACTATCCTAAGTTGGGGAATGTCTGCATTAATTAATTTCATACAAGATTCCGGTCTTATGAGTCTAGTGAGAGCTTAGTGAAGAGCTCAAGGCATATACGTTAATTTTGAATTCAAAACTAGTGTATCTGATGGAAAGCAATTCCAGTCTATTACTTGTTTCATTCTTTAAACATTAATGTAGCAAATGTTCTTCAAATACATTGTCATACACGTCACTTTTGTCTAGATTGATGAAGAATCAACAGAAAAATAGATATAGTCTCTGCCCTTAGGAAGGTTATGTTCTAGAGGAGCAGACAAATGTTAATCACATGTTTATACAAATGCTGTGTGTGCATGTGTGTTTGCAAATTTGGTAAGCATTAAGTAAATGTTATCAGAGGACTTGTACGGCTCAGAGGTGAATTGGAGAGTAAGGAAACGTTCAGTAATTAGAAAGTTGAAACAGTCATAAAAGAAAATAGTCGTTTGTCATTCTGAATTATTACTAGTAAAAAGGCTAAAATCACAATCAATTTAAAATAAAAGATACCTTAAGTATTTAAAGTGAAAACAAAGAAGTGTTACTTTGTGAAGCCCTCTAGAGAAGTTAATTTAATGACTATATCAGAATAAATTATAATTGGGCTTTCTGTGGCTTTGTGTACATGTGCTTTTGAAGTGCTCACATTGCTTGAGGGTATATTTCTCACACCCTTAATTATTACCACAAAAATTTGCTTCATTAGTAATTTGGCCTCTCTATGAAGTAAAGATGTGCTAAGTCAATTTCAGCTTAGCTTTTTTAAAGGATCACCAAAGTTAGAAAGTACTGAGATTTTCTTATACCTAGAAGCGATAATCATTAATGCTTAGATTTATATGTTACACAGATAAATAGATACAAGTAATAAAATTTAAAAAGAGTTTATATTGGTGTTAGGTTGCTTGAAGCTCAAATATTTGTAAAACCCAAATCCTTATACTATTAAAATTATCTTAATCATGTAGTCAAAACTTTTAAATCTCTCATGCTGAAGCAAAAAGACAACACATCCATGTAGTGAAAATTAGTCAACAAATCATGTTTTTCACAAAGTAACCTTCTCCTTTTCTCTTGTCTTAATACAAACACTAATTTCAAGCAGTGAAATTTTATTCTTTGTAATACAGGAAATATAACTGTTTTTCTACCAAAACAGTATGTCAAATAATTGTCTAAAACAAGGGAAATGAGTGAACCAAATGATTTTACTAACAAGAAATAAAGACTGGAATAATGGTTCTTGTATGTGGACTTCTTCTTTCCTTCACTTTGGTTCTTAATTGTCTTATTCTGAATGACAGACTTGGCTTAACTTTAGAATCAATGTAGCTAAATCTCAACATACTGCCAGAAGTAGTTCTTTTATTTTTCTTTTTTGATTTTTCTTTATTTGTTTTTTCAATCCCATAATCTACTCCTCCATAGGTAGTAAGAACCAAGATCCACAAATCTTTTTGAAGATTTGTGCTTCAAAAAGTTTCGGTGTAAAGTCTGCAAGAATTATGTTATAGATAACATAATATTTAGAAAGAAATTTTACATTTTAGTTAGTCTGATTATTCTATTGAAGGATACATGCATCTTTTAAACTTTAATCTATTTTCAGTGATTAAAAATCCTTTTCAGTTTCAATATTTATTTGTTCATAACTCTGCATTAAATGTAAAAGAAAAACAGTGATAATAATTTTGTAAGTTTTTTAGTATTCTCTCACTAGATATTGTCCTAGTAGTAAATTAAAATTTCAGGTTGGAAATCAACTGGCTTGCTTTGAATCTTGGCTCTTCCACATATTCTTTATCTGCTCTTTGATAAGCTACTTAACCCCTTTATGTCTCAGTTTCTTAATCTGTAAAGAGGGGCTTATTATAGTGTAAATCTCATAGGGTAAAGATTGAAAGATTTTTATATATGCAACTCTTAAAAGAGTACCAGTTATAATCTCATCAGATATTATTATGAGCATCATGAAACCTATCATTCACAAAATTTGTTCATCCAAAAAATATTTATGTGTCCCACAATGTGTCAAGTATATGTAAATACATAATTTGTAATAGTACTAAGTTATTTTCATATCTAACTATCCTGACTTCATTTCTGCCTCTTTTTGGTAAAATATTTTTTTTGTTTTTTAAAATGATATCGTTTCTTTGTTTATGGATTTGAACATCCTAAATTATTTAAAAATCCTAATAAATCTTTGCCACAAAATTATTTCTTTTGAGAAATGGAATGATGTGATGGGATATCACTATTAACATTAGTTTTTCTTATCATTTTGAAATTTTGATTTCCAGCATCATTTTGAAAAGAAGATTTTACTTATAAATTATTATAATTTTATTGCTCTATTCTCCAGCTCCTAGTTCTTCAGATCATCCTGGGTCCTCAGAGAGAGATAAATTTTATACCTTGCAGTTACCAACTCATAATTTAATTTAGAACCTTATCTCAAGTGTGTGTTTCTTACATAGTTTCACAGTTTGACAGGAATAATAGACAGATTCAGACACTATTTTACTACATCTCCAGATTTTTTTTCACTTGCAACCTACTTTACCTCTTACCTAAAAGTAGATAACCACAGAAAGAATGACTCCTTGTCAGACTTTTGTCCCTTCCCACTTCTATACTCAAAGCCCTGCAGGTCAATGGTTCTATTCCTATTAATTTCTTTGTATTCCTGCTCAATTTCTTGGCCCATGAAAATGTAAATCTTATTGAAATTGACCATGATTTTATTTTTATGTTTTTTCTTGCATTGTTTTTCATTTGGGCAGAAAAAGCTATCAGAACAACTCCCTAAACCATATGGGTAAAAATCTGGAAGATATTTTTATTCAGAAGTTAGTTAGGAATTTTTAATGGAAGACATTTTTATTCAGAAGTCAATTAGAAATTGAAAATATTAGGGATATGATCTAGTCTCTCGATTTTATGATGCTAACCTTTACCCTTTGAATTTTATTTTGTAAAGAATAGGCATTTTGCTATGAAGCTTTACCACATCTCTCACCAATCCCCTTGAACAGATGCCATGTTCAGGTACCTGGCGTGGAGGATTTATCTGTGCTTCTACACACTGACCCAGGTGGAAAGAATGGGGATCATTAGAAGGACTTTTTTGTATTGAATAATGAAATTACCATTCTGAGCATGCTTTAAATAAAACATTCTTGGCTTTTGTTTATTTTTTAACTTTTTTTAAAAATTTTATTGAGGTGTAATTGACAAATAAAAATTGTATATATTCAGGGTGTACAGCATGAAAACATTCTTGGCTTTTAAACACCATAAAGACATGAGCAAAACTTTCATGCATTTGTTTTTTATACCCTCAGTTACAAATAACTGTTACTTTCTGTTTTCTAGGGCATAGGAACTAAACATTTGTTTTGTAAAACAACAGGTACCAAGTATCTATAGAAAAATATAATGCATAGGTTATTCCCAAATCTTAATTTCACACTATTATTAAAAAATACGAAACATGTTCAAAGTGATCCATTTATTCCTATCCTATAAGTGGATGTTTCTAGTCTGAAGGGCAAAAGTATCACACACATCTTTAAATTTTATAGCTTCCATGAATTCCATGAATTTATATGCTAATTCTACTAACCTTATATCGAACCTTATTCTTATGCTTGACAAAACATAAAAAAGCAGAAAAGAAATATATTTTTCTTTAGCTCCTTAGGAAAAAGTAGGTCAAATTTAGATGTAGAATATCTACATCTAATTAACCACAGAACTCATTTGATCTTTGTACTCTTGTTGGCCCTATTGTAATAAGGCTTACTACAGAAATCGAACATTTCCTCATTTTAATTACCTAATTACAATTATATTCAACATAACAGAATAGAATAAAGTAACTGCATATACTTAACAAGTCCACTTTTAGGAATTAAAGAATATCAGTAGTTACTGAAAGAGTGTTTAGTAACTCTTATTTTAGTAACTATGTGACAGTACTATTTTAAAACACTATTAAAAGGATCTGTTCTTATTCAATCTTATTTAAGCAGCTAAAATTTGGAATTTTGTCTTCAATATGAGATACTGTAGCTGATTTTACATTGTGACAGGGATTGGCTTTTGAAGAAACTGCTGATTCCAAAAGTCGTGTTCAAAAGCAATGACTCTTTTCTCTTTCATTGACAAGAAAACAGAAGCTTCACAGTAAAAAGTGGCCCTATAATTCCCATCATCCTCTACCATTACCCCTCCCCTTCTTGTAACAAACTGGTATAGTTTCTCTCTCTACATAGTATTTAAAATGACATAGTTGGAGTTATTTCACCTGTATTTTCTTATCTCCTCTTGAACGTGTTAGAAACTTCTCAGATTTAATAGGATCAAAATGAAGCTCTTCATTCTCCCACCCCACCCTAATCTTCTCACAGTAAAACTCATCATCATTCACCCAACTGTTCAATCTAGGAACAGCTTTAGTGCATCTTTTTCATCACTCAGTTACAATTCATCTCCATGTGTTGTCAGTTTCACCCACCCCAAATATTTCTCAAATCCATTCTTTTCGCTAAAAGTCCCTGGTTCATAATGTTACCAGTATAATAAGCTTTTGTAGCTGACCTCATTTCTTCATATTTGGTCTTCTCCAATCCATTCTCAGAAAAGCAATTTAGATTACTGAACTTTTCTGCTTAAGTCCTTCAATGATTTCTTAGTGTTTTTAAAATAAAATCCAAACTTCTTGCAATGACCTACACATTCTCATAACCTCTAGCTAGTTTGTGATCTTCTATCCTAACTCTCCTCTGGAAACAACAGACTTCTTGGCTCTCTAGTCTTGGAGCACTGCACTGTAGTACCACTTCCTGCCATATGAATATATAAATATCTCATTCCTCCACCTAGAATCTTTCTCCTTCTGTTGTTTGCTTGGATAGATTGTTCTCATCTCAGGTCTCAGCTCAAATGTTACCTCTTTAGAGACACCTTCCCTAATTATATTATCTAAAGAAATTTTCCTTGTTCTCACTCTTCTCATTACCTTATTAATTTTCTTGATAGCACTCAACATAACTTATAACCAATTCAGTGCTGTTTCTTGTTTATGGCTTTAATTCCACGCTTGAAAATCTTTAACTGTTTTATTTATTTCATTCTAGAAGCTGATATAGTATCATTATGTAGCAGGAGGCTGGGAAATATTTGCTGCTTGCTTAAATTTGGGAGCTATATAGCGTAACTACTAATAATATACAACCTACAATCACAAAAGTTCCACTTAATTTGCTAATTTGCTTTTTCTGCCTTTTGTCCTTAGACAACCTACTTAGCTATTTTGAGCCTGATACTTCCTTCTGATTAGTAAGTATTTCATTGAATATTCTTAATATTAACATTAAAATATATGTAAAATAATGATCAGTAACATTTATTGAAGGTTCAGTATGTGTAAAATATTCTAATAGGCATTTAAATGAATCAATTATATTAACTGTAATAATAACCCTAAGTGGTAGACATTATTAAAGGTCTCATTTTTCAGATTGAGAAAATTGAACCTAATAGAGTTAAATAACTTTCCCAAAGTCATGCAGCTAACAATCTTATTCCAGAGATACTATCTGTAAAACTGTTGTTTTGGTGGTTATTGTGGTTTTAATTGAGCCATGAAAGTATTCCTAAGACTGAAATTACTTGAGTTAAACTCCTGTAACAAAAACTTAAAGTTTTAGTAGTCATAAAACATGAGTTCTGGGCCTCTCTGTATTTTCTTGCATATGAGGACTTAATCATTATACCTGGTGTTCTTAGATTAAGAACTATTTTTTTTTACTTTGTACCACCTATTAAAGTATATTTTTCAATTTTAAAGGTAGTATTTTAAATAAATCTTTTGATGTTCCATACAATTTACATGATCATCAGGTTTTGTTTTCTCAGTGTTTTTATAAGTTGTTTGGTGTCGTATAAATCGATGTAAGGGCTTTTGTTTTTTAAAGCATATATAACTATTGCATCTTATCAGAGAAAATGTATTCCCTAGAAAAATGAAAAAGTTTAAAATTCAAATTTTAAATAAACATTTATTCATTGTCTTTGAACGTTTGTTTTCCTATTACATTCTGAGCTCCTCACCTATCAATTCCATAGAGCTAGATAGATTAGCTGCATTATGACCGAGGGCCCTGATTCTTGTTATCTGACATTCTCCTCACAAAATCTTAAATGTCTATAGGTTTTCCACATTGTCCTTAATAATAAGATATGTGGAAGGCATAGCAATAAGAGATGATTGATCAAAATGTATTTGGGGTCCTATCTGGTGCTCTGATAGTCTCTCTGCTGGGAGAGTGGATGCTGTGATTTATTAATTGCAATATAAAGCCTGGGAACAGGTAGCCTTCATGAGGCGTTTAACAGGGTCTTCAATACAGGGGATCAAGAATCACAGCCTCAGTTTCTGCTTTGACAATCTCCTATTGCATTAGCCTCTGAGGTAGAAATATTTTCCAAATATATTGTGAGTATCTAGGGAGGGTAGCAACAACAACAGAAAGAATTTAAAACAGCTCTAATTTATTGATGAACACTCTTTTCTCCTTCCACACTTCCTTTCACAGGAAAAGTTTTGAAGGACAGTAACAAAGGCCAATATTTTATTAATCCTTGTATCAGTATCATTCACTCACTGTAACTTTATTCCTGTGCAATAAATGATTTCTCCTGTAATTGCAGACCCAGCTTTCTCCTCAAATAATCTGCATCCATGGCAATGCCTAATCAGTGGTGATGAAACTGGCGTATGGAAAGCACCTCATGAATTATAGCAACGCAGAAATCCCCATCTATTCCTGACTGTGGAGCATGTCCTTTATACCGTATTACATATTTAAATGAGTAGCTCATTTAATACTTGTAACAAAATTATGAAGCATGTACTGTTTTAACCCCATTTTACAAATGAGGAAATTAAAGTTTAGAGAGCTTCAGTAACAGTGATAGGGCTAGGATAATTCCAGATTCTGTCTGACCTCAAAATCTATGTGCTTGAGTCTTAACCATTACTCATAGTGATTTTCTATCGTATCATAATAAATTGAAACTGTCCATATGAGTTTATCTTTTAGTATCTTATGCCTTTACTGAAATCACATAATTATGTTAGGTGTGTGTATATACATATACACACAAATATATCCTATATGGTTATATGTAATCTCTATAAATAGGTAAAAAGAAGCAGATTGGAAGAAATAATGTCAATACTGTATAATCCACTATTATGTAGGGAGAAAATACCAGTGTTCTTTTTTGCTTGTCAGAATTGCTATAAATGCTGCATTCTGTTTTTTAAGACTTAGGATATAATAGCATTCTTTACCACTTTCAAACAGTCTTTATCCCAGTGCATGAATACATTCTTACTTTGCTGCTCCTGGGCTTTAATTATTAATATCTTGTCCTTCTTAACTGCACAATGTTTATTGAGGTTCTGTTGTGTTCTGGGCATTGTGCTCAGCACTGAGAAACTATGGATGAATAAAATATTGCCCTACCTTCAGAGATATTACAGACAAAAAGTGAAAAATGACAGACACATAGATATGTAGTATTCAGTGGAAATAAGAGCTAGCTACTATATAATTATATGTGATATGATATCTTTTTTATCCATACTCTTCCAAAAATTGGGGAGGAAGATGAAAAAGAAGAGGAGAAAGAGAAAGAGCAGGAGAGGAGGAGGAGGAAGAAGAGGAGGAGGAGGAGAAATAAAAAAGAGGAAGAAGATGAAATCACAAAGTAAAGCACTTGCTCAAATTCAAACCATAAATAGATTAAATACAAGAATGGAATGTCTTACATCATTATCTGTCAAATCCTAATGTTCCTCAAGCTCCTCCTTCTCTGACTATTGTTAGCAATGTGTCTGTATCCTTTCTAAGTCATTCCATATTTTACCTTGTATTATATTCATCTTTATACTGATATGGGATACAGTATATTTGCACATAATGGGGATTATACAGTATTTTTAGTTAAGTTTACATTCTTATTTTTTATTTGTTTATTTTTAACCTCCTGGAATATATTCAAGTGTTGCCAAGATGTATGCTTCCAGTAAATTGAGTGAGGAACATTTACCTTTCCCTGGAATGATGATGCTAATTAAACCCATAGCTTTTCTTTGATGGTTTTTAAATCATGCTTATGTTTATTTTTAGATTTTTTTCTAATGAATAGAACATAGAAAATCATTTTCAGAATGGCAAATAACAGCAATGATTTCAAACAGTCTATTTAGTACTTGCTACATATTTTTATCATTTTGTGTGTATACTCACATACTATTTTACAGATAATTATTTAGAACAGTAGGTTGTCCCCTCCCCCCAAACAGAATAAACTAATTTCAATTTGCCTTCTAACTAGAAACAACTGCTAATAATATGGAAATGTAATGAACACAAAGCAAGAATCTTTCACAGAGACTATTTCCATTATATTCACATAATATTTTTTTAAAAATTACTGCATTTCAGAGTTCTTCGCTAATGGAGGAAACAAGTCATCATAATTTCATGTAATCGTGCTGTTTCTCTAAACAGTTTGTGACTTTGACAGGTCATTTTTAATCCAGCTAGCTGTTTACATTATATTAATGTGAATAACCCAAACTACAAATTTGCAAGCTCTTGGTGCTGAAATAATGTCTGTCTTTAAATAGCTTACTTCTTGATTCACCAGCGAAACAATTTTAATCAGTTTATTGCCTGCATCAATGTTCCTTAACAGCAGGAAGGGTCGGTTTTAGTAAGTACAGTGAACTTTCTGTCTGCCTATTTTCTGCATTGGTTCCTGGAATATATATATAAGAATTGGACAACTGAACCCTTGTCATAACATGGACAGGCCTGGGAGGAAACGTAAGAGCAGAGGATAAAACAGAACAGGGACCTGTCTTAGGGATCGGAGGGCCCCAAATGCATAGAAATAAAGGAGAAATTCTGAATCCTTCCAAAGGAAAGTCCAGGTACCTACCTAGCCTTGAAAAGTAAATGGACAATCTGAGAAAGAAGAAGATAGTAAGAGTCTTCCAAGCAAGCCAAAGTCACAAGGTGTTTTGGTTCCCTATAGAAACTACAAGATAACATCTTAACATACTCTCTTGAGTTATTTTACAAAAACTTTGACCAGATGGAAAATGCTAACCACTGTGATGTAGACCCTAAGATAAGAGAGAACTGAGGATTGAAGTCTGATAGACATTCTTTGTTCTAAATTTCTTCTTGAGGGGACGGGAGAGACTCATACTCACAGGCAAAACCTTAACATTCGTTTCTGCTAACCTTATGTTTTAGACAAGGCCTTGTTTCCTTAACCAATTACTAATTACAAAGAATCTCTGAATCCACTTATGACTTGTAAACACTTGTTTCAAAATATTCCATCTTTTAGGGCCAAACCAATACATAACCTCCACATGCTGATTTACAATTTTGCCTGCAACTTCTGCTTTCCTGAAATGTACCCCTGCCTTTAAAAACCCTTGCTTGTAAAGCCATCAGGGAGTTCAGTTCTTAAGCATTAGCTGCCTATTCTCCCTGCTTGGTGCCATGTAATAAATGACCTTCTTTCTTTCACTGCAAATTTCAGCATCAGTGTCTGGCTTTGCTTGTACTGCAGCAGACTCCAGCTTCATTCAGTAACAAGGCATCTAATCAGAAGAAGAAACAAGTCGGAACAAGAATTTGCAGATACCACCTGTGAGAAGATGACAGTTTCTACAACTGCTCATTAGGAGAAATAAAACAGGTAAGCATACCATATTTGCCTGAGCCAAAAATTTTGATAAGAAATGTATTCTTGCAAAATGATCTGAATCCTCACAAGTGCATTTTACTCTGTCGCTGAAGGGGAGAAAACACAAAGACGTGGATAACACACACACAAAAATGTAAATTAATTACCATCCTATACTAAATCAGTCCATATTCTTACTGGTTTGCAAACTTAGGACACCGCTCTCATTATTTTATATCATTTTATCTCTAATCTCAAGTACCTTGCCTAACGGATACTTGCAGATGAAAATAGATTGGTAGATTTGAGATAAATTGAAACCAAGAAGTCTGAGAAGGAAAATCGTGTTCCCTAGGGTTCTGAGAAATGATGCTGGAGAACTCAGTCGATTCCATGTGGTCTTTCTGTCTGCAAAGTTGGCATCGTCACTAGGCTGAGAGAGAGCTAGGACTCGCAATCACATCACCCAGTTTTCTTTATTGCATCACTTTTTCTCTTCTCCTTCATGCTGGTGATCACTGCAGATGCTCTGGGTACGAAATATTTTCTTTATTAAAACATTTTAAAACAAATATATAATGCCTATACAGTGTAATCTGTATAGATAGGCATTTATATAAATATGAATATAAAAGATTAGTTTATTTTATTTCAGCATATTATGGGGGTACAAATGTTAAGGTTACGAATATTGCCCATGCCCCCCTCTTCCCTCAAGTCAGAGCTTCAAGCATGACCATCCCCCAAACATTGCGCATCTCACTCATTATGTTTGTATATACCCATCCCCTACTCCCCCCACCTGATAAATGTTATTCCTATATGTCTACTTAGGTGTTGATCAGTGAAACCAATTTGCTGGTGAGTACATGTGGTGCTTGTTTTTCCATTCTTGAGATACTTCACATAGTAGAATGGATTCCAGCTCTATCCAGGAAAATACAAGAGGTGCTACATCACCGTTGTTTCTTAAAGCTGAATAGTACTCCATGGTATATATATACCACATTTTATTAATCCACTCGCGTATTGATGGGCACTTGGGTTGTTTCCACAACTTTGCAATTGTGAATTGTGCTGCTATAAACACTACAGTGCAGGTGTCTTTTTTGTAGAGTGTCATTTAGTCTTTTGGGTAGATGCCCAGTAGTGGAATTGCTGGATCAAATGGTAGATCTACTTGTATCACTTTAAGGTATCTCTGTATTTCTTTCAACAGAGGTTGAACTAGTTTGCAGTCCCACCAGCAGTGTAGGAGTGTTCCTCTCTCTCTGCATCCACACCAACATTTATTGTTTGGGGACTTTTTGATAAAGGCCATTCTCACTGGAGCTAAGTGATATCTCATTGTAGTTTTGATTTGCATTTCCCTGATGATTAGAGATGTTGAGCATTTTTTTCATATGTTTGTTGGCCATTATTTTGTCTTCTTTTGAAAAATTTCTGTTCATGTCTTTTGCCCACTTTTTGATAGGGTTGTTTGTTTTCTTCTTGCTGATTTTCCCGAGTTCTAAGTAGATTCTAGTTATCAGCCCTTTATTGGATGTGTAGCTTGCGAAAATTTTCTCCTATTCTGTGGGTTGTCTGTTTGCTCTCTTGACAGTTTCTTTGGCTGTGCAGAAGCTTTTTAGCTTGATCAGGTCCTGTTTATTTATTTTTGTTGCTGCTGTGATTGCCTTTGGGGTCTTCTCCATAAATTCTTTGCCTAGGCCAATGTCTGGAAGAGTATTTCCAACGTTTTCCTCTAGAATTCTAATAGTTTCACACCTAAGGTTCAAGTCTGTTGCCCAGCGTGAGTTGATTTAACTGACAGAAGTAGGAGAATAATGGCTGAGCAAATCCAAGGGGGACCTGGCTTCTGCAAACCAACATCTTGCTTTTGAAGAACTTTATCCTAGTTATTAAAACTCCCGAGACTGCCTCTGCACCGGCACAAGATTCTAATATTTAGAAAATCTACTGAGAAAAAGTCAAGTGTGTCAACTTTCTTTCTCCATAGGAAGGAATGTGTGAGACCTAATATACAGCTGAATATCTTACAATGTAGGAAAAAGAAACATTTCCCATCATTCAATTTGCATGAGTGAAAGTATGGTTAAGCTTAGAACTTGAGGAATTACTCTGACTAAATAACTAGGACAAAAGTTAAAAAAACTGTCATAGCATTAGACCACAATTTTAATGCTGCACAGCTTAGATTGCATGTATTATTAATAAATAGCTTCCCTCTATTCTAATTGAAAAAAAATGTTGGATAAAATTTGTCTTTGTCACTATTACCATGTTGCAAATCACCCCAAAATTTAGTAGCATAAAATATGCATTGTATTCTGGTTAGAAAGGATGTTCAGCACTCTGGACAAAATGGAATAGGAATGGCAGCGATGGTTGTCTGTACTTTAAGACATGTGGGGACTCAGAAGGAAACCCCGAAGCCTACGGGACACTCTTAGCCTGTGGGCTGGGGTCATCTGGACAATCCTTCATTCAAATGTGTGGCAGCTGAGTGGTGATGGTCAAACGGTGTGCTCAGCCTGGGTGCAGACTGCAGCTCCCCTGCACATGGTCTTTCCACCCTGTTTGGGCTTCTCAGGGCATGGCTCACGAGAATTACAGACAGGGATCCTTCCAAGAACGTGTAATAATTTCACCCCAAATTTGTAAATTTCCTTGAAGATGAACGGTGTATGGCCTTGTACGACCTTTCCTTGACAGCCAATGGCGTTACTTTTGCTGCACCCTACTGGTTACGAGCAACTCGGTTCCAGTCCACGGGGGAGGGTACAGGCGCCACCTCGAAACATCGGCAGTGGCACCTGCTCTTCACAGCCAATTAGCAGATCAACTAAATCAATAAAACCTCCATTAATTATCTTGAGTTTAAATGTAAACACGTTAATACTTTCACTGAGAAAATACGGAAACAAATCTTTCAAAAAAAATACCAGTACCTAATGTTTCTAAACTGAAGTTTTAAGAAGAATTCTTAGAAGAATTCTAGAATTCTCGGAGAATTGTAGTCCCGCCGGCCGAGGAGAAGCAGCCCGCGCTGGCCGCGGGCGAGGCCCACCTGCGGGCCACTGTCGTGGGGAGGTGGGGAGAGCAGCGCGGGCGGTCAGAGAAGTGACTGGAGGCCCCGCGTGCAGGGGAGGCGGGGATCCGCTCAGCCAGGTGGGGGTACCTGGGAAAGCCCCGCACGTGGGCGGGGTCGGAGAGAGACCCCGGGCTCCGCACTCCCCTGGGGACGCGCGACCTGGGCGCGAGGGTCAGTCATAATAAGGATGAACTATTGATACATGCAACATGAATGAATCGCAAAATAATTATACTGGGTGAAAGAATCCAGACCAAAAAGAATAACCATTTCATGATTTTCATTTATATAAAATGTTAGCAACTAAAACTAGTCTGCAGTGACAGACACAGATCAGACTGCCTGGGGGCAGGGGTGCAGTTGGGAAGAGGGACTACAAAGTGGCCTGAGGAATCCTTCAGGTTGACGATGTGCATTATCTTGACTGCGGTGATGCAGTCACAGGTGTATGTATATGTCAAACTCATCAAAGTGCAAACTTTACATTTGCATAGTTCATCGCGTGCCAGTCATACCTCAATAAAGCTGGAGATAAAAGAAAAAAGTAAAGAAGAATTTAAGACTATTAATAGATGTACAATTTCTGCCTGGCGCGGTGTCTCACGTCTGTAATCCTAGCACTCTGGGAGGCCTAGGCAGGAGGATGGCTCAAGGTCAGAAGTTCGAAACCAGCCTGAGCAAGAGCAAGACCCCGTCTCTACTAAAAATAGAAAGAAATGAATTGGCCAACTAAAAATACATAGAAACAATTAGCCAGACGTGGTGGCACATGCCTGTAGTCCCAGCTACTAGGGAGGGAGGCTGAGGCAGGAGGATCGCTTGAGCCCAGGAGTTGGAGGTTGCTGTGAACTAGGCTGATGCCAAGGCACTCACTTTAGCCTGGGCAACAGAGTGAGACTCTGTCTCAAAAAAAAAAAAAAAATGTACATTTTCTTTTTTTCATTATTCTTCTGGGAACTTTCTCAAGAGTGATCTTGCTTTTGTCTTGTTCTTAAGCAGCTCTCTAAACTTTGATCCAGTACTTTCTATTAACTAAAAATCGGTGGGGCCATCTCAGTAGGATGATCTTCTGAACTGGCTTATGAACAGCCCTAATTCCTCAAACGTTAATAGCCTCTCTACTTAGGGCCTACATTAATAGTCTTTCTGACAGAGACATGCCTTTCCACTTACAGACTTGAAAAGCTCCAAAATGTTTTAGGAGCTAAAAGTCAGGTGAGAAGAAATATATCATCAAGCAATTGCTGCCTTGAAATTGCCCAGTAGGATACCAGAGTTCTAAGAAAATGTCTGAAGTTAATTGCACATTTTTATCCACCTTTACAAAGAAAGGTAGTGATTCCTACAGTAGGTTAATACTTGCACTTGAGAGCTAAATAAAAGGAAAATCTTTTTGAACTTGGCAAAGCACAGCAATTAATTTTGTCTGTTAGGATATAAATTAAATGTACAGATACTAGTTAGGCTTTGAAAGAGAAAAGCTAGAGTCATTTTTAAAACACAGTATGGTGCACAATAAACTCCAGATAAAATATGATTTCTTCATTATCTAAGTTAAAATTTATCTGTATCTCTTTAAATCATATTATCACTTCAAAGTCCTATTTATTAGTCAACTACTATATGACACCTTTCATATTATCTCCAGCTGGTGGTGATTTTACTTATATTTCATTTTGCGATGTGTATATGACACTTCTTATACAAGGCCTTGTATCATAGTTATTGCAGACATATATTGCATTTCCTCTGTAACATTTAAATTCATTGTAAAGCTTTGCTAATTTTGTAAGGCATAAAATATACTACTTAAGTGAAAAAGTACTTTTGACATGCATTTGAAATAGATTTTGCATTTGGTGTGTAGAAAAGGAACTGCGTTTGTTAAATTACACCATCTACCATGTGTAACATGCACGTGTGCTTGTCTGCATGTCTCTTTCATGCGTGCACACACATACCCTCCTTTCCATATTCAATTTATATCTGCATCTATATCTATAAACACAATTTTATAACTTTTCTGTCTAATTTCTATAAAAAGGCAGAAGTAACAGAATGATTTAGAAAAATAAATGGGTAAAAATATAACCATACCATTAAACAACCTATTTTAAACATTTCATTTAGCATAAGTAAAGGGTGTTATGTTTTGCTTTATAGGAAACAGACGGAGGTAAAAGTATTCTCCATGAGAATGTCTTAGTCCATTTGTCCCACCGTAACAAAATACCTCAGACTGAGAAATGTATAAAGAACAGAAATTCATTTCTTTCTCATGGTTCTGGAGGCTGGGAAGTCCAAGATCAAGTCGCTGGCAGGTTTGGTGTCTGGTGAGAACTGCTCCATCCATAGTGTCTTCCCTCAGAGGCATCCTCGCGAGGCAGAAGGGGGAAAGGCAAAAACGCCTATCCTAGTTTTCTCCAATCCTTTTATAAGGCAGGAGTCCATTCAAGACAGCAGAGCCCTCATGACTTAATCACTCTCCCAAAGGTTAATCCACTTCAAGGAGGATTACGTTTCAATGTGAATTTTGGAGGAGACATAAACATTAAAACCATAGAAGAGAGCGAGTGAGATGTATCTACATTTCATTTTGAATGTACTGTGATAAAAATGTTTTCTTTTCAACTTGACTTTTATATGCTAAAGGTTTGGCTCATATTTCCCTTCAAGATTCCTCAAAACTAAAGTAATTTCAGGAGAAATGTTCTTCCTATTTTCCAGATTCTCTCAAGGAAATTCTCTGCCTCTGTCTTCCTTACTATCTCCCAGTTCTTTTTCTTGGCCAGCCCACCTTACATTTTTTTTCGCTCCTATCATGACTTTAAAAAAAAAGTGCAAGCACCAAAAAATATCTAAATGACAATACCTTTGATGAAAATCAGTATTGCTCATCACAAACCTAGAAAACTAGGTTTTCCCAGAAGTTCTAAAAGCAGAGGTCAATGCTAAATGACTTGGGGATTTTTTAAATTCTACTTATTGATAAGTTCTATAGACAATTTTTAAAAATTAGCAAATTGAATATATAAAGTGATCTTCTACAAAATGTCACAATGTTTAAAACAGATGAGAATAAACAGAATGATAAAAGTAATTTCTTGTTATATGTTCATTAACTAGTCTGTTAGTCACATATTTATTAATACTAGCTTTTCTAAGACTTGGGGAATATGATATGATCATAAAATATATTATTTTAAATTAAATATTGCTGGCTCCACAATGAAAAATATTATGAATGTATCAAATTCTTACTTTTTAGTTTTTGTAGTATAATAAAAAAATTCAGATCTTTTTTAATTGGACAATCCAAATACTAGTCTCAGATCTATAACCTGTGAGACATTAGATCATTAATTCATGTCTATTACTCAGTTTCTTGATCTAAAATATTAGGATTTTAATATTTACTTCCTGTAAGTGTGTGTGCCTACACATACACACTTTCACACTCACACTCACACCTACTCACACTCACAGGCCTCTGTCTGCCTCACCTCTTTTCAGTGCCTAAATATTTCCTCCTTCATCTCTCATGATAAACACAATGCATTCACCACCATGCTTGAGATATTTTCTTTCATAACTCTTGTATCTTCTTTCTTTTTACTTATTTCCCATGAGTTGAGCTCTCTCTCCATCCCTTTCTCTTTCTCTTCTCTCTCTATATATCTACCTACATATCTGTTGTTTTTTTTAGTTTAGAATGCCTTTCCTAAAAATCTGTACTGCTACAAAAATTTTCATTTATCTCTGATGCCAGAATATTTCTATTTCACTACATTTTACATAAATTGCTGAAAAAATATCTTTCTTAATCTCTGTCCTTTTTATGCTTTAAGCAATTTTATTCTATTTTTTTCTTTTTCTAGCATATTATGGGTGTACAAATGTTAAGGTTACATATATTTCCCTTGCCCCCCTCTCCCCTGGAGTCAGAGCTTCAAGCGTGTCCATCACCCAGTTGGTGCACATCACACTCATTATGAATCTCTGTCTTAATCACACCATTTGTTTTAATTTCGACAGTAACTTATCATGTTAGCAAAGCTAGGATTTTGTATTGGAAGACTATGATGCTGTAAGAAACTTTACATTTCCTAGTTTCCTTTTCTGTATTTTAGGGAAATAATATGTACCTATAAAAGCTTTAAAATTAATTAAAAGTAAACATATGGGAAATATTTTTTCAAATTTCAAATGACAAATGTCGTGTTCATATATTTAGTGATAAAATAAGTACTTCAACCTGGCTAACAATACTTTTTCCCTGTATTGTTAATATAATATTTATCATTTTTCTTCATGTTCTAGCCATATGCTGAAAATTAGCTCTTAGCAAATTCCCTACATACTACCACTTGCTTTTATGATGTGAAATTCTCTACTACTCACTGGTATATGGTATAATGAGATCTCATTAACAGTTAAGAATCAACATTTTACTGGTTCTTTGTCTTTATGTACTAATGCAAACCTCCATCTCTCCCATTAGCTCACAACTGTTCTTTGATGTGCCCAGCAGTATGTTTCATCTCTGTTCATAAATTTTTTTTTTTTTTTTACCAGGGACTATGAGGGATGTATGCAGTTCTGCCTGGCATCATTGCTTTCCCTGCCACTCTTCTAACTTTCCTGGATTTTATTCCTTCTGTCTTGCATATGGCAGTACTCATTGGGCTCTCCAATGACAGAATTCGGTCCTGTCCATTCAGTTCAGCATCCCTTCCCTAGTTTTCTTGAGGAACACCTTTCTCTAACTCTAAGTCTATGCAATTTTAGAGGAGTTGATTTCATCTCTACCTTTAGAAGTCAATACTTCAGGAGACCACACATTGTACCAAGGTGACAGATTTCATTTATAAGCATGTGTATTTTTTTCTTTATTTTTATTGTATATATTTAAGGTGTATACAATGATGCTTTAATATAAATATGCAGTGAAATAATTATTACAGTTAAGAAATTAAAATATTCAACAACTCACATGGCTATTTTTGCATGTGTATGGTAAGAGCACCTAAAAATCTATTCTTGTAGCAAATTTTCAGTATATAATACAGTATTATTAACTATAGATCTCATACTGTACATTAGATCTCCAGACCTATTCATTGTACATAACTGTAAAGTTTGTACCCTTTGACATACATCTTTTCATTCCCTCCTCATCCCTGTCCCATAACCACTTTTGTACTTTCTTTTTCTATGTATTCAACTTTTTAAAGATTTCACTTGTAAGCAAGATCATGCAGTATTTATCTTTCTGTTTTTGCTTTATTTCAGTTAGTATAATGTCCTCCAGTTTCATCCATGTTGTTGCAAATGGCATGATTTCCTTGTTTTTTAAGGCTGAATAATATTACATATTATTAATTAAATAATTATTAATAATAATATTACTATGTGCCATGATTTCTTTATCTATTCATCCATATAGGCCTGAATCCTAATCAGAGGTATTTAATTTCTAATCTTAGAACTTTTGCTAGAAATTGCGCACAAATAATGCTCTCATTTCAGTTGACTGGGAACATGAAAAAACAATAGCCTGAATCTACTGCTGGTGGCAGTAATTGATGCTGCCTCTGAGGAAAGCAGAGACAAGAGACAGAGAAAGACCAATTCCTTGTAACATTATTTGATTCTTCAAAATAAATTGTGAATGGAATCTTTTCAACCACTGCATTTTCAATTACGTGAACCAATTCGTTCTGTGTTCATCCTAAAGCTAATTTAAGCTGGTTTTGTAAGTGTGTGCCTGTCTTCTAGTGAAAATAATCTTAAAACTCAGTTACAATACTGCCACATTTTCACCATTCATCATATCTGAGAATATCTTCAGGAAAGGAGACAGGAATAACAATTGTTTCTATATTGTTTAGTTCTCACAATACTGTTTGTACTCTAAGTTCATATACACTCAGATAAAGTAGTTATTTCAATTTTCTTTATTATCTTTGTATTAGGGATCCAGATACATATGCATGCGCTAGACAGCTTTGAATTCCTTCTATGCACTGACAGAGAAGTTTTAAGACAAATTCAACATGGTAGGCATTTAACTCCTGTGGATGAGTTCTTTCTTTTTAAGAGCTCTTTGGCTTACACCACAAATATTCTGTTGAGTGCTCCCTGAGTTTGTTTTGATATACACTAGATGCAGATTGAGCTTTATTTGGTTTTTAATAAGACAACATCTTAGCTGCATTTTGCTTGACATATTTGAATCTTTCTCATACACTTAAACTATGCTCATTTGCATCTCTGTTCTTTTTACTTTTTTTTTTTAAAGGGTTCAAAAAATTCCCTCAGCACCCAGCATTCCCAGGTGGTCTCCTATCTAAGTACTAACTAGGCCCGACCCTGCTTAGCTTCTGAGAGCAGATGAGATCAGGCATGTTCAGGGTGGTCCGGCTGTAGATGCAGCTCTGCTCTTTTACATGTGCTTTTCCTGCTGCCCAAAAAAGTCTCCCATCTTTTATATTCTCTGTACAACAGAGTAGCTAAGTATAAATTAATTAAAATTAAATTCAATTTAAAACTCAATGCCTCAGCTTTACTAGTCCCATGTCAAATGTTCAATAACCACATGGGGACAGTAGTTATTGTTTTGGACAGCACAGATGTAGAATATTTCATCATCACAAAAGTTTCCATTGCACAATGGAATTCTAGACCATGATTTAGAACCTGGTTTCAAATTTAAAAATCACTATTGGAAAATGTAAATGTTTGCATTGCACCCCAAACCCACTCGCTAAACTATCTGTGTGTAGGTAAGTATTCCGAGGACCTTATTGTTTTTAAAGAAAACAAAGTTGTCAAGTATTTAAGCCTACCTCTGTTGAGCTTTCGCTGGGAAGATGCCAAGGATACAGTATGATCCACCCCTTCTCAGACTTCACTTCCTCTTACAACTTTTCAATAAATAAACTGACTACTATTTATTAATCAGAAATTTCTAACACTCCCTGTCACTTTTCCTCCAGTACTCAATTTCAACTTGGTGATACAGAAACACTTTAATGTAAAAGTCAACAATTTGCTTTTTAAAAGCCAACTCAGTAATTGTTTTGTGACATCGGACAAGTTCTTTAACATCCTGGGTCATTTATTCATCTGTAAATGAATAGCAAGTGGAGATGAATTACTTTCAATCTTTAAGAATTGGCTGTATTTGCTTTTAACATCATTTTCTTAAACATTCACTATTGTTATTCTGCCCTTTATTTGTGAAAAAATACTTTCAAATTTAATTGAATAATTATTTAATTAATATACAAATGATTTTTAGTGATTAATATGGTATGTTTCTTGGAGATGCATAGCTCGAATTAGAGCAAAAGAGAATTAGAGGAAATAGAGAAAGGAAAAATTCAAAATAGAGTACTGAAGAAGAAGAAAATAAAAATAAAAGAGAGTTTTTATCTTGTAGCCTATGCTACTTTTCATCAGTTACTTTCTGAATAATGTCTATTTGGTCATTAGTAATGAAAAAATACAACTTTTCTTCCTCTTCGAGATAATAACCACAAAGATTACTATTAATAAGAGATATGGTGATTGTGATGATTATATGTTGTATCACAAACCTATCTTATTCCTTTTTTATGTACTTGGTATTTGAAATCAGAGAGAAGACAATAGATAAAGAAAAAAACAACGTTTGCAGGTTGAATCCAATAAAACCTTAAAGGAAATGTAACAAAAATAGCAATAAAATACAGTATTTTTTCCATTTAATATTGTATTCCTAACACATTTTTATTTGTTTAGATCTACGATGTATTAATACAATGCAATTCGGATGCTAATGACGCAGGGTTATACCAAACTTTACGAGTGAGTTAGGGGCACAGACCTCCAAAAGACTGCTCCCATCTCGGGCACCAGCTACGCGTTTGGGGGATTTCAGACCACTCATACTTCTGGGAAACTGGATACAAATTCGGGGGGTTCCCATTATGCTGTCAGATTTGATAATTTACTAGAATCATTCAGAACTCAAAGAAGCATTATAATTAATGACTATAGTTTTATTATAGCCAAAAAAAAAAGATACAGCTCAGGACCATCCCAGAGAAAAGATGCATAGGGCAAGGTCTAGTAAGGGCCCAAATGTGAAGCTTCTGTTTCTCTCCTCATGGCATTAGGAAAAGTCACCCTCCTGCACATCAACATACAGCAACATGTGCAGCTCAGTGTTAACCATGAAAGCTCACCTGAACATCTATGTGCAGAGTTTTTATTGAAATTTCATTCCATAGGCATGATTGACTGAATATTGTACATGTGATTGAACTCAATGTCCAGCTCCACTTTCCTCCCTGAATTTCAGGCTGATATCACCTGGTTCAAAGCCCTGGAATCACGTGGTTGGTCTTTGTGGTGTGGCCAGTCCCTGTTCTGAGTTACCTAGTTAGCACAAGCCCAGGCATGGTCCGAGCACCCAACCATAAGTAACAATAGTAGTCCTATCAATCAGGAAATCTCAAGTGTATTTGGAACCAAAGACAAAGGCCAGACAAATCATCGCACAATAAATGACACAGTGATTTGATCTAAGTACATCTGACTAAATTTGGTTAGAATCTACTTGATAGTTTGTTTGAATGATGAAGGAAGAGTGCAAGTTACATTGTATAAAGGTAAATTATTGTGACTATATATTTTCACTTCAAACAGTAAGTCTATATTTAAAAGGCATTTGCCACTTTCTGTGGTGCAAATATTAAGTTATCAACTTGCCATTCCTAAATGTGGAGCTGGGAAGAGACAAATAAGACCCTCACTAGCCTGTCTGAACCGTATATCCAGCATTCTACTGGCTAAGAGCATTATACAGTTGCAGATTTAATTAATGTATTTTGATGTATTTCTATGTTTTAACAAGGAATATAAAAATAGATATTAATCCTTATGTATTTTAACTGAGACGTTTGCTTCCCAAATCACAGTGATCTAGCTGGATTGAAACCAGTTGTATAAGCTAATGTTTCAGATATTGCTTTTCAGTAATAGAGCCGAAGGACGGTATCTATTGGTCAAGCTTCTTTTACTAGAATACTAAAAACTTATTGCTGTATTATAGCTCTAATAACCCAGAGCTCTAGCTTCTAATTATTATTTGTGTTCTACATAACATGGGAGTTTTTTTTTTTTTCCTACGTCAACTATAGTATTGGCACTCTTATGTGTGTTGCAGAAGGAAAAATGCAGGTGGTGGAATTTTGCCTGCAGATGACTTTTCCTGGGAAGCCTGACATTTCTGGATTAAAGTTTTAAAAGTAGATACTGGAACAAAGAGTAGTAAGAGGTTGTAAACCACTAGAACATTCCCAACTTAACTTTCCAGCAACTATTCAAATGTTTTTTGCCTTCCAAATCTTACTACTATTCTCTCTATAATGTTTCTCTCTTCCAGTCAAACCTACTTTTTTTTTCCCCTAAAATAACTTTTCCTATATGCATCACTTATTCAGATTGTGTCTGTGATTATTCTGCGTGTCTGTGATGGTTAATTTTAGGTGTCAACGTGGCTAGGTCAATGTACTTAGTTTTTTGGTTAAACACCAGTATAAATGTTGGTGTGAAGATATTAATATATTTTTTAGCTGTGATTGACACTTAAATCAATGGATTTTTAGTCAAGCAGATTATCCTCTGTACTGTGGGAAGGTCTCATCTAATTAGCTGAAGGCCTTAAGAGTCAAGACTGAGGTTCCTGAAGAAAAAGGAAGTCTGCCTCCAGACTGCTCTTGGACCTGAGCTTCAAGATCAACTCTTCTCTGGGCCCCCAGCCTGTCAGGCTGCCTGCATGTTTCAGATTTGCCACCTTCCACTATCAAATGAGCTGATTCTTTAAAATAAATCTCTAAATATAGTAATATATACTTATGTATCCTATAGTTCTGTTTCTCTGGAGAACTCTAATACCGTGTTCACGGCAATTCCTTGTTTATTTCATTAGCATGCCTATATAAATACTCAAAGACAAGGCTCAAGTGAAGCTTTAACATATATAGAAGACAAACCCAGTACAAGCAGCTAGTAGTAGCTATCAGGCAATCAGGATCAAATTCATGACTTGTTTAAAAAGACTTTCCATTTTCATTTTCATCGAAAGAGAATTTCTAATAAAAAACATATACTCCTATAAAATACCACAATCTAAATGCAGAATGAATATGTGAGTAACAGCATGTACACAGAATGCATGGAGTCTATGGAGAAATACAAACATTCCTGAAAATGACAAACAAGTGCCACAAATTCACATACATAGTACAGGCACAATTTTCCATCCTTGATCAGTTCACTTGGATTATCTGAAGCACCTCATTGTCTGCCAGCTGTCAGACGTATTTTTAATTAGGCACTAATGGAGTAATATATGTATGTAAACCATTTAAATCGTGTTCCAGTTTGCAAGGACATCTGTGAGGTGGAAAGTGAGAATCCTTGATCTTTGCCAGACGTTACAAATTATAAAACTATAAAACATGAAGCTCAGGTACTCAGAATGACTCAATTTAAAACAGGGGAGGGTGCTATTAAGAAGGTTAAAAAGGACATTTTACTAAGATGAAAATAAGTGGTTTCTTTTTCTCCAGTTTTTCTTTGAAGCTGTATTTTTGCACTGCTTTAATGCTTTACTATAATATACAACTAAGTGTCTGCAAGTGTTCTGACATACTTGAAACTTAGAGTACAATTTTGAAAAAAAATTTGTGGATTTTTTGGGTCAATTTATTCCAGCAAGTAAAGATAAGGACACTACTCTGTCACACTAAGTACCTTACATGCAGCCGATTTCAAGAATGTTTTTGACTTAATTTTAACTTGAAAATTATTTACATTTGCTGAGAGGAGCATGAAAAAAGCTTACCTTAGTCATCTATGCATGCTAAAAGAGACACATACATATTTTTTGGGGGGGTGAAGGGTATGTTTTAGTTCAACTGAGGCCAATGGTAAAGGTAGAAAATGAGGCATGCTATTTTTTGTTTTAATTGCCCACTTTCATGATTCAGTTCTCTGCTCTTACCAACTCACAGACATTTTTAGCAAGTCATAGTTTCTTTATATATTTTTAATTTAGGTAGCTAATGATACGAGATACATTATTTCCTTTGGTCTTTAGTGTCTGTCACTGCAAACAACCATATCTATGTCCGCAGCGATGTGACCAGCTCCCTTGACACGAGGAGACCGGCAACATGTGTGTCGTCCATGGGAGATGGGAGTATTGCCAGGCCTAGACTAGTTTTTGTGGTCCAATCACCCAATCATCACGTAATAACACATCTTTAAAAAGAGTTACAGCTATATGAACATTTAAGTGGGAATACTTTCTTTAAACTACACTTGACTGATGAAGTAGGAGAATCTTCGCAAAGAAGCAGCATTGCTTTATGGTACCAGATTCAGGGATGGCAACTTTGGCTGCACACGAGCCTCAGCTGAAAGCCTTATAAACGAGCAATGACAGCCCCATCTCAGACCACTATAGCCTCATTTCTGGGGCGAAATCCAGGCATGTTAGTTTTACAAGCACCTATGGTTTGCCCGATACACAATTACCTTAAGAACCCCAGGAAGGTAATGTGTGAAAGTGATGATGAATACCTTAAGAAAAACAGACTGAGGACATTTGAGGAAGAAAGAATTCTGCCTTTGGTTTGTTCTTCTGAAAATATCATTTCAACAAAGTATGATCTGAGAAACAGTATTTAGATTCCATGCACAGAATAAATGTTGCAGACGGGGAGGTATGTGCTCTGGTCTACCTGAAGGCCATCTTCAAAGGATGCATCCGTAAATATAAGACTTTAAATCTCAAATTTGGGTGTACATATGTACCATCTAGCCTGCATGGTAAACTTGCATAGTTGGAGGGGAACCACAGAGTTTCAGAATCAAAAGATTGAGGTGAGGTCCAGGAACCTAAATTTATGTAAATATCATAGGCAGTTCTGATTCAAATGGTCTCTGGGTCTTTGAGAAACACTGACAAAAGGATTCAATTAAATAACTCAGAAGAAACTCTTTGGGAAAACAGTAAATAAGAATTAGCTTTAAAAAATGATGAATATATTCAGCATGTAAAAGTATGCTGTAGAAAATGGAAAAATCTAAAGAAAAAGCCTTCTCCAAATTTTCAAGATTTAATTAATTCATGTGCTTTTTGCTTCCCTTCTGTTTTCGAGCTCTCCCTTTGCTATCTTTTTTCCTATTCTCTTTTCCTTTCTTCTCTCTCTTGTCTCATCTCACTTCTTTCTACTTTTGTTCCCTTATTTGGTCTAATTCATTCTCTCTCTCTCTTCCCTTTCCTCCCCAACGCTTTCTGCATCTCTCCTTTTCTTTATGATTGTCTCCTTCTACCTGCATGCCTAATTCTGTCTCTCCTTTCTTTTCCTCTCTCCACCTGATGTGGAAGATGCCACTCTTATTCTCAAGCCTTATTGAAGGTTTGCCCTGTTACTCTCTCCCTCCCTCTCTCTCTCTCTCCCTCCCTCTCTCTCTCTCTCCCTCCCTCTCTCTCTCCCTCTCTCCCTCTCTCTCTCTCTGCACACAAAGAAGCCATATGAAGACATAATGAGAAAGCCACAGTCTGCAAACCAGGAAGAGAAACCTCACCAGAAATCAACACTGATGACTTCTTCATCTTAGAGTTATACCCTTCAGACCTGTGAGAAAATTAATTTCTGTTATTTAAGCCACCCAGTCTGCTGGGAGCCCTAAATTATATCACAAGTGTCCTTATAAGAAGACAAAGAGAAATTTGACTACAGAAGAGGAATTAGGAGATGTGTTGATGGAAACAAGAAGTTGGAATCATGATAGGAAGTGGTTGTGAATCAAGAAATGCTGGAAGCCTCCAAAAGCTAGGACAAGCAAGGAAACAAATTCCACTCTGGTGCTTCCAGAAAGAACCAGGCCTGCAGGTAGCTCAAATGTGGCTCAATGAAATGGATTTGAAATTTCTGGCCTCTAGAACTGTAAGGTAATGAATTTGTTTTAAGTCACCAATTGTATAGTAATTTGTTACAGAAGCCATAGGAAACTAATATAGTATATAGTTATCTGTTATTCCCTTTTTAATGATTTTTCTCATTAATTCATGACATTATAGGACATTATTCCCATATTATGTGAATTATAGTATTTCAAAAACTTTTATTTACAAAATAACTTGATTCTAGTAACTATTATTAATAGAAATCACTTGCCACAAAGAAGTAAAAGCTTTAATTTTAAAGCATTAATGTTATCTAAGACACAAAGTCAAATTCAGGCAATGAAGTAGGTATACGTATTTGGTTATATGATGGTAATCTGGAATAAGGTTATGTAACTTGTATAAAGCCGAATCAACTCGTGATACAGTTCAACATATTATGTTATTTTGTTATATATTATTATAATAATATATTATAATTCAACATCTGTGACACATTGAAAATAAATTTAAGTCTTTGGCACATTTTAAAGAAATTCTGTACTAGATGTTATTGGTAACAAACAAACTGTTTTACAAAGTTCTCTTCAGCCTATATGGCTCCAACTCACATTATAATTAGAGTTATAAACTAAAGTTATAAAGTTTATTATTCAAAACTTCCTCTAATATTCTCTTAAACCCAGTTCATGCTGACACTTGTATGTTTCCTCTATCTACTCTCATTATCCTTCCTGTTAGTTTCTCTTCTACTAGTAATTCTCTGCCCTTTTCTGCTATACATTAAAAGCCTTCCTTATGATAATATCTCTTTATTATTAGGCCAACATTCACAATGGACCACAAAAATGAAGTTAGAGAAACATAATTATCTTTAGTGTTTTAGAGGGAGATGAGATTTGTGTATATTGATAAATTTACACATTTTTCTATATCATGTGCTTTTTAGGTGATCTTTGATATCAATGTAAACAATTGAAAATAAATTATTAAAATGGCAAATTGTAGATAATATGTTAATGAGTATACATACAGAATCCATTTAAAAGTAGTATAATAAGAGAAATCTTTCATGAAAGAGAAATCTTTCATGTTTCAAAGACAACTGGTTGAATATTAAATAATTCATTTCACACAGCTTCAGTAAACACCTTTACCTGGATTAAATGAATTGATCAGAAATTGGTTTATGTTATTAATGAAATGAAAGTATTTTTTATTCCAAATGTTATTTTTCACTAAAAAGGGGGCAGATTATAGTGAAGCTGACTTTTAATTTTTAATGCATTGTCAGCATCAAGAATTTAGACAGAAGTCAACTTTTTCTGAAAAGATGAAGACATGACATAATTTAGATATTTCTCTCAATGTGTGATAGAATTAAAACTTACATTAAAATAGTAGGAATAATTATATATATATTAAGAGTCTGAGAAACAATAAAGAAAAAAATGTGGGAATAAATACTAACAAGAATAATGATTGCCATTTATCATGAATTATTTATTAGGCACTTATGTACAAAGTCTCTGAGGAATAAATAGTTATTATGATGTTATGCCTCTTCTCATGGTTATGATAACCTACCCAGATAGACAAGCATATGTGTAACATATAATGCCTAGCAGGCTTTCCTATATGCTAACGTAGGTAGTAAGCATCCCAAATTTCTTTACCAACACATAATGGGCATGATTAATTTCACTTAGGTAAAACACTCCAAATGTACATTAAGACTCTTGAGCAGCCAGTAGAGGTTGAAGAGGGCAGCAGAGACACGGGTAACTGCATTAGAGGCAGAAATGGGCATGGATGAGCAGTTAGTGCGATTCTGAAGGATGAAAGTGCAGCTGATGCTCAGTGAAAGGCACATGCTATGGAATTAAGAGATTGCAGGAACAACGCTGGGAAAGAGATGCATGCAGTCGGAAAAATAATCACGTTAGCACTTGGTGGATCTTTATCTTATTCTGAAATCAGGGACAAGACATAATTACATCTTTGTTTTAGGCAGTGAAACAAAGATTGAGAATATTGACAACATTTAGGTGGGTGCTGTAATAGACACAAGAGTTAATGACAGCCTAATCCACTACACCACAAATGAGAACAGTTTGCTTGGTATAATGCTCTTATATTCTGTACCATGTAAACATTTTGTAATTGTTTTCTATGTTCTTATACTTCATAAAAAGGATATAAACTTATTTTATTGTTTTGTAAAAGCTTATGTAGTACAATTAGCCTGAAGCAAGCAGAAATTAACATTGTATACATTTACTCTTTTTTCCCCAGTGAATTTAGGTGTTAATAATCTAAGACCCCACTCAGTGCTCATTACAAGATAATTAGAAACATTTGGAGTTTTGATACTGAAACATATGTTGTCAATCACAGTTGTCTAAAAATGACAGAAAAGTAGATATCAGATTAAAAATAAACTTAAATCATAAGCATGGTATCTGGTTTGGGGATTGATCACTGTATTCTGTCATTATTTTTAAAAAGCTATAAAATATTATTGCTATTTTTCAAAGCAACATCAAAATATGTCTGCAAAAATAAATCATAGTCCCCATTTAACTAACTTAAGTGAGTAAAATAAGTTAACACGCTGACACTAAAGCACAACTAATTTGCTAATTCCTCTAATACAATCAAGTTACTATTGCAGTATGCTAACCTCAATAAAACTTGTTTTTCCATGAAAAGATATTTTAAATGACAAAAATAAATTGAGAATATGCTCACACTTATGCCTCTTTTCATGCCAAAGGGGATTAATTGCCTTCTGCCCTCATCCCTGCTCTTGGCCTTGATCTGATCTAATAGCTGTGCTTCAGAATTTGATGATGGGAAGAGAAAAGTACAAGAAGAGATATATAGTATTAAAATATTTAGATGGAAAAACATTATCAAGAGAGGTTAATTATAATATATGATAAAAGATTTTATATTTTGCATTGAGGCATTTGACATGGTTATTTGTTTAATTATGTAAACTTTTATATATTTATATATTGTATTCCTAAGTTTAAATTATAATAAAATCATTTTTATAAAAGGATAAATACATATCTATTGGAAAAAGTCTTTACAGACCAAATAGAGTTAATATAGGTTAAAAGAAATTGAAAAATGAAACCAAAACTTTATATTTCCTCTCTTATTTTCTTAAATTATATAACATATGTTAAAAACTATAATTAATATTTACATATGTGACCATAGCATTGTATGAGATAATCTAAAACATTCTATTGGAGAAAAAAAAATATGAAAAACTATTATGGGCTTTTTTAATACTGCCAACCTTTTTTCTCTACACATACCTTTCAAGTGCATCTATCAATCTCCCTGCACTGAATCTACTTTTCTTCCCATAACTGGAGATGATTTTAAAATTGAAACAATCATCTAGTACATTGAAAGCCAATTTGAAGCTTTTATCTAATAAATTGTTCCAAATACATAGATATATTCAAGAACAAAAGGCAGAATCAATAGCTTGAGATAGTCCCACCCATATTTATCATTTGCTTACAGAAGTGTTTACTTAACTTTGTATTTTTGGTAAAGTCATCATATTATTACAACTTGTTGTCTTAAGGATACAGATATGCCTAAACTAGATAAGCTACTGTCAATACCAAAGTAGCTGATGGTTTCAGTGTTTGAATTAATATGACACATAGCCAATCTGGGGAAGCACAGAAGATGTAGTCATTACCACATCAACTCAGAAGTTCTGTTTACACCTAGCCTACGTCTCTTTACTTTCTATATCAAATATGAATCAATTAAGATGCTATATTTGAAAAAGTAATCTTCAGAGTGTCTGTTGACATTTAGGGTGGGAGTTATGGCTCAAAATGGTACTGGAAGCAATTTCAGTAATGCATGCAATATTCCAATGGTTCGTGATCCATGTTAACGCCCTGTAATATAAAAGCTCTATTAGGGTTATTATTTTTTACTCTTTAAGTAGTAATTATAAATCTGTTGGTTAGTTTAATCAGTCTAGGGCCTGCACTTAACAAATGATACATGACATTTGATAATGTAGTCTTAGCAATAGAATATATAATCCCATGTTGACATTCAGATATACCTCAAAATAGAAAATTAAAGTTTAGAAGCAACATATCTATTTATGTAAAGGAAATTTGATAGATACATTGTCCATCTTTATTCAAGTTTTGTCAGAGAATTTTAGATTAGGAAAACCTCAATCGTTTGTTTATTGTTGTTGCTGTCTCCATTCTTTATACAATGAATAAATAAACAGTCCAGAACTGTACTGGGAAGAGGCCTAGATAAAAATGAAACATTATCTTTAGTTACTGCTATAATGCTAATTAGCATGTGACCTTGGGCAATCATTAGTTTCCACATCTTTCTTAACAGGAAATTATAATCGCTATTCTATAAGGTTGTCTCCAGTTTTAAATTGCCAGGAATATATTTTTACAATCGATTCTATGATTCCATTTGCTATCTTACTCTTTGGGCTGGAAAACATTTTATCACAGTCCTGTGAAGGGCAATGGAAGAGACATTTCAAACAGACTCTTATTTTACCTGCTATTTGAAAATTTACTAGTTCTGGGTTAATGTGTCCAATAATTAAAATACAGTTTAACACTCTCTTGAATTGCTAATGGATAGAAATATTTTCTGTGATTCCATTATGATCTCAAAGTCATATCATCTAATGAGTCTGTTACAGATATATAGCAAATATTTTAACCAATTAATGACAATTAATGATTGTGGTCTCCAAAAGAGAGTAATGAAAAGGGCCTTTGCTTTCTCCTGAAGTTTGGTGGTTTCGTACTGCATTTCCCAGTCCTGGGCACGAATACTATGAATTCTGGATGATCTTAGGCAGCACATGGATAGAACATTAAATATTGTTGAAAAAAGAAAGATAAGAGACATAAGGAGAGAGATATTTCTTTATTATTTCTCTTTAGCCTTTTTTGATGAATTCAAATATAAAATCTCATTTGGAGCTAATGTATTATTTTTTAATATTTTCCTACCATGTGCTTTTTAACAGAGCTTCTCTTAGGCTCACAAATTTGGGAGTCAGCAAAATTTTGTTATCATTCACTTTATTGTTATGATTACAGTCTACTTATGGAAGAGGATATTCATTTTGATTTAAGTGAATGATTACATTTAATTTAACAATAAATGCAGTTAATTAAAATATTAAAATTATTAATAAATTAAGTAAGATGTATGTACAAATAATCAACAATATAGTTCTTGTGCAGATGTGGTAAAAAGGAAAATTGGTTGTGTTACATAAAAGACGAAGTTTATGAACTACTAATTTTATGGAAAAATCACAAACTTTAAAATGAAGGAGACCTAGGAGCATGGCTTCTCTCTTTTCCTTTTACTATAGATAACCTTGCCCAAATTATTGAAACTTTCTCAGCTTCAGTGTCCTCAGTAACTTAGCATGATATCAGTTTTCAAGTGATGTCATGAGGGTAAAATAGATATAAGGTAAGGTATAAGGAGTTTGGAGATACTGAAAAATGTCAGTTTTCTCTCCCAGATTACACAGGAGTGGATGTGCTTTCCATGGTTCACTGGGATGAATCAATACAGTGTGGAAAGAGTTTAAATAGACAGAGAGCAATATAAAGCATAGAGAAAATACAACTGTAATTTGTCCTTCCGTTGACATTTTCATTATTTAGTAATAATTGAGAAAAAAGTACATGGATGGGGAAGAGAGAATCAAAAGGAAAAAGAACTGCATATTTAAGAAGATGTTGTTAATAAATTTCTACTACATATACTGCCATTTAAACAACAGAAACAATCAGGAATTATTGTGCATAGAACTTAAATTTCACACTGACATCTTGTCATTGTGAAGATTAAAAATGAGCATTACCTATTTACTATTGTGTAAAGTTAATATTATAAGAAAACAATAAAAATACCATGTTATATTACAGAGAATAAAGAGAAAAGTGTGGACATATATAGCAAAACATTGAGAGTATTGGCTTTTGATCAACAAATTTATAATGTTTACTTTGATTATTAAACATTGGAATCTGTTTTAAAAACAGTTTTAGAATAGTGGGTGTTAGATAATATGAATGGTTGATTACTAACACCATTTACTACCAAGGTTTTCCCTGATACTAATACTGATTTAATTTATCTTCATAGTTCCTATTAGAAGATAGGCAATAGGATAGTAAGGAGAATAACCCAGTGCTTTTTGTGAGGTTTGCAGTTAAACTGGGGGTTGCCTGCACTCATGGCAACTTGCCTCATATAGTTAGAGCTAACTATGTTAAAAATATTGTTTTCTCTGTGAAAATGTATTTTTAATAATTTTATATTCATAATTAATAGTCATTGAATATACTTTGTATGTTTTTTTTTTTTAAAAAAATCTAAGTTTAAATTTTCATTTTGTCTTCCATTGTAGAGATGTTCAAGGAGAAAAAGAATAAATTGGTCCTAAAAGGACATATGGGCCTGGTGCTCACCTTTGCATAACCAGAAACTTAGTGGTTCAGTCTCTGGAGCACTAAGAAACACACATAGAACCCATTAACAAATCAGAATGCCACTTTGTGAATTTAAAATAGAAGCTACCTGCACATCAATCTAACTACCCCTGGAAGGGTTAAAGACACTTTGTTTTTATTATCAGTGTGTCTGTGCCACAAAAGTATATTAGAAATCACCAGGTGCAAAAACCAGGTAAGCAAAACTGTGGCAAAAAGTATTTCATATATTGAAGAATACTTTACTCACCATGTTAAAATGTCTGATTATTTAATTGTATCTTTAGAAAAGGGACTACAACTCTTTTTTTTTTTTTTTTTTTTTTTTTTTTTGAGACAGAGTCTTGCTCTGTTGCTCAGGCTAGAGTGAGTGCTGTGGCGTCAGCCTAGCTCACAGCAACCTCAAACTCCTGGGCTCAAGCCAGCCTGCTGCCTCAGCCTCCCAAGTAGCTGGGACGACAGGCATGCACCACCATGCCCAGCTAATTTTTTTTATATATATTAGTTAGCCAATTAATTTCTTTCTATTTATTGTAGAGACGGAGTCTCGCTCTTGCTCAGGCTAGTTTCGAACTCCTGACCTCGAGGAATCCGCCCGCCTCGGCCTCCCAGAGTGCTAGGATTACAGGCTTGAGCCACCACGCCCGCCAGGGACTACAACTCTAGCAACCAAAATAATACATAAATTTGTCAGATATAGTCTTTCTTTTCTTTGACTTTGTTTGAAAAAAAATCACAAATTGTCCTAATCAATATTCTTTGAGAATTAGCAAAATTGAGTAAATTGAGTTTATCATTCATATTCAAACTGGTACAAGCATATCAGAGATTACAAAGTTTCAGCTGGACAGGGGTAATAATTGCTGGATATATATTGTCAGCATAGGGACTATAGTTAAAAATTATGTATTGTATATTTGAAAATTGTTAAGAGAGTATATTTTAAATGTTCAACCCACAAAAATATAAGTATTTGAGGTTATAAATATGTTAATTAGCTTTAATCATTGTGCAATGCATACATATATTAAAACATTACAATTATGAGGTATATAACATTGTACCTCACAAATATATACAACTATTATTTGCCTTCTAAAAATAAATAATAAAATTAATACTTGAGATTATGATATACGCAAACACATTGATTAAAATAATATAATGGTCTCAATAGCAATATATTTTGAAAATACATTGAAAATAAATTACTTATACAGATAGTTCACCTCAAGCATGATAAACTAGTATTTTTCTTTGGTTTAGTTTTTAAAAGTGACCTTATCTGAAACTCATTCTTGAAACCTGGATAAATACCTGTGTGGCGCCTACACAAACCTATACATGACCCATGCTTAATACATAGAATGTGCATTAGTATTTCAAATCACATTTTAGCATCATTGGTGCTTTTGGAATATAACAGATTCAGGACATATGTGTCTCTTCAGTAAATTAATAGATGTGTAATACCATATAAAACTGAAATATTATTAAAAATAAAATATTTTTGTAGCACTAAATCCAAAGCTCCCTGTGCAAACATGTTACTACATGCAATTATGTTTATTGAAGACAACCTTCCATATTAAGACTCCTTGAATGCTCCACTGTCTGGCAGTTATAAACCAGGGCTCCTAATGACGGGAGAATTTCTGTGCAAGTATTGGTTTGCAATTTCCCAAATTCTAATTATCTATCAAACACAATTGGAAACTCAAGTGCCAACTTTCCACAGCTGAATGTATGTCACTGTTGCTCCATCTATGAAGGCTGTCATATGACAGAACCATTCTGCACAGCGGGTTGGGGAAAGAAATCATAAGAGAGAGCAAAAAAGAGATGAGAAAAATCTTCAGCATAATTAGGAAACCATATGTTTTCTCTCTGCCCTATTTTTCCTGCACTTTCAGATATTCTCCTGAGTTCAATTATACTCACCTAGGCTCACAGCAGGTTGAATTTGAAGAACATTTATAAAAAGAGAATGAGCTTCATCCAAATCCCATAGCACTGGAAGATGGAAAAGTTAGCCAAAAATACTGATATAGTTGGGGAAATAAAAAAAAAAAAATAAGGATAAGTTTTGTTTAACTATATAAATGCATTATTTGTAAATTTCATTATTCTGAAGATTCGAACATTATGTTTAAAAGAAAAATCATGTATCATACATATAATTTCATCAAAGACTACAGGTTTTCTTTATCAAAAGGAGATCATATAAAATATTTAACACCAACAAATGAAATATCCAGAACACTGCTAACAACAACAAAAATGTTGACAAGGCAAATCTTTTGGTAAACATTTCAAAATTGGTTTGTAATTTAAACAAAAATAAATACTATTCGCTTTGAGATCACTCTTTTTTATTTTCGAATATAAATCCTTGTCAATTACTATGAATTTTATAGCTCCAAATATAATTTTTCAATAGACTTCCAGTCCTGTATTTTCAGCTGTGTATTTAATATTTTCATTTAAGTGCTTTTTTGAATCCTCAGACTTTAGATGTTCAAAATAGAAGCAATCATTTATTTTAATACAGTTCTTTGTATTATCAATATTATCCACATTTCTCAGCATTGGAGATTTCTTCTCTTTGTTCTACATATCTAATTAGTCATGAAGTCTTATTAAATCTTTGTTGTATACTTGTGTAAATTATGCTCATATAATTACACTTGTGTAAGCCATTGCAACATTTTACCTGCCAGACTCAGTTGGTCATTGTGCTTCTAGTCTCTCCCTATTTTATTCAGTGTTCCTCATGGTCCCTCTCCCTTAAGATAGTTTTGAAAAAATGGATTAAAATTAAATTCTTCAACCCATTCTTTTACAGACTTCTATGATGTCTATATTCCTCATTCTTGTATGGAACATTTTTCTTATTATGTCTCATATGAGCCTTGTACCTGAGCAAGTTTTTTCTCTTTACTATCACCCCCTCCCAAGAACACCCATGCCCCACCTCTCTCACCCACTTCTCATTCTATTCCCACCATTAGAAAAGCCATTGGCCATGATAGTCCTTTCACCTTTTTCTTCTTCTTAAACTAAAAAATCATATCCATTATTCAAAGCCAAATCCTGTTCCTTTTTGAAAATTTTGCGTATTTTATTCATTCACTCATGAATTCATTTGTTCGTGCAGTCAACAAATACTGAGTGCCTAACTCTGTCTGGGTGTGTGGGAGAACCCAGAATGACATGTTGCTGTCACAAGTGTACTAGACATTGCAGATTAAAATTTTCCTTTTCCAGTATCTTTTGCCCATACAGATTTCTTTCTCTGTTGAACATCTTTGCACATAATTTATAGTTTGGGATTTTTATTTTATCTCACTTGTTAATGATTGAAGTTCTTCTACAACCTTGGAATCTAGGTGTTGGAGGAGACCATGTGACTAACATCTTATATCAGCACAGAAGAGTCCAGAGCCTAGTATACAGTTAACACTTGGTAATGTCCCAAGTGCTTCCTAATTATTTATTTGATTAGAGCACCAAAAAGTAATTTTTGAAGTAGTTTTACCTGTAAGTTGCCATGGATTATAATATTCTAGTAAATCGTGTTTGTATTAGTTCAAGTAGTAGTACCCCTATTTTTTAAAAGTTTAATATATCAGAGAAAAACAAGGACCAGTTTAAAAGGGCAATTCAATATAGATATGACAGTAAAATTCCAGCTCTAGCAAAATAATATTCTTAGCAAGTCTTCCTGAATATCCTTCTCTTCCAGTTTTAAATTCAAAAGAGAGAGAAGCAGCATTAGAGTCAATTTTCTTAAGTATCAAGTAATCTGTATCTTGCAAAAATGATTATTGCAGAGAGAAATGAAAAAAAAAATTTCAGTGATCAAAGCATCTCCAGGGACAGGTTAGAAAAACTGAAGATCATAACAGATGTTTTTAGCTATCTAGTTAGCTAGGGCTATGATGCAAATAATTGTTACTGCTATTATCTTTGAAACCAGATGTCTGATGCCCCATGAGAGACAACAAAATAATAATGATAATGGTATAGATGATTTTCAAGCCTATTGCCGAGTTACAACTTAATATTGACTTTTGTCTGTCTGACTGCTGACAGGCATTTCAAAATGTTGAGACCAGAAACAGTATTTTCCCTAAATTTTACTGGAACATTGTTTACAATTAAGACCTAATTTATTATTAGTAATGGCTTTTACTGTCACAATATGCTAATAAGATTACAGAAATAGGAACAGGGAAACAAGAATCTCTCCAGAAAGTCTCTGTCAACTGATTTCAGCTTGAAAAACTGTTAAATTAATTGTGTGACATGTTTATCCCAGATTTCCTCTGTGGAAGCAGCCTTGTGCCTTGGCAGTATCTTTGTGACTCTGATTTTGTGGCTAAGCTCAGAAAACGAATAAGGCTTTTAGTGTGATTTCTTCAGGGGCTCCATTCATTTTCAACATGGCACACTGCCTCCTGGTGAGCATGTTCACTGGCCAGAAGTTAACAGAACAGGTTTACCTGCCAAAGGACAAAGGGTTCCAATGGCACACGGGCTTTTGAAAATGCTTGACTGACAGAATACTATCAAATGAAATCAACCAGAAGATGGACCTGCATTTCAAAGTTTGCAAATAATAACTTGGTTTGCTTTACCTGATGTATTTATTTATAATCTGATGGGTGTGGGGATTAGTTTTTGTGCTTTTTGTTTGTTTCTTTGTTTTGAAAATGGGCACTATTTTAAATATAGTAAGATTTAAAGGAAAACAATAAAGGTAAGCAATCACCAACTCATCCATGCAATATGTATGACTACATTTTTTCTTTTACTTCTTTTTTTATTTTTACTTCCTATTAAGTAGACTGCCATATGCAGCACCTCATTTGGATGTGTCTGAAATCATGGAAGCTTGACTACCCTAAGTTCTGAAAATGGACCTTGAGAGCTCATACGGAGGTTCTAGGAGGGGAATACAGCTACTCATACGTATACTCTTGACTACAGAATGGTCCTCTATCAGGGAAGGTTGTTCTCTTCCACTGAGTGTGCAGCTTTGGGAGGGACATGTGTGGAGCAGTGAGGGGGAAAAGGAACACCCACCTAGCCAGCCAGATCAGCCAAATCAACCCTGGTGATCAATGGAGTGACAGATGTCACAGCCAGCTTGCCCTCATATTTATATGGCTACATTTTTAAATGTTATTGCTTATATTTACATATGATTATAAATAAAAACACATAATTTCCAAAATTATTTTTAAATTCTTTAAAATAAAATAGATGTGAAGACAACATTGATAAAACACCAAAAGTGTAGAGCAAATGATTAGGGATGCCTTCTGTAGATTTTAATTGATAATCATGGAATGTGCACACTGTAAAAATGCAAATATATATGTAAAGATAGAAAGTCAGAATTTCAAGGAAACATATAGCATGTAATGAAAACTTCATATAATTCATAAATTTATAATACAACATATTGACAAGTATTTCTACCTCTTCTTGAACTCCTTCATTGCTAAGGAACTTACTATATTCTTAGTGAATCCATCATATCTTTGGGTTACCCTGATTATTGGAAAAATTTTTTTCCTTGTATATTATTTATTACTTTTTTCATAATTTCTAAGACATTTATTCTACCTGAAGAGCACTAACTCTTCTTGTAATCATTCTAGTGTATCAATTTTCAGATTTCATCTAGTGAGCCTTAAAAGTATTAGAATATGAGTAAAATATGTACCTACAAAGAATATATGGTTTAAAAAAATCTAATTAATTATCAAAAAGCTAAGTTTCTCCTGGAACCTGAGATTGTTTGGCACGTTTTGCAGATGAGAACCATATCAATAGTAAGTTATTATGCAAGCAAGTAAACATTTTGTACCTTTTCTGCAAAAATGTACCATGATATGGTGGCTACAGCACAGTGGGAAAGGCATTACCTTAGTGCTCAATCATTTTATTATTAGTCATTAGCTGATAGTATTAATATAACTTTTGACAAATAACTCCATTTGTTTGAAACTTGGTTTTCCCACTTAAGGGGGGGCGGTATCTGTGCACCTATAATGAGGCTTTAGTTGGGTCCATATATGATTCTTATTGCTCAGTCATGCTATCACTTCTCTAAAGCATATACACACATTGCCTCAAGCCTTATAAAGTATTATGATTACTTGTCTTAAATGTATTTAAAAATGTAAAAAAAAAAAAAAAAACTCTGACAGCTGTTGTCATGCTGGTGCAAAGTTTCTCAGGAGTCTCCAAGAAATAAAGTAGTTAATTTGATAAAAATCTGTTCTGAGAGTATTTTAATATATTTATACATCCTAATTTAACTCCCAAACCATATAAAATGAAACCTCAGTGCTTTTTCCCATAAGACATGAACATATAATATTTTAAAAGACATAGTGATGTTATAGCTACTTCAATTAGGAAACATCTTGATTCTAATAAATATTAGAAGAGAAAAGCTTTGCTGTTGGATAATTTCCAAACTCATTTATACTCAATTAAGAACTTTATTTTTAATCTACAGAACCATTCAAATTAGTAATTAGAAAGCATGCTTGAAAAAGAATAAAACAAAAGCCCACATGCATATTGCTGTGAGAATAAAAAAAAAGAAAAAAATTCTTTTTTTTCCAGCTGGTTTTCATCTCTTTCTACCTACATTAGAATATATTGAACAGAAATGAGTCATCAGTATTTGCTAAATACATGTAACATCAAAACACTTACAATAAGAAAAACACAGGAGGAGAAGATGGGTAAATTCACACTTAATGGGTACAATGCACACTGAGTGATGAACACACAGAACTTTAATTCAGATTGTACAAAAGCAATTCATATAACCAAAATGTTTGTACCCACGTAATATTCTGAAATAAAACACAGTTGTTCACCACTACGAAACAATAAGGAAAATCTATTATATAAAGGACATGCAAAATATGCTTCTTATGAATCCTCTTTGTTAACAATAATTTATCTATAAGGAAAAAATAAAGCAAATATCATATTTAGTACATTTGGCTCCTCAGAGAAGGGCAAGTAATGCTTTCAGAGTAGAATGAAAGAATGTGCCCCTTCAGTCTAGAATCCTCTGAAAGCCATACACCAAGAGTTGCAATTACCATATTTAGCTTAAGTACCATACTCTGAATTTTTTTCAAAGTATCCACATGTTATAGGCCATTTCTCATTTTCCACAGAACTCTCCCTACAGAACAAAGTCATTAACAAGAAGTTTATTTTTTTAAAGCAATAAAATGTTGGAAAACTATACAAGTGTAGCTGAGTAGTCTCTGGTGTCCACCCTCTGATACTTGATATTATCTGCTTGGTTGTAAAATAGCTACAGCCAAGTAAAGAAAGTAGCTGCTTCTGTTAAACAGTCATGTGCTCATTGGCTAAAATTCTTAAGAAAAAGGAATCATATAGCATTGTTATGAAAATTTCTTTTTCAATTCTCATCATAACAGATAAACTTGAAGCAAAAACTTTTTTTTTACCACAAAAGTGTGTAAAACAATGGAAGACAGAAAAAGAAAGTAAAACTTGATCTGTATTCAATAATGAATTGTGAAGACAAGCTATAAATAAGGTATTTGTGGCTGGCTGACATGTTCACTGAAATAATTGATAAGAATTTTCCAGTTAAAGTCAACCCATAATCACCAAATGCACTTCACTGCATTAAGCTAAAACCAGAATAAACAGATATTAAGTGTGTTCTCATCTACTACACAAATAAGCATGAATCTGTAAATGGCAAATATGCCAAAGCTTAGGATTTATTTAAAAAAAAATAAGAGAGAAATTGTTATGATTCAAAGTTTCTTCTGAACACAAGCTTTTAAGATTTTCTCTAGTTGTTCAGATTTATCCTACATCTAAATTGTTGCATGTAGCTCAGTGCAAAGTAGTTACGAAATGAGTTTTTTCTAATATGATCATACTCAAAGTGGGTATGACCAGAAAATCTAATTATTCTCATTTATGCAACAGCCTAGGCCTGTTTAAGCAAATTTAAAAATCAAAAGATATTCTAAGAAGTTTCATAATTATGCTACTGCCATCTCATTGTACTGAAAATCCTGTGGGTTGAAAATATTTTGCTATGATTCAAATGTGCCAACTAATCAAAGGTAGCTCTTGAATGTAGGCCACAAAGCAGAGGGTATGATGACCCAATGTTAATATTTTTCTTTCTTTTGATGTCCTTTAGTGTTGTACTGGAGGGATTAACTGGAGTAATCTTCCCAAATTACTGGGTCTGTGTGTGTGTGTGTGTGTGTATGTGTGTGTGTGTGTATGTGTGTTCTAATAAAGAGATTTTGATAAACACTTCTTGGTTCTTTCTAGCATAGGCAGGTGTTAAAAAGCAAAGCCTTTGAACCTGTGAAACCATTTAGCATCCAGCCAACTAAACATCAGCCTTTGTGCTCCATTCTACATTCATAGAATGTATTCCTTTCTTCCTAACTGTCCTGTATTGATAATGACCAAGATAACTGAGATTTCTTTTTCTTATTATACTTTGATTGAGGTGTTTCAGATTCCATGCAGGTAAGTCAAAAGTGTTATAGCTTCACCTTGGTACCTCAAAGAATACTGCTTTAAGTTTTATCAGAAACGATGTGTGTCCTGAATGACCAGGAACTCACAGCTGTGTAAGAGTTCCATGTTGTTTAATCAATTTCCTGCCTTATAATAAAAGTTGTAAACAGTTATTAAGTGCTTACAATATTTTAGATACTGTTCTACTGTCCTTTAGTAGTGTTCTGTTATTAAAATTCACAGCAATCTTATGGAAAAGAGAATTATTATTATTCCAAGTTTACTTTAAGAAATTGAGGTTTAGAGAGGATAAGCAATTGCTCATGCCCAGGTAACTACTAAGTGGCAGTCCCAACATTCAAATTCAGGCAGTCTAACTCCAGAGTCTGTGCTTGTAATCGATACCCGATACTCAAAGCTGCCTCAACACAGATTCTGGTGGGCTATTCAGATATTTTTCCTCAAAGTTGTATAGATTCTGGGGGAAAAACTCCGATTTTTTAAAATTGTAAGATAAATGATTAAGAATTGCACAGTAGCAAAATTACATTATGGGTGAACTGTGTATAGGTTTATAAATAGATAAGATACATGTAGCAATACACAAAAATTGTTTTGCTTATTCTTTATTTCTCTCACATTAAAAATCTTGTATCGTGAGAAGCTGGGCCTCAGACCTGAATGAGGTTGCCATTGGTATGATTCTCTCTTTGGTTTCAGGCTTGTGCTGTGGTTCTATCTGCAGAATGCTCTGCCTCCAGGGATTCCTTCCACATTTGCTTAAATTGAATCTCTGCCATGAAAAACATTCTCTCCTTGCTACTGATGCTGCTATTATTTTGTTGCCTTTAGACTCTTCTGTTTCCATTTCTTTGCATTTTAATTATGTGGATGAGTTGAGGATACTGATTTCTGTTTAGGTGGGAAACCCTAAACTTTTCTCTTTATGTATTTATATGTTGTGCAATGTATTTCAACAATCTGTTTGGACTCAATTTCTCTGTTCTATGTTACTTGCCATGCTACTTTTTACTGTCCTCCCTCCACATATTAGATTTTAAATTGGTTTCTCATATTGATCTTCATTACTATCTGGCTGCTCAGATCAGCCCGGCTCTGGGCCTGTGTTGATTCAGCAGTTTGAGAAGCTTGAGGAATGGACAGTGTGCACCAGCTCTGTCAAAAAACTCAGATGAATGTTCTGTTGTTGTACAACTTAGTCTTTTGTGCTGGCTCTCTTTTTTTTTTTTTTTTTTTTTTTTTGAGACAGAGTCTCGCTTTGTTGTCCAGGCTAGAGTGAGTGCCGTGGCGTCAGCCTCGCTCACAGCAACCTCAAACTCCTGGGCTCGAGCGATCCTTCTGCCTCAGCCTCCCAAGTAGCTGGGACTACAGGCATGCGCCACCATGCCCGGCTAATTTTTTATATACATATCAGTTGGCCAATTAATTTCTTTCTATTTATAGTAGAGACGGGGTCTCGCTCTTGCTCAGGCTGGTTTTGAACTCCTGACCTTGAGCAATCCGCCCGCCTCGGCCTCCCAGAGAGCTAGGATTACAGGCGTGAGCCACCGCGCCCGGCCTGTGCTGGCTCTCTTGGTATTTTCATTGGCTGGAAATATCTGAAATTGCCTTTCATTGATATTGGAGTAGGAAAATGAAAGACGAGACATAGATATAGAAGGAATAGAGTTTAAGCAAGTTGTTTACATTTGCTCTGTTTATAGTTCTAAGTTTGGCTGCTTTATCCTAAGCAAAAGAAAATTTAGGTATGGCCCAGAATAGCTTACTCACATTCTACCCTGATAATTGAGAAAAGAATAAAAATCTAACGCCATTTTAGGAGACCATATGCCACTTATTTCTGATAATATTTAATATTTCTCTGGGGAATAACCTGTTCTAAGTGACTCCATGCCTTTTTGCCAAAGTCCATATGTTGAAATATCTGTTATAATATCTACTTGAAAATATCTACTTGAAAACACTTCAGCATCGGTAATCCAATATACACGTGTTAGTTAATGTAAGCCATATTAAGCTAATCAGTTATTCTACTCAGGGATGCAAACTGCAGGGATGATCAGAACAAACCCATTTGTTCTGTGAAGTTTGGATTTGGTCAAAAGGCCACACTCAAGGATCCAGATGGCCACATGTGGGCTCAAGGACACAGGATCCCCATGCCATTCAGATATTCACTGAATTTCTGAACAACTACACAGTTTTGCAGGTTGTCATGTTGCAAGTCTGAAATGGATTTTCAGTGATGAAAATAGTGTTTTCTTCTGAGTATAGATAGATATTATATTTAAGATGTCATTGGTGAAAGTGACAGTATCTAAGATTGTGATTTATCCAGAACACTTTAGAAGTATATTTGATCCTTGCATGAACAAGATATAAGAATTAAAAGGGCCTACTAAACTTTATTCTTAAAAATGACATGCAAGTCTCCATGCCTAAGCAGTCATGAGTCCCGTTACGTAAGGTATAATTTCTGGTTGCCAACTACCAGCAATAAAGATGAAAAATGTTGTTTCTGGAATATCATCACGGTAGTCTTGAGTGATCCTCATATGCAGAGCAGCAGCTGGTGTATTGAAAAGGGAAGAAAGCTAGGACTTCATCAAACTTATCAAACAGGTTGAATAAAGTATTTTGAAATTTATAGGTCATAAATATTTGTATAATAGGTGTATGGTAGAATTTGGGCTGAGACTTGTTCTCATAAACAGTGGTAAAGCTATGAAACTGTAGCTACACCTCATTTTACTTTAAGATTTCTGAACCTACCAGGACTACCAAAAATAATCAAAGACTTATTATGCATAATCAAATTGGCTCACATCGGTTAGCAATTTTTGTCTATACTCTATCCTCATCCTAAGTATTTCATCCATAAATTATCTTCACATTCTTTTGTACTTGCAACTTCTTTCTTCACTGTTGTCATTCTATGCTATTTTAAACATACTTCTTTATAATATTTAGAAAAAAAAGTGTCCCTCTTGCTACTGAACAGCCTGCCTTCCTTCCCTTCCAATAGCTCTTTGAAAGAGTTTTCACTTGATCTTTCCATTTCCTCACCTCCCTATGACTTAGAACCCTAAACTTCTCTGACACTTTCACAGATCTCCACATGCCTCTTTATCAATTAAACCAATGAGAACTTCTAGCACTTTTCACCTTTTCTGTCATTTGGTCTCCTGGAAGCATTTGACACAATTGACCTCTCTCCTCTCCAGACTTCATGGCATTACTCTGTCCTCATTCAATCATTTCATTTCTGATCAATAATTCTCAGTATCAATTGAGGGCTCATTTTTTTCTGCCTGGGCCTTAAATATTGATATTCCCTTAATAAACAGTGAACCAGGCATTGCATCTACTGAGACACGTCAGCGCTCTTCTCCAGCACTAATGAGCTGCGGTGTGCTCCCTACCTGCAGCTTCCCGCCGGCTGTTTATCTGCAGGGAGCCAAAGTTCCGCTCTGCCAGGGCACTGTGAAGCCTTAACCTCCTATCTCGTTCTTATTTCAGTCAAAGGACTAAATGGCTTTTTGCCCTGATTATTTCTAAAATATTTAAAAATATGTAGAGCTAAAAGGACTGTAAAAGTCTTAGCATTCACTACGACAAAGTCCACGACTTCACTGTGAAGACAAGGCTGGAACTGACCTACTTCATCAAAACGACAACAACAAAATCATAATTCAGCACTGGAAAGATTTAGGGGCTTGACTCTCACAAAGCTGGAGGAACACTCTAAGGAATGGGTGGAAAGAAATACGAGAGGGTTGACAAATAGTTTAGCTTCTAATTTGAGTGACTTCCCAGTGGTTCCTGTGAACAGAGTCTCTGAGAGGGAGCACTAATGACATGTGAGGGAAATTCTCTGAGAGACAGAGAGGGACAGTGAGGAAGAAGTTAAAGCTTGCAAAATGTATTCATGTGATTCCAAATTACTGACTTCCAATACAGTCTGAAATTGAGACATTGAAGATGGCATTTTGCTAGGAATATATTGATAATGCAAAGGTTTTGCTTTCATATTTGGAAAGTGAAACAGGGCTAATAGGGACACAAAATAACCTGTCATTAGAGAAATTATAATATGTTGACTGTTGTAGGTAAAACATTTTGGGTAAGATTTTTTTCCTAAATCTGTGATTATATTAATTTACAATTTAGATAAAGTATGTAGAAGGTATTCCAAACTATTGAACATAATTTTAAATAATATTAAATTCATGTTACATTAGGGTTTGATTACTTTTACTTAATTCAAATTAGTAATTATTTTATAGTTTTCCACACTTTCTTCCATCATAATTGTTAATGGAGAGATGATTATATATGTAGACAATTCACAATTCACAAATTTATCTTTGTAACTCAAATACCTCTATTCCCATTAGTCAACTGTCTAGTGAACATTTCTCCAATGTTCTCCTTTAAAATCAGGAAATCCTTATGAATAACACTGTTTATCCTCTTTTTCTGTCATATCTTTTTAATTTCTCCTGTGTTCCACATCTCAAGAAATGGCGAATGCACAAGCTAGAAACTTGAGAGTCATCGGCCTTTTATTTGTCAGCTTCCATATTTAAAATGTAATTGCCTTAGTTTTCTCTGGCCTCCATAGCAAAATATTGTACAATAGTTGGCTTAAACAAGAGAAATTTATTTTCTCGCAGTTATGAAGCCTGGGAAGTCCAAAATCAAGGCCCAGCTGATTCAGTTCCTTGTAAAGTCTCCTTCCTGGTTTGCAGACAGCCATCTTCTTCCTGTGCCTTCACGTGATGGAGAGAGAACGAGAGCTCTGCCGTCTCTTTCCCTTCCTATAAGGGCTCCGGCCCTATCGGATTAGTGCCCCACCCTTACGGCCCCAAGTAACCTTTCTCATCTCTTTGCAGCCTCTATCTCTACATAGTCACTTTAATGGTTAGGGTTTCAATATATAAATTTTGTGAGGAAACGGATATCCATTCCATAGCAGTCATGTCATTTTCTAAATTCTACCTGTGTTTTACCTCTTCATCTGGCCGTTTCTCTACTTCAAGTCCACATCAGCATCATAGCAAGAACTTATTAACTGCCTTCCTCTGATACCTGCTTTCATGCTACTCATTTGCCCTTCATCAATACGTGATCCACACCACCATCTAAGTGACGTTTCTGAGAGACAGAGCTGATACGTTATTTCCCTTTTGTGAAGCAATTAAGGGAATTAATAATGTGCGGGCTCTGGAATAAGAGTTCTGATCTTGGCTCTGGCACTTATTAGCTCTGTGGCCTTCACAAGTTAATTACTTAACCTCTCCCAGTCTTGGTTCACTTCTTTATAAAATAAAGATCATCATTGTGCCTACCTCATAAGGTTAATGTGAGGATTAGACGAGGAAATGAATGGAAGACACTGACCACAGTGTGTTCACATCGTAAGCTCTCAATACAGACTGGCTGTTAGCATTATTTTCCAGTTAAAGTCTTATGTGAGTTCCCTCAGCTTTTGGGTAACCTACAATCTCCTTTTTATAATATATGAGGATCTTCATGATATGCTCTCAGATTATGTCTCCAATATTATTTTTTTACTAGACATTTTTCTACTTTTCCCTTAAGCAAATTACAATGACCAGTTTTTAGTTCTTTATATGCGCCCATTGGTCTGGCCTGTAGGCCTCAAGAAAACCTCACTCACATTAAGCGCCCCTCCCTCTCCAGTAGCTGCCACCTGCCTGATAATCATTCAGGACTCAGTTCAGGAGTTCTCTTGCCCAGCTAGCATTCCACAGTCTCCCCATCTTCTCGAGGAAAGGTTCTCTTCTGGCCTCCCAGGACTCTGGACAGCAGACGTGTTTATCTCTTTCAGATCATTACGCTACGTGATCATTTCCCTTTTGTTTACCTCTTTTCTCTTCTAAATTGTACATCTTCAAAATAAGATTGAACAAATAAAATGAAATAAAATGCATCCTTGTATTTTTATGAAGATGATGCCTATCCTACATGGTTCTTTTTGCTCCTTTTTATTTTTCTTTTATCAGTTTTGTTTTTAAATATTGAGACATAAAAAATAATAGGTAGTAAATAAATGCTCCTAATGGATAAATTCAACCCCCTTTAAAATACCTATATTCTTATTTTCATAAACCAGTAGCAAAAAATAGCCTGCTGAGCCCTCTGTTAAATTTATACTTGACCTTATCTCTCTTTATCCTGCTTTGGATCCCATAATGCAATAATATTATGTATAAAATTTTGTTGATTTTATCCTTTTCATTGTGACTCTGGAAAATGGACTTTTCAGTATATTTTAGTGTATCAAAAAAGGTTTTCTAAATAATTCAGTTAAAGCAGAAAAGTTCTTATAAAACAGAAAAATGCTTTAAAATATTTTAATTCCTTTCTGCCCCTCCAGTCTGCATTGCATTCTTATTATAGTGAACTTCTAATCTTAGGTTTTCTGATGAATATTTTAGTATAAGAAGTACTTGACTAGACAAGAATAGACTTTTCTCATTTCTTCTACTTTTATAAAATGAGGACCACAATTATGATTAAATGCTATGCAAATTTCAGAGTAGAAGTTTGTTTTTATACCATCATGAATTTATATATGTAATTTTTACTTTCCTGCATACACAGTAATACTCATTCCCTTGGGTTGCAATTGTATTTTGTTTTTCACAGGTATTTACCCATTAGATGAAGTTATAGGTAAAATTGCAAATCCATGTGGATAGCTGGTATAATCTTAGCTAAAAATAGCTGAACATTTCTTGGGTGCTCGATACTGGCTCAAATCAGAGTAGAGAGAAGTGACCTCAAATTGAACACATCTTGCACTGCTGTTTGCCAACAGTAAATTACATCTGATTTTAAACAAGAGAAGGAAAAACTGCTGGCGACCTGTGATTGTGCTTCATACAAGGATCAATACAAAGGAGAATAGGCTTTTTAGCTTTTTCCAAGTTCTCTGATTTCCTGGAGCAAATTGGCAGTACTTTTTGGTCATTCTCAATTAATAGCACTCTCTCCCTAAGCCAGAGAGTCTATAGTTCTGGCTAGGGGGGTGGAGGGGGGACAGCTCAAAGAATATAACAGGAGTGTTCCAGGCCGAAGATCGCCTTGATTAAAAAAAAAAAAAAAAAAAAGGCAATTGGTTTTCACCTTCTATAACTGGATTAGGATCTCAGAAATATGTGCTGGGAAAAGAAGGCAGAAAACATTTTTGTGAATTTCGCAACCTTGTTTTGAAGTACACAAACTAGTGATTTCTAAACCAATGTCAGGTTGAGAAGACACTAGAGCTTTTGTAACCAATGTTTTAAAGACATTTTGTACAGATATATTTTGTGTTTCCATGATGATAAAACAAACTACAATCTTACTCTATCTCTGAATTCTTACATTTGTCTCAGCGAGCCTTTTGTTTTAAGAAAAAACACTGACTATGTCTCAACATTTTATTTAGAGATTGGCTTAAAGTTAATTATTTTCAGGTAATCTTAAAACCCATGGCAATATAAGAAATGGATGATAGGTTCCAAATTGCTTTACTATATCTGCTGCCAAAATGAAGCATAGTTTATGGTGATGATGAGGAGAGAAGAGGAGAGGAGAGGAAAGGAGAGGGGAGGGGAGGGGGGAGGGGAGGGGAGGGGAGAAGACAAGAGGAGAGGAGAGGGGGAGAGGGAAAAAATGAGAGAAAAAGTAGAGAAGAAGAGAAAGGAAAAAAGAAATACATCTATTAAAAAGTAACAGTGAATCATTGTGTTCTAGATAGATATATATTTTGATCCAAATTATGATAGCATTTGTGTATGTGATTTTAGCCATTACATTTAGGGAATAATATTATAGGGCATAGTAAGCACTCAATAAATATTAGCTATTAATGATAAACTACTACTCAGAAGCACACACTCCATATGTTCCTAAGCCTTTTTTAGGTTAACAACAGTCACCTAACAGTCCCCTACCCACATTATGAATCCGCATGATAACCTTTCATAGAACAGTAATCAAATATAAATCAGTTTGAAAAATTGTTTGTGCAAACAAGTTGGAGGAACTGGACTTACTGAATTTTCCTTATGAAATTTAGTTGTATCCTGAACTTATGCTAATCCATCCTCAATAAGTTGAATGGAATGTACATCTTCAAAATAAGATTGAACAAATAAAATGAAATAAAATGCATCCTTGTATTAGATTTGAATATATTTCCAAATTTCTTTTATATTTTCAAATATGAAAAAAAAGGAAAAGTAAGATAATTTCAGAGGCTTTTGCTTGTATTAGGTAGAAGGCTAAAGAATACCTAGAAAACAAGTATTTATTTATTTTAAAAATACTGTTAAATGCTCCTCTGTGCCAGGTCTTGTGGTGCCCTGGATATCAGTTGCTTTATAAAGCAGACATTGCTCCTGTCTCATGGCACTTATTACTTAGTGGGGACTATAGTCAATAACCAAGTAAACAAAAGCAAATTGATAATTACAAAATGGATTTCTACAATATTTATTAAAAATATACATGGGAGAATAGTAAGAAGTAGTAGTTGCTTACATGAAGGTGGTCAGGGAACCCCTATATGCATTAGAAAAATTTAAGCTGAAATCTGAAGGCCAAGGGAGCCAGTTATTTATGAAGTGGGAGTAGAATGATCCAGACCGGGGACCCCATGAGCAACTGCTAGGTGGAGGGTGAGAGGAGGCTGACTTGATTGAGGCACTGACATGACTCTGGCTAGACTTTGTGAGATGCAAGAGACATATGATGGAGTTTGAAATGTATGATGCTCGTGTTAGATTCATGCTAATTAAAACAAACAAAAAGACTTCTTTGAAAAATACCTAGTTGTGTTTTGTGACAAGTAAGGAGTAAGAGTAGGAAAATAAGAAAAAAAAAGGCTCCAACCTCCCTATTCAAAGTGTGCTATATCGACCAGGAGGATCAGCATTACCTGAGAGCTTGTTACAACTGCAGAGTCCTGGAACCCACCCCAGATTTAGGGAAATAGAATATTTACTTTAACAAGATCTCAAGGCAATTTATATGCATATTATTATGGTTTGAGAATCCATAGTCTATGTAATTATTAAAGATGACTTGGATTTGATGGGGAGATGGCACAAATGAAAATAATTGGATCAATTCAAGATGTAATTTGTAGTTTATTTAATGTAATTTAATAAGATAAATGATTTTTTAAACTATTCCATCAATGTACTCCTGAATGACTGAGGGAAATAAACATTTCCTGTGCTTCCAGGCTTGTCTGAAAGTGTTCCCATCAAAGCTGTCATATATATTTATTCTCTTGCTTTATTTTAAAAAATGTAACATTTCAATTATACTCCATAGCAGATTTTTGTTTCATTATAAAATTATAGACCATTAATCGAAACATGATGAAAAGCTTGATATATTTACAATGTGGCTTTGTGTAACTTTATATACTCTGAATAAACCACCAAACACATGGATCCAAAAACTACAAAAGCACATAATGTATTAAATACAATGGCAAAAATCAAAACTTTAAGAACAATGGTATTTTGACATATATCAGAAATAAATATGGCAAAGTTCATTCAGTCAACATAAAAGTAACATTACTCTGTGTTAACTATGCCAGGCTATGTGATATGTATTAAGATAGCATGAATAAGAGAGAGAGAGAGACTGTCCTCTAAATGAAAAAAGAACTTGAACTGGAATTGAATAAAATCATAGATAAAAGAAAAATATGGCAAAGACTCTTGTGCTTTTCTAATTTGAATTGTCCACCTTTTAGGTAAATGTGCATTCATTAAATATATTCAAACAGTTTAGTAATTTAGAATGTGATTAACTCAAACACAGCACTAATCTACTTGCAAATCTGGCTCTATGGGAAATGAGGAAAGATGGAAAGGCTGTTTGAAAATGGTAACATCTGACCTATTATAAGCCTGGGTGAAAAAAAGAAATACTAAGACTGCTGCATCAAAACAAACCCATAAAAGCACACAACGAGAGTGCAAGCCATTTACCTTTACAACAGCTGCATGGTGCAGATGAATCAAAGCACTGCCAGCAATAAACAGATCTGGTCAATGTCAATTTTCCCCAGGCATCTGGTATTGTCACTAGTGATTTTACTGAAGATTACCCATCAGTTAGTGCAGATTTGTTTTTTAATTGGCCCTTACCGCACCTGCCACATTTTTCTTGTTCTTGGTCCCTGAAGCTTTTGCAGAGAGAAAGAAGGTGGCTATCTGGAGAATATATTCTTAAAGCACACCGTGAAGGACGTTCATGAGAACAATTAAGTTTTTAATAAAAGAGAAAAAAGTGCCCTTGTTTAATATAGGGAAAAGGAATATAGGGCAATTATTAGTGCATTAGGAAGAAGTAGCCGAAGCATCTGCATTATTATAATTTCAGCTTTAGAAAGTGATCATTTTCACAGTGTTTCTTTTTAATTTCAGATAATAGTCAAGTATGACACGCTGGAAGTAAATTCTGAACAGGTGGGCAGGGTGTCTGGAGGGCAGCACCACTCATCGGGTTGACAAAGCAGCAAGACAGATCACAGGATAACCGGCAGGTGGGCAAGGAAGCAGCAGGCATAATGATCTGCTACATAGTATTTGGCATTAATTACAGCTGTTGCAATGCTGGGGGTGGCTTTATTTTAAGGTGAAGAAAACAAATATGGTTTAAAATCTTATGTTACGTTAGTGATTTACATGCTTCAGAATCATTTTATATTATAATGCTATTGTATTATGATATTGAAATAGTATACATTGGCAAAGTATATTTTGGACCAAGTTTACAAATACTTTATGAAAGATCCTTGTTTCACTTTCTGATAACTCTCCATGGTATGTTCTGGAGATTAATATATAAGTAGAGAACCTTGAAGATATGAAAAAAAAAATCAGAATTGTTGTTACCTATTGGTTTATATTAATAAATGTAAACAGGCCGGGCGTGGTGGCTCACGCCTGTAATCCTAGCATTCTGGGAGGCCGAGTCGGGCGGATTGCTCGAGGTCAGGAGTTTGAAACTGTCTCTACTAAAAATAGAAAGAAATTAATTGACCAACTAAAAATATATATACAAAAAAAAATTAGCCGGGCATGATGGCGCATGCCTGTAGTCCCAGCTACTCGGGAGGCTGAGGCAGAAGGATCACTTGAGCCCAGGAGATTGAGGTTGCTGTGAGCTAGGCTGACGCCATGGCACTCAGTCTAGCCTGGACAACAAAGTGAGACTCTGTCTCAAAAAAAAAAAATGTAAACATATCACTAAAATGTAAATATTCACAAATGACATTAGATGTTCAAACTTTAGACTAGTATACGATACTAAACAAGCATAACAAGACTAAAAACAACAACAGATTCAAATCTCAGTTTTTTGAGGAATCCGTATATTCTTGCAAAAAGAAATATCTATTATTAGTAATATTAATTTGCTGTGTTTCTCTCACACGAGAATTTTATCAAATAGAAGACTTACTCATCTCCGACTAAAGAAGGTTTGCAGTATAAATGATTCATTTTCCTTTGTTATTTTCCTTTCTTGTTTGCATAACTTTATCATTATATTACTTTTATTTATTGCTAGTTTTGTTATCAAGATAATATTACAGATGTTGCTTTCTTTTTTTACTATGTATGCAAATTGAAATAGGTGGAGATAGTAGTCAAGGGCAAAGAAAGAGTAACTATTTCACAGAGTTGGGTAAGCCAGTAAAACAGTGTCTCCCAAGTGAAGAGTATACATCAGATGGTCAGACTGGCCTCTAGGCCACCACAGTGCATGAGAGTGGAGGGCTGATTAGGGTCCTGACACAGCGAGAGGATGCCGAGGAAGACAGAGGCGAGTTGGTAAATAAGAAAGATCGTATAAAACGATGGGAATATCTGTTTGAGTGTTGGCTTTATACCAGTGCAGTCAGGAAACAGAGGCACCATGCAGAACAAGCCTCCCCCAATTCCTGAAGCATGTAATTGCCCAATAAGGTGGAGAATGCTAATAAATGTAAACTAAAGAATGATGAAAAATATTAACATTTTTCTGAAAAGAAAAAATCATAAAAGGAAGGAAAAGAAGAGGCAGGGAAATAAAGTGTAAGAAAACTGGCTTCTAAATGCAGGTAGGAGCAAGAGTGGACTGAGAGACAATGCAGAAAAACCTTGAAATTTTGTCCCAAAGGAGTATTGGCTTTAGTTTTTGGCTTGATAATATAGAAGAATGTATTTGTACATGGATACTAACTGTTTTAATGTTTTAAGAGATGACAAAGAGAGAAATAAAGAAAACATAATAATAATTAGTTTAAAAATTTTCTATGTTTCATAATGAATCATTGACCTATGTTGAAAAGTTTTTATGTTCTTCAAACATCAGTTAAGTCTTAATAAGAAGCACTCATTTATCATTCAGCCATTTCCTATTAAGCTAGATATTTCAGCATACTTGATCGAAAGGAGAAAGCTTGTGTGTTTTACTCGTGTTAAAATGTAAAATTCATAAGAAAACTTTAGTAGCCTAATGTTTACAATTAGTAAACGTCTCTGCAAAATAAATTATTTTCTTTCTGTATTTACATATTGGATTTTTAAATGGCTTTAGGGCTCACTTAGATGAGTAGAACTGCATGTATACCTTGATTTCCTAAAAATCACTTCATTGTCCATAGTCTGAGCTGCAGGCGTTTCCTGGAAGCCCCATTGCAAATGGATAAATACGAATACTAACTATTCCATTTATCCAGTGGCTACTTTTCAGTTCTCAGAGTGAGCTTTTGTCAAACTGTGCTTGAGAAGTAGATGCAACATATGAAAGTATCCAGCCATGTAACCATTCTGGTTATGTTAACAATGGCTGGATATTTTCTGGGCAGTCCTTGTATCAGGATTGAAAATTGCTTTTCCTACTTCCTATATCTACAGAGTGATGAATTTAATTTAAAATTTGAACAACTGTGCATTGATATGAGGAAACTGACCTCATTCTCAAATTCAAAGGTAGTTTTGGAGATACATTTCCCATCTAATGAGTTAATAATTGTTAAGCACATAAAATGGAGCCTGGTTTCTATTTACTATACGTGTGCTTATTGTATTTACTATACATGTGCTTATTGTATTTACTATGTATTGATTGAAGTAGTAATTGTGCCTTGAAGAAGATCTTAGAGGTACCTAGGAAGTCAACAAATTTTATTTTGGTAACATATAACACTTTTCAGTAGAAACACAGATCCTCATTAAATATTTACTGTGGTAAACTGAAAAATGCCCCTCCCACACACAAAATATATCTGTGTTCTAATCCCTAGAGCCTGTGAGTGTTACCTTACATGTGCCCTTCTAACCCCCCCCCACATACACAAAGAAGGCTCTTTCTATCTTTGATTGAGTTAAGAATGTTGAGATGGGGAGGTTATCACAGATTAGTTGTATAGGCCCTAAATGCAATCCTAGGTACCCTTTGTAAGAGGGAGGCAGAGATTCCCTTACACAGAGGAGGTGATATGAAGACAGAGCAGAGAGATTTGAAGGTGCTGGCTTTGACGACCAGCTCAGTCTCACCAGCCTGTCCTTCCCTCAAGGTTCTGTCCTAAATCACTGGATATAATTGTCATCGGGAAGGTACAGTTTCTTTGACACCAATTGAGCTCATTTGTGCTGGAGTTCTCTTATATCAATTAAGTAATACTCTTATATCCAAACACAGATCCTGCCTTTTGGGGACATCGTGACCTACCAGAATCTGCAAAGTTGCAGCTGCTTTTCCCTGGTGAATGGGAAAAGGAAAAGAATATTCCTTGTTGGCATCCTTCTATATTATAAACCAGAGACACAAAAAAATGTTAGGCTGAGTCCCTGACCTCCAAGCCTACTGCCCTTACTTTCCAGGTGATTCAAACCTAACCAAACTACTATTAATACCACAAAAGGGTAGCACCTAAGGTCAAACTCATGTTAGGAGATGATCAATATATATATATATCTACATCTATCTAGACTCCAGGTAGATGGTATGGGGAGATGTTTGTTATCTTAGATTGGAAGAAAAATAGATTTTATCATAGAATAATTATTCAATATATTGATTAATGCTGACAGTTATGTCAGTGGGAATTGAGAAGAGAATTCTAGTCTCCATACTCAAGTAGCTGGTATTATGAGCTAAAACTCTTGAATTGAACATTATTAAATTCCTTAGGTAGATTTCTTTGTTTTGAAAAGTTTTATCATTCACATAATCAATATGTAGGATATTTTTTCAGGTTTTTGTATGATCTATGCCAAGGGTGGGGAATTTCTCATATTGGAAGAGACAGGAAAATATTAATTTTCCTATCATCAAATAAGGTTGCATTCAAGAAATTTCAATCAGATATACTTAAAAATGTAAATTATTTTATGAAACATTAACTATTAGATACTTAATAATTTCTGAAAATGAAAATTATTTGTTAATTTTAAAGTTAATTGGCCTTTTACTGACTGTGTTGTATCTGCTTTTTTGTTGGAAAGCATTTGAATATTGGGTTGCAGCATGGAGGTCCACAGTTTCAGTTGATCCTCTGGACCAACTGAATGATAACTGAATGACTCAGTTATCAGTCGTTTGTGACCTTAAGGGCCTCTTGATTTGGGTTAGGTAGGAGAATGTAGATTTGCAGCACTAAGTGGCTGCAAAGCAAGAAAGCCTTTTTCAAGCATGTTGCCAAAGGTGTGGATATTCTACTATATTTTTTTCATATTTCAATTGGATCTTTCTTAGTATCAAACAATTACTTTAAAATGTCATGTACTGAAAGCTCAATCAATTCCATCTGTAGTTCCTTAGGTGCCTTGGTGATATCCATTAGGTGAGGCTAAAATGCTAATTAGAGAGTGATGTCATGATTCTCAAAGTCAGTGAACCTTTCATTGTATTCTCAAATTAATAGGTCTATAACAGCTGTGTGTTCTCCAAATGATTCACATATATCATCCTGCTCATCAATGACCTTTGCTAACTGGGGAAAATTAAATGTTCATCCAAAATTTCCTTTTGAAGAAGCATTTTGAAAAAAGATAGCTTTTTTCAAAATACTTTTATTTTTTGGCACAGATCATATATAGACTTAGTTTTACATTGCAAAGAATTATTCAAGCCATTTGGATTTGACATGACATCACACAGAAATACTGCATTTCTATTGAAATCTTCTTACAATAATTCACGTTGCTGATTCTGTTCTTCACAAAATTTAACTATCTGTTCTTACAGAGATAAAATTTTGGCCAACACCTGTCACTACAATAGCCACCAGACTTTAGAATGATATGGCGAATCCACACTGGATACCTCATTGGTCAACTTTAGCATGTTACGAAACTGACAATGCCATGCTGCATTTGCATTAATATAGTTAATAATAGTTATAACTTGTTGCAAAATGTCACTTAAAATAGTAGCTTTAGCACAGAGATTTTGCTGATGCAAGATACAGTGAAAGAAAATGAGAGCATCTGAATGTGTTAGCACTTTTTTGTGCACATATGAAAGTAACATTCATCAGGTGTCAGGTGGGAGGGGGAAGGAAGGGATGGATAAATTCACACCTAATGGGTGCAGCAGAGTGCACTGTCTGGGGGATGGGCACACTTGTGGCTCTGACTCCAACAGGTGTAAAGGCAATATATACACCCCCATAATATTCTGAAACTTCAACAAAGTAGCAGGTATGTAGGATGAACTAGTCTCTAATATACACCATGAGGACTATAAGTAATAAAATTTTACTATATATAATACATTTTTTTTAAATCTTGCAATAAACCTTCATGTTTTCCTGTCATGGAAGGTTCACCATCTGTACATACACTCATTAAGTTCACCAAATTCAGTCCAACTTCAAGACATTTATCTTAAAAGTGGTTGAAGCTATTTGTCCCCCATGTTCTGTTAGCAAGAGTCCCCAAAGCGAATAACTCATCATAGCAAAGAAAATCTTCTGTTATGACCTGAATGAAGTATGAAACTTGTTCTGAGTCAATGGTATCAATTGATTCATTCAAAGTGATTGAATAATATATATTCTCCTTTTGAGTATTGCATAAATTTGTTCTGTTAACGAAAGCTAATTCATGCTGCTGATCAGTTATGATTCTCCTTGAAAGGGGCACTTTTGTACTTTGAAACGTCATCAGGGTGTAAGCATCCTACAAGTTCGACAATGCATTCTTTCATAATTTCTACATCACTGAATGGCTTCCCTTTTTTTCCGAGTATATAAGATTATATAAGTTACTTTATAAGTTGTTTCAGTGGTATTATTTCCAGGTTTTATCGCTGCTTGAAAAGGTGTCTTTGCTTTTCTTTTCATCTTTTAATTTCTGCAATAAAATCTTTCATGCCTCTCCCTGTAATTTAAATTATTTGTGGTCCTTATGAGTATTATAATGCTAATCAGCACTGAATTTCTTTAATGTTGGTATTGTAGTATCACAAAGCAAGCAAATCATCTTATCTTTAGCAGAAACAAAATAACATTGCAATTCCCAATCCTCATTAAAAAATCTGTTTTCTTCCTTCAATGTTTTCTCTGTCTTTTTTGACATGATGGGCTGTTAAGCAGACAGAATTTAAAAAGTACTGTCTAGCTGTGCAACTATTCACAACTTCTACTTCAAACAGAAACACAGTGCCCCCTGTCAAAAGCTGATAACATACTGGCACACTGAACACTCACAAACTCTCGCCAACCACGCTCATGCTATAGTGGTGCCAGTCAGGTGGGGGAAGTGAGAACTAAATCATGACCATAGCAGCTGTCAATTTAGCCCTATGACTTACTAATGTTCTAATTGTGCAGGTCAATCTGGGAGGATTATTCCGTTGAAACTTATTTTATTCTTTCATATTCAAAATACCTTCATTTAAAAAATAAAATAAAAATATAAAAGATGAATGAAAATGTATTAATAACAATGAAAGGATTTGTCTGTAAAATTTGTATTCAGTTAAAAGGCCACACTTAAGGACCTAGAGGCCACATGTGACCTTATGGCTGCAGGTTCCCCACCACTGATTTATGCATTTCTGAATGTGGCAAAGAAGTCAAATGTCAAAGGGAAATGTAACACAGTTCACAAGAGAGTGTGCAATTATGAAATTATATGAGAGAATAATCTCTAAATATGTCTGAATTGTGACCAAAGCAACAATAATAACCCCAACTCCTAGAATATGAGTTAATTAGTTGCGAGGAAAGGACTAAGACTATTATTTTTTATTTAAAAATGGGGAATATATAAAATTTATTTTGTTGTTATTATTATTTTTTTAATTTTCTAGAATCCTTCTTCATAAATTCTTTCCCAAGGTTAATATCTATAGGAGTTTTTCTAACATTTTCTTCTAGAATTCTTAGTTTTATGCCTTAGGTTTAAGTCTTTTATCTACCATGAGTTGATTTTTGTGAGAGGTGAGAGGTGCAGATGATGTGTCAGTCTTCTACATGTGGCTATCCAATTTTAAGTAATATGGAGATACCTCAAAGAGCTACAAGTAGACTACCATTTGATCCAGCAATCCCATTACTGGGCATCTACCCAAAGGACAAAAAGGCATTCTATGAAAAAGACATCTGCATTGAGATGTTTATAGCAGCACAATTCACAATTGCAAAGATGTAGAAACAACCCAAGTGCCCATCAATCTATGAGTGGATTAATAAAATGTGGTATATGTATACCATGGAGTACTATTCAGCTATAAGAAACAACAGTGATCTAGCACCTCTTGTATTATCCTGGACAGAGCTGGAACCCATTCTACTAAAAGAAGTCTTCCAAGAATGGAAAAATAAGCACCACGTGTACTCACCAGCAAATTGGTTTCACTGATCAACACTTTTGTGTACATATAGCAGCAACATCCAACAGGTGTCAGGCAGGTGGGAGGGGAGGAGGGGATGGGCATATTCATGCCTAATGGATGCGGTGTGCACCATCTTGGGGATGGACACACTCGAAGTTCTGACTCGGGCGGGGCAAAGGCAATATATGTAACCTAAATATTTATAGCCCCATAATATGCTGAAATAAAAAAAAGTGTTCTAGAATCCATTTAAAATGGAAATGAATGTCCTTTTGTAAATAGGGTAGAAAACACATGTTATACTTCTCTTATGTTCAATCATAAAACGGAATATCAAAAACTAAAAGTCAGTAAAATTTTTGACTTTTTTTTCCTTACCCGAAGACTTAAAGAGAAATGGTTTCAGAAATGAGACATAGGACAGAATTATTTTCTATGGAATAATAATCACAACAATAGTGATGATATTTTATTAGGAGTTCATTATGTATTTAAAATACATTATGATTACATTTTAATATAAATGTATGCATATGAATATGCATATATATTCTATAAACTGTATCCATCTATATATAATCTTAAGTGTGTAAAACACATAGAAGCACTGATATTGGTTGGAATGCATATAATACTTAAGAGACTGGGCTTTTAAACCCCAATACCTGGTCTATAAAGCGGTTCTGAAGTTTATTAACTGTCACTGTGCAGAAGTCACTCAATCTCTCTGCCCTTCGGTGTCTTCACCTATAACATGGTGGTGATAAGAATATCCATCTCACTGACTTCTTGTGAGAACTGAGTGAGCGCATACACACAAAGCATTTAGAACAGTTTTTGCTTTTGATGAGTTAGAATTAGCTCCTACTAATCCCCATCACAATCTTCTGAAGCACGTATTTTTAATTCTTGATTTCTATGACAAGAAACTGGTGGTGTTTCCATACATTTACCAAGTTTTTCTAAGTGGGAAGAAGAGAGGAAGATCTGGGATACAACTCCAGTTTTCTCTCTTGCTCTCTCTCGATGAATTCACAATTATTAAAAGATTTCCTCATTATTAGTACAACTGATACTATTTATCAGGTGGTGTATATCTCTGCTGCATTTTCCTAATTTGAAAAATAAAAAAAAGTATAGTACATGGAATATGATAAATGCTCAAAAATATTAGCTCTTACTGTTTTTCTAATTGTTGAACTTGCCATTTTTCTTCATTGACAAAGTGTTTATCTCTTTATTCACTGTTTCCTTGACATTCAGTGTCACAACTAAATCACAAAACACTTTTACATAACAGTTTTGTAACAAAGAAATAAAATACATATACATATATACACACACACACACACACACACATATACAGAGAGAGTGTGTTTATGGGGGAAATATTCTCAATTATTAAATAAACTTAATAACACACTTTTGGAACACAATATGCTTGTGTTTAGAAATGTGAATATCATTTTATGCACTTCTTCCTAATTTTAATAATTATCATTCTTTTTTTTTTTTAATCCTGGCCTTAGTCCCAGACTTTAATTACTATTCTTTTTCAACCTGCCCTGAATTTTACCTTAGAGACAAATTGCTGTTGGGATTTACCTGTCTCAGTACATCTCAGCCAACTTGGCATAAAAAGTGTGTCTGCCTGTCCATGTTGTTCTCACATTGTCTATTCTCCCCATCTTGCAGTCTATCTGCTAGGAGAAGGGCACTATTTTAAACATTTGCCTCTCCTAACTCTCCTACATTTTCCTGATTTCAAGTTACCCAGTCTCTCTAGCTCAAAGAACTAACTTCTACATTCCACTTAATAATGAAGAATGAACTCTTTTATATAATTCTATTATGGCTAATGTTATCTAAAATAATTTCTAAAACATTGAAATTGCTTAAGTAACATAAGGGTGTATGTAATAAGTTCCTTAAGAAAAATTGTTCTAAGAAGGAGTCTGTTAAAACAAATCCAGAATATCTTAGATAAAACATGATATATGTTTTATAATGAAAATTCTTATTAAACTGTTTTATAAAAAAATCTTTCAAAATCATAATCTTACAGATATTCTCAGCTCAAGATCAGGGATTTCCATATTTGTGGTTTCTAGATATATAATAAAATCAGAATTCCACCAAAACTAGAAATCTTATTTGCATATGGCTCAATATAAAATTTACTAAAGTCACAGTGTTGATACCAATCATTTCAAAACTCATGTCAAACCTGGAAAAATAAATTACATTACTGAAAATGAGAACTTTAACAATTAATATGATACATCAGATAAAAATTGTAATAGCATTCATAGCACTGAAAATTTTTACATACATGTACTCCGTATTTCACTTCGTATTTTGTATACAGTAATTTATCTGTACATAATGTATAACCTGCCTCTGAAATAAGTATTAATATGTCCCATTTTACACATAACCTCATGTGTATAGAGATGAAATATTTTGCCCAAGGTCATACAAGCTGTATGCAGCAGAGCTGAGGTTTAACCCAGATCTGTATTCCAAGATCTGTGCTTGGAAACATCTATCTAGATCCTGTGCCTCCTTGAGTTAATGTCCCATTTTTCTCCCTCTTTAATAAGTAACCACTTTTAAAGAATGTATTTGACTTGCTGTCTAACTTCATCACCTGACAATCTTCCATTGAAATGAGTCAAATTCAGCCATGCCTCTCATGGGTATGAAAACCTGATCAGAATAGGGCTCTTTCTCTGTCATCTGGAAGCATTTACATACAGGGCCTGTCACACACACACACACACACACACACACACACACACACACACACACACACTCCCTTAATGAGAACTGCCTCCATGGCTTCATTTCTACTACATAGAGAACCTTTCGGGAGGCCTTTAACAAACCGCTGACTGAGGTTGTAGTTTGGTCTATGTGTTTAAAAATTAATAAGCTTGTGAATCTGAAGCCTACAAATTTGGCTTGATTATGTACCATCTATTACTCAAAATTATTTCTAGCAGAAATTTGACTCCAGGTATTTCATGCTGTAAATAATGGAAAATGTCTAGTTCAAAAGTTCTTTCAGCAGGGTAATGGATTGACAATCTCTCTCAAATATATTTAAAAGTCTGCACTTTCATATTCCGAACAGAGAACTAAACAAATCTGCAAAGCCCTTTTAATAATTTCTCCCAGCAGATTGCACACACTGTTTGAATCAGGAGGTTTTGATTACATGAAACCACTGAGAATAGGATTGTTAATTCCTCAGACACAAGAACAGAATGAAAGGGAAATCTTCAGTGAAAAGATGATTAAAGACTTAAAGGGAAATGGATTAAAAAGTGAAAATTGAAAGAAGTAAAATGACAAAAAGCAAGTTTATTTGGATGGGTTTTATTTCCCCAAATGCACAAATAAAATTAATATTCACTCAATCTAGTACAACAATGACTCAGTGACCCTGACCAGCCAGGGAATGTGATAATCTTGACAGATAAAGTCTCGGATTAACTGATGATTTAAGATTTTATCTACTTGCACTTTTAAAAATCTCTTTTAAAATATATTGCATTTACTAGTCCATTAATAAATAATTCTAATATATATATATATATATATATAAGCTTTTCTGTATGATTAGAAGTCAGTATTTTAAAAATGAATATTTAGCATTCAATTTCTCTATGTTTAAGTTGTATTCGATTTATACTTTCATGCACTACATATTAATACTCTTAATACTGCCATTTATGACTAAATAAGACTTCTGAATATTAGCTGTCACATAAGCATGTTGTTGAAAAGAATCATTGCAGTATTTTCTACACTATAGTTCAGAAGTTTCTCCTCATGTCCTCTCTCCCAACCCCTGGCAACCATCAATCTATATTCTCTATATTCTCTATGGATTTACTTATCTAGATATTTCATAAAATTGAATCACATAGTATGTAACATTGTGTAACTGGTTTCTACCACTTAGCACAATATTTTTGAGGTTCATCCATGATGTAGCATGGGTCAATACTTTATTCCTTTGTGTGGCTAAATAATATTTCATTATATATATACACACACACACACACACCACTGTCTATCCATTTATTTGTTGATGGACATTTGGGTTCTTTACACCATTTGACTATTATGAATCATGCTTATATGAACAGGTGTGTGAAAGAATTTTTTTGAGTACTTATTTTCATTTATTTTTGGTATATACCTAGAAGTGGAATTGCAGAATCACATGCTAATTCTGTAGCTGACTTTTCAGAAACCACCAAACACGTCTTGACAGCAGTTGAAACCTTTCATTTTCTTACCAGTAATGTATAAGTGTTCCGATTTCTCCATATACTCACCATTGCTTTTTAAAATTATTGTCGTCCATCCTAGTGTGATGTGGTACGTCATTGTAGTTTTGATTTGCATTTTCTAATGACTAGTGATGTGGAGCATTTGAATATATTATTTGAAGAAATGTCTATTCAAGTTCTTTGGGCATATTCTAACCGTACTTTTTGTTGTTGTTGAGTTGTAAGAGTTCTTCGCTAATGCATGATAAATATCCTCTGCTTAACAAATGTATTAATTTTGAATGTGAAACTGTTCTAGATTTCCATTTATTCTTATTTTCTCTAAAAATTTAAATGAATTTGGGTAGAATGGACATTTTAACAATATTGATGCAATTCTCATCAAAATACCAATGCTATTTTTCACAGAATTAGAAAAAGTAATCCCAAATTTCATATAGAATCAAAAAAGAGGCTAAATAACTAAAGCAACCCTCAGCCAAACAAAATAAAACAAAACAAAATGAAACAAGACAAAACAAAACTAGAGGTATCATATTACTCTGTGTCAAATTATACTACAAAGTTTTAATGATCAAAACAGCATGGGACTGGTATAAAACTATAGATCAATGGAATAGAATAGAGAACCCAGAAATAAAACCATGCACCTACAACTAACTGATCTTTGGCAAAGCAGACAAAAACATACAGTGGGGAAAGAATGCCCTTGCCTCATTCAATAAATGGTGCTGAGAAAATTGGAGAGCCACAAGCAGAAGAATGAAACTGGATCCCTATCTTTCACCAAATGCAAAAATTAACTCAAGTTGTATTAAATACTTAAATGTTAGACCTTACACCATGAACATTCTAGAAAAAAATGTAGGAAAAACTTTTCTGGACATTGGCCTAGGCAAAAAATTTATGACTAAGACCCCAAGAGCAAATGCAACAAAAACAAAACATATAAGTGGCTCTTAGTTAACCACTTTGGCATGGTGCTCACTGGCCGCAAAACCTTGCCCAGAGCCGGCACTCATAGTCCGCACTATAGTTTGTGCTGTGCATTGACAACAAATCCGATTTGCTCTTGTGTGATGAGGAAAGCTTTGAAGCACTGAAAGCTTGTTTTACTTTATAGGTAGCTTTACTTGTAATGTAAATCAGAATAGGTAACATATATGTTTTCATTATGTTATTTTTAAATGTTCACAATTTTATTTTGATAAATGAAAAATTAGAAAAGTCATATCACGGCTATTGGCCAAAGTCAATGCTCAGCTTTGCACCTTCATATCATGGCCGTCGGCTAAAGTCGACATGTGCGTTCATCTGTGGCTATCAACTATAGTTAACCCTGGTACCAAAGTGGTTAAACTAAGAGTTTCTGCACAACAAAAGAAATTACGAACAAAGTAAATAGACAACCACAGAATGGGAGAAAATAGTCATAAGCTATATATCTAACAAAGGACCAATATCCACAATTTACAAGAAACTTAAAGTAACAAGGAAAAAAAATGACCCCATTAAAAACTGTGTAAAAGATATGAACAGACATTTCTCAAAAGAAAACATACAAATGGCAAAAAAACATATGAGAAAAATATTCAACATCACTAATCATTATGGAAATGCAAATTAAAACCACAATTAGATATACCTTACCTTAGTCAGAATAGCCATTATTAAAAAGTCAAAAACAATAAATGTTCATGAGAATGCAGTGAAAATGAAACTTACATATTGTTGGGAATAATGTGACTTAGTGCAACCTCTAGGAAAAACAATGTGGAGATACCTCAAAGAAGTAATAGTAGATCTACCATTTGATCTATCAAGAATCCCACTACTGGGTATCTACCCAAAGGAAAAAGATCATTATATCAAAAAGACACATGCACTCATATGTTTATCACTGAGTATTTTACAATTGCAAAGATATTGAATCAACCTAAGTGCCCATCAACTGATGAGTGGATAAAGAAAATGTGTTATCTATACACCATGGAGTGCTACTCAGTCATAAAAGAATGAAATAATGTCTTTTGCAGCAACGTGGATGGAACTAGAAGCCATTATCCTAAGTGAAGTATCTCAGGAATGGAAAAACAAATACTGTATGTACTCTAAGTAGGAGCTACACAATGAGCATACATGGTCATGTAGAGTGGTGTAAATGATTTTGGAGCCTCAGAATGGTGGCAGTGGGAAGGGGCTGAGAGATTATCTATCACTACAATGTCTACTATTTGGGTGATGGGCACACTAAAAGCCCTGACTTTGCCACTGTACAATTAATCCATGTATCAGAAAACCACTTATACTCCCTATATCTATTGAAATAAAAACAAAACAAATCAGACTTGAAACAGTAATTCCAGAATGCCATTTATCCTTAGACCCAACTATATTTCTGCATATGTTTCTGATTTATAAATTCAATTATGTCATAATTGTTTTCTAGCACTATGTACTTACTTTCCTCTATAGCTTCCCTGTTTACCGTCAACTAATGCTTAAGGGAGAAAAGGTGTAGCATTCTTAGGAGGAATACACATTCTTCTCTTCATGAAAACTGAAATAAATTATCCTTTAATCAAAAAATCATTTAGCAATCAGACATGAAAATGGAATTAAAGGCATCCAAATGGGGGCAGAAGAGATCAAACTTTTACTCTTAGCTGATGATATGATATTATATTTAGAAATTCCCAAGGATTCAACCAAGAGACTCCTGGAATTGATAAATGAATTTAGTAAAGTCTCAGGATACAAAACCAATACACACAAATCTGTACGCCAATAACAGTCAAATTGAGAACCAAATCAAAGACTCAGTATCCTTCACAATAGCAACAAAGAAAATAAAGTAGCTAGAAATATACTTAACTAAGGAGGTAAAAGACTTACATAGAGAGAACTATGAAACACTGAGGAAGGAAATAGCAGAGGATGTAAACAGATGGAAATCCATACCATGCTCCTGGGTCAGCAGATTCAACATCGTTAAAATGTCTATACTACCCAAAGTGATCTACAGATTCAATGCAATACCTATTAAAATACCAACATCATTTTTCACAGAAATAGAAAAAATAACTTTACTCTTTGTATGGAACCAGAGGAGACCTGTATATCAAAAGCAATTCTAGGCAATAAAAGCAAAATGGGAGGTATCAATTTGCCAGATTTCAAACTATACCACAAAGCTGTAGTAATTAAATGAGCTTGGTATTGGCACAAAAATGGGAAATTGACCAGTGAAACAGAACTGAGAACCCAAATATAAAACCAGTCTCATATTGTTTATAGCAGCACTATTCACAATTGAAAAGTTGTGGTAACAATCCAAGTGCCCATCAATACATGAGTGGATTAATAAAATGTGGTATATGTATACCATGGAGTACTCTTCAGCTATAAGAAACAATGGTGATATAGCACCTCTTGTATTTTCCTGGATAGAGCTGGAAACCATTCTACTGAGTGAAGTATCCCAAGAATGGAAAAACAAGCATCACATGTACTCACCAGCAAATTGGTATTAACTGATCAACACCTAAGTGGACATAGGAATAACATTTATCAGGTGTTGGGCAGGTAGAAGGGGGGAGATGTGTGATAATGTGTGAGATGTGCACTGTCTGGGGGATGGTCATGCTTGAAGCTCTGACTCGAGAGGGACGAGGAGGGAGGCAAGGGCAATATACATAAACTTAACATTTGTACTTCCATACTGTGCTGAAATAAAAAAAAAATCATTGTTATTATTTCTAAAAATCATAACATGAGGGGTTGTTTTATGCTTGTTGAATATAAATCAACTTCATTTTTTTCTACCTGCATGTCCCTTTCTGAGACAAACAATAAATGAAATGTAATGACTTTCAATTTTCATTATTAAAAAAATGGAAAAAATTGCCTGTTCTCGGATAAAAATAATATATTGAATATCTTAAATTTTTTTCAGTTTCTGATTTTCTTTCTTCTATATTCAAATACATCACTATACTAAAAATGTTTTCTTTTTCTTTCTCTTAGCTATATTCTCTCTTTTCAAATCTCCCTATTTTGGAATATAATTATGCCACTGACTAAGCAATGTGGGATGGCATTTTGGCTTTATTAAAAGGGATCTAACAACTTATTTTACTTGTCAACAAAACAATTTTTGCATGCAAAAAGGAGCTCAATAAACTATAGGAGCCACTTTGAAAAATCTATCCCCCGAGAACGTCAGTGAATATTCTGATATCGGTTAATTAAATGTAAAGCACTGGATTTTAGGAAGAGGGTAATTTCTCATTACTTTTTATAAGAAAGTGTGTTATGATGAACACATAGAATTTAATATACATGGCTCCTGCGGACGATTCTGCACTAGTTTTGTCTCCTTGATGAATAGCTTAACTTGTGAAAGTGTCAGTATTTTTTCTATTGAAGCAAAGCCTATTACACTTGCCCATATAAGAGTAAGAGTGGCAGAGAATATAGAGATCTTGGGTCTGAAAGAAGTTAGCTTTGCTTCCTCTAAAATGGATTCCAATTATTCTTTCTAAAAAACCCAGTCTTACAGAAAAAAATAGACATTCGTGCAAAACTCTGTTAAATTAATGGTTTATCATTTTATAGTACACTATAATAGAACTTCATATTCAGTCATGTGCTTTTGTTCACACTACTGAAATCTCATTACAAAGTCAGTCTTAGACATGTGGCTGAGTCTACAGCTACTTACTTCTTAACGGAAGACTACAGTTAGTCTCTCCTTACCTCATTTATCAAATATGCACACAAAATGTGGTATTATATGACAATTTCATTTCATTTTTTTACATTTTCTTTTTTTTTTAACTCTAGATTGAATTTATTCTAAATATATTTGTGCTTTCCTAGACATTAGTTCTCAGACCCAGGAAGTATAAAAACAAAATGCCAAATGAAAATTTCTAATAAATTTTATGTCTTTTATAAATATTCACCCCTCCTTTACACATATATATTTAAACATATAGTAGCCTTGTGGAGTCTTTTGAAAACCCAGTACCTGATACCGATTTGCTAGTCCATAACACTTTACATACAAATAGGGACAATTTGGAATTTGTTCATAAATGTTTTCATATATATTATTTCATTTGATCATCATAATAATTTGGGGAGAGACTAAAGTCATTATATTTCATAAATATAAGAAGGGATTCAGATTATTTTTTAAAAATAACGATACAAGTACAATTTATCACAGTGGTTCTCCAATATTAATCATTCAACCATAATAGCTGTTTTTATTAATAATAATGACAAATAAATCTATCGTAGCAAGTATCTTAGTCCATTTTTATATTGCTATAAAAAAAACAGAGGCTGGGTAATTTATAAAAAAGAAAGAGAGTTATTTGGCTCACAGTTCTGCAGGCTGCATGAGAAGCAGCTGCCATTCAGGAGACCCCCAAGAAACAATCGCCTTCCTTTAGGCCCCACCTCCAACATTGGTATCAAACTTCAACAATTAGACTTATGGGGGCCAAGCAAACCCTACCCAAACTAGAGTTAGTTGCTAGCACCAGGAGGACTGTTTGAAAAGTTCATTTATATCATTGGAGAGTTGTGGCTAGTATGGTTTTGGGGGCAAGTATTTAGAGCATCTACTGCTAGATAAAAATCCACTGGAATTTTGAGCCAAATCCAAAGACAGGAATTATTGATAGGGGAAGCCGTTTAATTCCTTTACAGGCCCGGCAGGCTCCCTCCCTCTACAGGCCTGTATTTTCTTTATTCCTATGGAGGGAAGTTTCGTGGCTTAATGCAAATTCTAGGTGGTGTTCATAGTAGCGTATGTTATAGTCAAACAAGGTTGTATGTTAGCCACCCTGCGTTCAGCACCTAGATGAACTAAATTGATTATGGGCTCAGCCCAGCATTGTCCACAATGGTGTGATACGTATAATATATGGTTAGGAAAATAAGCACATTTTGACAAATGAAGTTTACTGGGTAACTTGACCAGGGGAGAGGTATTATGCTATATGTACCATAATCAGATTGCTAGAAACAAACCCAGCAGACAGTTGGATGTAATGCTATGGCTAAGACTATATGCAGGCTTAGTTTGGTGGACAATGGTATGTTCCTTTTCATTCAGGTTAATGTTCATTGTTCATTGAGTTTTCTGTCAATTGCCAATAACACTGGTGTATTTTCATGAGCATGGGATTAGCTTCACAGGTACTCTCTTGGTTTCAAGAAAGTTGTAAATTAGACATGCGTCAAATTAGAACCTGAACTATGAAGTATTCATACACAGGATGGACCAAGGTATTTAGGAAATAAACATCAACTGTGTTACAAACCTGGCCCATTTCTTTCCCTGTTTATTGCAGCTTTATCTCAGTGGGAGGCCACTTGCTCAATTGCTTCCATTCTGGGGGAATCTTTTCTACAACACTCATTTGTATATCTTCAAGTGCCTAAGAGCCTCAGAGTTTATTACAATGGGTGGTGGCAATGTGACTTTACCAATAATTCCCCGTCCCCCAGGTTGAGAGGTAATTTTCCTCAAATATTTCCTTAATCCTTATTAAGATAGTCTTGGTAGCCAGGCAGATTGTGTATAGCTGTAAGCAAGTAATTGTTACTTTGGGTGGAAGAATTCCCATGCGGAAAGCAATTAGAGTTCTCCATTGGATCTAATAAATTTTTCATAAGAATTCTCTTTACTGTGACACCCAAGAGCTATGTTGTTTACAGTGGGCAGCCAGAATTGCAATTTTTTGTAGAACCCACTTTCATTGAGTGTTATGTACCGTCTGCAGTTGGCATTGTGATGTTTACATTAAGGAGTAATGCAAAAGCTGGTAGTAGCCCTTAACTTTTTAGATAGGTCTTAGACCAGGTAATATTAAATCCAACAAAATAATAAAACTTGTTTCACAGGAATACATACAAACAACAGCATAGGAATTAAAATAGTATAAGGGGTATAAAAGGGAATGTATAACCAAAGATTAATTATAGAAAGTAGGAGAGAGGAATTTCATGAGCATTGATCATAGGGAACAAGCAACTGGCCAAACAGTATTTTAAGGAGCATGATTAAATTACAAGAGGGCCAGGTTCCTCCGTGAAGTCAGAGATATTCTTCAACTCCCATGATGTGAGTGCTATAAGGAGGGCTTAAGAACCCCAAGTCAGCCTTCGGGAGGTGAAAGTGGTCTCCAGCTTACAGCCCTCAAGAAAACAGGGACTTCAGTTGTACAACCCCAAGAATTATGCCAACAGCCCCGTCAGCTTAGAAGAGTTCCAAAAATAAATACAGCCTGGCGGACACCATTGATCGCCACCTTGTGAGACCCCAAACAGAGGACCCAACACAACTCCTAATTCATGGAACTGTGAGGCAATAAACTATAATTTTTTTAATCCTCTAAATTTGTGATCATTTGCCACTTATCAATAGATAGATAATACAATGGGCACAAGAAAAACAGCAAAGACACTTCTACTCTTGAGGTCATAAAAGAAAAGAAAAATGAAATAAAGATGGAAAGAAAATAAGCCTGTTGTGTTTACCAGTGTTACCTTTTAGTAGCCTGTTAGCTTCCTCAAGCAATAGACCAAGTTTGGTTCATATAGGATTTTACTATTTGCTATACTAGATTTGTTGGATACTAAAACAAATACACACACAAAAAATAAAAATAAAAAAGATATGATCTCTGACCTTAAAATGCTTATATTATTGGGGAATATAAGAAATCACAACATCTTTGTTAATTTATAATAAGCAAAAGAGTTAAAAGAATAACATATTATAATGCGCTTTGTAAACCTATGTTTACATTGAAGATTATTCGAACTAATGTCCTAGACTTTTATTTTAAAAAAGGACTAAATTATAGGGTTTTTAAAGACTTTCTCTGGAAGATCTATTATACAACTTATTTTTGGTAAAAATTAGGACATTTTGTACTGAAGTTTACTAAGAGGTTAAGCTAATAAAAATTGCATTTGTCAAATAAGGCAATGACTGGAAATGCCAGAATAAAATACAACTACTCAATTTGTAATTCATATTTGAGCAATAATGCATATCAACTGGATTTTTACTTGTTTATTTCACTGGTCATATATGTTTATAATTACTAATTTAATGTTTAATTGTAACTTTTAAATATAATGCAAGGTGGACTTTATTAAAAAGAAATTACGTTGTTTTTTTAAAATCTAAATTTGACAATGGCAAAGCTTTATATTAGAACCTACTTTATTTTCCTTTTGGGCTCTCAGAAATAATTTTATTTCTCAGGCCCTCACAGTAAGGTTGTATAACTGATTTGGGGACAACAGAATATGAGCAAGAATGATATACATGGCTTCCAGACAATACTACAAATATTCTTGTGAAAACTTCCACCTTATTTCTTTCCCTTTTGCAGTGACCTAGGAAGTTATATATTGAAGCTGGTAGCATTGCAATATAGAAGAAGGCTGAATATTTAAATGAATACATGTAGGAGGGCATTCACTGACCATATTAGATCCATGAGGAACAGCAAAATGTTATTACATTAAGTCACTGATATTTTAGTTTTATTCTACTGTAACATAGATTACCTTACTCTAGTATAATTATCAATATTGTTTTATTTGCCTTCTAAAGTAGCAATTGCAAATATGATGGGGGTTATGTTTGTTTAGCAGAATTTTTTAATTCACTTTACATGCAGAATATTTAGTCATTATTACCTTGTTATTATACCCTTCTTCACTAATAGATTCACCTGACTGTTCCTGGAACACATTTGAGTTTGTAGAACACTGCTATGAAATGAGTCTTATATAATGTTATCTAATGCAAAGGAATGCTAACTTTTGTGTACTTTTTAGTGGGGGCTATAAGGTAATTTTCCGTATATTTGAGTTAATATGTGATTCTCAAACACACAAATAACAGTAACAGTTGAAAAAATTTTAAAACCTAAAATCTTCAAAAGGTACTGCACATGATTTAGGAAAAATATAAAAAATAGAACCTGAAATATGAAACTATTCCATCTAGGTTGAAACTAGATTTAAAAGTTAGTATTAAATATGTAATGCACCTTGCAAAAATTTATATGACTATTAACCGAAATGATAAATAAGTGACCCCAGACCATCTTATAATATTTATAAGTACAGGATTAAGGTTTCTCAGAATCAAAACTATATTTCCTGAGCATATAAACTAAAGTTTATGGGATTTAATTAAAGTGGGCTATGGTCCCAGGCAGGATTATGCTACTAGATTCAAGTTTATCCTTATGCTATGCAAAATTCCACTTGCTCAAGCCATGCTGAACGTTCATCACAAAAAACTTTTAAAGTACTATTAATTTTATTTTCATAGAGACATGTTACAAACCGGGAATGGATCAGAGGCAGGATACTGTATGAAACCAGGCCTAATGGATAAATTTCAGGTATTATTTTAAATTTCCAGGACAATGTCTAATTTTTTTTTTTTTCTCATCAGCTCCCAGAATTGTTTTGGAGAAGATATTTCCCATCAGTTTATTAACTGGACCTTTAATTTCAAGAACTTTAATAGTAACTATTGCAATGAAACAAAGAGTACACCAATCTATAAGATTTTTTACTCATCCAGCAGATTTCTTAGAGTCATTGTCTGAAATCAATAATATTGACACTCTTTCTTAAATGAACCTAAGAGAAACTCTTTTGGACTTCTGAGAATTACCTGCTGGGATGATCTTATTAAATAAAGTGTAGCTAAATAATGCTAAATTTCATGGATTCTAATTCCCTGATATGAACTACTCCCTTAAGGCCTCAAGTGTACACTGTTTACAAACCACACTTTATACCAACCCTTCTATTTTTCATCTGTCAATATATCTCTTCCAGATGGAGTACAAGCAGCTCCTCTTTAGTGCTTCTGTCTCTCCTATACTATACTACTTGCTTAGGTGATTTTTTTCCCCAATTTCTGGAGATCTCTCCAAAGCTATTCTCTAAAAACCAAGAAAACTTGTATTAAAATAAATACATAGACATGAAGTCTACATATATGAAGATCTATATCTGTCTACCCCCTCAACATCATTACACTATACTTGCAAACTATTTTATAAGAATAAGTAATAATTTATTTTATTAGTTTATTTGTTCTACAAATATTTATTAAGTAGGCTGAGATCTTAAGCAGAAAAGAGTCCTAGAAAGGTGATTCTGACGCCTGAGGCTGCTTTTCTCCTGTGTCAGTATAAATAATAATATAAACAGATTGTAATATTTTGAGTACAATAGGGAGAAAAATAAGCCCGTGATAATATAAGTAGATAAATGAATGATATGAAAGTTCCATGAGAAACAGAATATGTACATAATTCCAAAGTGCCTCCCACCAATTAATTATTAGTTACAAAAGGAAATGCTTCTGCATCTTATAACTCCTGTGGAATCAATTCTCTGATAACTACAAAACAATTGCTGGGTGGAGTTTTGCATTTAGAGGAAAGAAGTAGTGTTATTTTCCATTATATGTCTTTCTTGCCTGATGCCAATTTAGGAAGGCTAAAACTTGAGGGAAAAAAAATCTTCAATCTTACTGGTTTCAAGAAACAGTGGTGTGGAAAGCTACCACATTGGGAGAGTGGTAGAAAGAAGTTCCACATAAGAGAGATCCAGAAACAGTGCTAAATTATGTGAATAGAAACATAAACGGTATTTTGAGTCAGATCAATTTACCTGTGTGCTAAAACAGCAACCAAAAAAGAAAAAAAATGATTTTCTGAGGAAAATATTAGAATCTAGAATCTTTACAATGTATCACCAGGATTCGATGCATATATTAAGACATAAAAAGAAACACAAAGATGTGACTCAGACTTGAATAAGTAAATAAATAAAGCCACAATCAGTAAAGGATGCCCCAAGATAACATAGTTGTTGGAATTCCTAGACAAGCATTTTAAAGCAGTTACTATAACTTCTCATGGACATAAAATTAAATACTCCTGATGAATGAACAAATAGGAAATATCAGCAGAGAAATAGAAACTATGTTGTCTGCCTGAAAATCTCTTTTATTCCCCTTCATTTTTTGTAATTTTTTTCCACTGGATAAAGAATCTCATATCGACTGTTGTGGGCTGAACAGCGTCCCCTGTAATGGCATCAGGTCCCAATCTGTGGAACCAGTGACTGCTAACTTACATAGTAAAGTTTTGCAAATGTGATTAAGTTAACACTTAAGTGCACATATAGTAGTAACATTCATCGGGGATCGGGCAGGTGGGAGGGAAAAGGAAGGGTTGGTTATATACACACCTAATGGATGTGGTGTGCACCATCTGGAGGATGAACATGCTAGAAGCTCTGACTAGGGCGGGGCAAAGGCAATATATGCAACCTAAATATTTGTACCCCCGTAATATGTCAAAATAAAAAAAAAAAATAAAAAAGAAAGTTAAGAATCTCGAGATAAGGAGATGATCTGCCCTATCTGGGTGGGTCCTCAATGCCAGAACAACATCCTGAGGAGCAAGAACAGAATAGACACACAAAAATAAGGTAATGTGAAGATGTAGGCAAATATGAGAGTCATGTTCCCATAAGTCAAGAAATGCCAAGAAATGCCAGCAAATATCAGAAGCTAGAAAGAGCGAAAAATGGATTCTCCTTCCGTGTCTTTAGAGGGAGGGTGTTCAATTAACACCTTGATTCCAGACTTATTCTTCTCAGAATTGTGAGACAGAAATTTCTGTTGTTTTAAGCTACCAAGTCTTCAATAGTTATTGCAGTAGCCCTAATAACCCAATATAGACTTTGATAAAGAATATGGGGTGCTGCTATAAAAAAACTCTAAATGATATCTCATTGTGGTTTTGATTTGCATTTCTCTAAAATGATTAGTGATGCTGAGCATTTTTTTATATGTTTGCAGGCCATCATTCTGTCTTCTTTGGAAAAGTTTCTGTTCATTTCCATTGCCCATTTCTTGATGGGGTTGTTTGATTTTTTCTTGTTAATTCTTTTGAGCTCTACATAGATTCTTGTTATCAGACCTTTATCGGAAGTGTAGAGAGCAAATATTTTCTCCCATTCTGTAGGTTGTCTATTTGCTCTAATGATAGTTTCTTTGGCTGTGCAGAAGCTCTTTAATTTGATCAGGTCCCATTTGTTTATTTTTGTTGCTGCGGTGATTACTTTGGGTCTTCTTCAAGAATTCTTTGCCTAGGCCAATGTCTGAGAGAGTTTTCCCAACCTCTTCTTCTAGGTTTCATGCCTTAGGTTTAAATATGTTATCCATCTTGAGTGGATTTTTGTGAGAAGTGAGAGATAGGGATCCTGATTCAATCTTTTGCATGTAGCTATCCAGTTTTCCCAGCATCTACAGTGAGAATGGCCTGTATCAAGAAATCCCAAAACAACAAATGCTAGCAAGGATGTGGAGAGACAGGAACACTGTTACGCTGCTGGTGGGACTGCAAATTAGTGCAACCTTTGTGGAAAAAAATTTGGAAATATCTCAAAGAGCTAAAAATGGAAATACTATTCAACCCAGCAATGGCATTATTAGGCATCTACCCAAAAGATTGTAAGACATTCTATTATAAAGACATCTGCACCCAAATGTTTATGGCAGCACAATTCACTATAGCAAAGACATGGAAACAACCCAAGTGTCTGTCAATTCATGACTGGATTATTAAAATTTGGTATGTGTTTACAATGGAATATTACTCAATTCTAAGAAATGACAGAGAGCTAGTACCACTTATATTATCCTGGATTGAGCTTAAGCCCGTTATCCAAAGTGAGGTGACACAAGATCAGAATAATGGGCTCCATATATACTCGCCATCAAACTGGTACTGACTGATTAACACTATGGTTCTCAAAGGGTGGTGGTGTTCACTAGGGATTTGGGGGTTTGGGGGGTAGTCCCACATCTGTAGGCTGTGATGAACATTGTGGCAGGGAAGGGCATACCTCTAACCCTTACTAGGGAGAGGCAAAAATATAAAATGTAACCAAAATGTTAAAAAAAAAAAACAAAAACATTTATTGGATGTGGGGTAGGTGGGGGGGGAGGAGGGGATGGGTATTTACATACTTAGTGAGTGCAATGTGCACCGTCTGGGGGATGGACACACTTGAAGCTCTGACTCGAGGGGGGAGGGGAGACAAGGGCAATGTATGTAACCTTAACGTTTGTACCCCCATAATATGCTGAAATAAAAATTGAACAAAAAAACTCTAAAAATATGGAAGTGGCTTTGGAATTGGATAAAAAGTAGAGGCTGATAAAATTACAAGGTAATTTACAAGGTACAAGGTAGAATAAATCTAGGTTGCCTTAAACAGACCAGGGATAGTTGTGTGAGCATTAAAGACATTTTTGGTGAAGGTTCACTAGGAGAGAGGAGTATGGTAGAGGAAACCTATATCATAATAGAGAATACCTTTATCATTATAAACAGAATGTTGGGGGAAATATGAATGATAAAGGGGCTTCTGGTGAGGGCTGTGGCCGTAGCTGTGTGAAAGGCAGAATTTGTGAATTTGAGTATTTGGCTAAGAAAATTTCCAAGCAAAGTATTGAATATATGATCTGGCTTCTCCTTGTTGATTATAGTAATATGTAATAAATAAACCAAGGAGGGAACTATTAATCAGAGAGAAAGTAGCATTTGATTATTTGGGATATTTTTGGCATATCCAAATTGCAGAGAATGCTGAAATTAAAAAATTCACTATTGGAAAATGTGCTCCGGAGAAAACAGGAGTATGCCTGGACAAATTTTTGCTGAAGGGATTAGGTATTTGAATAATGGATTCACTCAACTATCTTATCAGAGGCAGGATTAGAAATGTAATTCTCCAGAAAAGGTCTATGGAGCCCTCTCTTGTCTAATCCCTCTGGCAAACATGGAAGCAATATAATGATTGTGAGAATCTTAACCAACATAAACACTGTCATCTTGGATTGAAATGGACATAGAGGGGATAACATTAAAGAAGGTTGTCACACTCTCAAAATTCCACATGTGGAAAATAAGCCAATGAACCCAGTCAGCTACTGTGTTACCCTTCAGAAAAGGAAAAGATAATGCCACGGGTGGAGCCTTGGGCTCAGATGGCAGATCTCTGGGCAAAGAGAGCTGATCCACGCCCTCAGAGACAGGCGTACGGGCACAGAGGCCATTGGCGAGCACAAGGGCGGGAGCTTCAAGCCACGGAGGATTATTACCAGGTCTTGAACCTAATGTAAATTGTCCCGCAGATTTTGGCAGATTTTGAAATTGTTACAGGCTGTGATCCCTTTCATCCTTCTCTTTCTTCCTTTGGAAAGTGGGGTGCCTATAACTGTTATCCTATGCCTGCCACACCACTGTATTTTGAAAGCAGATAGCTTGATTTATAGTTCCATGGGTTCATAGACGGAGAGGAATTTTGTCCCAGGATGGATCATATCTGGAGTCTTATCGATACATGATTACTGATTTATATGAATTAGATAGTGAGATTGGAGACTTTTAAGCTAGTTATTGATAAGATTTTGAGATGGAGTTTATGCTGCAATGAGTAAAATTCACCAGTGAATCCATGTTGTTTGACATTTCCATTATGGGAAGTTTTTTGGTCAATAACTCAATCTTTTTCCTTGTTATTGATGTCTATTCAGATTTTATATTTCTTCTTGAGCCTTTTTTGGTAGTTTGTGTCTTTCTGGGAATTTTTCTATTTCATCTAGGTTATCTAATTAGTTGATGTAAAAGTGTTCATAGTATGTCATTATAGTCCTTTTGGTTTTTTACAGAAAGGTTGATGATAATGTACCCTCTATTATTTCTACTTTTTGCAATCTGTATATTTCTTTTTCTTGGTAATTATAGCTAAAGTTTGTCAATTTTATCAACTTTTGGTTTTGTTGATTTTATCTATTATTCTTCTGTACTTTATTTTATTGATTTCTGATCTTATATTTCTCACACTTGTTTTGAGTTTAATTTGCTCTTTTTTATTTATTTTCTTTGGATACGGGTTTTAGGTTATTGGCTTTTTCCCTTTTGTAATTTAAATGTTTAAAGCTACATATTTCCCTTTGGTCACTGCTTTCATTGTGTCTTTTAATTTTGGATGTAGCAGATTTTCTTTGCATTCATCTCAAAGAATTTTCTAATTTTTCTTTTATTTATTTTTGGCTCATTGTATATTTAGTATGTGGAAATGTAATTTCCATATATCTGTGATTTTTCCAAATGTATTTCTGTTACCAATTTCTAACCTCATTTCATTGTGGTAGGAAAACATAGTTTGCATAATTTCAATGTTTCTACATTTATTTAATATTTTTTGTGGTCTAATGCATTCAGTCTACATTTTTGAAGAATATATATTCCATTGTTCTTGGGTAGATTGTTCTACAAATATTTATTAGGTCTAGTTGGCTTATGATGCTGTTCAAGTCTTCCATTCTCTTATTGATATTCTGTCTATTCTATATTCTGTTCTATTATTTAAAGTGGGGGATAAAAGTCTACAACTATTATTGTTGAATTATCTCTTTATTTGTCAGTTATTACACGATATATAATTTGGCCATATCATATATTTTGGGACTTTGTGTTAGGTCCATAGGAATCTATATTTTTAAAATATTCTAATTAACTCCTTTATCATTATAAAATATTCATCTTTGTCTCTAGTTATATTTTTGTCTTAAAGTCTCTTTTGTGTAATATTAATATAGCCACTCCAGCTCAGCTATGGTTTCTTTCTTCATAGCATATCATTATATGACTTTACTTTTAAACTAATGTCTTTGAATATAATGTGAGTCTATTGTAGGCAAATATATACTTTTGACTGTTTTTTAAATGTTTCACTAATCTCTGCCATTAACACTTAATAAGAATATGTCCTTATACATTCCTTTCATTCTTTGGACCTGGTTTTCTTTAGCTTTTGAACATATTTAAAGTAGATAATTTACTTAGTCCAAAGTCTTTTCATCTTCAGAGTCAGTTTCTATTGATAGTTCATTTTCCCCCCTGTGGATTGTCCATACTTTCCAATCTCTTTGCATGCCTCAATTTTTTTTGTTGAGAACTGGACATTTTACATTGTGATATGTAACAAACTCTGATAATCAGAATTAACGTCTATCCCTGCTGTTTATTGTTGTTCCTACTTGTGGGTTGCAATTATTTGCTTGTTTAGTGACTTATGTGAACGGATTTTGTAAAATTTGTGTTCTTTGTCATGTGTAGCCACTTAAGTATCTAGTGATTCAACTTAGTGATTAGTTAATGATTGGACAAAGTTTTCTTAAATTCCCAGAATCAATTAATCTCCCAGTCTTTGCCAAGGGGTTCTGTGACTGTCTGGGGCCATGCCTTCAATATGAGCCAGCAAATTATAATCTGCCTTAGCTTTTATAATCCTGCTTTTGCAGTCTCAATGTCAGTCAGAGGGGAGAGCCTAGGACCCTGTCAGATCTTTCTCGATCATGTACACAACCCTTTGACCGTGACTGGCCTTCTAGGGTCCCAGAAAAATATCAGAGTTTTTCAAAATCCCTGTCAACATCTTAATCAACAGCTTTTTATTTTAAGCTTTTTGAGTAGTTTATTGTTTGCCCCAACTCTTATCCATCACTCAGGTGGCTACAATGTCAAACTATGTGTCTATATTTTCTAAAACTTCCCTTGGGTAGAGGTTTTCAGAACAGGGTGCAGATCAAAGAAAGACAAACCATTCAAGAGTGGTCTTGCAGGGAACAACTACCCAGGTCAAATAGTGACAATTCATTGGCAATGATCATTCGAAAGAACTCCGGTTTCATGTTTCTTCCTTTAATCTGATTCTGGAAATGTGGACTTACTTTTAAGGCTACTGCTTACCTGGGGAACCGAAAATGGGACTAAGACACATCAAAATGCCACAAAGCCCACTGTTCTTACTGAGATGCAGCCGTTTTCTTGAATAAACACTCCCCAGGTTGCTACAAGCTTTTGATTAAATTTCAGGGTTTCACAAAAGCTGATTCTACCAATTTTTTTTATTGCTTTTATGGAGGGGCAAATTTTTGGACATCTTACTCTGCCATTATCATAATGTCACCAAACCATACTCTTAAATGTTAGTTCTATTATTACAGTGTTTGCTTTTTTCTTCAGACATTCCTATTACACATGTGTTCAATATCCTTTGATTGTGTTTTATACATAGTCCCTTCTCTCTGTCTCTGTTTCTCTTAATTTCTTCATTTCAAAATTTAATTTTATCTTCTCTCTCACTTATCTTTCAGTTATGTCTCTTTTTTCTTCAGACACAATTTATTATTTATTCCTCATATTTGAGATAATTTTGTCTTTTTCTTTTGCCTCTTTTAGGAGGTCTCTAAGTCCTCATTTCATATCTCCCTGCTGTTGGTCTATTTTCAATATTAGAATTGCAATTTATAATATGAACATATTTTATCTGTAATCACTTACAATTGTGAAAATATTATAGTTTACCTCAGGGTATTGTATTATAGATTTTCTCAATTTTTCTGTAATATTTCTGCATGCTTTTGAATGTCAAAGGATTTATATTGAAATTTGTTAGAATTTCCTTTTATGAGTTCTTTTGCTTTTTACTTACCTTATTGTTTGTTTGCATGTTATTTTCCTGAATCATCACTATCAGAAAATCATAAATATTATGACGTGGGTGGGCGCAAAGGATTTGAGGTAGCTTTTGTAGTTTCTGTGTTTAACCAACTACCCATCCTCATATGACATCTTCTATTATCCCCTGTCATATTGACCGTTCTGGCTATGGTGTTCCTAGAATATATCAAACATGATCCTGTCTCAGTGTTCAATGGCTTTATCTCCAAATAAATGCACTGCTAGCTCCCAGATTTCTTTCTTATCTATGATTAAATATCTGTAATGCAGAAAGGCCTTTTGTGGGCTAAAATAAAACCTTTCCCCTATGGTCTAGATGTTTAAGTGCTTCAAAAATTCATATATTGAAACCTAGCCTGCAATGCCATACTATTAAGAGATGGAATCTTTGGCAGGTGATTGGGCCATGAGGGCTCTGCTCTAGTGAATGGGGTTAGTGCCCTTATAGCAGAAACTCCAGAAAACTTGTTTATCCCTTCCACTATGTGAAAACACATAGAAGGCAACATCTATGAGGAAACAGACCAAGACACCTTCCTATTCACTATTTTCCTTATCAGGTGTGTGTTTTTGTGCGCATGTTTCTATGTGTGCATTCACCTATCAACACATGGCAGAAAACAATCAAATCATACATATATTTTTCTGTCTCTCTAAGTAAAAGCTTTATGGTGGAAGTGCCTTTATTTTATATATTGTTCCATCAAATCTAGAAGAAGTCAGGCACATAGTCAGAACTCAATAAATATTTGTTGATCAAATGATGAATGTATTATTTTATCTATGTTTAATAGATATGTTTATTTATTTTAATCAAGTATTGGGTTGAAAAATCAAAGATGGTCTTTCTGTGTACTATATTAGTAGCGTTTTTATCAAAGAAAATTATAGTAAATATATGTGAGTTCATATGATAGCAATTTTAATAGATGAACTATATTACATTGAAATGACAGCAATTTAAACATGTGTAGAGTGTTCAAATAGTCAGTGATGTGAAAAATTAAAGCTCTCCTATCTTTGTTTCTTATGGGTATAATTTCAAGAATAAAGCACTGACAAAAAAATGTAAGTTTGTACTTAAGAATCGGAGAGAAATTCTGTTTTCAAGTATCATCCTAGTTAAATATTTTTATTCACTTGGTCACACTAAACTGATTTTTCAGTTATACATTTCAATCTTTGCTCACATTAAATGATATGCTCTGTATTGTAACTCATATAATTATCTCTAAGTCATAAAAAATAGCTAACTCTTATTGCATGTTACAATGTTTAGACTGGTTTAAGTGCTCTATTCAACACTCTTATGAATGGGGGCTTTTGGAGACCCCCATTTTACAGAACAGGAAACAAGAACAGGGTAGTGAATTACTTCGTCAGCTAGAAAGACCTGTCAGCTCTAAGATCACTCAGGAAATTGGTAGAGCAAAGGCTGTGCTCAGACCACCAGACTCCGATGCTTTTTTCCCCTAAGCCTCTGGTGCAGCAGGCCTCTGTTACATCTGCCATATCATGATATTTGCGATAGCAACTGTTGCATCAAGCAAATGCATGGCTTATTTTTAATAATATAAAATCATATGTTCTAAAGTCAAACAACTCCCAAAATAAATTGTAGCTGAATTTAGCAAGTACGTTTAAGCTAGTGAATTATTAATATTTATAATCAATACTTAAGTTTAAGGCTTTGAATAAAGGAAATGCCTTAGAATATTTAACCAATGATCATATTTCCTTTTAATAAATACCTCAAATAAACTTACACAATAAAAAGAAAATAAGTTAAATTTAAACTATGTATAGGTCAGTAATTATATATAGTGCATAGATAAAAATGCCTACTGGGGACATATTACATCTCTGAAAAGTATCACTAATAGAGTGTCAACTGTGATAGTCATGCACTGAAAATGAGGCTAACTTAAGTTTTGTGTTAAATACTCATTATTGATAAGTAACACCACATCTTTAAAATAAAACTGTGCTGTTTGGATGATTTTGTGAGAATATAATCAGTAAAATATTAATGCTCTATGTAGATATAAAGATAAGTTTTTAGACACTAGGGCAATAAAAAGCTCCAAGGGATTATTATCCTGATCATGCCTTCTACTAACCATCAAAACTCAAATAAGATTTATTGGTAAAGTTAGTTTATATAAATTAGTTGGTATAACCTATCCAAACTTGAGTGGAATTCATAAACATAAAGACAATGCCGAACTATATTGAAATGATGTTATATGTGTAATTTCTAAATAAGCTTAAATCACATTTCCTGGTTTAAAGAAATGCCAATCAAAGCACCAATAAGAATATTCCTTTACCAGTCAACCAATGAACCCCCTTGTTCATAGATCACATATCTATCTATTCCTGTGGTCCCCAGGCCCCCAGTCATGGACTAGTACTGGTCTGTGGCCTGTTAGGAATGGGGCCGCACAGCAGCAGGTGAACAGCAGGCCAGAGAGCAAAGCTTCATCTGTATTTACAGCCACTCCCCATTGCTCATATCACTGCATTAAGTCCTCTTCCTATCAGAACAGCAGCAGCATTAGAGTCTCTTAGGAGCACAAACCGTGCTGTAAATTGCACATGGGAGGGGTCTGGTTTGCACACTCCTTGTGAGACTGTAACGCCTGATGCTCTGAGGTAGAGCTGAGGCGGTGATGCTAGCGCTGCAGAGAGATTTGACTGCACAATAAATGTGATGCACTGGAATCATCCCCAAATCATCCCCCTCTGCCATCCCCAGTCCATGGAAAAATTGTCTTCCCTGAAATGGGTCCCTGGTGCCAAAAAGGTTGGGGACCGCTGATCTATTCATCATCCACAATGCAGCCCGAGTGAATTTTCAGAAATGCCACTTCCTGCATGGCTGCCTCTGGTTTTCTCAATAATATCTAGACTGCTTTGCTCCTGGAATGGGTGTCATGTTTCCTATCATATTTATCGGAGTCTCGGATTTGCACAAATTAACTCTATTTTTGTATATCAATCTGATATTCTGAAATCCCACTGTATGTACTTCAATTCATTCTGCATTTTATTTGTTTATCCAGTGGCTTTTTTGATCAACTAATAAATGAAAAATCAGTTAGGTCCAATTAAAGTTTTGTTTTAAGCTTACCTTTTTTCTATTTTCTACTGGCCAGAACACTTATGCCTATGGCGTTACCCTCTCTAGTCCATGAAGAAAACATAGCCCTTCATTTTTGTGGTTGTTTCTTTGTCCTCTGCTATTTGACTAGCCTCACATCATTTTGTGCGTATGTGAAGAGGCGGGAGTGGCTTCCTCAATAACTGAAACTGTCCTCTCAACACAGGTGCTGTTTGCTCCTGGCTCAGAAAGGAAAAGACTTGCAGGTACTGTGGGTGCATGTTGGTGTGCAAAAGCGCTCTGCTGTTGACAATTCCAGGCTTACAGATTCTCATCCTGCCCCACTTCCTGTGCAGCCCTTGGAGTTGCTCCTTGACCAATCATTTGCTTTCTTGTGGCGGGCATATCTTACTTTCCTGGAAAGATTATATGCTGAACTTTAGGATCAAGGAAGGCTTATGGGGTACTTTCATGCTAGTTTCAGGTCCATGAAACCTGGGGCCCTTCCTCTGGGCTATGTCCTGTGAGACAATGGAGTCCCCATCATATTCAGCCTTCTTCTTACTTTCCTCATTCCTGAATCCTCTCCTCTCAGAGATTGAACAACTTTTAAGGTAATATTTATGAAACAATGGAGAGAAACTGTCCTCCCAGGCATATCTTCTTTAAAATCTCCTGCATGGAACACTCAGCCCTCCATATTTCACCAGAGAAGTCTACAATATGTCTGATTTTGTTTGCTGTATGTTTCCTACCAGCTCCATCCTTTTATTAATAGACACACCTTGCCACATGTCAATAGTTTTTATAGGTTAAAAAAAGCATAAAACCGTTACGTGTTTGATGTCTAAATTTAATAGTCTTTCATAAAATTAATAACTAATATTAATCTTATATCTTTTAGAGGCCAGGCTTCCTCAAGATCTGTACAGTATCACTCCCTCCTTACATGGGGAAGGGGGTAATACACACAAAACAGTCCAACTGTCCAGCCTCACTTCCTTCACTTCCTGTCTCAGTCTCCCTCTTTGCCCTTTGGCCATACCCAAGTACTTGCAATTCCCCAGAGAACTAGCAAGTCCCCAACATTCTGTCACTTAAATATGTTACTCTCCTTGCCTGTAATATTCTTGCATTTTTTTCTGCCAAATTAATTTACCCTTTTTTAGATTCTATGTAGAAAAGTCACTTTCCTAGAATTACTTCCATAATTTTCTTTTGTCCCTGCATCACTGGGTTACTTGCACCATACTGCACTGGTCTGTTGAGTTGTCTCTCTGCCCGTTAGGGCCATCATTTCGTTCTGTTATGTCCCCTTGTCTAGCCATGAAGCTACCCATGTCACAGATTATAGTTATTCTTTCACAAGGTAAAAAGTGAAGAAGAAATGCAATGAATAACAATGGGGACGTCAAATCAGTGAAAATTAAATCTTTGTTGTTATGAGCCATTACAATTTTGAAATAGGTTGTTGCTACAATATATCTTAGCCTAAAACAACTGATACAGCAGTAAATATATTGAATTGGTTGATTCACTTAGAAAACAACTTTAGAATATATTTTTAATTAAATAAAATAAAGTGCAATTACCAAAATATGTTAACATTCTTATACCATATAATAATTTGCCACGTCATATCAAAAATTAAGTAAACCAAGATTCACATTTTACATTGATAAGGTTTTTGAAGGCTGCTATAGACTCAATACAGAGAAGCAGAGAAAGAGAGACAGAGAGAGTGAAAAAGAGAGAGAGAGAAAGAGATGTCGAGAAAGACAGAGAAAGCTTGAGAACACTGATGAATTTCTAGGAATAAAATACTAATTTAAAAAAATTATACACTGTGAGAACCAAGAGGAATCTTAGGAAACAGGATGACTAAATATAATACGACATCCTGGGTGAGATCCTGGAACAAAACAATTCATGAAGTTAAAAGTATGAAAATATGAATAAATATATCTGCATAATGTGTGGACGTAAGTTAATAATAAGCTATCAGTAGTTGTTTATTACTGCTGACAAATACACCATACTAATGTAAGAGATTAATAATGGGGAGAACTGTATGGGACTTATATTGGAGCTCTCTGTACTGTCTTCATAATTTTTCTGTGACCCTATAATTATTTTAACATAAAAATAAAATTTTAAAAAGTTGAGGTACTAAGGAAAAAATAATTATAGAATATTTAAATACTTAGCATAATAGATCGTTTGATGAATACATTAGTCAAATAGTTAAATGTGCATTTAGAAAACACTCAAAGTATGTTTTAATATTTTTAAAACATATTCTTAAGAAAAGCTCCTTTCAGTTATTTTCTAAAATATGAACTAATGGAAAATATTTTCAAGTGAAACTAACTTGTGAAAATATCTTTTAAGAAAAAATAAGGGAAAATACTGAATGGTACCTTTATGTTTTGCATAACTAATATATACATTTTTTACTGGAGAAATATTTTAGTTGTTTTTAACAACCTCAATTAGTATAGTTCATATTTTTATAACAGGAGGGCTATAATCACTCATATTTTGAAAGTTTATAGCTGTACTGATAATTTTTCAGCCCACAGTATCTCAAAAAACCTATTTGGCTTGCAATATCCCCAAAGGACTAATTAAATGCAAAGTCAAATAACATTTCTTCTAATATATTCAAACATATATATAAATATTTCAGGTAAAATGAGTCTTTTAAAATAATTTGAAAAGTGAATTTTTAAATATATTAATTATTCCTTTCATTACATTTTTATGCTTTATAATGATATTAATTATTTGAGTTATTTTTTAAGTCTGGAATGTAAATTATATTACTGTAGGTTATATCTTTATTAGTTAGATCTTTTTTCCCCCTTGTGAATTGTATTTTTATAGATGAATCAAAATATTTTTATTCAAAATTTGTTTTGGGTGAGCTAAAATTTTCTTTATAAAATGATTTACATTGCCCCAAATACCCTTTTTCAGAAATTCTATATTTTAAATATTTATGCTGTCTATTATATTTATTTTCCTCTGTGTTGGTGCCTTATCAAAAATAATTACAGGTATGCCTGTTGATAACTATAGTAGCATAATAAAATATAAAATTTTTTCATGTTCCACATGGATTAAATGACTACTTAAGCATCTTTAAGCCCAGTGAAAACTAAACCATATCAGGAATCGGTGGCTACTTGGTACAACTATGGTATGATGAAAGGAGTTTGGCCATTTTCTTAGTAAAAGTGTTTGTACCACTTTAAAAAAACAGGATCTCTATTAAACGTCCTGAATTAAAATATATTTTTATCATAACATTTTGAGCTGAACAAATGCAAAGTAGAGCTTGTGAGCTTTGTATGGAATAAAGCGAAAACTGTTCTGAGAATCAAGTATTTTAAGTTTAATCTTCATCCCGTTTCTATATTACCATATGTAATATAGAAAATAACTCACCTATATTATCAGGTAAGTTATAGTCTCAGGGCATCTCTTTCCATTATGAAATGAAGGTGTGGGAAAATCTCATAAATGATCTTTTAACTCTATAAAATTTAACATACCTTTTGTTTTCCATTATTAGCTGTATTTGTTTACATATCAATTTTACTTTCTAACATAAATTATCTTTATACTCCTAAATAAATTACATTTGTCCCTTTTATCTTATAACTTTTTTATTAGTTTTTGTGCTCTGGTGTACTGCATGCTATTTTATGACTATCAAATTAATTCATCATTTAGCATTTCTTGCTAAATGCATTCTGATTTTGTATGTGTCCATAAATCTATTATAATTTACTGGTCAGAATTTAGACACATGGAAACACCTATTCTCAAAGGGAACTGGGAAATACAGTCTTTGGATGCAATTAGTATAGCCTAAAGATAAGAAATCTGTTAATTTGAGAGAGAGAAAAAAAGAATGGCTGTTATGTAAATAGTGAACATGCTCTGACATGTTTATATACCTATAGATTTGGTATTATAGCCTTCTCTAATAGATGGTAAAGACAAATTCTAGCATGACTGGTAAGATAACTACTTTACTATAGTTACCTCCTAAACATAAAACTAAATGTTATCCATTGTCACTAGGAATTTATCAGCATCTTCAGTAATTAATCTAATACAATCACACATGCTTACCCTCTTTTCTCCTTTGATCTGTCCTTTGACCTTCTAACCAAAAATTGAATCTATTTTGGAACTTCTTTGCATGAAGTAGAACCTAGTTTACCACTAAAGTCCTCCCAACTGAAGCTGTACTTTCTCTCACAAACTGCACATCCCAAGTCTATGATGTGGTTAGTTATCTACTTGTTTTTCATTGCCTTTTCTATACCATTACTATTTATTATTATTTAAAAAAAAATTAGCTTCCTCTTCCAGCCATCATATATTGGCAAGTATTATATTTACTGTTCTAACATTATAATTATAATGGTATCAAATCAAGAGGAAATAACAATCCTCTTATTTATCTATCTACTAATAGAATTTCATAGTGTATAAAACAAAAATTGGTATACACGAAAAGAAAAAGATATACATTTATAAATACATAATTATATTTGGAGATTTATAAAACATCTCTCCCAATAATTAATAGAATGATTCAACAGGAAATAAGTACAAATAAACTAGACTTGAATGGCATTATCAAAGAATTTGACATAATTGACTTTGTAGAACACTAAACCCAACGAAAGAAAAAATACTCTTTACAATTGCATTTGAAACGTTTATCATGATAGACCACATTTTTAGTCATAAAATAAGTCTCAATAAATTTTTAAGAATTCAAATCCTACAGCATAATTTCTATGACCCAAATTAATGTGAAGACACTATGAGAAATATAGCTGTAAAATCCACATATATCTGGAAACTAAACAGCATATATTAATAATTCAAAAATCAAAGAACTAAAAAAAATGAGACAGTAGTTTTGAACTGCATGAAAATGAAAACACTTCATATCAAAATGTGTGAGATGTAGCTGCAGGACAATTTATAGCATTAATTTATTTCCCCCCAGCTGTATTGAGGCATAATTGACAAATACAACTTGTATATATTTAGAGTATAGTTTTTTGTGTGTGTGATGAGAACATGTAAGATCTACCCTGTTAGCAAAGTTCAAGTATACAATGCAGTAATGTGCTATATTAACAAGGAATGAATTCAAATTAATGGCATAAACTTTAACCTTAAGAAAATAGAAGAAAGCAAATTAAGCACAGAAGCAAGCAAAAAAAAGTAAATAACTAAAAAGGAGACAAATAGTGTAAGAAAAGTAAACTACATAAAAATATCTCTCATAAGCATAGACTCAAAGTTTCTTTTAAAAGTCTAATAAGTGAAATATAACAATTCAAAAAAAATCACAATGTAGAAACTGGAGTTTATCCTAGGAATGAATGCAGGATTGTTTTTACACTTGATAATCAATCAATGTAATAGACAACATAAAGTGTCTAAAGAAGAAAAAGAAACATCGTCGTATCACTTGTTATAGAAGAAACATTTGGTAAAATTCAATATATAATCAGAGCCACAAAATCTATAAACCTATCTGTATCTTTCTCCACATTTTCATTTTATGCTTCTATTAAAACAGATGCAGTTTCTCTCTATATCAACCACGAATCCCTCATGTCTGTTCTGGATCCCCTCTTGTCCTTGAGGACACACACATATATATAAGAAATCCTTCTTTTGCATCATTAACCTATTTTTTACAGGACTATTCCTAAATGCCATCTCACTTTCTTAAGTCTTTTTCTCTCCTCAAGAAATCTGTCCTGGTTTCAATTTCTCTATCTTCAGGTAGAATAATTTTCTCTATGAGATCTTAGCTCTTTTCATCACCTTTTCTAGGTCAGTATAGCCAACTCTTCCTATCCTATTTGAAATTATGTCCACTAACCTCTTTTTGTAGATATTTTCTTTATAACATTTCTTATCTGACATACTTTATGCTTTATTTATTTAACTCTGGCCATTTTCTTACCATTCATTATAAAGGAAGTTCCAAGAGGCATATATTTTTATCCCTTTTCCCCATTCTTCTATCATTAGAGGTTAAAGAGTATCTTGTATATAGTGTGCATATTCAAATTAAATGACTATGATTTAACCTTTTAACAACTCTCAATGTACTTGGATACTCTCTTAATTTGAAACATTTCTTTTTTATGAGTTTCCCTTGCACCATGTTTTTTATGTCTCTTTTTAACCATCTTGGAAACTTTCTCTCTCATTTGTAGCTTTTTTGCTTCTCTCAAGTACTATATGTCAGAGTTCCTCTCTCCTCACATACACATCCTCCTTGGTTGATTACTTCAGATAATTAGACTTTAAATACATATTCAATACAGAGAATATCAAATTTTATCTCAATCCCAATCCTTTCCAGACTTATGTACCAAACCCCTCACTTACACACCCCACAGGCATCTCAACTTAGATATGTCAAAAGTGGAATTCTTGACTGTATTCTTATACCTACCTATCCTTTGGTTTCACCCTACCCATATCTTTTTCTCTCAGTCCTGTTAGTCCCAATAGATGTCAGCTCAGTTACTCAAAAGATATTCTTGATTCCTTCCATTCTTTCCATGTCTCCTGCTCCATGAAATAAACATGAATGTGTCTTCTTCCATCATTCTGTTGATATATTATCACTTGAGATACTGTCATCTGCCTGACTGCTGAAATTGCTTTCTTGTTTTTTAATAGCAAATTCATCCCCTATCCAATCCACAAGAAAATCAGATATTTATTTAAAAAATATGAAGCTAACTACAGTCATCCTGGATTAAAATTATTTGTTGGCTTTCCATTACACATCATATAATACCCTAACTCATCCACATGACTTACAAAATTCTGAAAGTTCTGACTTTAAGTATGTTTTCCAACTTTATCTCTTGCCATTTTTCTTTTGGATTATTACATGTTCCCTTGGACATCTTACTTTGAACACTCTTATTTCTACATTTCACATCACCTCTTTCAAATTCAGATCTCAGTTTAAGTAGTCTCAGAAAGGCTTAAGCAGTTCTTAACTGCTCAATTGAAGCAGTTCTTGCTACCTCTTAGCCCATCTCACTATTATTCATTCTCCTCTAACATGCTTTGATAATTTATTTCACATGTATAAAAATATAATTACCATATACATTTAATGGTTTATTATGTCTCCTTTCAAATACAGATTCTGTAGCCAGACAGCCTGGCTCTGAATCTTGATGCTATTACTTTCTGACTAGGTAACCTCATACAGTTTATTTAAGTCCTCAGTGCCTGGATTTTGTATCTATTAAATGAGAATTTTTGCGAAGAGCACAAGAGTTAATAGAAATAAAGTACTAAGAACTATCTATCTCACACAGTAGACATCATGTAAATCTTTTATAAAGGTTGCCACTGAAATCATACTTATCATTAAAAACTACAATCCTAATATTAGAATATTGGCAACCCACCAGGAACTCATGATGTTTTTTTTTTTAATTAATGAATATGTTATTCCACTTAAAGCTTGCACAACCTTGAAAGATGTGTTCTCAATTTTCATATGAGAGTATCAAGGAAAAAAAGTGAATTTCATTTATAGATTCTGATCAGTTATATCAAAAATTAAAAATAAAAATACATTCATTCAGGTAGTTGTTCCTTTAGGCAGAAAGACACACAGCAAGCCAGTGACTCAGGTGGCCAGTCTGTCAGCCCCTCAGTCACTCATTCGAAGGAATTGTGTCAGTATTTGAGGCTAAAGCTGGGGATACAAAGATAAATTCAGTGCTGTGTTAGACAATATCCTTTCTTCAAGTATCTCACAGTTTAGTATCCCATACTATCTCTAACACTTGTGATAAGTGCCTAGATGTACATATGAATAGAGAGTTAGCCGAGCCAAAAAAATATATACAAAATTAAAAAATATATACAAAATTAAAAGAGGCTACTGAGAGGACAGTAATAGCTTAGAAAATGCAGTTTAAGTGGACACTTGGAGACACAAATGACTGAAAATCAAATAAACTTCAGTACCTATCAAAGATGAATAACCGTTACTGGATTTACCTCAACCTGAAACAAAAAATCAGACAAACCTATAAACAATAGTTTTCAATATATTGGAAAATAGGCAATGAAAAAGTTATCCCTCTGTGTTATCATTGAATTGTGTTTCCCCCAAAATACATTGAAGTTCTAATGACAGTGCCATTGAATATGACTTTATTTGGAAATAGAGTCTTTACAGATGTAATCAAGTTAAGATTAGTCGTTTTACTAGTCATTTAGTCATATTATGCAGTCATTAAACTAGGGTAAAATCCAGTATGACTGGTATCCTTATATGAGGATAATTTGGACAGAGAATCTCAATGGGAAAACACAGCCATCTGAGAACAGATGTAAAGGTTGGAGTGATGCCTGTATACCCAGGGAATGCCAATGATTATTAGCAAACATTAAAAGCTAGATGAGGAGAGGAAGAATTTTCCGCTTCTGGTTTCAAAGGAAATGTGATTCTACCAACACCTTGATTCCAGGATTCTAACCTTCAAGATTATGAGGCACTAAATTTCTGTTGTTTTAATATACCCAGTTTGTGGTACTTTGTTACAGTAGCCATGGGAAACAAATACAAATTTTGGTACCAAGAAATGGAGTGCTGCTGGCAAAAATACCAAAAATTGTAGAATTGAATTTCGAATTAGTTTATGTGTAGAGGATGGAAGAATTTTGAGACACTTAATAGTAAAACCCTGGATTACTTCAATATATTTATAGTAGAAATATGGATGTTTGATCCTTTTTTTAACATGGCTGAGAACTTGGTTTAATTGTGTTCTTCTGTTTGATAGAAAGTAGAACTTATAAATGATGAACTTGGATATTTACCTGAGGAAATTTTCAAGCAAAATATGGAAGGTGTAGGCTGGTTTCTCCTTACTGCTTATAGTAAAATGTGGGATAAAAGAAATAAATTAAGAAATGAACTGTTCAGCATAAAAGAGCCAGAACTTCAAGATTTGGAAACTTATTATCCTATCCATATTGCAGACAATGGGAAAGTGTGCCTTGAAGAGACCACTAAAGTTGTGCCTAGACAACAATTTGCAAAAGAGATTAAATGTGTGATTCGTGAATCTGATCAAAAATACCCACAGAAAGCCACTCAGTCTGCAGCAGCCACAGGGGTTCTCAGGGGAGTTGTGGGATTCCCAGAGTTCTAATACCATACAAGCCACACCCTAGGCGAAAGGAGAGTGCAGCAGGCCAAAGTGCCTCTTGCGACAAGGGAAGCAAAAGAGCATCCCCACTTGGGAGCTCCCAACTTGGGAGATGAAGGTGTTTGTGCTCCTCTCAGCAGAGATGCAGGTACAGAGCTGGGTCCTGTAGGAGAAGAGAGTGGGCCCAACCCAGAGACCAAGCAGCACTAGTGAGTGGGAATGGACATGGAGACAGGGACTTCTTCACTCACCTCCCAGTGCTGCAGACAAAGCCACAATTCCTCCCTTGGGGTGCTGGTGGCCGGTACCAGGGGATGATCATTCCAGGGCATTTGGGGGAAGACAACATTTCCTCTGTTGGCATGGCCACTATGCCCAGACTTGCACAGGGCGTGGGGCCCACACCCTTCCCTTCAAAGAGTGGCAGTATTTCTATAGCTACCCTGCCCAGGAAATCTCAGCCCCCCATAAGGGGCTGGATCCTCTGCAAACATTCCCTAACACCTACTCAGGCTGCAGTAGCCGCAGGAGGCTGACAAGTCTCAGGGGAATTGTAGGATTGCCAAAGCTCTGATACTTTGGACAGGCTGCCCTGAGGGGGAAGAAGAGTGCAGCACACTGGGGTGACCCTTGGGTCAAAGGAAACGAGAGTATTTGCTCTCCTGCATTTGAGAGCTCCCACTGGTGAGCTGAGCGTGTCTGCTGTCCGCCCAGTGGAGATGCACTGCAGTGCTGAGCTCTGTGGAGAAGAGGACAATGACCAGGTGGTTCTGGTGCTCAGGTGCAGACGTGGAGATGGGGACTTCTCTCTTTCTGGGGCTCACTCCTTCTAATGCAGCCACAGCTCTTCCTGAGGGGGGCTGGAGTCAGTCCATGGTGGGGAGGGGTGGGGGGTCCGGCGGGAAGTCATTCCAGGGCATTTAGGAATGGCTTCACCCCTGACAGTATGTATGCACATTGCACCTGGGCTTGCAAGTGTGGTAGAGCCCATGTCCCTCCTTTTAAGCAGTGTCAGCTTCCTGCAGTAGAGCAAGGGTGAGCAGTGCAGCCGTTTGTTTTGGTCTGAGGGAAGAGCTTTGCCCCAGGCCATCTGAGCAGGAGCTGCAGGACAGGCATTTCCCACAGCCTTCAACAGCATTACAGCCTGGAAGAAAGGGACAGTGTCTAACTGAATTGAGAGGCAGGAGTCCTGGGACAGTGGCCCAACAGGGAAGTGGATCCCATGTCTGACTACCCAGGTCCTGGAGCTCGTCTGGTCTATCCCTCTTTATCCCTCCTGCCCCTCACCCCCAGAACCTCAGCACGCTTCAACGTCAGCTCCCCCCAATACCCCCATCAGGACTGGTAATCTACTCATCACTGAGACATACAGAAGTGAGCTTAGTGGTCCAGCTCCACCCAGATTTGTCTCCTCCTCCGAAGCTAAGCAGGGACTGCAGGGCATTGGGCATTCCACAGACCACCTCGTTGTCCCAGCAAACCGAGACCCAGCGCACACCCATTGGCTCTTGATGCAATGGCTCTTAGGCATAAGTGCCATCTACTGGCCTGGTGATTGAACTGCAGTTCAATAGACTAATACAATCAGGATCTGAGAAAGCCAATGCAAAATGCTATCTATAACCAACCAAGGAACACATACAGAGCCTTGGACCCCTGAAAGTACCCACAATTTAAGCAAAATTAACAAATACAACATACATAACAGGCGTACTCTCAGGGAAAAAAGTTAAAAAAATTAAGAAGCCCCATCCAAACAGATGTACTTTCAAAAATTAGAAGTGATACCTTAACCAGATGAGAAGGAATCAGTGTAAGAACTCTAGCAGCATGACAAAACAAACTGTTTTGACACCGCCAAATGACCATCCCTTTGCTCTCTAGCAATGGATCCCAAACAAAAAGAAAAATCTTAAAGGGCAGATAAAGAATTTAAAATATGGGTTGCAATGAAGTTCATTAAGATCCAAAGGAAAATTGAAAACCAACACAGTGAAACCAGAAAAGTAATACAGGATATGAATGAAAAATTTACTAAAGAGAAGTATTTTTAGAAATTTTAACAGGATGTCTGGAAATGAAAGACTCATTGAAGGAATTACAAAATGCAGTTGAAAGATCAAACAATAAAATAGACTAAGCCAAAAAAAAAAAAAAAAAGAACTTCAAAAGTTGAAGACAAGGCTTTTGAATTAACCCAGTCAGATAAAAATAAAGAAAAAAGACTTAAAAGAAATGATCAAAATCTACAAGAAATGTGGGATTATGTAAAGCATTCAAACATATAAGTCATAGGTATCCCAGAGGGAGAGAAGAAAAGAGTAAAAATGTGGAAAACCTATTTGAAAGACTCATTGAGGGAAAATTCCCTGGTCTTGCAAGAGATTTAGACATTCAGATACAAGAGGTTTGGTGCACACCACAGAGATACATTATAAGAAAGACTTCACCAAAGCATGTAGTTATCAGACTATGTAAAGTAAATGTGAAGGAAAAAATTTTTTAAATATCAAGACAAAAACATCTAATTACCTGTAAAGGAAAGCCCATCAAACTAAGGCAGATTTCTTAGCAAAAGACTTACAATCCAGGAGAGACTGGTGTCCTATTTTCAGTATTCTCAAAGAAAAGAACTATCAGCTACAAATATTACATCTTGCTAAACTGAGCTTCATAAATGAAGGAGAAATAAAGTCTTTCTCAGAAAATCAAACACTAAGGGAATTAGTCAACACTAGACTGGCCCTACAAGAAACACTTCAGGGCATCTGAAAGCAAAATATCAATACTTACCATCATAAAAACAAATAAAACCAAAAAACCCACAGGTCTTATAAAAACAATTTCACAATTGAGAATACAAAACAATTGGTTTACATCATTATGACAATAAAAGAATCTCACATATCAATATAAACTTTGAACATAAATGGACTAAATGCCCCACTTAAAAAACATAGGCCGGGCGCGGTGGCTCACGCCTGTAATCCTAGCACTTTGGGAGGCCGAGGCGGGCGGATCGCTCAAGGTCAGGAGTTCGAAACCAGCCTGAGCGAGACCCCGTCTCTACCAAAAATAGAAAGAAATTAATTGACCAACTAAAAATATATATACAAAAAATTAGCCAGGCATGGTGGCACATGCCTGTAGTCCCAGCTACTCGGGAGGCTGAGGCAGTAGGATCGCTGAGCCCCGGAGATTGAGGTTGCTGTGAGCCAGGCTGACGCCACGGCACTCACTCTAGCCTGGGCAACAAAGTGAGACTCTGTCTCAAAAAAAAAAAAAACATAGATTGGTGGAATAGATAAAAAAGAAAAAAACCAAGATATGCTTCCTTGAAAAGACTCACTTAACTGATAAAGACTTTTATATACTCAAGATAAAGGAGTGATAAAATATATTCTATGCAAATGGAAAACAAAAGGGAGCAGAAGTAGCTATAGTTATAAAAAGACCTTCAATCAACAAGTTATAAAAAAAGATAAAGAAGGTTATTGTATAATGATAAAGATATGAATTCAACAGAAGATACAATAATCCTTAATATATACACACCCAGCAATGGAACACCAAGATAAATGAAACAAATAGTCGGAGACCTAAGAAAACAGATAAAAAACCAATTCAATAATAGTGGGGGAATTCAACAGCTCACTGGCAGTACTAGATGGAACATTGAGGCAGAAAGTCAACAAAGAATCAAAGGACTTCAACTGGACTGTACAACAAATGAACCTACTAGTCATTTGCAGAACATTCTACTCAACAGTTACAGAACTTCTCAATAGTACATGGACCATTTTCCAAGATAGAACATATGTTCTATCTTGGAACAATTCTCAATAAATTATTAAAAATTGAAATCTTATCAAATATATTTTCAGATCACAGGAGAATAAAACTAGAAATGAATTATAAGAGGAATACTCAAAACTATAAAAATATGTGGAAATTAATTAATCTACTCCTGAATTATCTCTGGATCAATGACTAAAGACAGAAATTAAAAATTTTTTGAAAGAATGAAATTAGTGACGCTACTTATTAAAACCTCTGCAACACAGCAAAATAATTGTTAAGAGAGAAGTTTATAGCATAAACACTTGCATCAAAAAATAGAAAGATGACAAATTAAGAACTTAATATTGTACCTCAAAGAAGTAGAAAAATAAGAAAAACCCAAACCCAAAGCTAGCAGAAGAACAGAAATAACAAAGATCCTAGCAAACCTAAGTAAATTTGAGACTAAAAAACACAATGTAATATGTCAACAAAACAAAATGTTGTTTTCTTGAAAAGATGAACAAAATTCATGGGCCACTAGCTAAATTAACCAAGAAAAGAAAAGAGAGGATTCAAATGAGTTCAATCAGAAAAGAAAACGAAGACATAAAACTGACACCACAGAAATACAAAAGATCATCCAAGGCTATTATGAACATCTATATGCCCATAATACTCGAAAATCTAGAGGAAATGGATAAATACCTGGAAACATATAACCTCAATAACTTGAATAAGAAAGAAATAGAAATTCTGAACAGACCAAGAATGAGCAGAGAAGTTAAATCAGTAATAAAATCAAGAAATTCTAACACACTCTTCCTTCAAGAAATTCTAACACACTCTTCCTTTAATTAATTAATTAAATTAATCCTTCCTTTAATTAATCTGAATACAAGTTTAACTTGAGCAAAAACTTCTTAATTGGAAGCAAGCCGTCAGAGTCAGAGTAGGTGGCAGATGCTAGTGTACTGGTCAACAGAGACAGTGATCATGCTGACGTAGGTGGCAAAGCTGCTATCTCAAGCATTGCCTAGTGAATAGGGTGACACGGGTGGCAATTAAGGGGGAAACACCTATCTGACAGCAAGAGCAGTAAAAATGAACACCAGCAGCAAGATATAACATGAAGTGAAGTAACAGAGGGCAAGAGAGCTAGTTTCTAGAAAGAATAAACAAACTATTTTGCCTAAAATTACCATTGATCTTTGTTAATGGCTTAATAAAATCCACTAACAATGATAGTTTAAAGGATGATAAAGTAACACATTGCTGCAATTAAATATACAATTATGATGATAATTGTTAGAATTTAGTGTTTGATCGTTTTATCTTTCAACTACGTCAGTAGCATATTCACAGCCCTGTGATACTATGAAGCTGTTCAGAACTCTGTACAGGATTACAACACACAGGCAGTATTTTTCTCCATTGCTTTCTTCAGTCACAGAACATCAGGGCCCACCCTGAATTACAAGAAGGAGATGGACAAATTCCTGGAAACATACAACCTCCCTAAGTTCACTCAGGAGGTAACAGAATTTCTGAATAGACCAATCTCAAGCTCAGAAATTGGAGCAGCAATTAAAAGTCTCCAAAAACAAAAAAGTCCCAGACCAGATGGCTGCACCTCAGAGTTTTACCAAATATACAAAGAAGAACTCACACTTATACTATAGAAATTATTCCACAATATCAAGAAAGATGGTATGCTTCCTAACTCATTCTACAAAGCCAATATCACCTTGATACCAAAGCCAGGAAAGGACACAACAACAACAACAACAAAATTACAGACCAATATCCCTCATGAATATAGATGCAAAAATCCTCAACAAAAGTTTAGCAAATAGAATCCAGCAGCACATCAAAAAAATAATTCACTTTGCTTTTCATTTGTGTCAGTTTAAAAATGCATTTTGTGTCTTCTCTAAATGGTAATCCCATATTTATATCTCTTTTATTTATTTTCTTTGCTTCAATTTGTTACTACATACCATCTCGTGCAGGCCTAACAGATTTTGGTGAAAAATAGAAGGAATAATAAAACTTTATACTTGTAGAAATATTCTCAATTACCATCAGTCTTAACAGAAAACTACAAATAATGTAAGGCAGGATGTATTATCCTCATTTTATAAATGAAGATCCAAGTGCTCGAAGAAGTGATATGTCCTGCATAAAGGAATACTGTTAAATTTTGCTATATTTTAAACACAAAAAGTTAATAGAATCCATGAAAGTCTCAGCACAAATTTTATCCAATTCCACTCGTGGAGCTTCACCTACCATCACTGAGATCATGACCTGCCTTCATTTCTCATGGGTATATATATATATACATACATATATATATGTGTGTGTGTGTGTATATGGGTATGTATGTATATATATACACATATATATATGTATATATATATATGTGTATATATGAATCAAGGTACTTACTACTAGGCAGTATAAATGAATCTTGTGCTTTGATTCCCTTTATACTGCCTAGTAGTAAGTACTTTGATTCAACATGGACAACTAGATAAAGAGAATACTCTGTCATGGACATAACTCTTACCTTGCTGAAAAACCAAATTGCTAATTCCTAATGAAATGTGTATGTGTGAGTGTTAGAAATATGTACTAGAAATATATTAGAAATATATACATACATATTTGAATACACACATACATATTTAAAGTACTTGAACTTTTTCAAAGTGCACCTATAGAGAGAACTGTAGACTTTATTTCATTAGAGTAGAACAATTTTATATTCTAACAACTAACACACTCTCTCTATTTTTCTGATATCTAAGCATAATTCAAATTTAATTATGAGAAATTTCCCTGATTTATCTAAGTTCATCCCAAAGATAACTCCTATACATTAATGGTGTCAGTACTCTCAGATATGGGCTGAATTGATTAAGTCATTTCAAAGGAAATATGTTTCTTTGGAGAGTTTGAAAAGACCAGGCTAAATTGGAAAGAAATATAATAAATGAAGTTTTCATACTATTTATATCTCCTTTTCTGTAAAATGTCCTTTATAGAAGTAGTAGATCTAGTCTAGGTACACCATAAAATGTCTAACACCCATTGCTGAATTAAATCAAAGCCAAATGACCATATGGTTAGGTTATTCACCATGGAATACTGCTTTTTAAAATTCTTTTTACTTAGGCTACAGCAGTCCCCAGCCAATCCTGATGCATTAAGAATGTCTGACACATTAGCATATTTTATAATTGGGCTGAGAAATGATGTTACTATTAATTTATTTTTGAGATATTAACTTGCTTTTAAAGAAAGTACTATGAATAAATGTCAGAAATATTTATGACAACACTTATGATTGTTATATCAGGTATGCCCTTGAAATTCTAAGCCACATTAACATGAAGAGTACTGTGCCTTTGAAGAAAGTTCTCTTTGTATTACATCAAGGCGAATTGTAGTTTGAATCATGCTATGGGCCAGGCCGATATGCGTAAGTAAAAAATGGCACAGACCTCCCCAAAATTTACTGCTGCTAATATAATATAGTTAATGTAATGTAATTATTAGTAGTATAAGAAGAATAATTCAGAGGAATTTTTAAGTAGTCATTCATACTGATTTTTTTATGAAACTGTATTACAATTTTATTTTATAGAATGGTGCTTAGCATTTAATTATGCATGGTTAATGTTTTTACTGTAATGATTCTACATAAACTTTGTTTTCTTCTAAAATTTCAAATTATTCATGGTAGGGAAATAAGCCACATACACATCCCTTTCTTGTAGTATCTACTTTTATTAAAAACTTAAAATTATCTTTTACTTTACTTTTTTAAAATAAAGTTTTAAAGTGGCTTAGATAATACCTGTTGATTATTAGACTATATCCAGGAAAAAAGTTTGACACCTTAAACATATGAGACACTAATAAATAATTTATCTATCAATATAGAGTCTGAAATTTATTATAGGCATGCCTGTGGACTTATATAATCTATTATAATTGACAAATTAGATTAAATAAATCAAATATACAGAGAAATGGCCATTGAGATAATTAGACTTAGGTCATTAGAGAGATTTACTTGACTCCTAATATTTGGGCACCAGAAATAATGCTTTCCATAGCTTATATCTTATATGTTTTTAAAAACATACATGCACACTCATTTATAAATCCTTGATAATTAAGCCAGAATACTAAATAAAACAACATTTAAGAAAAATAAAAGTTTATTAAAATAAGAATTTTCACATTTTCATTGTGAATACACAAGGGAAAGGGTTGGGTTGAATAAAGTGGAGGTAAAGAGAGCATTTCTTGTGGTCTTCAAACACACTATTTAAATTTACTATTTTTTAAGAGCTATAGAAAGACTAGTGTTTCCACAGAACACTTTTTAGGAAATGATGACCTAGGATTTCTAATGCTACTGTGCTGTTTGGAAAAAACCCATACTTTTCTTTCTTCTGCTTCGATAGTTATAGACTCAATGGTCTCATAAAATTGGAAAGAATTTACTTATTACATTACAACCCAGAATGACAGATGTTGGGGGGGGGGCAGAGAGAGAGAGGGAGACAGACAGAGAGAAAGGGTGCCCCTGGAAAAATGATGTATTAACCAGAGGATCTTACCCAGTTTTAGCTATATATTTTTTTCTACTCAACAGAACTTTTCTAATGACCTGTCAAATAATTAAAGAAAAAGAGATAACAATGCATAATATATAATGCACATAAAATGCACTTCATTTTGCTTTGCTTTTTAGATCATAAAAGCACCATTGAAGGACCAGAGCATTTTTTTCTCGTCCATGTCCATGGCTTGTAGCACTTTAAAACAATGCTGAAGATCACATTAGTGCTTAGGAGAGTTTTGGACTTGCTACAAGATGCCTAGTTTGGGATATCTATAAAGGAGATTCTGAGGTAAGAGGGAGGTGCAAGGAGCAATGACCATGGACTGGGGAATCTAAAACAAAGGGGGGAAGCTGTCATTAAAGGATGTCTTATTTAGTAAACATCCACTGTGGGTGACCAGAGCTTCAACCCAAAGGGAAACTGTAGGAAATGTAAATTACATGTGTCAGAATTATCTCACTGGATGGATGGGGGAGCTGAGATTTTACACATCAGTCCCTTTCAGGCATTAATTGTGGAATGATCTGAGGCCTGTTCATTTCTAGGCACTTAGGACCTGTCATGTGCTGATTGTCATCTTCTATGGTTGACAAAAGTTCTTAGGCACAGAGAAGAACATACTTGCAGGTGGAAATCCACTGAAGCAAGTTGAAATTTATGAGAGGTTGGAGTGTAGCACTATCAGCCTCTCGTTAAGTCTATTGCTTTCAACACTCAAATCCATCTGTGGCCCATCTTACATTCTTTTCATCCTGTTAGTACCTCTTCAAGGTCATGACCAGTCACAATTTCTAAGAAGGATACTTAGAAGGATTAATGGGCAAGCCATAGTTCCCCCTAAGGCAATGAGTCCTGAGGTCAAAAATAATATTCATTATATCCTCTTCTACCAGACATTTCAGAGTCCCTTTGCTTTCTAACAGAACTTTCCGTGATCTAAGTTGCTTGCCAGTGGGGTACCCCTAGTGAAGTGCTGACAATTGCTTCACTGCTGGCTCCCCAGGTGTCCTTCCAACCTGAATGTTAGTTAGTATGTTTTCTTATGGTTTGTAGACAGATAAGACAAAAGTGAAACTGGAAAACATATCAAAACTTCACTCATTTGTCAGCGACATGAATAACATTTTTGCTGAGTCAAACGATAGTTTTTTAATGCTGGAAATATGTTCTCTCCATTATTTGTACTAATCGCTATGTAGCAGTTATAGACCTCACACATGCTGAGATGTAATCTGGACTTTTGACATTTTCTCCATCAGTTTTTAAAATCTAGACCAAGGATCAGCACACTTTGTAAAGAAACAGAAAGTTCCTTGTTATATTTTCAACTTTCTTGGTCACCTACAGTTCTGTTACATATTGTTCCTTTTTCTTTTTATTTTTCTTTTAGTTTGTTTTTAATAAACTCACAAATGTAAATATCATTTTTAGCTCATGGTCTTTAGAGGAAAAAGGTCACAAGTCAGATTTGGCCTGTAGGCTATAGATTGTTGTCTGTTCCAGATAATCAACAAAACAAAAAATCAAGCTCTGATTTGTACATTTACCAATTTCCATGGTGTAAATACCACTACGGCCAATTTCAAGTTTATCTTGTAAAATTGGAAAGAGAGGTATAGTAGCACCCCACTATATACTATTTCCTGATAAATGAATAAATACATAAATGGATAATGATCTCAGAAGCATAGATAAGATGTAGTGAAACAATTAAGATTATCAGTTTTGTGTATTTATTATCTTTGGTCCTTACATAATTCATTTAATTGCAAGTTTATATGATTTAGTTTTTAGACAATAACTATGTTTAACAACCAGCTCAGAAATTCTTACTATTTTAACGATTCTGTTTCACAAGCTAGTGTGAGCCACCTGCAGCACATTACTGGGAAACCCCAACCTTCATCTGGCTGCAATTTCCCACTTATGTTTATCTGCTGATAAAAAACTAACACTTGCTTCCCTCATGAATCCCTTTATTTTCAAATTTCTTCTTCTCTGTTCTTATCATGTAATAAAAACCTTATATCATCATAATAATCCATATCAATGACCCAGCCAGTGGGTTAACTGTTTTCTTTGCCTATTGGTTTGTTGGCATGGGAACCCCATCTCTCTTAGATAGTAGTCATACTCTTAGGTGTAATAGAATCCTTAATGTTCTCATTATAGAAATGTCTCTCCCATTGAAAATGGGATTTCCAGACAAGTTGTAATTAAAACTGAGGTGACAGGAAGAACAAATTCCCCAGCTGAACTGCTGGGATTAACGGTGAGACAAGCAACTCCAGCTTTTACTCCTTGGTTTCCGGCCCAAGCACTGAAGTGGATATATATGATGGTTAAAGTATATACCATAGTTTGTATCTTGTAGGGCAGTGTACCAATCCCACAGGGGATCATCTTAACCTGTGTCCTTAGAGTAGTGTTTTAATCAGTTTGGGCTGCTATAATGAAATACCATAGATGGGATGGCTTAAGTAACAGACGTTTATCTCAGAGTTCTAGAGGCTGGAAAACCCACGATCAAGGTGCTGGCCAATTTGGTTTCCTGATAGGGGCCCTCTTCCTAGCCCCCAACTTCTCACTGTATCCTCACATGGCAGAGAGAAAGAGAGAGCACACACACACACATGAGCTCTAGTTCTCTCCCTCTATTATAAGAACATTAATCCCATCATGGGGCCACCAGCCCCATGACTTCATCTAAACTTAAGGCCCCATGTCCAAATATTATTTAAATACTATCACGTTGGGGTTTATGGCTCTGTCATATGAATTTTGGCGGGGGACACAAATATTCAGTCTCTAACAGGAGGACATTTCAAAGACTATCAGTGTGGAAGCTTCTGAGTGAAAGAATTTGTGGTAAAACCAAAGGAGAAACCATTGTTACAAGTCCTCCACTGAAAGTGGGTCACCTTGTCTGTGGTGATTCCCAAGCAGGATCCCAAGGTGATAAATAAGACACACTGGTAAGCCCTCAGATAATGATCTGAGTGAGACTTACAAGAAAGGGAGGCGCATTTATATGCAGAACAGTAAATATATATCACTTCCTTCTCCCTGTTGGAAAGACTATGCCATAATCAACCGGTTACCACCTGGCAGGTTGGTATCCACAGTGTCAGGTACAATATCCCCGTCTTAGTCTCTATATGTCTCTATGGTTTAGGCATTAAGTGTCAACAGTAGCTAGGTCTGTCTTCATGAGAGAAAACTCAATGTTGTTGGCCCCATGAATAGCCTCTTTCCCACCACTGAATGTCCATTATTTTTTCACCATTGCTGCTCCATTCATGGGGCCATTATGCCATTACTTTTGTATTAGTGTTAGTTCAGACTATGTATCTAAAGGCCATGGAAATAGCTGGAAATTCCCTTTTATCCAGTAAATGATTCTCTGATAAATGGCTGTAGTTACTTTGGGGGAAAGGTTGGGAAAATTTCTGTTTTGTATGCTTTCTGTGGTGTTACAAGGTCTTTTTTCAAGGTCATCTGGGCTCCACTTAATGAGCTCAGGTTCTGATTTTGGTTCGTGTCTAGAACTGGCTAAGATGTTATGATTTCCTCTTTGATTGACATTGGTTTTAGGTTATATAGACTTCTCATGTGTCTTTGCCCCTAGGAACACCATGGTATATCAGCCAGCTGTTACATCAGCCATGGTATATCAGCCAAATCTTTGAGGGTTACTTTTTCCCCTGGCTTTCATGTGTCTGCCTTTCTTCTGAAAGTAAAATGTTGCTACTTGGCCTCTGCTACTGAATAATCCTCATGCATTCCTAAGAGATAAGTTCTATAACAAGTTCACTACCATCAACTCTGGTGTCTCAGTGATACTCAAGTCCCCATAACGTAGCCATTATCGTGTGTTTTATTGAACAGAATGTCTCTAGTGCTTCCCCGGAAACATGATTAGCTGTCTGTTCTATGGCCTTATGTAATATATTCACACTAGCATGCTCACCCCATTGAGCCTTTTGATCCCTTTTTAATACATTGCCAAATTAATTTTATCATTTCTACCTTATTAATTTTAAGCCATTTATTTTTTTAGGCTCCAAATAGAAATTCCAGCAGTGTATTGGGACTGGCTCCTGGTGTACTTTCCAGTGCATAAAATCCAGAGTTATGGGAGAGTGTGTTTCATCAAGAAATTCTCCTTATCAATCATTATATTCTCCTTCTCGTGCAGCTCCCTTAAAATCCACTCCTAGGCATGGCTCTATAGGCTCAGGAGACTTACCTGGGATGTGAACTATATTTTCTTTTCTGTTCTATTGCTCTCATAATCAGGTTCTGGAAATAGTGTTTCAGGCCAATTTGCCTTCCAGTTGAAGGAAAGGAGATTCTTGATATCATAAAGGCTTTCTGACATTCTTACCATGCTTGGATACAATTGTTGGTGATTTAAAACTGTAATTTTCTTTTTTCGAGGCATTAATGATACCTAACAACAACCACCCAACCAACTTCAAGGTCATACTTACTATTGCCAGCTTATCTTTTAAATGCTAGAGATATTGAGCATTTTTGTTCTAATAATCAATTATGTAGATTTTTACCACACTGCACATTTAAGATTCTTAGTAATCTTGAAATTATAGCATGTTAGAGACTGCCACCATCAGCAATGTTGTAGTTTTTGTCATCAGTTTGGTCAGTTATTCAGCCTTATATGATAATATATATGTAAGCAATTTATTTGGCAGGTGAGAGGAGCATAAGTTTGGAGTGGGGGACTGATAAATGAAGGAAAACAGTCAATTAAGGCAATAAAGTGATCATTATTAAGCTAGTTATGACTATAAGTGATAAGTTTATATCGGTAAGGAGACTCTGGGAAAGCCATTTAAAACCCATGGATCAGCATTCTTTCATCAGAGGAGAAATGGTGGTGGGATATTTATATACCAATTTGTATCAGTCACATTTGAGGGCTCTTCCCAATGTTTGTTAATTCCTAGTACTTTATGCTTGCCATGCTCACAAAAACAGAATGATTTTACATAGTGTTGGGAAAAACCTCAGGTACAGAGATGCATATAAAATACTAACAATATATAATTCTAAATAACTTCTTGTTAATATGGCCCACTGCTACTTATAAATTGTCTTGCATTAAAAAAGTTTGTTTTGCTGAAAAAATAAATAAATAAATAACAATAAAAAGCAAAGAGATGGGCAAAAGTGCATCAGGCAAACAAATGCGAATGAAAAAGATTTATTAATTTTTTATAAAAAAAAGTTTGTCTTTTTAAAAATTCTCACATAGGGTATATCATCTCTTTAAAGCATCTGTCCTTAAAAATTACTTTTGTTACATATAAGTAGTAAGTAATTTTATTTATATAATTATTTTCAGAGAGAAATGCATAATACACTTACATAATGTATATTAATAGAAAAATATGAATATATGTGCAATCTCATAAAAACTAATATTTTCATTATTTTTATAAAGGGATACAGATTTATGAATATTATACTATTCTACTGTGAAACTGATGATTATTGAATATAGTTGCATGGTTTCTGAGATTTCTTTTATAAAAACTTAGAATACATACAAATACAAACCTGTATTTATAGATATTTTGCTGTAATCTTTATTGTCTTTGAAGTAAAATTAGAATAGTCACTCCCATTTTATCAAAAATCAGATACATTAAGAAAAAATATTTGTTATATCTAAACTTACAATAAATTTTTCCAAGATTACTTGAACTAAGTGAAAATAAAGAATTAACTAAACTTTTCTTACTATCGCAGTATGACAGAAGTCTTTCAATATATTAAGATATTTTTTAAAAACCCATTTTCTAATTTCTAGGCATTTTTTTTGTTCCAAATTTTAGTTCTTTAAGGTAACAATATCTGAAGCATTTTGAAGATAAACACAAAGGCAATTCAATGATTATGACTCCTTTTTTACATAATGGAACCATCTTAAGGGATTTTATCCTAAAATGCCTCTTTATATCCTTAAGCATTTTAGTTCTTCTAAAGTTTTCATTCTTATAAAAAAATGAAGAAATGCTATTCTTAGACCTTGAGGAGCTTCTAGCATTATAATAGAGAAGTAGTATTTTTAAAAACTTTAACACTTTAGCAAAAATGACCTAGGGACATATTTTATGAATGTCGCATCTCCACCATTTGTGTTCATCTACCAGGAAATGTGGCTTTCAAGGAATTCATAGAAAAATAATTAAATTTGATATATTACTATGATATATCCTATTATATAAGATTTTTGTTGCAATTTAATGAAAAAATAATTTCTTAAATTTTAAGTTCATTGCTCATTATTACATACTTCAGTGAACTACAAAGAATTATGCATGTTTCATGAAAACACAATTACTGCCTTTCTATTTGAAATTTATGACGAGAAGGAGAAACATTTTAAAAGAAATTAAAAAATGTAAAAGTTGACTTAATCTCTATTGTGCTGCTAATGTACCTGAGACTGGGTAATTTATACTGAACAGAAATTTCTTGGCGCATTGTTCTGGAGTCTGAGAAGTCCGAGGCAGAGGGGCTGGCATCTGGCAAAGGCTTTCTTGCTGCATCACAGCATGGTGGAAGGGCAAAGAGAGAGCAAGGAGAGCAAGGGGCCAAACTCATCCTTTTATAAGGAACCCACTCCCATGATAACAACGTCACTCCTGCAATAACAGCATTGATTTGTTAATGAGGGTAGAGCCTTCATGGCCTAATCACTTCTTAAAGATTCCATCTTTTAATACTATTACATTGGGGATTAAGTTTCTAACCATGGATTTTGGGGAACACATTCAAACTATAGCACAACATATTTTTGAATATGTAAAATGAGCATACTCAGAGTTAAATAATTTTGGAGAAGATATCATTAATTTTTTTATATAATGAGTTAAAGATTATTTTTTGTTGTGTCTCCTTGGGTAATCATTTTTGTACACACATATAAATACACTAAATAACTATTCTCATCTTGTGAAGATGTCAATTCACTAATTGCTTGTGTATGTATAGACCCATATCATTCACAACATCAAATATTCTTTGATATCTTTATTCTAACTAGGGTCTGACTAGGCAGCACTCAAGTAAGATTTGAAAGAGGAAGTAAAACAAAACAAAACAAAAAACCCTGTCTAGCTGTGGATGATAATACTGGTCCCAGTGTCACTTTTGTTAAGGCTAAAGCAATGGTATTAACAATAGCAGTTCCTCAGGCAGCAGTAATTATAATTTCATGGGTCCAGCTTGGGGGAACTAGTAGGTTTATATACTCTGGACAACACTATGATCCCACTTTTGCCCTTTGGATCTATTTCTAAAATAATTTTTTTTCTTTTGTTCTTGACACTGATTGATACACGGAGGTTGAGAAAAAGCTTAATGCTTTTTTTTGTTTAAGACTAAGGTTTCCTTTGTTTTTTACTTCTTCCCTCCTTTCATTTTCCTTCCTTCCTTCCTTCCTTCCTTCCTTCCTTCCTTCCTTCCTTCCTTCCTTCCTTCCTTCCTTCCTTCCTTCCTTCCTTCCTTCGTTTCTTTCTTCCTTCCTTCCATTTTTCTTCCTTCTTTTCAGAGGATCATATATATATATACACACACATATATAAAACAAGAGGTTTGCATAGGGAATTATATATTAAAACTTGGTGTATGCTGCCCACCCTCAAATTAGTGGGTTTATGTCTTCAGATAATATCCATGCTCAGTTTGTTAGTCGTGTTTCAGAAACTGAATGACAAATAAATAAATAAAATAAGATAAAATTTTCAAATTGAAATATATTGTAGAATATAAGAAGAAAAAGGGGACTCTGGGAAGACCCGTGAGCTGGGGTGGTGGAGAGTTGATCTTTACTAATTGCTAAATATTTTCAGAAAATGTAAGCATTTTAAATACTGTCTTGGAAAAGATTTTATATTGTAAATATTTTCCAACTTTGCAGTAAGCAATTTCTACCAATTAAAGTTGATATTTACAGAAATATGAACATCTGGAAAAATTTTAAGTCATTATAGTAAAATTAAATGTGGTAAATATTTCTGTTTCATTATTTGTTTTCTCTGTTTATTCCATTGTTGCAATTTGTATTATAATCTCTGGTTAGGAACACTAATGGTTTCCTAAACTGTGCTTTGTTTCTGATTTAGATGACAACACATTGCATGAATTAGTGAAGGGAATTGGTGAATAAATTATAAACTATTTCAGTATTCACATTTGATTGTAGAATTTGCATTTAAATGTTGTATATGCATTGGATTCAGTTTTCTTCCTACTAGATTTTTATTTTAAATCAGCTATTTCATTTAATTTTATAAAATTTATTGTCAGTAAATTTACTCCTTATATCTATTTTACAGAAAAGCACAGGAAGTTAAGTAACAGCTAATAGGTAGAGAATCTGAAGTGAAACCTTTGCAGTCTTGCTCCAGAGTTTCTTATTCAAGTACTAAGCATGAAAGAAACTAAAAAGAAAGGAAAAAGAAATAGAGAGAGACGGAGGGAGGAAGGAAGGAAGGAAGGAGAAAGGAAGAAAGAGAAAGAGAGGAAGAAATAAGGGAAGGGAGGAAGGCATGAAGAGCATGAAGGAAGGAAGAAAGGAAAACAGAAAGAAATAAAAAAGGAAGAAAGAAAACATATTGAAACAACACATGGAAAATATCCTTAAAATAATTTCAAATTATTAAATAACCAGACATTCAGTAAATATAAATATAATTGAATATGGGCAAGCAAACTTGTCAATGGAATGGATCTTTCAAAATTTGAGTCATTTTTCCAGGTAACATAAAATTTGCTTTCAAATAGATTAAATTTTTTGCTAAGAACTTAATGAAAATATTTTTTTAAAAAAGGAATATGAATTTGAGGAATGAACAATGCCCTTAGAAATCTAGAACAAATTGAGTTGTGAGAGATGCTAGAGGTAACATAAAAGGATTAACTTTGAAGAGCAAGATCTGAAAGGGAAAACAATGCTTTCTGTTCAGCAGAGTGAGAAGGGGTCCCTCAGTCAGGCATAAGCAGTCTCCTTGTTTATTTGGAAAGGCCAAAAATATATATGGTCACATGACCAAAGAGGGCACCACCATGATGCACAGGGCATTAAATGAAGGCAGATGAGGCAAGCATATGAGAATGATACACCTTTCACCTACTTTCAGTAATAGAAGTCATCACTTTGTATTGTTATTATTGATTTGCTTCTCTGATAGCTCCAATGTGTCAAGCTACAAAGACAAGGGAAAAATATTTCTTCAACATATTGAGCTTATTTGTGAATGAGCAAAAGAGGATTGTAATTTGGAATGCACAACTCTGACAAGCCATAGGTGCACCAGGAGAGGGAAGGGAAAGAAAGTTTTTATCGGCAAAAAGGAAGAGTTCATGCAAACTACTTGGAAACAAAATTCATTTATTCCAGAGGCTCAAAGCAAGATTTGGCATCACTTCATTGGTGATAGTGCCATTGCTGAATAAGTGTCCTTTTGAAAGCATGTTGTTGGATTTCTGCAGTCTAAGGAACATCTAACAGTAAACTTTGTCATAGAAATATGTGCAAAACAAGCAAATCATGTAAAGCATGGGATGGGTGAAGAACATGAAGAAATTTTGCATAGTTCTATTTTTTTTTTTTTAAGTCCTCAAGGGAGTTCTTATCTCAGCCATACAATTATGAGCTCCCCTCCTTCATGGACTCCCAGTTTCAATTTGTCTGGATCTGACAAGAGTGACTTCATTTTGATGTCCGAAACTTTCATAAGTGGCATAAAATGTGCTCATTAAGGACAGGGATTTTGTGCCTTACTTATTTCCAACAGCTAGTATGGTTAATGATTACTACATTTTGATTAAAAAAATAGGTGAAAGATTGCATAATTAAAATTTATCTAAAAAGGATTACACTAAGGAAAAGAAGAGAAGAAGAAAGTATAAAGAAGATATTTAATATTAAATACAAAATTATATACATGTATAATATTTCTGAAAACAAAAGTACTAGCATTTTGAAAATTTTATATAATGGTTTATGGATTTGACTCATTCTATGAGAGAAAAAAATATTTCAACTTTCTGGCCCTATGTTTCCTCATCAGTACTATGAGGAGGCTGAACTGGAAAAACTTTAAATTTTCTTCAGCTCCAAATCTCTCTGGTTTCATAATTCATTTTCAACATACTACTATAATGAGCTAGAAATATAAAATTATTGAATAAGGTCTTCCCCCACAAAGGCAAATTTCTATGTTTTTATGCCTAATCTTCAAAAGTCATGTGAGCAAATGAAAAATCCAAAAAGGAAATTAACATGACAATTCTATTTTCAATACCATTGAAAAGAATAAAGTAATTAGGAATAAACTTAACCAGGGAGATGAAATACTTCTATAGTAAAAACTGCAAGACATTCTGAAAGAAATTAAAGAAGACAGAAACAAATGGAAAGACATCCCATATTTATGGACTGGAAGTCTGAATATTGCTAAGATGGCAAGACTACCCAAAACAATCTAAGATTTAATGTGATTCCTGTCAAAATCCCAATGGAATATTTTTGATAGGAATAGAAAAAATTAATTTAACAATTGATGTGAAATCTCAAGAAACTCTGAGACAATCTCAAAAATAACACTGATGACTTAAACTTCCTGATTTCAAAGCTATAGTAATCAAAATAGTGTGGTACTGGCATAAATATAAACATATAGAACAAAGTAATAGAGTAGAGATCCTAGAAATGGACCCTCACATATAGGATAAAATGAGTTTTGACAAGAATTCCAAGATCACTCAATAGGGATAAGGCAGGTTTTTTGTTTTTGTTTTTTATAATTTTTATTTTTTTAACATATGGTGTTAGAAAAACTGTATATCCACATACAAAGAATAAAGTTAGATTTTGAACTTACAACACACCAAATGGACCTCAAAATGGATAAAAGACCTACATGTAAAAGCTAAAACTATAAAATTCTTATAAGAAAAAAAATAGGGAAAAAACTTCACAACTTTGTATTAAAATTTCTTATATGCCACTCTAAAAGCATAGACAATATAGAAAAATCAGTAAATTGGACTATATCAAAAATTAAAACTTCAATTCACTAAAGTACACAATCAACAGTGTACTGAGAGTATATTTTCATATCATGTACCTGATAAGGGTTTAGTATTTATAGTGTATAAAGAACTTCTATAGCTCAACAACAATAGTAACAAAAAGCCTGCTTCAAAATTAAAATGGACAAAGGACTTAAATAGACATTTCTCTAAAGAAAATATACAAATGGATAACGATCACATGGAAAAGTGCTCAACATCACTAATTAGGGAAATACAAATCAAAACCAAAACAAGATAATATTTCACACTCATTTGAGTGGGTACTGTTCTCCAAATCATAAAATAATACCAGTTTCAGTGAGAATGTGAAGAAACTAGAACCCGTGTGCCTTCTTGATGGGAATGGAAAATGGTGCAGCCCCTATGGAAAACAGTTACTGCAGTTCCTCAAAAAGTTAAATACACAATTGATATATGATCCTGTAATTCCAGTTCTAGGGATATGCCCAAAAGCAATGAAAGCAGGGTCTTGAAAACATATTTGTATACCTATGTTCATGGCAGCATTATTCACAATAGCCAAAAAGTATAAGCAACTCAAGTGTCCATTGATAGATGGATGAATAAACAAAATGTAGGACATGCATACATACACTGGGACATTATTCACTCTTAAAAAGGAATAAAATTCTGACATATTCTATAACATGGACAAACCTTATAGGCATTATATAAGTGAAATAAGCCGGTAACAAAAAGATAAATACTATGTGCTAATCATTCCACTAATATGAGATACCTAAGTAGTCAAATTTATAGAAACAGAAAATAGAATGGTGGTTGCGAGGGGCTAGGAGGAGAGGAAAATGGGGAGTTTTGTTATTTTTAATAGGTTTGGTATTTCAGTTTTGCAAGAATAAAAGAGTTGTTGAGATTGGCTGCACAACAATGTGAATGTACTTAACACGAATGAACTGTACACTTATAAATAGTGTATTTTATCTTCTCTGCCCTGGTTAAAAATAATAAAAAATCCTAATAAAAAATAAAAGTTGTGAAAGTGATTTTTTTCTACCTTCTGTTATTAGTTACATTCATTTTTGTCAAATCCAGACATAATTTTAAATGAAGTAGATGTTTTCTTTCTAATGACAATCTGCTCATGTTCTTCTGACCTTTTTCCAATTTATGCTTTGAACGGTGTATGCTAGCTTAGGTTCAGGGTTAAATTATCTGATATGTTTAATCACTTTTTCTGTTTGAAGGGTGAGCTCATACACTGAGGAGAGGCACAAACACTGGGATTTTATGTTTGCTGGTTCCACTTGGCTGAATGTGACCAAGACACAGGCAGCTCTTTCATGAGTATAGGACCGAGACTGGGCAATCTGGTTCTGTGGGGGCCAGAGCCCATCAAAGACAATGCATTGCTTTATGTCTTGGATGGACAGTTGAGGAGCAAAACATAGACTACTTGGAGAAGCGGCGGTTTTAGTCAAAGCTCTTCAAAAGCCTTCAGTGAGTAGAGGGGGAAATGTAGCCCCCCCCCCCAGGACTTCCCCCTTGTATTATTAATGAAGTGGCTTCTGATCAGCTTCTTGAGTAAGGACTGAGCAGCTCTTTTCCCTTCCTATTTCTCTGCCCTTTCTGCACTAGTGTTGTTCTTGACAACAGCACCGTTGGCATCTGGCTTATTTTCTCCTTCCCTGAGGCGCGAGGGATGGTCCACACTGCAGGGTTGAGAGTGAGAACCTCCCTGGGCGAACTCGCCAGACAGTACAGTGAGATCAAGGACTCCAGGGGTTAATGGCAAGCCCTAATGGAGTAATTTTTAGCATTAAAATTCGAATAATGCTTTTTTTTTTTCCACTTAAAAGATAATAGGCATTTTCCTGATTGTACAAAACCTTCTGCAGTTTTCAAAGGGAAGAGCTCTAACAAGTCGTCCCGGTAGGGGACATGTTTTCCGGTCGGGGGTCTTCTCTCTGCATCTACCTGGGGGAACCACGTTAGCATCTCTCAGTGAGTAATTAGCATTCTCCCTGCTGATTTACAATAATGGAAACCTCAAATAGAAAAGGTCAAAATTTGAAAACAGATCATATTAGATTTTAAGCTTTCTTTTGAAAAGCTTCATTCTTTACCTTGCACTGGCCTATGAAGAAATGAGTTGCTCTCATTTCTAGTATTCACACTTTGGTGGAAAATCAGGACGAAAATTAAATCATTAAATCAAATTAAGTTATTTTCTTAGGATAGGTGGCATTTGTCACAAAATTAAGTACACTCTTGAACATTTATGTCTATAAATACTTGTGTAAAATATACATAAATAAAATATCATACTTGGTTCTCTTATACAAAATCTTATCAGATTTTCATTTGAAAGCATTTCATATATACTTAACACAGAACTTATATTTATCTTACATATTAAATAATGCAGAAAATATAAAATTATATTATGAAGCCAAAGATAATATATGATTTTTAAAAACAAGTTATTGACTTGAAATGTATTAACATGTTACACGCTTTCATTAACTAAATAGCATGATAATGCCAACTCATTTACTTTGTTTAAAAAAAATTGCTAAGCACTGGTCATGTACAGAAATGTATGTGAGGAGAAAGATAAAATTTTGTATCTGATTGTCAGTCAGGATTTTGTCCAACGTCTTTCACTGAAATAGCGTAGACTATGTTTATATTCGTGTTTATTTTTCTAATATTAAACTCGTTACAGTTTATTAACATGCTGCTGCAGTGTAACATATATTAACATTCTTCGAAAATATTTAGCAAAATATACATTAGGATTTTAGATTGCTACGACAGGTAATGATGCAGTCTGTCTTCTTTAGGTCCTTTTCTTGAGCCAGTATAAATGATAAATTTGCTTCAGTAAAATTCTTATTTAGTCCTCATAACAACCACTGAGGCACAAAGATTATCATCCCCATCTTACAGACGAGGAAACTGATACAACATGGATTGGTGACGTGGCACACCCAAGATTATAAGATGGTAGACCTCAGCTATTCCAGCTGCAGAAGCTGTGTCGTGAATCACTACATCGTGCTGCTCTTTTCTAGGAGCTAGAAAAGTAAAGAATGTGGGCAATACTTTTCTAGAAAAAATGAAAATCATAAAGTCCTGAGGGTGGGAAAAATCACTACTCTTTGAATAAATTTAATCAGTAATGTTAAGCCAAACAGACATATAAAACCTTATAAACTACACTAAGAAGATTAGATTTTAGCTTTGCAGCAATGGACTTTGCAGAGAAGACATATTCTGCTGTCTGGCAGTAGAAAAAGAAATGTGCCATAGTTAAATTTCATTAAAAAGCAAAATTGAAGAAGGTTTAGAAAAAGGGCAAGGCTATGAACAATGGGTATATTTGGTAAAATATATCTCATTTATATATGTGGGAGAATGTGGCAGAATCAATCACAGAAATTACAGTGAAAAAGAGAGGAAGTACATGCATGCAAAAGATATTGGTGAGGTGATATTTAGGGACTTAGTGACACATAGGCTTAGGAAATGAGGGAGGGAATGAGCAGCAAAGGGTGACTCTTCTTTGCTACCTTGGGAAACTGTGGTAGTAAAGATATGCGTAAGGATCTTAAGTAGATATTAAGAGCTCATGTTCTAGCTCATTCAGACCTGCTCTAATCACAGGTAAGTTAATTAGGCAAGTAACTCAAATTCTTATCTGTATAATGTAGTTATGTTACTAAATATCTTATAGTGTTAAAATGAGAATAGAGTCAGATACTCTATGTGAAGTGATTTACGTAGAATCCAACATGAATTATACAGTGAATATTTGTATTATTAGTACTGTCCTTATTATTATTTTATAAAAGAAATGAATTTAAGGCTTAGCAACTTACCAAAGCCACACAAAAAGTAACCTGCCAAGCAAACACTTGAATCCTTATCTGTCTGAGGTCAGTGAATGAATTGTAGCTATTGATCTGCCTGGATTAATGTTATTTACAGATCAAATAAGATATAAGCCCTTAAAGCTAATGTGATTGCCCAGAAATACACTCTAGAATTTTATAAAAAGATCCCAGGACAAAAATATAAGAAAAAAACGAAATTTGGGAGATGAGAGGAGGAAAGAATATACAAAGCAAATTTATGGGTATCCAGTGTTGTAAAAGGAAATCTAGGATCTTCAAAGATTAGTGTTTCATGAGGAAGGGAAGTGTCATCTGTGTCAAAGGTGAATCAAATAACAAGTAAAATAAGGTTTTAAAAAATATCCATTACACTTAAGCAAGGTTATCGCTAATCTTGAGAGAAATACTAAAGGATACAAAATTGATTACAAAATGCTTTCTGAATAATGATACAGCACTTAAAAGCAGTACTGTCTATTATTTGAGAAGTGAGAATTTATGTGAAGTAGCCAATATTCAATTATAATGGAGAAAAAGCACTTGAAAAATGATTGTTCATATGTCCAAGAAGAAGTTCAACAACAACTTTATTCACGAAAGTGTGAAAATGCTGTTTCATTCTTATTAAAAAACTTATAATGAAAAACTGAAAATAAAATAAAGAGACTTCATCTCGGTGATAATGACTGGAGAGTCAGACATAGTAATATCACATTTCCAATTCAAGTCCTACAAATTAATATTACATATTTGCAGCCATCTGCAGGAGTTGAGTGGCTCAACTTAATAGACTTTATTGTAATGTGTTGTACACATTCAGAACTTCAGATAACTATTTCACCACATCTAAACACTACTGTCAAAATACAGAACACTTTTAAACATATTCATTTATTAAATTAATTTTCCAAGTTATAGATTGCTGCTCTTGAATACTGAGACTATAATTTATTTATTGAATTTCAGAGCTTTGTCAGTCTTGTTATGTTTTTCTTTGTTGCCTTATCAAAGTTGATTTGCTCCTTCCCAGAGGCTATCATCTCTAGCAGAATATATTGATTCTTTCTCACTAGAAATTTTAATTCTAGATGAAATTCTGTCTCTGTTTCATAGTTCTCTAGCTGACTATGTCTCAAATATTTTTATGGACCAGAGTCTGGGTTGTTGATTTTATAAACACCAGTAAGTATAAAGTTTTTCATCATTAAGTATAAGCTTTTTACAAAAGCTACATGCTGACTTACTTCTGATCAATGTAGACTAGTGTGATGCAGATGTTAAAAAGTAAATCAGGTTGCTATATTTATTATAAAATAGACTTTACATTTTAGAACAGTTTTAGATTTACCCCAAAATTGAGAAAATAATATAGTGCCCTTATGTTCCACACAGTTACCCTGATTAAAACTGTATATTAGTATGATAAATATGATATGCATTATTAGCCAAAATTAATATATTATTATTATTAATACAAATCCATGTTTTATTCATATGTATTTAGTTTTACCCAATGTCCTTTTTCCCAATGTCCTTTTTCTGTTTCAGGATGCCTTCCAGAATACTACATTACATTGCTACCATGTCTCCTTAAGTTTCTCTTGACTGTGACAGTTTCTTTGACTTTCCTTGTTTTTGACAACCTTGGCAGTTTTGAGAATTCCTAGTGAGTACTTTATAAAAAGTACTCGATTGGTATTTGTCTGATATTTTTCTCATGATTATAATGGGCTTATGTGTTTTTGGAAAGAAGACCTCAGAGATAAATGTCATTTTCATCATATCACGTCAAGGGTTCAAACTAACAACATGACGTTACTGTTGATTTTGACTTTGAACTAGAGCTATCACGTTTCTCCACTGTAAATTTACATTTTTCTTTGCTCTTTCTACGCTGTACAGTTAGCCCTTCATACCACCATATGCCTGGATTCCATACCCGTGGATTCAACCAACTATGGATTAAAAACACCCACCCCCTGGAAAAAGGATAGCAGCATCAGAACTGAATACGTACAGACATTTTTTTCTTGTCATTATTCCCTAAACAATATAGTATAACACCTATTTACATACCGTTCACATCGTATTTGCTGTTCTAAATAATCTAGAGAGGAGTCAAAGTATATGGGAGAATATGCTTAGGTTATACTCAAATGTTACACCATTTCATATAAGGAAGGGACTTGAGGATCTATGGATTTTGGTATCAGCACAGGGTTCTGGCAGCAATTCCTCGTGGATAGGAAAGGGTGACCGTGCTCTCTGGTAGGAAACCACGATGAGAAGTCCACTCTTGAGTTGGAAGTTATGCTTGACCTCCTCGAATGCTGGAATTCTTCCATAGTAAAAATTTGTCTTATCTTTCTTATTTATTTGCTCATTTAATCCTTTATTTATATCAGTATGGACTCACATATATGTATTTTTTTAAATATTTTGAGCTCAAATCCAATACTACTTTATTCTGTGGTTCAAATTGTTCTAGCTTTAGGCATTGTGAGCTCTTTCCCTTAGTTCATTGGTTTCTTGATCTCTTTGACATATTCACATCACTGATTTTTATTTTCTCTTTTGAGTACTTCCTTACTTTCCAGTCCTTACTGGCCCAGTCCTGTAAGAACCCCTGCCTCCAACTCCTACAATTTCTCCAAGGAGCATAGGGCCCTTTAATTGGAGAATATTATTGGAGGCAAGGTCTAGGTGTTTTTTTGGTTTTTTTCCTACAAGGCTTTTGTTGCTTCTAACTTCTCTTAGCTGACATAGGAATAAAATATATGCGTATATGCTAAAATGTATATATACACATATCAATACATATTTCTAAATATTACCAACTATATCTATAATAAGCTAAGCATGAGTTTATGCCCATATGTCCTACTTTATTATTACATGAATCATTCTAGCTTCCTACCTTTACTCATCTGCACACACCTACTCTAATAGTGAGAAATAGGTCCCAATTAACTGCCCTTCATTTACTTGATTGTTCAGTTAAAGTATACATATAGTTTACTAGAATTGTTAGCCAGTACTTAAATAGATTATAATTTTATTAACTAGATTTTCTTCTTCTTCTTTTTTTTTTTTAAACTTTTCAACTTACTCCACTCATTTCCAAACTTAATTAGGGCAGCACCTTTTTCTCCCACTACTTTCAGTGAGTTTGTTTTGTACATACACTTGTAAAGGAATTAGATTCTTTCTTCACATTCTACCTTCCATTTGGGATCCCCTGATCTTCTAAATGAGTTTTTAAATAAATTTTACATAGTTAGGATTACTCTTCATTCAGTAATATTCTATAGATTTTCATAAATGCATGATGTCATGTATCTACCATTACAATATCAAAAGAGTAGTTTCCTCACCCTAAAATGTTGCCTGTGCTTCATTTAGTTAACTTTTTCTCCTCCTTGTGAGGCTTTTTTCAAGCTCTAATCCTTTATATATCTGTACTTTTGTCTTTTGCAGAATGTCATATAGTTGGAATTACACAGTATGTAGCCTTCCTTACCACACTGGCTTCTCACACTTTATAATACGCATTTGTTTTATCCATATGTTTTTGTGACTTGATGGCTTATTTCCCTTAATTGCTGAAGAGTATTCTACTGTGTGGATATTTCACAGTTTGTTTATCCATCCTCTTTATTTTGTATTTGTTTTCATTTTTATTTATGGTTTGATGAAAATTAGTTTAAGAGAACATTCTAGTAGTTTCCTATGGCTGCTGAAACAAAGTATCATACGCTGGGTGACTTATAAGAACAGAAATTTATTCTCTTGCAGTTCTGGAAGCTGGAAGTCTAAAATCGAGGTGTGGGCAGGACCATGCTTACTCCAGAAGCTCTAGGGGGAAATCTGTTCCACGCCCTTGCCTTAGCCTCTGGCGTGGCCGTCAATCCCTGACATTCTCGTGTCTGCCTTGTCTCCTGACGTGTCTCCCCGTGTGTCTCCTCACGTCATCTTTCCTCTGTCTTCTCTGTGTCTGTGGCTCTTCTCTGCTTATAAGGACACCAGTCATACCATGTTAAGGACCCCGTCCTACACAAGTGTAACCCCAACTTATGTCTTTTTATCATGTAGACTTAGAATATGATTTTGACTCTTTTTGTCTTTTATTTTTAAAGGTTTTAAAGGCTCCAAACTTCCTTTCATGTATTGTTTTACTTACATCTCGCACCATTAACATGCAACAAACTAGCTGTTTAACATTTACCCACAGGATATTAGTAGAAAAATGAAAATTACAATATATTTAATTCTCAATGTTCTTATTTTTTCATCTTGATCAGCAAAAGACCCCTTACTTATGTTTTTTTCATGGGATATTTATGGAAATTGACAATAGTTTTAGCAACATGGTATCAGCATGTTTCGTGGGATAAAAATCATACAGTGTAAGTTCTCTGATAATAATGCCATGATTAGGACCATAACTAGAAAAATTGCATATCTGGAAATTTCAAAATACACTTCTAATTAACCCTGCGGCAAAAAGTAAATCATAAGAGAAACTATTGAATGTTTAAATGAATAATATTGAAAAAAGTGATTGCTGATTGCTTTTAGATATTCTTTATTATACATAGTTTAAATATGTTTAATAGCAGCTTGAAGATAATAAAACAAGCCTTATTCATCATAAACACCAAAGTTCAAAAGGCTTGTTTTATGCACATTGTGTGTAGATATAGTAGCATATAAGCAACCATGGAAAGAAATAAATCAATGCTATTTTATTGTACAATTTCCAATTAAATCAACTACAAAACCAGAATTGCAATTCAATGAGTACTTGCCATTTTGCTTGAGCAGTACACCTTGTAGTCAGCAAGTTGTTTATTTTCCACGTAAATTGCTTTCTTGAGTGCTCTAACAGCATATATTAAAAATAAACAAAAACAGAAACAGAAACCTCAATAATCATAACTTAAAACAGTGGAAACTCTGAAATATTTTCAGGAATTGCTTTTAGTCTAGCTCACATAAAATACTCTTTAATTCTGCTTTATTGCACTTTGAAATGTGCTACAGTGTAACTATTAAAGGAACTTCATAATAGATATTGAATTGAATAATATGAGAAATGCTGATTCAACAGTCATTGTCATTTGGGACATTTATTAAGTTCTAGATGATTTTTAAAAATTGGGCATTAGTCAACCAACCTCTAGTTTTAAAATACTCATTGACTTACATTTTCATTATGTACAAAATAGGTTTAAACTGCTTAGTAAGTGAAGGTTCGTTAATAGTATTGAGTGAATCCTATTTGAAATAACCCCCATTAAAAGATTAAACTTGTATAAGAATACATTTTCAGTGTAAAAAAAATGCTTTGAGAGAATGAAAGGTTTCAACATGAGTATAAGTGCTGAATATCTAAAAGCTAAAAGGTCAAGGAAGTTCACGTTTAAAATTAAAGTATGAGCACATTGCTAGCGAAGATGTTATTTGATGATTTTATTTAAGAATACACATTTTATTTTAGAACAGGTTTAAATTTGCAAGAAAACTGTATGACATCCCACGTACCACATACAATTTCCTCTATCATTAACATTGTACATAAGTCTAGTGCATTTGGAACAATTAAAGAACAAATACTGATACATATTTTTAACTATAGTCTATAGTTTATTCAGATTTCTTTAGTTTTTACCTAATATACTTATTCTGTTACATAATCCCATCCAGGTTACCACATTGCCTTTAATAATCATATCTCCTTAGGCTTCCGTTGACTTTAACAAGTTATCAGATCTTCCTTGTTTTTGATGACTTGGAGAGATTTGAGACGAATGGTCAGATATTTTGAATCAATTTGAATTTTTATGAATATTTTCTTATGTTCAGAATGTGTTATGTGATTTTGGGAGGAATACCACAGAGGCAAGGTACTAAGGTATCCTATCATATGAATGGTGCATAATATCAACATGACTTATCATTGCTGATAGTAACTTTGATCACTTGGCTTAAACAGTGTTTGTAAAGATTCAAAAATGTAAAGTTGCTCTTCCCCACTGCCCCATCATATATACAATGATTTTTTTTTTTTTAAAGAAGTCACTATGTGAAGTTCACACTTAAAGAGTAGGAGGTATGAACTTAATCCTTAAAAGATGAATATCAGCATAAATTGTTTGGAATTTTTCTGCAGGAGAGATTTGTCTTACCTTTCTCGTTTATTTATTTACTCAATCATTTATTTATGTAAGTATGGACTCATGGATATTTATTTCATGTTTTGATTATACTACTACTTTATTTATTTTCTTGTTCGAATTATTCTAGCTTTTTCAGTTGGCTCCTCTGTTCCTTTTACATACTCTAATCTATGTGTCTGTACGTGCGTGCGTGTGTGTGTGTGTGTGTGTGTGTGTGTGTGTGAGTACTTTCTTAATTTGTGGCACTACAAGATACTCCAGACTCATTTTGCCCAATTTCTGTCCCAGTCTTAGAATCAGGTATTTATTTAAAACACCTTGGTTTCTTTTACTGGAGAATAATATTAGAAGCCACAAACTTAGTGTCAGATGTTGTCATTGCAACTGGGTTGTCATTGATTCTAGATCCTCTAAATTAGGTAGGGAAATATATGCGTGTGTCCTAACCAGTCCACATACACATATCTATGCATATTTCTATTAAAACTTTGGGCATACATATTAATAATAAGGAAGACGTGAATTCATACTGATGTGCCCAACTCTAATTCATTGCCTCATAGATCTTCTAGCCATAAATCCTTGCTTATCTGTAGAAATCTACTCTATGTGCAGCCTAGTTCTAATCACTTGCCATTAATTTAATTAATTATTCATTTTTGGTATGTGTGGATAGCAATATCAGAAATGTTAACATGTAATCCTATCAGAATAACTTTATTAACTAGAGTACATTTTTTTTTTTTTTTTTTGAGACACAGTCTTGCTTTGTTGCCCAGGCTAGAGTGAGTGCAGTGGCATCAGCCTAGCTCACAGCAACCTCAAGCTCCTGGGCTCAAGCGATCCTCCTGCCTCAGCCTCCCAAATAGCTGGGACTACAGGCATGCGCCACCATGCCCAGCTAATTTTTTCTATATATGTTAGTTGGCCAATTCATTTCTATTTATAGTAGAGACAGGTCTCACTCTTGCTTAGGCTGGGTTCGAACTCCTGACCTCGAGCAATCTGCCCGCCTCGGCCTCCCAGAGTGCTAGGATTACAGGCATGAGCCACTGCGCCCGGCCTAGAGTACAATATTTTTGTACAATTTCTTGTATGTTTACTCTTTACTCCTTTCTAAAGTTACTTAGATCATTACCTTTTCTCTCACTCCCTTCAGTAAGATTGTTCATATATTTGTAATGTAGTTACATTCTTTTGTTACATTTTGCATTTCAACCTAGGATCACGTGACCTCTTTTAAATTTAATTTGTATACATTAAGAGTCACTCTTTGTTCAGTAGAGTTCTACATGTTTTCAGCCATATATAATGTCACATATCAATCATTGCAGTATCATTAGGATAGTTTCACAGTTCTAAAATATTCTCTTGGGTTCATGTATTTAACTCTTTCTCCCCACCACTATACCTTGATCTTTATGTCTCTATAATTATTTTTTCTAGAATGTAATTTAAGTGGAATCTTACAGCATGTGGCCTCTTAAGTCTGTTTTTATTGACATAGTAATATGTATTCAAGATTCATTCATGTCTTTTTTGTAACTTTATAGTTCATTTTATCACTGAATAACATTCCAGTGATTTGTACTGTGGTTTATCTATTTCCCCATTTAAGAACATCTTGGTTGCTTTCAGTTTTTGGATATAATGAATAAAACATCTATAAACATTCACCTACAGGATTCTATGTGGACATATCTTAAAATTCATCTGGGTAAGTAGGATCACTATTGTTGAATTGTATGGCAAGATTACATTTAGCTTTGTAAGGAAATGTAGAATTGCTTTCCAAGTGATTGTATCATTCTGCATTTCCACCAGAAAAGAAGGGGGATTTTCTCTTGCTCCATGGTATAGTTAACAGTTGGCCTTCACTGTTTTTGTATTTTAGCCACTCTAAGAGGTGGGTAGTGGCATCTAATTATTGTTTTAACTTGTGATTCCCTAATGTCAACCGATGTATAAGTATATTTTATATGAGTATTTACCACCAGCATATCAGCTTTGATAAGGTGTCTGTTCCTATCTTTTGCTCATTTTTAAATTAAATGTTTTGTTTCTATTATTGAGCTTTAATAATTACTTATACATTTTATACATAAGTCCTATTGGAGATATGTAATTTGCAAATGTTTTTCCTAGTCTGTGACTTGTATTTTCATTTTATTTCATACAGAGAAAGATTTTACCTTTATTAAAGTCCAATTTGTCATTTTTTCATTCATAGGTCATGGATTGTTTTAGTGTGTGTTTTATGTAAAACCTCACCACCAAACCAAAGTAAATGTACATTTAATTCTATATTTTTCTACACAAGTTTCATAATTATGCATTTTACTTTTAGGTGTATGATCAATTGTGAGTTAATAATTGTGAAATGTGTGAGAACTCTGTCTAGGTTAATTTTTTGCTTCTAGATGCCCGAATGTTTCATCATCAGTTTTTGAAAACATTATCCTTTCTCCAAGAATCATCTTTGCTTGTAAAAATCTTATTGACTTTATACTAAATTATTGTGGGACTATTTCTGGGCTATCTATTCAATTTCATTTATTTATGTGTGTACTCTTTTGCCAATACTAACATACACTCCCTTCATCTTGATTATTATAGCTTGTGATCACATAGTGTACATTCCCCAATCATATTCTCTTTAGTGTTGTGTTGTTTATGCTAAGATTTTGCCTTTCCATATAAATTTTTGAATAACTTTATTAAGATCTACAAAATTCTCTGCTAGGATTTTTATTCCAATTGTATCTTATAGATCATGTTGGAAGAAGCAACATCTTAACAATATTGAATCATATTATACCTGAGTATGAAATATGCTTTCATTTATTATAATTTTCTTAAACTTTTTTCATCAGTGCTTTACAGAATTTTTTGCATATAGATTCTGTGTGTATTTTCTTAAGCGTATACTTAAAAATCTTATTTTGTTTGTGCTATGGTAAATGTTTTTTATTTCACATTTCAATTTTTCATTGCTGATGTATGGGAATGAAATTGACTTGTATATACTAATGTTTTATCCTATGTTCTTGCTATGCTTACTTATTTTTCCAGGATTTTGTTGTTGTTGTTGTTGAGTCTTTGGGAATTTCTCAACAGATAATTATGCCATCTGTGCCTAAAGGTAGTTATATGTCTTCCTTTACAATCTGTATAGTATTTCTTTTATTTTCTTGCACTAGTTTCTTCACAACCAATTTCCTTCTAGTACAATGTCAAATAAGCATAGAGGACATAGGAGGACTCCTTACGTTTTCTCATTCTTAGGTGAAAAGTGTCTTATTTCTCATCTGTAAACATAAGGATAGGTGTAGATTTTTTGTTTTGTTTTGTTTTTGTTTTTTTCTGTAGATGTTCTTTATCAGGTTAAGAAGGTTCTCCTCTATTCCTTGATTTCTGAGAATTTTTATCATGAGTTGGTGTTGGATTTTGCCAATTATGTTTCTGAATATATGGTTTTCTTCTTTACCTTATTAATGTAGGTGAATACATTGTTAAATTGTCATATTTAACTATCTTTGCATAACTAGAATGACACTTGTTCAATCACACTTGTTTATCATGTTTACTTACTTTTATAAAGTGTATTCAGTTAGCTAATATTTTTTCAGGATTTTTACATTTATATTTATGAGAGATATTGTTTGTAATTTTTCTTTCTTGTAGTATCTTTATCTGTTTGGGGTACTAGGGCAATGCAGGCCTCATACCATGAGTTGGGAAGTGTTCATTTTGCTTCTACTTTCTGGAAGAAGTTGTGTAGAACTGAAACCAATTATTTAATGTTTGATAGAATTCACCCCCCCCCCCCCCGGTGAAACCATCTGGGTCTGGGGTTTTCTGTCATAAAAAATTCTTAATTTTTTATTCAATACTTTAATAAGTATAGGAATATTCAGATTATCTATTTTTCCTATGCATTTTTTGGTAGTTTGTGTCTTTCAAAGATTTGGTCCATTTCATCTATGTTATCAAAGTTTGTTGTGTAGAATTTTTCAAAATGTTTCTTTACTTTCATGGGATCAGTAGTGATAATGTCTCTTTATCTGATAGTGTTAATTTCATTTTTTTCTATCTCTGTAATTTTATTTACCTTTACAAAGAACCATCTTTTAATTTTGTTGATTTTTCTTATTTTTTTGCTTTAATTTCTTGTGTTTATTTTAAGGTTCAATTACTCTAATTTCTTTAGTGTTCTAAGGAGGAAATAGGTTATTGATTTTAGGTCTTTTCATCTTTTCTAACATATTTATTTAATACCATAAGTTTTCCTAAAATAACTACTTTTACTGACTTTCACAAATTTTGGCAAGTTATAATGTCATTTTTAGATTATTCAAAACATTAATTAATTTTTCTTGAGATTTTTCTCTTTGACATGTGTTATTACAAAATGTATTGTTTGATTTTTAAATATTTGGGGGAAATTTCCATCGATACTTATATTTTTGTGTTATTGAGTTCCTGTTTAATTTCGCTATTGTCTGGTAAAATAAAATATGATTTTCATTGTCAAATTTGTTCAAGTGGCCTTTATAGCCCCTAATGTTGTCTGTATTGTTGAATGGTCTATGTGAGCTTGAGTAGAATATATATTTTGCTGTTGTCAAAGGAATATTCTATAAGTGTCAATTCTATCATGTTGATTGATAGTGTTTTCAGGTCAACCATATTTTTATTGACTTTCTGTCTGCATGAGCTATCAATTAATCAAAGGAGAAATAGAAGTCTTCAACTCTAATAATAGATTTGTCTATTTCTTTTTTCAGTTCTATCAGTTTTTGCCTCAAGTACTTGGACTCTACTTCTGTGTGCATATGCCTTTAGAACTGTTTTGTCTTCTTGGAGCATTTATCCTTTTGTCATTACATATATCGTCTCTCTTTATCATTAGAAATTTTTCTTATTTTGAAGTGTACATTAAGACTTTTAAGTGCTACTTAAAAGCATAAATTATTATTATATAAATTTCTGAAAGGGTATCAACATAAAATAAACTATTTTCTGTTTTTGTTAAAAGGAAATTTTGTGACTAATTTTTTTCTCTCCAAATAAAAAAAAAATAAAAAGATAAAATATTTAAAAGGAACCACTGTATTCCACATACTAGACCAAGTTTAATAGTAACTTCAATAATTTTTCTTTTCCCTTTTCAGCACTTTTAAACATTCAAGACCCAGATGAATTTGATCTGCCAAGATATACCATAGTAAATTATGTAATAATGTCTCAAATAGTATAGAAATACTATTTCTATACATTTATTTATATATAATGTATGTATGTAAATGTATAATTCTATACATTTATATGACATTACTTACAGGTTTTTCACAGATGTTCACCAAAAACTTTTCATGGAGTTCACCAAAAACTCTATGGTTTTTATAACTTCAACGTCTTTCCCAGAGCAAATGCAAAAATATTTTATTTTTTGCTTCATAAATAAGGATTCATTTAATCTATATAATTGTTCTACAACTTTATATTTAAAGATAGATATTTATTTAAAATATGAAGTAATGTGCATGATGACTAAGCAAGTCACTGAAAATAGAAATAAATTAATGTATTTCTGTTTTGAATATTTGAAGGTATATCAACTATAATCTTTCTCCAAAATGATATATTATTTGATAGGATTAGGTAAAAGAATGCAACCACTGGCTCTAGCTCTATAATAAAGTTAATTTTTTTAAAAATGTCAATACAATATTTATGATTTTTATCACTTTAAATAAATTTTTAAAAAGTTGAGTAATAAAAATTGTGAGTTATGAATAGAGATATGAATTTAACAGATGTGTTACTTTCTTCTTTGAGCACAATTAAGAATAATTTATACCTCACAGAGAGGTTGTAAATATAAAATAACTAATATGGCATATTCAAAAAACATGGCATCTACTATGATATTTGATAAATATCAATTTTGTTATTTTAAATTTCTGTGTAAACATTTAATTTGTGACTTACCCTTGTTCTTATACACTCAAATGATACAGTTTTCCTTTATTTGTTCATTATATAAATTCATAAGAATATAATTACTAAATTTGGGTAAATTCCCCATGATTTCAGCTGAAAATGTTTACATGAGTACACAGCCATTTCAAACAAACTCTGCTCAATAAGCACTGAAAGAATATTTTCCAAGAATTTGGAATCAAATTAAAAAAAAAATGTAAGTATGAAACATAACTCTAAAAGCTACTTTTTAAATATATGAATAATAACTATTTGCTATTCCCAAATCACAGCCAGATGATTAATCCCAGATTTACATAAAAAATTTGTTCATTTAATAGAAATTGAGTGATTAGAAATCTTCTTGATAAGAAATTCAAAAGAATATTAATATAGGTCCATATTCTATATTATGTTAATTACTGTGTTTATCTTTGCATACGCATCTGCAGAGAATATTTTCCAAATAATAAATTCATTTTTAATGAAGATTTAGAATGCATCATCACTAAGCAGTGCAACTTTTAAAACAATTATAAGGAGGGGAAAAAAACATTTGGTAAAATTCATAATATCACAAAAGTAAGTACTATAGTTCCCATTTTACAATTCAAATTATCCATGTAATAAAGGATTTTATTCCCCCCAAGAACTGACAATTACCTAGTAGGAAAATTCATATTTATAATTTTTGAAAAAGTATGATGCAGAACATTACATAATGCCATGTGCAAACTTATTTTATCACAGAAAAACCAAATATTTTTGGTTTGGTGATTTTTTGCCATTGTCACTGCTTCACTCCTTAGAGGCATAAACTTTCTGGCTTTCCTGTTGTAATAAACTTTGAAATCAAAAGGGTTTGCCTTAGTCCTTTACATGCCGGAGAATGTGATACTTCCCACATTCATAGCACTTTCAACTTAATACTGAAGTGGAAGGCACGTGCCTGCAGATGACATGGGAGGTCCTTGTACCTATCACTGGCAATGGACATACTGAGGTGTGCCTATTGAAAAGGGTAGGAAGTGTCCCAGAGCATTTCAGCATCAGAGGAACATGGCTGTGACAACATCTAGCTAATTCATCCCTTTGTCACATGCAGTTCTAAATAGATCCTGTGACTTGCTTCTCAATTCTATTTTCTCATAATTTTCTTTCAGCCACAGATAGACATTTACAATAGGATTATTTTGATTTGGTTTTTAGAAATTTTGCCCATCATTATGTATTTTTTTTATTTTTGGTAACATTTATTTACTACTTAATATGTCCCAAACCACGTGTCCATCTCTCCTCCTCTTCTTTAGCACAGTCTGTCAGTCTCCACAATGATCCATGTGAGCTCGCCCTACGTACCTCCATGTATTGGCCCGCTCTGCCGTCTCAGGCTTGGGTCAAAGGCAGGTTTTTGTACATCCAGGTTTCTCTCTGCTCAGGGAGGGGAGGAATGTCTGGCAGTGAAGTCAATGCTCGGCCACACAGAGAGGGCTTAACCATCATTCTTCCTACAATATGCAAACACAATAACATTTTATCATGTTGGATTTCATTTTTTTCTGAAGATTCCATAGTATATCTTGGTTGAAAGATATGTTTTTACTATTAACCTGACTTTGATCCTACCTGGGAGAAACACAACCAGGGTCATGTTTTGTTAAGTGTATATTCACTGCATATTTCAGATTGTTGTCTTTACAAGGAGCAGCCTTCCTGGGTCAGAAGGAGCCAGTGTGCAGGGAATCATTCCCACATACTTGCAGTCTGCCTTGTGAATCTAAGTTCATTTACTCCAGATATGTTCTGCGCCCGACCTTCACATCATGCCTAATAGGGAAAGCAAACAAGTGCTGCTTATTCAGTGCAATGTAGCCAAGCCAGAACGCCTTATGAACTGGAGCCAGATTGTCTTTTTGGAATCCCTCTTTCCTTTAATGGATCCAATTTTGAGCAAGTTCTTCATCATCTCTGTTGTTCATTTTGCCCATTTGTATAATTTCAGATAATAATGTGTACATATGTGGGTATACATTGTTCCAAATATACATGTATATACATGTAAATGTCAAAATATTATATATACACATACATAAGGTTTTCTAATGTGTGTTCACATACATGTTCACACATGCACTTTGAGTCCTTGTTTTTAATGCCTGCCATATAGTAAATACTAGATAAATCTTCATACACAAAATTGCCTGATAATGGAAACATTTATTAAAAATCATAAGAATTCTGTTTTAACCATTTAACCATGCCATAAGCACAAAATGTAATTACCCTCCCCACAAAAGGCTCCCAACTAATGGGACACTAACCATAGTCAAAGAATGTCTAATGAACAGGTGCTATTCAGGAGAAGAAAAATGCCGTTATGAACATACAATCCAGGAGAAGAAATGACAAAAGAAAGCAAAGTGTGTGTTAAATTAGATATGGTACATTTGGGGTATCTATTTCTTTAATTCAGAGATTCTTAAACTTTAGTCCCCATCAGTCATCTAGAAGACTTGTTAACACCCAGAATGAAGGATACCACCCCTAGACTAATCATAGATGTGGACTGGGCCCAGCAATTTGCGTTTCTGACTGCTTCATACTGGATTCTAACGCCGCTGGGCCTACACAGCAGACACGCAAGGAGGACGACTGCTCTAACCACGGCTAAAGATGTGGTCTGGTGGTAACACTGTAAAAGGAATGGCAAAAACATTGAAGAAGTTGCACTCACCCAAATGAGTTTTAAAGATCCATGCACTTTAGGATCTAGAGTTTGGACCAGGATATTCACCTCAATTTATATGATTATCTCCATTCTCTGTTCTCTCACACAGGTATAAAATAACTGATTTCACAACTAGAATAGTAGGCTTCTCTATTACTTATTTGGAGTACTTTGTGATATTTTCATACAAACATATTGATGGAAGCACTACTCTTATTACTCTAAATTAAGGATAAGTTAACATCCATAGTGATTTTTATTTAAACAAGTTAAGACTAAGACTTATCCTCCTTAGAGACCTGAAAATATCTTATTTTAATAACTGACCATCAGATTTTTTGATATCTTTTAAATAGAAATGATGCTTTTTAATTTAGACTTGAGCATAATACAGGCATGTTTAATTTACATATTTTAAATTGCATGCTTATTAATAAAAATTTCAGTTACTGAAAATGTATTTCAAAAATGAGTTAAGATATTTGTAAAGGGATTTGAAGTATGAGTTTTGGTTGACTTTAGGAAACAAATTTAGTATAAATTACTCAAAACTTAAACATAAGACACTTCAATCTGTAATTCAAGAATGTCGTGTTCAGAGTGACGTAACAATGTACCATAGAATGTGCGGCTTACAAACAACAGAAATTTATTTTTCACAGTTTGAAAGATGAAAGTGCAAGAGCAGAGTGTCAGTGTGGCAAGGTTTTGGTGAGAGACCTCTTCCAGGTTCCATACTGTTGTGTTCTTATATCTTTACATGGTGGAAAGAGGGAGAGAGAATTCTCCGGGTCTGTTTTATAAGGCTACTAATACCATTCATTATGTCTCAACCTTCATGACCTAATTTACTCCCAAATACCCCACTTTCTAATATCATCACTTTGAAAGTTAGGATTTCAACATATTAATTTTGAGGGAACACAAACATTCATTTCAAAACAAAGTGTACATGTATGTTCACTAATAATTCAATAAATACTAGGTAAAAGGATATTTCTCTATGAAAAAAACATAGCAGTTTTACTGAGTACTGGTAAGCTTAAATAGAAATTTCCATAAGAATTATATGTAATATATAATTCATTAATATCAATGTATGAATATAAACCAATTCACATTAGTTAAATATAAATAAAGTTAACATTAGGTTTCCATTTTGTAGTGATCATAATACAGCTCACATTTGCTACCTTGCTAAAGGAAATCAAAAAATGAGACATCTAAGAAGAGCCTTCATGAAGCAAAAACCAAACAAAATAAACCTGCAAAAAGCCTGGCCTCAGTGTGATCATGAAAAGAGACAAAGAGCCCTTCAAAAATGACTACCATCTTCTTTTTTAATAGATACTTCATTATATAAAGTAATAATTATAATATATTGGGTTTGTAACATATATAAATGTAACAAGTATTATAATAACAGCATTAAAAGGGAGAAGAGGTATTAATATATAGGAGTAATATTTTGATATCTCACTAGAATTAAATTAGTATAAAGCTGAAGTAGCTTCTGATAAGTTGAAATGCATATGGTAAAGCCTAGAGTAAATACTAAGAATAAAAAAAATAAAAATTTTATATATATATGCAAGGAAGAGTGAGAAAAATAAACAGACTATGAGTTAATTCAGGTGGAGTAAGAAAAGAAAATGTTCCTTGGGAAGAGTCCCATACTGGTAGTTGCAGTCTATTGTCATATTGAACTTTTGTTCTTAGCAGCGGGTCCATGGATTTTTATTACATTATTTATGTAAGAAATTCATTAGATGACTAATAAAAGTGGACTATTAAAAACTCAACAATATGGCCGGGCGCGGTGGCTCACGCCTGTAATCCTAGCACTTTGGGAGGCCGAGGCGGGCGGATCGCTCAAGGTCAGGAGTTCAAAACCAGCCTGAGCGAGACCCCGCCTCTACCAAAAATAGAAAGAAATTAATTGACCAACTAAAAATATATATACAAAAAATTAGCCGGGCATGGTGGTGCATGCCTGTAGTCCCAGCTACTCGGGAGGCTGAGGCAGAAGGATTGCTGAGCCCAGGAGATTGAGGTTGCTGTGAGCCAGGCTGACTCCACGGCACTCACTCTAGCCTGGGCAACAAAGTGAGACTCTGTCTCAAAAAAAAAACAACAAAAAAACCTCAACAATAAAAATGTGCCATTAAAGAAAAACAGTAAATAGTTCAGTTATCTATAACTGAAGTTTTCTTAAACTCATTAAAAGAAACAATGGCAGAAGAAAATAATTTTCTAATTTCTAATTTTATATTGAATTCAATTTCTTTTGATGTTTCTCTCTCTCTGTTTCTCTGCATATAATAGCAAGAAGTAATAAAATTCCATAGTCTGATTGCTCCAGTGAAAAACAGATGAATTTTACAATTAGATGAATGGATTAATGAAAATTTTGCAACATTAATAATTTTTTTGACCTTTCTGTTTTTTACCTACATATTTCAGTTAGTACATATAATTTCCTTACTTCTAATTGCAAATATTATATCATAAATATTACTAAAAATCATCACAAACATAATTTGAAATGCCACATGTCTAATTAAATGGACATAATTTATTTTATTATTTCATATACACCCACTATATAATTTCTACTTCTTTACATGATCAAATATGCTACTGCAAATAATTTGTCTTAATTTTAGATACTTTGTCTAGATTATATTTCTATAACTACCATCACCGTGACAAAGAATATGTACATTTCTAAGGCTCTTGATAATGGAGATGCATGTTAAATGGTTGTTAAAATCTGTAATCGTGTGTAAGTAACAACCACATTGAGTTAAAATACCCCATGATGTTTCATCAGGAATTTGCCATCTTGAAACCAATTTAACCATTTCAAATAAGTACAAAATGATCACTTTTCCTTCCAGTGTAGGAACAAATAGTTATTTCTTAGGCATTCCAAATATACACTCAAGCATAAACTTATCAGGAGGTATGATAATAGGACTGACAATTTTTTAAATTGTGTTCATAAGGGCTAAATAAATTAGTATTCAGAAAATGCTAAAATAATCCCTGAAGCATTGTAAGTGACTTTTGTAACATTAAGTGTTATCTATTATGATATTAATTATTATTTGTTTTTATTAATGCAAGGACTAGGTTTAACAGAGTGGCACCTTGTCTGCATTGCAAAAGTGGAAGAGCAAAGTAATAAAAATACTCTTTGTTGTTGTGCTGAAATAATAGACAAAAATTATATATGTATGTTGATAATCATTTGTGTTATGGATGCTCAAATAAAAATCTTCAATCGTTCCTCTAAGATAATACATTCATAGCTGTCCTTTTCCTATTTCATTCTGATCTTTCACTTTTTATTTATAGCTTTTAGGTCAGAACAGTAAAAAAACAAACAAATTAAAAAAAACCACTTAACCAAACAAAATCTAGTTGTGTTATTTTTTTCCTAAATCTTATCAAATAATATACACCTAATGGTTTTGTTTCCCACTCCTGTGGAATATTCTCTCTGCCCTCCTTCTCCTTATTAGAAACCCACATGTTCTATTTTAATTATGGCTTATTTTTTTTATCTCATATTAACCACAGTTTTATATGATATTTCACATGCTTATTATGCTCTGTCTTGAAGTATCTTTTTTTCTATTTGAAATTATTGGCGAAAGAATTTATCTATGTGAAATTCATCTTACTAGTTTAAGGTAGAAAGTCATTCTCTTTTACTTTATTCTCTTTATAAAGTCTTATTCAAAACAACTCTCAAAAATTATACACTTATTTAATAAGTTATTTCTCCAAAGGGATGAACTCTCTCCTATTCTCTAGTATTATTATACACTATTCTGATGTGACATAATTGAATATTTGACATTGTATTTAGGTTATTAAGTAGGAGACGTCCAATTTCCTTAAGTACTAGGTTTGACAATTAATAGTTGTGACATTTCACTTTGACATTCCTTATTTTATTTTTATTGTAAAGGTACATTATTATTCTTTCCAACACACATTTTGACTTGTGATTATCTTTCAAATTTTTTAGAACAATTTTTGTACAATCATTGATAAGTCAAAAATTCGTATTATTTTCAAATATGATTTCTGCCATAAAAGCAATACAACACGGCTTAAAATATCAGTGAAGTGTTTGGAAAGGATGTGGCTAATCAACACACAGTACACTGATGGTTTAAAAAGTTCCATTCTGGTCATTTTAATCTTAAAAATAAGCCACGTGGATGACCTGAGACCAAGGTAGATAATGATAAACTAAAAACTGTAGTGGAAGAGAATTTATTTCAACCTATGCATAAATAACACCAAGGTTTGACATTGCTACTGCAACAATATTTGACCACTTAAAATAAATGGACAAGGTAAAGAAGCTAGATGAATGAGCACTACATAAATTAAACAAACTTCAAAAGAAAAATTGTCTTGAAGCTTGCCTTTCTTTGCTGTCACAACTAAAGGCAAAACATTTCCATACCATATTGTTATGTGAGATAAAAAATAGATTCTTTTGACAATCACAACCATTCAGCACAATGACTGGATAAAGATGAAGTGCTGAAATATAGGCCAAAACCAAGTATTTATTTTAAAAAGCTAATGGTGCCTGTTTGGTAGTCCAGAACTGGTATTATCCATTACAGCTTCATGAAACCTGGTCAATCAATTACAGTAGATGTCTACTGCAACCAATTAGACAAAATGATGAGGTTGCTTGCAATTAAGCAGTGAAGATTGGTCAATAGAGACAGGCCAATCTTCTTGCAAGACAATGCTCGATCACATGTCACAAAAAAGGCTGCTTCCTTGAACTATAGAGACTGGACTTATAAACGTTCTGTCATCCACCATGTTCACCAGACCTTACACCAACCGACATACCACTTCTTCCAGACTTTGGACCACTTCTTACAGGAAAAAATATTCAATTCTCAACAAGCTGTGGAAAACGCCTTTTGCGATTTCATTGTCACTCGCTCTCCAGACTTCTTCACTGCTGGTATAAGCCAGCTATTGTTAAGATGGCGAAACTGTGTGGGTGGTTTAGGCACATACTTTGATTAATTTTACTGCTTCTTCTTTAAGATATAATAAACTACACTTTTGATTCAAAATCAGCCATTTCATATTAGTGACCTAGAGATCCAAAAAAGAGGTGCCCTGAATTTTATTTTCTGACGTTATCCCAAAACTCAGTATAAATAATCATCATTCATCAATATTTTGTAATTTTAATGTGTTATAAATACATTCATTATTGAAACATAAGTCTTTAATATTTAAACTTAAGGGAAAAACAGAACCACTTCTACGTGGCAAATTTTAAAGACTTTTTGAAACTTAACAGGGAGAAAAAGATGCCAATTTAAACCAATTAACTCTTATAAGCAAAACAATTGTATAAAAGAATAGATGATTCATTAATCAACATTAGAAGAAAATAGGAACATAAATATAAATTAATAAGAATTAAATAGAATCCTAAATAAAGTAAAATGGCTATAATTGCTTCAAGTCAAGATATAATGAATAAATGATAAATACACATATATTCAAGTATTATTACAGTCAGTTTAATAGAAAGTTATTTAATTTATAATTTTAATAAAATATTTTGCTCAATTATCAAAGATTATTTCAATAGAATATCCAATATCTGCTATTCATTAGATATCAATTAGGTATCATTAGATATCAATATTATATTATTTTATGCTATCAGTGATGCTTTTATTCAGGGAATATAATTGATTTTTATATTCTTTGCCTCTACACAGCCACAGTTCTTCAGAAAACTTTCCTTGAAGTTTGTACATATAAGAATAAACTATATGGATGGCCTGTCATTTAATCATTTCCAAGTATGACATAATATTTGCATAATTTATTTATAATATACCATTTTACAGATTGAGAAACTGATTTGAAATAAGTTAAATAGGGTCAGGATCTTTTCTCAGAAAATTATGTACCATCACTGGAATGCAGCCTTAAAGCCTTACCCCTTTTCCTACCTCATTTGACTCACTCAAAGTCATAACACATGTGGCATATACATTGTGTTTCCACACCATGCTAAGTAGTAGTAAGAAAATATCTGTCAAATAGGAAATATTAATAAAAAAGATAAAAATTATAAATAAAGAACCAACTTAAAATACTGAAGATGAAAAGTACAATAACCAACTAAAAATTTTAGTAGAAATCTGGAAGATTTGAACTTGCTGAAGAAAAATTAGTAAATTTGAAGATGTGTCTATAGAGATTGTACAATAGGAAGTAAAAAATGTTTATAAGAATAAATAGAAAATTAAAACAAATAAAGAATATTGAATAGGGCCTCAGAGAAATGTGGGACACCATTAAGGACACAAAGACATAAATAATGGGGAAAAGAAGAGGTAGACAGAAGCAAACAAAAATAGTCAAAGAAATAGGGGCTGAGAACTTTATAAATTTCAATAAAATCATTTATCTAAAAATTCAAGATAAGCAAAGTCTTAAGACAGATAAAAGTAAAGAGATATACATTCAAATATGTCATAGTTATGATGTACAAGATAAACAAAATTTGAAATCATTAAAGAATATCAACTCATACATGGGAATCCTGATAAAATTAATAGGCTATTTCACATTAGAAAAAACTGATGTCAATAGGCAGCGATATAGTCACATTGCTAAAACAAATGAAAATGTTAACCAATAATCTTATGTTCAGCAAACTATCATTTATGAGGGCAAAATATATATTCTCAGATGAACAAAACTTTGAGAATTTTTGGCTAGCAGGCCTTCTTCATCAGAAATACTAAAGGACATTCTTTAGGCTTCAAGCAAGTGACCCTAGTCAGTAATGTGGCTCTACCAAAAGAACTCAAAGAATGCTGCTATAGAAAATTATATATGTAAATTTAAAATAGATAATAATTGATTTATTTCATTTAAAAGACAGAAGATGTTGTCCATATTTCTCTTATCTTTAAAAAAAATGAATAAGCTGTTATGTGTAAAATTATATTGCCAGACTTAAAACATATAAAATATATTTTTGAAAATACCAGGACAAAAGAGGTAGTATGGACCAACATTATACTGGAGTAAGGAAATGACATTAATGATAGCTCGAAAGAATTGAAGAAGACCAAAACTAGATAGAAATAAGATATATAGGAAAATATAAGATATATATGCAAGCTCTCCTTTCTATGCTTAGCTTTATTAAAAGATAAAATATTACATATAGTAATGACTATAGCAATGTGTCGTTAGGTTAATAACATATATAGATTTAATGTGCATAATAATAATAACGTAAAAAGAAGTAGAGGGAATAGATCATTATGGAATTTATTTATGTGTGCATGTGTATGTATATATAACGGGATTTACATTTATGTATATGTATATATGAAGCCCAATGGCAGAAGAAAGTTAAACCCTATAAATAATAATATTAATTGTGAATAGACTAAATAATTTAATTAAAAATTAGGAATTTTCACATTGGATACGAAATTAAGACCCAACCATATGCTCTCTATAAGAGATACACTTTAAGACACAAATATCTTGAAAATAAAGATTCAAGAAAGATATACCACGTAAACAGCAACCATAGGAGAACTAGAGTAGCTCTACAAACATCAGACAGAGAGACTTTAAAACACACACATAAAAAATTTTATAAGAGCTATTAATGTACATTTTATATTATAAAAAGGTCTATCCATTAAGAAGCTATAACAATTATCCATATACATCCACCTAACAGAAAATCCCAAAATAAATGAAGTGAAAATTAGTAGAATTAAAGGATGATATAAACAGTCCAATAGTAAAAGTTGAATATTTAATACCCCACTATCAATAATGGATTGAATAACCATACTGCAGATTAACAGGAAATAGAAAGCTTGAACAACACTATAAACCACCCAGACCTAAAACACATCTATAGCATGCTTCTCCCAATAATAGATGGATACAAATTCTTCTCGAATGGTCACATGGCATTCTCCATTTTATACCATATCATGTAGCATTAAAACAAGCCTAAATAAATTTAAAATGATTGTAATCATAAAAGTACAGAATTAAATTAGAATTCAGTAAGAGAAAGATTTAGGAAATTTCCAAATATACACTCCTAATTAGCCAATGGGTAAAAGAAGAAATCATAAGAGAAATTAGAAAATATTTTGAGATGGATGAAAAGGAAATACAACATATCAAAATTTTAGAATGTGGTTACGGCATTGCTTAGAGAATAACAAGTATATTAAAAAATGACAAAGACCTCAAATCAATAACATAAACTGCAACCTTAAAAAGCTAGAAGAGCAACATAGAAGGCAAGTAGAAAAAAGAAATAGTAAACAACAGAGTGAAAATAAATAAAATAGTATTTATTATTATTGATTGATTATCATTAAATAGAGACTATTTAAACAACAAAGAAAATTAACAAAACCAAAAGTTGTTTTCTTCTTCTTGGTGAGCAAATAAAATAGGAAAGCACAGAGCTAGAAGTTTGTTTCTCAAATCGTCATTCAATAAATGGTGCTGGGAAAATTGGATAGCCACATGTAGCTCTCACCTCTCACAAAAATCAACTTGTGATGGATAACAGAGACTCAAATTCTAAACTAAAATTATATGAACTATCAAACAAAATACTCATTTTAAATTAGGCTTTCCAAAGTAAGTTTCTTTTATAATGATTATTGGTTCTCTTCCTTCATATATTCATCTGATCATATAATGCTTAGATCTTTTAAAAAAATATTGCATATAGCCTAAGATTATGCAAGGACATCCACTGCAGAATGAGAAAAAAGAAAAAAAAAGACTGTGGAGTGCTGATGGATATTTTTTAGTTTATATTTCCTTGCTCTAATTTAGCTGACTATGATCTCAAGCTGCCCTACACACTCAGAAACCTGTTCTCAATATTGCTTAAATTAGAAGACTTTTTTCTCTAATTCACATCACCCAGCTCTCCTGCCACTACTTCTAACTTTTGTGCTCAGTCTGTGAACTCTGCCCCATTCCCTGGTTTCACCATCAACATCAATAATCAAAGCTCTTAAAGACTTAACTCTGCAGCATTGTAAGAGTTTAGCTGTGTTAGACAGCTACTCACACACTGAACAAGTCAGTTTTATTGACTTCAATTGTGCCTTCAATTTCACAGAAATAAGAAATCACAGCTTTTAATTTCTTATACTGATTTTCTAAAATATTTGGTGAGAATTGTATTTAACAAAAAACAGATGAAATTAAAAATGTTACTCTAGATTTCAGCCTCTTAATAATGCTTGGGAAAATATTTAAATCATAATGACAATCAGAATAAATATAATACACAAAGATCTAGAAAAAATTATTTTATATTCAAACTATGCATTATTGTTAGTTACAAATTTTCCCCTAATATTACTAAAAAATAATGAGAAGAAATTGCATTTGTAATCACTTAGACACATTTAAATATTTATGCTGAAATTTTGTTCACTTCATTTATGACATGATTTTTATAGGAAGTTAAATTTATTTGTTCTTTACAGTGAATTCTATGGACTTAGTCAATTAAATCTGTTACTATATAAGTTGTATGGATCTACTTCTTAGTTGCATCTCAATCTGTGTGTAGATAAATGTGGAACTATTATAGTCCAATGGAACAATAATCATTCTCTCTACTCTCAAAGAAGCTTTTTAGTACTTTTCCCAACTATTAACATGATATAGTTGGGTTGCAGTACAGGGGATTCTAGTCCAAAGATTTTGTGCAGCTTAATTACTACATAGTTCTTCAGCTACGCTAAGTATTTGATGTATCAATTACAGTATGTTTACTGTGCCTCTGAACTGAAAAGTCACTGTAATAGATCTTGAACAGGTGAGATAAAAGCAAGGACTAAATCAAAGTCATGGAATCCAGTAGTTGCGTGTTCTTGTGTTAGAGGAAGCATTTGTGTATATATGTGTCTATGTGTATGTGTGTGTGTGTTTATACATGCATGCATGTATATGTGCCTAATAGTTGTTGAGGTGAATAGTTTGGAGGAATGCATACATTTTATTAATCAAGACAGGAAATGGTGCTGTAAAACTGACCAATTTATATTCATTTATTAATCAATAAGTTAGTCCTAAGAATGGGGAAATATTATATTTGGTAGATATCATTTCCAATTTGCAAATACCCATGTAAATTGTACCTAGAAATCTTATTATTTTTTTCTTTAGTAGAGTAGTTGTTTTGGCTTATGTAGAGAAAGTAAAAAAAAGGTTATCTGAAATAAAACTGCGGAATTAAGAGGAAAGGAAAACTAAATATATTTTAAATACATTTTATTTCAAATGAGAAAAGAAACAAATCTGAGAAATGCGAGCAAATTACCTATAAAAAAGTATATTATGCAAAGGAAAATGTCTTTGTCCACTTTTTCATGGTCTTACCTGAATTCACAATTACTTTTTAAAATTTCAATAATTATTATTCTGAATTGAATGGAACAAAATGTTATTGAATTCTCATTATATATTATGTATAAGTGGATACACAAAAATCCTCAAATATGTCAATTTCCTCTAGAATAATTTTAGTGCCTAATTTAACACAGTAATTATAATGAGATATTTTAATTCTAGGATTATATTTATTTATTAAAAAATATTAGTTCTCTATTATATACTAGACATGGAATGCTGTATTTAGTGCTAAAATATAATTTTCTAAGGGAGTTGAAAGTAAGGTACATTGATAATGTTGTGTGTATTATATACGTTACATACATATACATCCTATGGATTTAGGACATGCTCATTGTTTGGAAAGTCTTTAGAAATTTCCTATTTTTATTGTTTATTATTTATTTTGTTTCCAAAATGTCAAATATTCTTTCTTCTTCCTCTTAAAGGTGACTAGCAAGACTCATTTACCATTTTCATGATTTTTTTCTTTGAAGCAGCCATAATTATTTTAAATCAGTTTAAATTTTACTGTTTTAGTTAAGACATTCAAATTGAGATGTCAGCACTGTTAGCTTTGGAACCAAATTATTAAAAACATCAAATAAAATAAAACTAAAAAAATCCTCCCTTTGATGTGTATGGCATCATATTGAATTACATATGCTATTCTCTTTTTAAATCATTTCCTCTACCATTATTTTATGTACTTTTTATAAGTTACTTCCAAGGAGTCTCATCAAAATGTTATCAGATACTGCTATAAATTCTACAAATAAGTAAGGTAGTATTGAGCTCCATTTCCATATGAGGAAATTCAAAATTGGAGGTTAAATGACAAAAGCTGTGTTAGAAATCTTATCTTTACTTTTATTCTATACCTCCTTATGCGGGAACACACAACATTCATGTATGAAATATATGAAACTTTCTGGTGAAATGAAACAACTTGAGACTTCTATTTCATACACATTTTGAAAAGTATATAGTCAGATATCTTGCATGTCACCATTTCTTAATGTTCACAGCCATGACAGTAAACTAAATTTAGTGGTGATTGGTAGTTCTCTACTTACGCCCTAAAAAATATTTGAGGAGTAACTAGATATTGAAGAGTAAAGTTGGAATGTAAAGTTCAAAACAACAAGGTTTTTAAGGATATTTTCCCAGCATAATTTTTAAAAGCAAAAGTTTACTAAAATTACAATCTTTCAAATTATCAAGCTATTTTAAACTAACGGTTTATTTAAGATGTTAAATCATAATTTAAATGTGTTTATAATGTTTATTTTTGTAAAATTTACTATATGCTTATTGTTAAGCACAATGAAGACAGTGGTCGTTTATTGAGTAAATGCTTAGTAAGCATCTTCTATTTCACTTTCATGGTCTGGGTCTTCAAAATGCTCAAGATCCAGGAAGTCTTGAAGTCATGCATGCCTGTGACTAAGAATTTGTATCAATTTTTTTTCCAGATAAGCTTTGACATTGATGGAAGACTATTCCAGAAGGCTGAAAACTATGACATATTTGCAATTAATGTGATAGGACAGATTTTTAATTGCATCATAGAAATAAATAAAAACTAAACAAAAAGATATAGGAAAGCACTACATGCATATAAAATGTCCAAATTGAAAGAATTGTTATTTCAAACAATAGATAGTCTGTTGTTTCCTAAAAATTCCACATGTTCCACTATCTACTCTGAAAAATTCATTACCAGGAAAAAGTTATAAATAATATATCAAATATATGAAACACAATTGATTTTGGCCCACCTGTTCATAGTACATTAGGACATGCTATTTGCTAAATGGGCTGGAAAAGAAAGTGTGTTATGCTAATATGCAAGAAGATATAGTTGTGACATGTTTTGCATGTAAAGATGTATCTAGAATGAAAATAAAAAGTAAAAACTACTGTTGCTTCTGAAATTAAACTTTTGTCATTCTGCAGAACATTTAAGTCTGAGTCAATCTTATAGATAGGCAAAGTGTAGCAGATGGTCTTCAACAATTTATATTCCATTGCCAGAAGCATCCTACATATTATAATATTTTGAATTATTTGCTAATAGAACAATAGAGACCAAACCTGATTTCTCACTCACATTAGCCATGTCTACTTATTAAACTGAAGTTAAATAAAGGAATATTAAAAGTGTAACTGATCAATGTGTATAAACTGCATTACTTTCTAAGCCCATTTTTAATTATCACTTAAAAAATACATAAATATAACCAATTTGATGATGAAAATATTCCATAATTACTTCTTATCATGACATTTAATATGGAAAAAAGCCAAACAAAACTGTTCACACATGAAAGACCTTTTATCCAGCTATCACAAAAATGTTCCTCAACTTTCACATTCTCAATCTTCTAAAAGTTTTGGAATGTGTATTTTCTTAATGACTCTAGTAAATACATAGATTCCTTGTGAATTACCTGTTTAGGTATCAATTTAAAGCATTTTCAATCTAAAGAAACAATGTCCACCAGCATCAGAAAAAAAATAACATACTTGTTTTTAGTAAATACACTACACTGCTGTAATATTATAGTTAATTTTTTAATTCACAACTGCAAAATAAAATCTCTACAATAACCAATGAGAAAAGAATACCAATGTATTGACAATAAAGTCTCTACACAGCACCATTATAAAGAACAATGAAAAACAACAGTACCAAAAACGATCTTAACTGTGTATTGAGTGGTAAAAATATCCATTTCATAAGCAGACAGTGCTTGTCAACCAAATATAATTTTGGTAAATTCTTTCAGTTTAGTGTTTCTGTCCTTGAGAATTCACGCTCTATTACGATATGTTCCCAATACTATTACAAGTCTGAAAGTAAAGTGAATGTGTCAAAAAAATACTAGCAGTAACTTTTTATACTCTCAAGAAATTGTAAAAAAAAAAAGAAAGAAAAAAAAACCAAAATTCATGCCTATTAAATTAAATAGGATTTTCAAACTTTCAGTCTGTTCCTCCATTTTATTTTTTTATTTTTTATTTTTTTTTTTTATTTTGGCATATTATGGGGGTACAGATTTTAAGGTTTCAATAAATGCCCATTTCCCCCCCTCCCCCCAAAAGTCTGAGTCTCCATCATGACCATCCCCCAGATGGTGCACATCTCACTCACTATGTATGTATATGTTCCTCCATTTTAATAAATACTGCATCTCTCTACTTTTAATATAATATTAGTCTTTTGCTCTACTTTCAAATGGGGAAAAAAAGAAGAAGAACAAATTTAACAATAACGTGAAACTCTGAACTCAAGTACCCAAAGAGTCAAACTAAAACATGAAAATATGTCCTTGGATTATAATTGCCTAAAGTTAATTCAGAGGCAATTATCAATGGTTTCTTGACCTCTAAGGCAACATTGCAGATTAGGATAGCCACAAAATTCAACTGAATAAATACAGGTATTTGCGGATAACACGTTGGCCCCAAGAAATAGAGATGCAAAATTTTCCCTCACAAATTGATTGTCAATGACTGTTTTGTTTTCCTCATTGCTAAGTCATGGTCTTGCTTTTTTTCCTGCTCTCTCTTCTGTTATCTGTTCCCTGTCAGTCCTTCAATCCCAAATTCTTGTTCCTGTAGGTAATCATGTTATTAAAGCCTTTATCTTTTATAGTGAAATGCATAGCATTTTCAGCATGTATTCTTACATAAAGAATTGTCATGTTGCCTTATTCATTTTATTAGGTACTACAGTGAGTTTTCACCTCTTATTATTATACATTTTTTTAAATTCAGAAAACCTTTCCATCATCATACAATTTAAGCCATTTTTCAGGAAGATTTCTTATATTTTGTTATTGTCATAGAAGAAGCGGGAGACCTGGTTCTAATATTAACTGGCTTAGTTTTCTGAGTTATTGTGAATAACATTAAATAGTGCTGGAAAATGTATGAGACTCTGGATGTTAGTATAGTAAAAACCACATTTGATATTTAAAATTCATATATTATGTAAAGGATGTCTCACCTGGATTATGAGTTGTGATTTATTTTCTGGAAAAAACAAACATGCTTTATTATATAAACTTATAAACATATTTGGTGGTTTACTAGGTTATCGATTAATTGATAAGTCGTTAAAGTTGCTTTGATAAGGATATAACTACATTGCTCATAAGAGAAAAGCACAGGCTAATTAGTGCTTAAGATATAAAACACAACATTTCACCCAGTAAACTCACCCTTGTTTGTGTGAATTCTAAAGGCAGTAATAAGAATGATGTAACCTTAGGTTAACCGAACGTAAGTCATGGCAAAAACACCCATCTGGCATAAAAGTACAGCCGGCCTCACTAGCATTAATAAAAACAATATCAGTCTCTCTGCGTTTCCCTGGAGTGCACTAAGCTGTCTGTAGACCATCTCACTATGTCATAAAGTCACCCTAGCCCCATTAGCCTCTTTGAGATAAAGAACATTCATGAGCAAAGTATCATTTTGGTGCACAGGTCAAAAATAAAGAGCAGTCAAAGGCACTAGACAGACTATCAAATCATGGAGCAAAGGTAGTGCCTGTGTTGCCTCTACTGGCTTGTGAAGTCACTTATTGGTACTCAAGCTAGTTAAGGAGCTGTGTTAATCAGGTGCATGGCTCCTCAACTGCTTGATTGATGAAATTATTTAAATAGCATCTTGAATAAAAATGTATATGTGGCAAGCAACAAATTATTTGTAGTTTTCTTGGTTGCTCATTCATTCAGCATCCTTGAAGCTGGTTTTCCTTCCTTTTGTACCAAAGCTTAAATTCAAAGTGTTACTCAAACGCTCCTCATGGAATTGGATTCTAGGTTTATCCCATTGTGGCCTGAGAAGATATTTGACATGAATTAGATTCTTTAAAATTTATTGAGACTTGTGGCCTAACATATGGTCTTCCTGGAGAATGTTCCATGGCTGGCACAAGCAGGGGCCCTCAACTGGGGTCGAAGGGCAGTTCCTTGGCCACTGGGGCAATATTTCAGGGAGGAGCAGAACCACCCCTGATGCACTAAAGAGCCCGAAGAGGGACAAAGAGGAAGCCCAGTCTGCACAGCTCAGCAGACTCTGCAGGGAGATCTACCTAGCTCCCATGCCCTTGACCCAGTGGGTCTCCTACCCCTAATCCATCATTGGCAGCAAGCCAAAACAGCCCGCTGTGTCCCAAGCAGTCTGTACTCAGATTGCAAAATTGCCCCAGGCTACAAGACTCCCTGGAACAGAAACCACAGCTTTCAGGCCACACCCCTGAAGTGGGGGTGGGGGTGGGGTCACTCCCAAGCCAGCAGCAAGAGCCCACTGCCCACGTGGCTTTCAGTTATGGCTGTGGCAGTTCATCCCCACTTGAGGTTAGATTGCTAATCTCAGTCGAGAGTCTCTCCCAACCTGTGACAGCTGCGCAAGTGAGCTGGCAGATTTCCGTGAGATCCCCTACGAGTAAGGATAGGATTGGCTTCCTTCTAAGGGCACCAGGGTCTGGGAAGCGTGCAAAGCGCTTTCCAGAGTCGCTTCCTCCCACAGACTCCCACAGACATTCGCCAAGGCAGGCCCAGCGCTGTGTAGCCCAAGGAGGTCCCTAGTGGCCTGGGTTGCACAGCCCCCCGGAGGGTGTGTATGGCATGGAGACCGTCTATGGCCCTTTCACAATCTGAAGACACAGTTTGCTGCCAGACCCATGCTGCAGGCTGCTGCCCCCTGCTTCTTTCAAAGTATCCAACGTTTCTTTCACTTTTTCTGTTAAGCACTCCTGTTTTGCCTCGGACAGGAGTTCACAGTGTGAATCTCTAGACACTATTTTTCTCTATGCAAGTAGATGAGATGTGCTCACAAAGCCTCCAAGCCACCATTGTGGAAAATAAAAACAGTGAACTTCATTTCTCACAAGTCTCTGATCAATGGTTACCTGGCCAATAAGCCTTGGCTTAACTCTCCCACAAGAAAGAGAAAACCCACTCCATTCTCTGGTTTTCCATATCCACGTTACCCTTTTTTTCCCCCTTAGTAGCTTTTATTATCACTAGTATATTGTATGCACTTGCTTATTTGTTCGTTATATGTCTTTCTGACTAGGAGGCAAACTCCATGAGGGAGGGGACTATCACATTCGCTGCCGTGTTCCAGACGCCCAGCAGAGCACATTCCTAGCAAGTGCCCAAGGAGTAATTGTTGGTTTAATACGTGGTTTATATCTTGTCAGATGTCCAGTCCAAGACAGTCATGATAATTTCAAGTCCTATAAAAGGACTGTTTCAGAAACAGTTTTGTAATACAAATACAGCTAATATTATACAAAAGAGGTGTCTGGGGGATTCTGGGAATATTTACTTTTTCTTCTGACCAAGAGACTTCACAAGAGACGATTTTCCTCTGCCTTTACTCTCTCTCTCTCTGTGGAAATTGATATCTGGAACAGCTGTGGTCATCACTTTACAGATCTTTATGTGCCATGAACGCTGATGAGCTCATAGAGGAGAGTTAGAAACAATCTGCAAGGAATCTGATGTCAGTTTTTGTCAAATCAATCATTGTGGAGGATGCCCTCTCCCTCTCGCTGAGCTTCTTGTTACATGAGAAGACATCCCTTACTGATTGAGTTTGAGTTAGAGCTCTGGCCTATTTGTGGCCAAATCATTATTCCACTGTAATCAAGGGTGGAATCTATTTTCTTAGCTTATGAACCCAAGCTGGTTATGTGACTTGCTTCTTCCAGTGATACTTTATAACTGTGATAAAAGCAGGAACTTAACAAAGCACTGGGAAATTGCAGCTTTCCTGCTTCCTACTTTAGGCCCCCTGTACCTGTATCCAAGCTAACCTCCTTGATGAGACACACTGGACAAATCCAAGCTAACCTACTTGATGATAAGATACACTGGATAATGAGAGACGCGTTGTTACCATTGAATCAGCTAACAGCCAACTGCCAAACGTGAGTAAAGCCATCAACTGCTAGGTTAATGAGGGAAGTCAATCCCAGCAGAATTGCTGCCTAGCTAAATTAAACCCATATTTCTGGTCCACAGAATTTTGAGCTAAACACTTGAGTGTCATTTATACCACTAATTTTTGGGGTAGATTGTAACACATCAAATCTAAATGATGTAGCATCTTGATAATATATACAGTGACAAAGTAGGGTTTATTTGCTTGCTTGCACAATTATTCTTCCTGTACTACCAATGTAATATCATCCTCCCTGTCAATAGTTTTATATTCCAAACTGACACATCTAGACAAAGATGAAGTTAAAAAGAGGTAAATGGGCATAATGAAAAAGACTGAAGCAAGTATATTTTTATTGATTATGTACAGACAGACAGACTAGGTTGCAATACCACGCTCAGAATTCTCTGTTAGAAATTCCATAAATCAAGAAAACTTAGAAATAATAGTTCTATTCTTCACTTTACTATGTTGAAGGCACCTTTTTCTGTTAGAGACGCTTCTTATGACACATTAATTCCAATGGGTCCTGGACTACTGCTTTCAGGTTTGCTGGTGCATAAAAACTTGTTCTTATAGATGAAATGACATCTTGTAAAGGAAGCTGCCTATATGCCTAAGCATCTTGTCATTTGGTAAACTTGCTGACCTGTAACAAAATTACAAAACTCAATCTTGAATATATAGAATAATGCATGAGTTGTTCAGCATGCTGATCTTGTTTCTCGAGCCTGGGCTGACATGCCCGCCCTGACTCACCTCTCTGGCTTGCTCTAGGGCTTGGCCCACGGATGTTCTAACTTGATTAAATTTTTTGACTTCATTTTATAATTGCTATGCTGAGGTTAACTCTCAGTTCTTATTGTTTTGTCTGAGATGTGGAATAACTTTTCTTTTCTCCATTTCAGAATATGTTAGAGAGAATATCCATCTTGGGTCAGAATCTATCGATGGTCAGGCTCTTTAAATATTTATTCTGGGAAAATTTGAGTATTTCAAAACTGAATTAAACCACATATATTATAGAAATTGTTTTCTAGACTTAATGAAAAATATTTGAGTAAAAATTAAATTAATATACAAATTTGGATGGAATTGAATTATCAACTATATAACAGAAATGGAATCATTGCCATCAGTTTTAGTTCTTGATAATTTTTAATAGAGGGATTTTTTAAAATTCTTTGAGTTGCTATTGTCATACCTCTAAAATGGGAGTAATAGTGGTGTCTAGAGTAACTAGGTTGATCTTTGGCTGAAGTAAAATATACAAACTTATACTGAAAATTGGTTAAAATATCAAGGCATTCCTTAATTCAACAAATAAAAAAAACCTTTTTTGCATATTTCTAATATAATTCCAACAAAAATTATTTAGGTTATATGGGAAAATGACTCACTTGCTATAGTAAACATCAAATTGTCTGAAACAATTTATGTTCAAAAGTTTTGTTTAATTTTTCTTAGCATGTTTGGCTTAGTAAATTCAAATCTTCATATACCATTCTTATATTTTTATAACTTGAATTAAGAGCTACTTAAAGGAGATAACTGTAACATACTTTGCTTTGGTGGGAAAAAATATAGTCCAAATAACTTCTTCTAATAAGATGCATTATTTGTTGTCCAAACAAGATTTTAAAATTTTACCATTGGTTCTAGCATGGTTATACTTTACTACTAATAGACACAAAGAAGTATGAATTTTATCTTTTAGGAGTAATTTTCTAATTTTGACTTCAAAAATATTTTCATGTTCGAATAGCTAATTAAAAAGATAAATTCCTTATTCACATTATTTTATGGTTCTAACAAATAAAGGAATTTATCATAAAGAATAACCTATCAATAAAAATTCCCTTAATTATTTCTGCTTTACAAAGTTGTATTTAATTTCAGCCATTTATTAACCACTTAAGGTGCATTTCAGTGATTTATATTCTAAGAGATTCATAATTCTCAAGTGACCTTTATTTATTAGTTAGAAGTACCCATAAGAAACAGATAATTTATGTCTAGCTTATGAAAAAGTAAATCATTATGATCTTTAAGAGATGTTAGCTCTGTTTTTTTTTCTTTTTTTTTGCAGAATATGTATATGTTCTATGTGTTATATATATTGTGTTATATATGTGTTATATATATTGACTACTACTATTGTGTGGAAATGAATAATGTACAAATTGTGGTTGGGTGATCTGTGAGCACATATATTAATAGTACACTCAAACTAGGTCTGTTAATGTTAGCCTGTAAGTTTTAGGCCACATATTTGTATAATAAGACTGCATTTCATTCATTAGTATGGTCTTGAAGGAAAAGAGGATTCCTATTTTGTTATCTGCTTCTCATATTAATTAATAAATTACTAAATATTAAACGAAAATATCTAGCCATAATTTGTGGATAATTGCTGAAGTTATTTTTATAGGGTTATCATTGTAATTTCTAAAGGGTAAAACAATATGACTAAATCAGTGCACTTAAACCATTTAAATTGGCATGGTTATTATGCTATAAATTTTACAATAAAATATAGCTTAGATGTTCTGAGGAAGATGGAAATTAGCAATAATAAAATATAATGTGAAAATAAAATTGACATGAATATTTTGAAAGATCATTTGAGTATGATTTTTTTTACTATCTTTAAATATGATGATATAAGGTCCTGTATTTTTAAGACTGTTGAGGTGACTTAAATAATAAATTAGAATCTTTCATATATATTATCAAAATATTCTAAAAGCTAAAATATGTGGCAATATGTTGAGAAGGCAGTTTGGAAGAAAATTTGCTTAAAAAATTTATATTAGTGTGCAGTGCCTCATGCCTATAATCCTAGCACTCTTAGAGTCTTAGGCAAGAGGACTGCTTGAGGTCAGGAGTTAGAGACCAGCCTGAACAAGAGCAAGACCTTGTCTCTACCAAAAATAGAAGAAAATTAGCCAGGCATGGTGGGCACACCTGTAGTCCCAGCTCCTGGGTGGGTGTGGGGGGTGTTGAGGCAGGAGGATCGCTTGAGCCCAGGAGTTCGAGGTTGCAGTGAGCTATAATGATGCCACAGCACTCTATTTGGGGCAACAAAGCAAGACTCTGTCTTAAAAAAAAAAAAAATGTTAGAAAACAGATTGAAAATGAGCTAGTGTAAAACTCCAATAATGAAAAATTGGTCAGAAGACAAAGTTTATTCTGATCATATGGAATCTTAAAAATGATCTGTGAAGTGAATGCTCATGCAGAACACCAAAACAAACAAATGTCCCAAGGAAGAGTGAACATGAAACAAACTAAAAGAAGATTATAACTGAGATGCTACAGTTTTCTTTAAATTCTTTAAATTTGTTAAAATGGGGTCATTAGAGTAGGCCCTAATCTGACTAGTGTTCTTTCAAAAAAAGGGCATTTGGACTCAGACAGATGTAGAATAAAGATGTTGTGGAGATAATGGGAGCAGATGGCCAACGACAAGCTATGCAGAGAGATCTCAAAAGAAACCAACTCCACGGACACGTTGCTCTAATACTTCCAGTCTCCAGAACTGTAAGAAAATGAATTTCTGTTGTTTAAGCCACCCAGTCTGTGGTACTTTGTTGTAATAGCCCTAGAAACTAATACACATGCTAGCAAATGCAATATAGTACAATAAAAGTCAGAATTAATTCTAAAATTTGTATGATTTGGGGTAGGTTTCATAAATACTGGTTTCTAAATCTCCATTAAAGGAGAGGGAAATATTTTTAGAGTAATTTAAGGGATTAAACTAGTACCCTATGTAAAATTGTGGATATCCAATAGTGAACACTTCACACATGTTGCAATTCTTTTTTTTTATAATTTGCAACTTTGTATGCAATTTTATATTTTGTATTTTGTATACATGTCGTATTTGAATATATTACCTTCTTTATACCTGATTTTAGACTTTCAACATTATATTTTTTAGAAATTTAAGTTATATTTAAAATTATATCCTCTTATTTCCAATCTTTAATATATGAAAAAATGAATTTGATTTATTAAAATTAGGATGGCTTATATATTTTAAAGTATCCCTCTGACATTTATTATTATAACTAAACTTACAGAGTTTAAAAGTTTGAATATATTAGGCCGGGCGCGGTGGCTCACGCCTGTAATCCTAGCTCTCTGGGAGGCCGAGGCGGGCGGATTTCTCGAGGTCAGGAGTTCGAAACCAGCCTGAGCAAGAGCGAGACTCCGTCTCTACTATAAATAGAAAGAAATTAATTGGCCAAATAATATATATAGAAAAAATTAGCCGGGCATGGTGGCACATGCCTGTAGTCCCAGCCACTTGGGAGGCTGAGGCAGAAGGATTGCTTGAGCCCAGGAGTTTGAGGTTGCTGTGAGCTAAGCTGACGCCATGGCACTCACTCTAGCCTGGGCAACAAAGTGAGACTCTGTCTCAAAAAAAAAAAAAAAAAAAAAGTTTGAATATATTAAAACTAAAATGCTAAAAAATGAAAATGAACAGTTCACTGTGCTTTATTTAGTCAAAGTTGACAAAACATTCCACCTCAGTTGTGCGGGGTGTGTCGTAAGCAATGGTGGTGTCAGTTGTTAAGTCTCACTTGTAGAAACTGTCATCTAGCAGGGGTGAGTAGAAACTTCAACCGCAGGGTGTATGTGAGTTGGGAGGTGAATGTGCTGCAAAGGAGAGCGCCGATTCCTACTCGAGGCAGTGCTTTTGCACTGTGGCACAGCGTCAGAGCAGGGTAAGGAATCAAACTGCATATTTTAATCAAAGAATTCTAACCTGAAAAATAAATTGTGGAGGAACAATTATTTTGCTGCAGAGAACCAGAGATGAATATAATGACCTACATAAATACACACACACACATACCCAAGCACACACATACATACCTACATAAAAATAGCCCACAAGCATCTATAGAATTCCTTATCACTTTCAATGACATTTAAAATATGAAACAAGACATGGAGAAATGTGATCATAAGAAAAAGGAACTAGAGGACATATGAAAAGAATACAGAAATGATGATACAAAAATTTAGTCAACATTAGATGGGCAGTAGAATTGATGCTGCATTTTAAAATATAAATTAAGATTTTGGACAAAAGAAAGCCAAAATTCACAAGAGACTCACTAATTCTAGGTTTTGTTGTAAATAAATGAGGGAGAAAGGAATTATAACATTAAAAATGTTGTGGTGAACTTATAGAACAGTATAAATCTATCAGATTATTTTCTAAAGAAAGAATCCTATAGTATCCTGGCCAGTGAACCAAGGCATCAAAAACAAAAACAAAAACAAAAAAGGAGCAAAAAACAACAAAATAACACCAACAAAAACAAACCCATACAAAAACTCTGAATACCTAATATTAAATTTCTCTTCTAAAATCTCATATACCAGATGACAATAAACTGAACAACAGCCACAAAGTTTTATGAAAAAAATAACATAATGATTTATCAATTTTCATATATTTGAATGTAGGGGACTGACATATATTTTCCTAGTTTAAGAAGTAAAGTGAGTAATTAGTGAGTAATGTACGTGCTCTGCCCAGAGTGTTTGAAAGTAATCTGTTCCTGACAAGGTCCTTGTGATAAACAAAGATGTTGCCTAGAGGCAGAACAAAGAACCTGAGCTGGGTTCTTTGTAGCCTGAGTAGCAAGAGCGGCCCCGCCCCATGGCATTGGGGGTCTGGAGGCCACATGATAAACATATTGTTCCTGTGATTGCTGCGTACACCCCATAAGATGGCTGGTTAGTCAATGACGGGTAAGACCTCTCAAGGGAGGGGCGACCTAAGCCAGGCATAGCCTCCAGGGTTCAGCCAAAGATCTTAGGGGGTCATCCTAAGAGAAGCTGGGGATGAGAAATGCCCCCTGTGGCTCACCTTGCCCATCCTTGCTAATCTTGGTCCTTTATCTATGCCTAGTGCCTAGAGCAACTACCTTGAAATTCTGAGTCAGGGGATATCTGCTTCCCTAAGGCTACGCTTTCCAGAATTTATGAATTTATGGCTATCGCTGCCACGCCTAGGCGGATACATACAAGGAACTAACTTTAATCTTTTAGAGTATAAAAATAAAATGGACCCGGCATATTATTACTTGAGTCAACCGTCTGTATGTGTGTCTGTGTTTTTCTTTGTGTCCCGCGTTTGTGTTTTGTGTTCATCCTCCGTCCTGCAAATGGGCCACGACATTTGAATATCTAAAGGCATTTGCAAATGTATTAATATAAGAATAAGACTCAAGTCCATGCATGAATGCCAAAACCACCTACCACACCAACGTTTTTTTCTAGACATCGTTCTTTGATTTGCTATATTTACGTTATGTGTTTCTTATATGAAAACTTACACAATAGAATCTATATAATTTAACATTATAGAGTACATAGTGTATTGGAGATTCAGACATGTTGTTGCATATACTGAGATTTTTGTCCTTTTGCATTGCCAAATAGTATTTCAATTCATGTGATAACTATTCCCTTTATCTGATCTTTCCTTGAGCCTGATTCTTAATTCACTTTTGTTGCTCAAAACAGTTCTCAATATTTCCTTTATGGTGTAGGTTTCTGTATCAATTGCCTCTTCCAAACCCACAAGGCCCTGTATTTGTGTATTCTTTATTTTGTTTCTGTTTTGCATAAAATGGAAGTAGCATTTTCTGAGTTCATTTTTCCTCTACTAATTTGCCAAACATAGCAAACACAAATTGATACACTATTGATGTTATTATGTTTGTAATATTTTCATAATTATTAAGCTCCTAATATGCTTTCCATACTATATTACAGGACAGTTTCACCAAAGTCTTACAACTATTAGTATGTTATGTAAATAAACTTTCTTCATTTCTGCAATTTTCTTAGCACTTGACTACTTAACACCTGAGTCACTTCCAATTATTTTATATGTGTTTTATAACCACATCCAATTTCAAGGTCTCAATTCATGTTATTTAGAAAGGGCTCTGGGCCACATTTTGACTTTCATGGATCCTAGGACTTCTGTGGTCCTTTTCTTCATAAAAAAATGTTGTATATGTTTTATGAGTATGTAGATATAAAGATAAATATAGCCAGGCTTGATTATATGTATTTTTTTTCTAATTTTAAATGAAGACATTTTTTCAGGTCCCTACAATAACATGGGCCGTAGGCACTGGGCCTGCTGTGCTTAGTGGATGACTCAGCTTTGCTTAGACTATAATACAGTGACAAATGGCACCCTGAACTATCAGGGACTTAAACAAGAAACATGTACCTCTTCCTCATGCTACATGTCTATGTGAGACAGGCAGGTGCTGTGATCTGTTATACCCTGACTGTGAGGTTTCAGCTATGGGATGGCCCCAAGTACAACACTGCTCAGCACCATGGCGAGAAAGAATGGCAGCATGAAGACACACGTGCCAGCTCCGAACTTTCCATGGGTAAGAAGCAGCGTGAAGATTCCACTACTAAGCCATTTTCCTATGCTGACACTCATAGCATCTTTGTCCCTTTGTCCATTTTCTTTCCCCTAATCTTCTATTAGTGGCATTGGAAATTGATAACTTGGCATTCTTTTGAGGTAACCTCAATGAATTTCATCCTCATTTTCCTAGATTATGTTTGAGACATGTATTGTCTACACCAAAACCAGTTCAAATAACCTTCCTGTTGCCCTCAGTTTCACATCAAACTAATTTGGGTTAGAAATATCCAGGAAATGAGACTCCAAAATTTTAAGACTACTGCCATTCACTTTGAGAAATAATAAGACTCCTGAACATTTCAGACTCACGAATTTGTATTTTTAACCCAGTGATGATTTATTAAATTCATAAGCATATCTTTCAGTTTCCTTCTTTAATTTTTCTTCCCTTTTTACCCCCCCCCCACAATTTTACAGATTTTTATTTTTATCTTTATGCATTTTTATTTCTCTGAGGGTTTTTTTTAGGGTTTTTATTCTAACTTCTTTTATAGGCAATAAATTGTGGTGAAACATTTATGGTATACCATATTGTTATTAGTTGTTTTCTTGTCTATCTCTCTTACTAAACTGTGAAGGGTTATGATTTACTAATTTATATTCCTAGCATGTGACATTAGAACATACTAAATTTTGAATAAACTTGAACAAGACATCCAGATGCCATCTATTATTTAAAAGGCTAATCCTATATTTTTGTATTCCATGGTAAATCACACTAAATTGGGAACACTTGTTTTCTGTTTACAATGTAATAAATGAATACCTGGCCACCAGTCCGTTTTAGGAACAAGACTACAAAATTCATACTTTTCGACCTTTCTAAACTCATCCTCTGCCCTGTTTTTCTGCTTCAACCCAACACCGCCGCAGTTCTGTGAACTTTCCCTGCCCTCACACAGGCTGTGCCTTTACCACAGGTGGTTACTTCTGCCTGGGTTGCCTTTTCGTCTCGTCTTCCTGATGAGGTCATGCATCATTTCAATGTTACCTCAGTATCAGAGCTTTTCAGCAGAGGTCTATGTGTTTCCAGAAAACTTTATAGATACCTCTATTATAGATTTTAACATTTTTAATTGCTATTAGTCTGTGTGATTTTGTGCTTCATAGGATCACATATACAAGCAGACAGGAAATGCAAAAAATTCACTTTCGTTTTCCAACAGTGTTCAGTGCTTTTCAAAGTGCAGATGTGTAATGATATATATTGATTAATCTGTGGTGTATGGGTGAGCCTGAGAAAGAATGCGATAAGCCAAAGAAGAATTGTGTGTGTATAATTCTGAGTATCTGAGAATATTCCTCTTCTAAAGTGTGCTACTCAAACACTAAATCTGAGCACATCAAATACAAAAAGAAAAGAGAGTATGAATAGTCAGTAATTGATGAAAGAATAGATATCAATGAGTTTGCATCAATAAAACCATCAGCTTGTCACAACTGGGGCCATTAATGTAATTTATATCGACGACAAACTACATCTAGTAACTATCACCCCCACCTTCAAGAGTAACCATTAAACTTCTAAAACTGTAGATTAGTTTTATCTTTTTTTGAGATTTATATCAATGTGTAAAGGAAATTCAACCTTATTATTTCCCTAATCCTTCAATTATTATTGCTCTATTTTATTTTATTGTCTTAAGATAGTATAATTTATCCATTCTACAATTGGTCAAGCATTGAATATTTCTACACAGGCCTTTTGGTGAACATATGTACACATTTCTACCAAGTAAAGTTGCTAGTCGAATGGCAGAATTACAGAATTGTTACTGAACATACTAGCAATGCCTAACACTCATGTGTCTTATAATATGCTTTTTTCATAAAATGACATTTGGCAAGAATACTTTTATGATAACAGTACAGTAATTGATTTTCTGAGCTATATGGGAGAAGTGAGGGTTTTCTTTTCTGTCCTTTCTTAAGATTTCTTTTAGCAATTATTGGTAAAGTTTGTAGTTTTTGAAGCCAAGAGTTGGAATTCCATTTATCACTTAAGGTAGAAAGCCAGTGTGAGAAACTCAAATGTACCATATGAAATGCAAAGGGACAATATAAGGTGATGATGGATATACAGAGAACAGAAAATTGTATATTAGAAAGGCTCTTGAGAATATATTGTAAAATGTGGAATGTTAAGTTAATGTCATTTGAGTAAGAAAGTGACATGAAGAAAATCTTATCAGATTGATTTGATAGTTACATGCAGGATAGATTAAAGGGGAACCTTAGAGACAATTAGAAAGCTTCTAAATCATTTAAAAGTAATGATAATTTCTCAGACCTAATTGGAAAATGAAAATAGAATGCATGGGCGTATGTATTTTTAGTGTGTGTTGTGAGGAAATGGAGCTGGCAGATACAAGAGACAGTTTGAGGGAGGAATTAGTCAGACATTATAACTAATTATAGGTAGCAATGGGGAATAATGCAAAAAAATATATTTGATCTTGGGTAATGGCAAAGTATATAAATTGGACAATCAGGAGAGGTGATGATTAGTGAGGCTTGTAGTTTTCAAAGCCAAATGTTGGAATTCCATTTATCACTTAGGATAGAAAACCAGTCTAAGAAACTCATGGAATGGTTCAGTTGGTATGTTCAGCTTGTACAATGTACCATATGAAATGCAAAGGTACAATATGAGGTGATGATGGATTCTATATATCCATCATCACTCTTTTATACAATAGAAAATTGTATAAAAGAGTGAGATTTGGTTTCAGACACACTGAATTTTGTCTGATCTTCACATCTCAAAATGAAACTGATTAACAACCAGAAGCCAACAGTGACCTAGACATGCAGACTCAGTAGCAACAAGTTCAAGAGAATAAATGGGGACTCTCAAGACACCCCCAGACAATTCCAAAACAAAAGTTAAAAAGATTGAAAAAGAATTTCACAGTATTTTCTTCCCTTAAGACTGATTTGTAGACTCATTAGTTTAATCACATTACATGTTGAAGTATGTAATATATGAACAGAATTCCAGAAAGAGATTAAAGCTTTTGTTCTTAAACTCCTTACAAATAATTACCAGAATGCACTAAGAGCCTACACCCTTTAATTTATAAGCTTAAAGCCAGAAACATATGTTCAGTTTAAATTAGCTATAGGATGTCATTAATGGGCAGATAATTGTATTCTTTCTAAACTAGTTTAATGTTAAATTAATTTTTTACACATGATATTTATGCCTAAGGATAGTTTTATCTAAATATGTATATAAAATGAAACATGTATATTTACATAATTATCTTTTCCTTTGCTCTAGTAATATGTTTTGATTTTGAATAAAAAATTTTCTAAGTTGTTAATGTTTATTTTACATACATAAAATATATACTTCAAGTTTGCATTCTAACCACATAATTATATTACTGTTGCAGATATTGTTTTTGGTATGTATAGATTTCTGAAATTCTTAAGTATTAAAATATTAATTTTTAAGTGTAATTTTTATATTCAGCCAAAAAGAGGCATATCAATTCTACTAAAAACAAGTACAACACTAATTAAATTTTAAAATACTCCACCTATGTGCAATTGTAGCAGGCTTTAAAGATTCCCAAAAGCTCATATTGATGCTCTTCTTATATCTAGCTTATATTTATAAAAACCTTATCACAGATATACAAATAAAATATTACTATATCACAAATACTCAAATTAATGTTATATTTCAAAGCTTTCTGAACAAAATAAAGTATCAAAATATGATTCTAATTATTAAAGTAAAAGTTGAATAACATGGGAAAAAATGAAACTTAATATAAAATATAGGAATATATATTATTAAAATTAATTAAAACATATTTTGACAAAAAGATTTGTGCAAATATATAAATAAAGGGGGAAGAGACATTTCAGTAAGACACAGATATCATTTACCTTATTTCAATAAATTAGCATTGAAAATTAGCAAATTAATTGTGTTTCTTGGTTTATTTACATCTTTGTTATTTTTATTTCCTTATAAAATGTACAATGCACTGAGTTTTCTTTTGATTTGCTTCTTTTATCAACAAATATTCATTGCATAGCACAATAAGCTTAGCCATATGATAGGGGACGTTGGGATACAAATAAGGATAAACCCATTGGAGTTTTATAATTTAATCTGGGAGAAAATTAGTGATAAATAATATATATTCTTATATTCATCTATATTTTATCTAACTTAATGTCCTTTATGAAGGAGAGAAAACAAACAAGACTTGGACTAGACGAAAATATCTGTATACAAAAGTGAAAGTATAATCACATTCAACTACTTATGCCTTGCATTAAAGTGGTTGCATTGAGCTGCATAAAAAATGACCCCAAGTCCAGTGATTTACCGTGACATAAATTTATTATTTCACAGTTTCCTCAGGTCAAGAGTCCAAATGCAGCCTACCTGATTCCTCTGCCTCACGAGGCTGAAACCAAGATGTTGATTATTGCTTTCTTATATGGAGCTTGGGACCCTCCTCTCAACACACTCAAGGGGGCAGAATTCAGTTCCTTTTGGCGGGAAGACTGAGCCTTCAGCTCCCAGAGCCACCCCTCCAGAGCAATTCGCCATGCAGCTGTTTGCTTTCTCAGAACCAACAGAAGAACGCTCTACAGATTCAAGTCTCCTCTTTAAGAGAATGCCTGGAAAACGCCCAGGATAATCTCTCTTGTTACTGATTCAACAGCAACTGACTGGAGGTTTTAATTACATCTGCAAAATCTGTATGGTTTTGTCACCTTCTCGTTTCTTTTTTTTTTTTTTTTTTTTTTTTTTTGAGACAGAGTCTCACTCTGTTGCCTGGGCTAGAGTGCCGTGGCATCAGCCTAGCACACAGCAACCTCAAACTCCTGGGCTCAAGTGATCCTCCTGCCTCAGCCTCTTGAGTAGCTGGGACTACAGGCATGCGCCACTGTGCCCGACTAATTTTTTATATATATTGTTAGTTGGCCAATTAATTTATTTCTATTTTTTACGATAGTAGAGATGGGGCCTCACTCTTGCTCAGGCGGTTTTGAACTCCTGACCTTGAGTGATCCCCCTGCTTCAGCCTCTCAAAGTGCTAAGATTACAGGTGTGAGATACTGCACCTGGCCTGCCATGTCCTTTTGATTAGGAGTAAGTTGCATCTTTATCCCACATTGAAGGAAATTAGTCAAATTGTAGAAAATTAAGATTAAAAAAAATCTTGAAAAAAACCAGAAGGAAAAATAAAGCTTGTACAAGTGAATAATAAATAATTTATAATACACTAAGTCCTCACTTAACGTCAACAATATGTTCTTGGAAACTTCAAGAAATGACAAACTGTATGCCTAGGAACTTCTGTTTATATCAATTAGCTTATGGTAAAATTGGTTTCATTATATAGTACATCATTTGATTTCATTTTATAGTACATCATAAATAAAATAATACTACATTAAAAAGCTACTTGGGAAGAGTGTGTTTATATTCGACCAGACAATGTGCTATTTCTCCTTTAGCCCAATGGATGTTAAGAACAGGAATGGCCTACTACTGTATCTATGTGTTTAGTCTATGAGAATCTTCTAGTTGCCTGGGCTGAGTAGCTCTATTCTGTGATATTTTTTTACTTTAAAAGTTTCAGCATTATGTATTAAAGATCTGAGAGTTTGTCAAATTAAATAACTATTTAACCGATTTCTCAATGCCACACTTTTCATAACTTTAATACTTCCAAATAATTTGCATAGTTTTCATCATTTAGTGAACAAATGAAATATATCAGTTTTCTCCCTGAAAGAATATGCTATTACATATTTCTAAGAATTGTGGAGGAAGGAAGGGTACTGTTTAATACAGCAAATTGCTTTCTCCCCTGCCCTGTCTCTCTTAAGACTTTTTAATCTACTTTAATTTACCTATACACTAACTTCCTACTTTACCAAATAACTATTCATTACCTAATTATCTCCTCCAGCTGAGCCCTCTACTTCTTTAGAATAATTTCTTCCTTGTTATCATTTCTGTAACAGTATTATTTGTACTCTTTAGTAAGTGATTTCTAGTAATTTGAATAGTATTCAAATAATTCAGCTGATTTATAACAGGCATTTTCAGATTTCCTTAGAATTTTGCTACTGAAATAAGTATGTTGTAATTTTTGCTGCCATGTCAGAATTATCAGTCTGTCTCTGCATTTTTACAAAATGTACTAAGTTCTCTTGCCAAGGCAGAATAATTTTAAAAATCCAGGATATTACGCTTATAGTGAAACATTTTACCATTTATCACAAATGGCTCATGGAATAAATACTCTGTTTAAGTAATGTTATGAATCTGAGTAATTTAGATAAATGAAACAAATACATCCTCATTATAAAGACTTTTTATAAAACTCTATATCAAATAGTCATAATGGAATAACAATACTGGACTAGCCCTTCCCCTATAAAAACAACTGAGAGAAAAACTGTTTCCAAGCAATGGACAACAGTCAGCACAGGGCTGTGATCTCTATATAGAAGGAAACTTAAGAATTTAACCCCACAGATTTCCAGTTTCATGTCTGTGGAAAATTTCTTAATCAACCATAACTCAGAGCTGGAGTCCCAGCAGAATATGCATTTCCACAAAGCTGAGGAGGAAGTTGTGAGAATTTGGGGCACCTGCAGTGACTGGAACCTGTGGGATGAGGCATCAGAGAGGATGACCTGAGTGGAGAGGGAGCTCTCTAGGTCAAGATGAGACTCTTGCCCGGGTACAAGGGCTGGGATGTATGCGCACAAGATGAGACCATTCAACTCTTGCCACAGACCAGCAGCTGAAGGGTTGTTTAGTCACGGAGCAGTGTTGGGCACGAAAGAAGCAGAGAAGTCGGTGCCCAGGGACTTCTGACCCTGTCATTGGAGAGATCTCTTTAACGTGTAGCTGTTGTGTTAAAAAAAGAAAGAAAGAAAGAAAGAAAGAAAGAAAGAAAGAAAGAAAGAAAGAAAGAAAGAAAGAAAGAAAGAAAGAAAGAAAGAAAGAAAGAAAGAAAGAAAGAAAGTCTAGGAATAGGAACCACATCCTAACAAAGCTGAAACCTCAGTCCTGACCAAACCCTAAAGGAATGCAGAGTGTGGAATCTGAGTATGGCCAGCCTGGTAGGGTTGGAAAGTACCCTGGACTTCTCTTTGGTCTATACTAACAAAGAGTAAAAGCTAGCCTGAGCAAAAGTCTAGAGAGTCCACCAGTAACTAAACTTCCAGTTAAAATAAAAATCTTAGGAAAATGAACAGAATTCTGTACTTCTATAAGATATTATTTATATTGTCCATTATTCAGTAAAAAAATTAACTGTTATCAACAAGGGTGCCAAGATGATTCAGTGGGGAAAGAATAGACTTTTCAACAAATAATACAGGGATAACTACATAGACTCATGCAAAAATATCAAATTAGACTATTAATTTACATCAAACATGACTACTAATTTATATCAAATACAAGAAAAGTAACTCAAAATAGAACAAATACAAAAAAATTCCTTCAAAATGTGAGCTACAAAATATAACCCTTAAGAGAAAACAGGTAAATATTTTGAGCTTGAATAAGGCGGTGCTTTCTTAGCTTTGACACCAAGTTGTAATAATCAAAAAGAAAAAATTATTTCCACTGAACTTGCCAAAATTAAACTCTTCTGTGCCTCAAACAACACCATGAAGAAAATGAGGAGGCAACCCACCGAATGGGAAAAAATATTTGTAAATCATATTTCTGATAAGACACATGTATCCAGAAGATATAAAGAGCTCTTGCAATTCAATAATATTAAGATAAAGTACTCAATTAAAAAACGAACCCAGAACACAGACAATAGACATTCTCAAAAGAGGTATACAAATAGCAATATGCATATAAAAAGATATTCAACATCATTAGCTGTTAAGAAAAGGTAAGCCAAAACCACAAGGAGGTGTAACTTAATATGCACTAGGACATAATAAAAAAGCATAATAAAAATTGCACTAGAACATAATAAAAATGCACTAGGTATAATAAAAAAGAGAAAACAAAAAGATATGGAGGAAATGGAATTCTTATACATTGCTGTTGGAGATTAAAATAATACAGTCAGTTTGGAAAATAGTTTGGCAGTTCCTCAAACAACTATTTGGGCAAAAAATTTTGGGGCAAAACCCCAGAATTATCATACAATCTAGCAATTCCACTCCTAGGTATTTACCTCAAAGAAATGAAAACAAATGTTACACAGAAATTTGTGTACAAATGTTCATGAAAATCTCATTCATAAAGGTATAAATACACCAAATACACCATTCTTAAATTTGGCTAATAAAAAGGGTGCTTTACCCATGCAACCATTTAATATTTGTTAATAAAAAGGAATGAAATAATGATGCACGTTATAACATTAAATGCACCTAGAAAACATTATGCTAAGTGAAAAAAGCCATTCACAAAAGACCACATATTGTATGATTCTATTTATATTAAGTGTCTAGACTAGGCAAACCCATAGAAAATATAAGTAGATTACTGAAAGTAAGCAAGGAGAGTGATCACTGAAGGGCACATGGTTTCTTTTAAGGGTAAAAATAATAATGGTATAAAATTGACTGTGGTAATGGCACAACTCTTTGAGTACATTAAAAACCATTGTATTGTTCACACTGTAGCATTCAATAAAAATTATGTGAACAATTATTTGTTATATTATTATAACAGCAAGAGGGTATTATACTATAGCATTCAGCAAATTCTTTAATTAAGATGTTTATTTGTACATATATATATAGCACATATACATATATTGTTTTCAATTAGGGTGAGTTTCATCATAGCAATAACTATCTTGCTCACCTATGGATCTGTACCTGCACCTAGTCAAATGTCTAATACAGCACAGAGTATAAATTCAAAGCTTATAAAATTATCAAGAGAAATAAATTTCACAATAAAATAATACCCAAACACATTCTTGCCTAATATTGTCTTAAAAAAATAAAATAATGGATAATTTAAAATTTCCTAAGTTGAAAATAATATCAAGGTACATTTTTAAGGTCCATTTTGGGGGCAAAGCTTAAAAATAAAAGATACTTTCCATAATCCTGTTTGTTAGAGCGTCCTTCTTTGTTAATAATTTTAAACACCAGTAGAAATTTAGTTTCCTGGCATTTAGGAAACTTTCTAATATTTCTTTTGTGTATTTTTTTGAAAATGCATATTCACCTATTTCTCTTTTTGGCCTAATCTTAATCAGTCAATAACATTAGTAACATTAACAATAACAATAACATTAAACAAAAGAGTTTTTAAGTTTATAAACTGAGAATTAGATTTCTGATTATGTTGTATTTATGCTGCAAAAAATCTGAAAATCTAACTCTTTTTATTCAATTACATTTATTTTATTGTTTTTATATATAATATGGTATGGGGAATAATATAAGTATTACCATATTAACTTTAATTATATATTCCTTGAACTATCATGGTTTTATAAGATTCTTTTTCCCCATTCATCATTTGAGAACATGTATTTGAAAAAATTAAATTTCATCTCAAAATTTTTTCAGATAATTGGGTACTTCTTTAGTACAGTATGATTTCAGTAAATTTTTGTTAATTTCATAATTCATTTTAATACTTATCTGATAATTTTTATTTTATTTTGTTAGAATAGTTTTTTTCCTTACAACTGGCAGATGAAAGAAAAAACTTATTCAGATAAAAAAAAATCTTTAACTTTATCTATCTATACAATTACCAAACAGATGGCAAAATAAAAGTAAATTGCTTATATATCATTAAAATGCTTTTATCTTTTTGGATCTTAGCAATGACATATAGCTTTTAGACACAAAGTAAATATTATTACAATACATTTGACTGACAGTAAATGAATGGCATCAGGATTATATATAATACAAATCATTCACATTGAGATTATTTAAATTTATACCTACTAATTATTAGTTATTAATTCATCAACTATTGGTTCTATCACATATCCCTTAACTGATCCAAAAATGTTTGTTGAAGAGGGGCAGAGCAAGATGGCTGACTAGAAACCTCTAGTGACTGTTCCTCCACATGAACACCAAATTCAACAACTATCAATGCAAGGAAGTACCTTCAGAAGAACCAAAAATCAGGTGAGCTATCACAATTCCTAATTTTAACATTATATCAAAGAAAGAAGCACTGACAAGGTGGAAAAGACAGTCTTGCATTGGCTTTTCCACCCCTCCCATGCCAGTGTTGCTGAATGGAAAGATAATCTGTGTGCCTGGGAGAGACAGACTGATGTGATTCTGGGACTTTCCATTGGAACTCAGGGCCACCCTGACACAGAGAGACACAGCACAGGCTAGAATTCTGCTGGCACTCACAGAGGGAGCATTTAGACCCACCTGGCCAGAGGGAAGTCCTCTGCCCTGAAACCCAAGTTCTGGCTAGCTCCACTACCTGCTGACAAAAAGCAGCTGGGCCTGGAATAAATTTGTAAGGCAGTTATGCCACAAAGCCTGCAGTCCTTGAGCAATTCCTGCAGCTGTGCTGGCTCAGAGCCAGTGGACTTGGAGTACACGTGACCCAGTGAGGCACCAGTGGTGGTGGCTAAGCCAGTGCCTGTGTCACCCCTCCCCTAATTCCAGGCAGTGCAGCTCAGGGAGAATCTTATTGCGCTTGGGGAAAGGAAAAGGATGAATTCAGAGGACTTTGTTTTGCAACTTGAGTACAAGTTTAGCCATAGTCAAATAAAGTACCAAGCAGATTCCTGAATTCACTGATTCACGGCTTTAGCTCCTGGATGGCATTTCTAGACCCACCCTGGACCAGAAGGAAACATGCTGCTCTGAAGGGAAGGGCCCAGTCCTAGCAAGACTCGCCAGCTGCTGACTAAACAGCCCTTGGGCTTTGAGTAGACATCAGAGGGAGCCAGACAACAGTCACCATGGGTTTGGGTGAGACTGGACTGGCCTCAGGTGTGACCTGACAGAGTCCTAGCTGCAGTGCCCATGAAGGAGTGCCCACATTACACTTCCTCCACTTCAGCAACCTAGAGTGAGAGAAAGAGAGTGGGAGACTTTGCCTGATAATCCAGGGAATTCTCACATATCATACTCAAGTCCACCGAAGTGGTACCACTAGGAGTCTGTAAGATTCACAGCATTACTGGTTTTGGGACACTTCCCCCCTGGCCCCACCCAGTACAGAAACAGATGTAATGACAAAAGACTTAGACCACAACACTCAATTTCCTTGGAATATCTGGAAAGCCTTATCAAAAAGGAGAGGATCAAACAAGCACAGACTTTAAAGGTTAAAATAAATACCTACCAGACATAGATAGACATCTATAGCACCAATAACATCCAAGAAAACAGGACATCACCAAACAAACTGAATTAGGTACCAGTGTCCATTCCCAGGGTGATGAAGATATGTGACCTTTCAGACATATTATTCAAAACAGCTGTCTTGAAGAAGCTCAATGAACTTCGACACAACACAGGGAAAATTCAGAAGCCTATCAGATAAATTTAACAAAGAGATTGAAATAATTAAAAAAAAAAATCAAGCAGAAATTCCGGAGCTGAAAAATTCAATTGACAAAGTGAGAAATGCATCAGAGTCATTCAACAGCAGAATTTGTCAAGCAGAAGAAAGAGTTAATGAGTTTAATGACATGGTATTTGAAAATACGCAGAAGAGAAAAAAAGAAAAAAAGAGTAAAAAAGAATGAAGCTTGCCTACAAGATCTAGAATATAGCCTCAAAAAAGAAAATCTAACAGGTATTGGCTTTAAAGAGGAGGTAGAGAAAAAGATGGGGTAGAAAGTTTATTTAAGGAAATAATAACAAAGAACTTTCCAAACCTAGAGAAATATATTAATATTCAGGCACAAGCAGGTCACAGAACACCAAGCAGATTTAACAAAGCTACCTCAAGGTATTTAATAATTAAGCTCTGAAAGGTCACAGATAAAGAAAAGTTCCTAAGGGAAGCAAGAAAAAAGAAAAAAATAACATATAAAGGAACTTCAGTACATCTGGCAGCAGACTTCTCAGTGAAAACCTTATAGGCAAGGAGAGACAAATTGAAGTGCTGAAGAGAATAAAAAACAACAAAAAAAATTAACCCTAGAATATTATATCCTGCAAAAATATTCTTCAAACATTAAAGAGAAATAAAGACTTTCTCAGACAAACAAAATCTGAAGTATTTTGTCAATACATGGCTGTCCTATAAGAAATGCTAAAAGGAGTTCTACAAAAGGAAAGAAAAGCAGATTAATGAACAATAAGAAATCATCAGAAGCTACAGCTTACTCATAACAGTAAGTAAAAAAAAAGATAGAATACTACATTGATATAATTGCACTCTGTAAACTATTATATCTTTAGTAGGAAGACTAAAAGACAAACATAAAAAATCACTGCAGCAACTTTTTGAGAGAGAGATACTATAAAAAGATGGAAATAACAAAAAGTTAAAAAGCAGAGATGATGGAGTTAAAGTGTAGAATATCTATGAGTTTTCTCTTGGCTTGTTTGTTTGCTAGTTTGAATGCAGAGTTGTCATATGTTTAAAATAATTGGTTATAAAGTGGTTTTTTGCAAGCCTAGGGTAACTTCGAATCAAAAATCCTACAACAGCTACTGAAAAACTAAAAAGCAAGGAACTAAAATACACTACTAGAGAAAATCACTTTTAACAATGGAAGACAGGATGAAAGGAAGACAGAAAGAGAGGACCACAAAACAACCAGAAATCATATAACAACATGGTATATGTGGTAGGTATAGGTATAGGTAAGTAGTAAGTCCTTACCTACCAGTAATAACATTAAATATGAATGTACTAAACTCTTCAATAAAAATACAAAAAGTGCCTGAATGAATATAAAACAGGAGCCAACTATGTTTTCTACAAGAAATGCACTTCACCTATAAAGACACATGTAGACTGGAAATAAAGAGATAGAAAAAGATATTCCATTCAACAAAACCCAAAAAAACAGCAAGAGTAATTATATCAGATAAAATAAATTTCAAGACAAAAACTGCATAAAGAGACAAAGAACATCAACATCATTATATAATGATAAAGGGGCCAATTCAGCAAGAGGATATAAGAATTCTAAATATATATGCACCCAACACTGGAGCACCCAGAGATATAAAGCAACTCTTGTCAGAGCTAAAGAGAAAGATAAACCACAAACAATAAACATTGGAGACCTCAAAACTCTACTTTAAGCACTGGACACATTATCCAGACAGAAAATCCACAATGAAACATTACACTTAATCTGCACTATTGACTAAATGGACCTCATAGATATTTACAGAATGTTTCATCATTTCATCTAACAGCCACAAAATTCACATTCTTCTCCTCAGTTCATGGATCATTCTCAGGGATAGATCATATGTTAGGCCACAAAACAAGTCTTAAAAAATTTTTAAAAAAATTAAATTATAACAAGTATTTTATCTGACCAAAATGGAAAAAACTAGAAATCAACAATAATGGGGAACTGTACAAACACATGTAAATTAAATAATATGCTCCTGAATAACCAGTAGGTCAATGAAAAGATTAAGACAGAAATTTAAAAAATTTCTTGAACCGAATAAAAATGAAAACACAGCATATCAAAACCTAAGGAACACAGAAAAAGTAGTAGTAAGAAGAAAGAGTACAGCAATAAATATTACATCAAAAAAGTAGAAAAGCTTCAAAAAAACAACAACCTAATGATACATCTCATAGAATTAGAAAAACAAGAGCAAACCAAACCCAAAATTAGCATAAGAAAAGAAATAATAAAGATTAGAGTATAAATAAATAAAATTGAAACAGAAAAGTATAAAAGATCAACTTAATGAGAAGCTGGTGTTTTGAAAAGATAAACAAAATTGACAAACCTTTAACCAGACTAAGAAATAAAGGGACGTGTCCCAAATAAACAAAACCAGAGATGAAAGGAGTCATTACAACTCATACTGCAGAAATCCAAAGAATCATTATAGACTAATATGAGCCACTGTGGGCCAAGAAGTTGGAATACCAAGACAATAGTTAAGTTCCTAGACACATACAACCTACTAAGATTGAGCCAGAAAGAAATGTAAAACCTAAATGAACCAATAACAAGTAATAAGATAGAATCAGTAATAAAAAGTCTTGCATCAAAGAAAAGCCCAGTAGCCAATGGCTTCACTGCTGAATTCTAACAAGCATTAAAATAACTAATATCCATCCTACATAAACTCTCCCAAAAAATTGAGGAGAAGGAAGTACTACCAAACTCATTCTATGAGGCCTGTAGCACCCTAATATCAAAACCAGACAAAGATAAAATAAAAAAGGGAAACCATAGGCCAATATATTTGATGAACATAGATGCAAAATTTCTCAAAAAATGTTAGTAAACTAAATTCAAAAATCAATTAAGATTATTCATCATGATCTAGTAGGATGTAAGGATGTTTCAACATATGCAAATCAAACAATATGTTACATTACATCAACAGAAGGAGCCATATGATTCTTTCAAATAATGCTGGAAAAGAATTTTAGAAAATTCAATATTCCTTCATCAGAAAAACTCTAAAAAAAAACCTGGGTATAGAAGAAACTTATCTCAACAGGACAAAAGCCATATACCTACAACTATTAACAGTATCATAATAAAAAATTGAAAGCCCATTTATTTTATTTTTCAGATCTGGAAAAATACAAGGATGTCCACTTTCACCACTGTTATTCAACACAGAACTGGAAGTTCTAGCTAGAGCAATCAGACAAGAGAAAGATATAAAGGGTACCAAAACTGGAAAGGAAAAAGTCAAATTATCCTTGTTCCCAGATGATATGATCTTAAATCTACAGAAGCCTAATGCTTACACACACACACACACACAAAAAAAAAAAAAAAAAAAAAAAAAACAAACAAACAAAAAAAACCACCTGTTAATATTAGAACTAATAAACAAATACAATAAAGTTACAAGATACAAAATGAACATATGAAAATCAGTAGCATTTCTATATGCTGACAGTAAACAATCTGAAAAAGAAACCAAGAAAGTAATTCCATTTACAGTAGCTACAAATGAAATAAAATACCTACGAGTAAACTTAACCAAAGGAATAAAAGATCTCTATAATGAAAACTATAAACATTGATGAAAGAAATTGAAGAGGACACAAAATAATGGAAAGATATTCCATTCTGATGGATTAGAAGAATCAATATTGTTAAAATGTCCATACTAGACAAAGTAATATGGAGATTCAATGCACTTTCCATCAAAATACCAATGACATTCTTCACATAAATAGAAAAAAATAATCCTAAAATTTACATGAAACCACAAAAGACCCAGAAGAGCCAAAGCCATACTGAGCAAAAAGAACAAAACTGGAGGAATCATATTATCTGGCATCAAATTATACTACAGAGCTGTAGTAACCACAACAGCATAGTACTGGCAGAAAAACAAACACATAGACCAATGGAATATAATTAAGACCCCAGAAATAAATCCACACTTCCATAGTGAATTTGTTTTTGACAGTGTTGCTAGGAACATACAGTGGGAAAAGGAGAGTCTCTTCAATAAATGGTGTTGGGAAAACTGGATATTAATATGCAGCTGAATAAAACTAGACCCTAATCTGTCATCATACATAAAAAATGGGCTAAAGAGTTAAATCTGAGACCTGAAACTGTGAAACTACTACAAGAAAAAATTGAGGAAACATTTTAGGACATTGGTCTGGGCAAGGACTTCTTGAGTCATACCCCCAAAGCACAGGCAACCACAGCAAAACTGAACAAATAGGATCACGTCAAGGTAAAAATCTTCTGCATGACAAAGGAAATAATCAACAAAGTGAAGAGACAACCCACGGAATGGAAGAAAATATTTATAAAATATCCATCTGACAAGAGATTAATAATGAGAATATAAAAGTGCTTCAACAACTCAGTAAGAAAAGAATCAAATAATATGATTAAAAAATGGACAAAGAATCTGAATAGATGTTTCTCTGAAAAAGATATACAAATGACCAACAAGTATATGAAAAATGTTCAACATCATTAGTCATCAGAGAAATGCAAGTCAAAACTGCAATGAGATATTCTCTCTCCCCAGTTAAAATGGCTTTTATTAAAAAGACAGCCAATAATGAATGCCAGAGAGCATGTGGAGAAACAGGAACCCTTGTGCACTGTTGGTGACAATGTAAATTAGTGCGACCACTACGGAGAACAGTATGGAGGTTCTTCAAAAAACTAAAATAAAACTACCAAAGGACCCAGCAATCCCACTTTTGGGTACACATCCAAAGAAGAGGGGGGAATCAGTATATCAGAAATATATCCCTAAGTTTCCATCAATGGAGGAATGGATAAAGAAATTGTGGTACGTATACACAATGAAATATTAGATAGCCACAAGAAAGAATGAAATCCTGTCATTTCTAACAACAGGGACAGAATCAGAGAACATTGTGTTAAATGAAATAAGCCAAACACAGAAAAACGAATCTCGCATGTTCTCACTCATATGTGGGAACTAAATATTAAAAACCATTGATCTCATGGAGACAGAGAGGAGAATGATGATTCCCAAAGGCTAGGTAGGGTAGAATGGAAGGGAGGATAAAGTGTGGATGGTTAATGGGTATAAAAATATAGCTAGATAGAATGTAGAATATTTCATATCACAACAAAATATCTATAATGAACAATAAGTTAAGGTGTACTTTAAAATACTTAAAGAGTGGAATTGGAATGTTCCTAACATAAAGAAATAATAAATGCTCAAGGTGATGGAAACCCCCCAATTACCTTTATTTAATTAACTCATATTGTATGTCTGTATTAAAATATCACATGTACCCTATATATATATATAATATTTATAACTCATAATAATTAAAAATGGAAAATTAAAAATTGTTGGGTCTTTATGATTAAAATAAAATTTTAAAATAAAATCACAATCTTAGCTCTAAAGATTTTCACATTTAGTCTGTGTAATATCATTAAAAGAAAATTTCAATGAAATATTATAAATGCTACATTAGGTTTGGGTGGTATTGGCCCAATGATATGGCTTCCTAAATTTATGTGTTTATAATAATATTAATTTGCATAATTCATGATCTGAGAGTGGCTTAGAAATACAGAAATGTCATTAACTTATTGAAGTTCTCAAAAGCAATTTAGAACATCTGTTGATACATAATTATAAAGAACATGCACCTCCAGGGGTGTATAAACATGAGTGTACATCAACTTGAATCACAAATGAAAAGTAATATATCCAACTTTCTATGATAAATTTATAAACAGAATTATTAATAGCAGAGCGAGGGAAAACAGAACTTTTAGGTGAATGTCTGGCTGGATTTTCACATTATCTTATGAGAAGGAAAACAAAGCATAAGCATAGGATAAGCAAAGTGATGCATGTTTATACTGCATTGTGTCTAATTGTGTTTAAGAGATGAGTTATGTGGTTCTCTGTACTTTAATTAAATCAGATGTTAATACAATCATGTGCAAAGAAGAGATAGACTTTATTTAGACACATACAATACAAGAAGAGAAGATTTAAAGGAAAATGGAAGAAAATAAACTACTAAAAGATTAGGATCTGAGAAAAGATGCCTGTTGGAAGATGAAATTTTCTACCTTCTTTATGCCCTAGAGAAATTTGTAGATCTTGTACTATGGAACCTCATTTCATTGTTGTAATTATTTGTGTACTCTGGTCTTCTCAACTGCACTGAAGAATCCTCCAGGGCAGAAACCATATTTTTTTGTCTATATACCCACAGTTTCTGGTATAGTAGCTGACACAGTTGGTTCTCAGTAAATTTTGGCTGAGCTAATAGGTTGCCTGATTACAGAAGAGATGGCAGACTGAATCTGCGATGTTGTTATATGCTCACCCTGGACAGCATTTTCATCATTTGAAAAAACTGAGGTAACAATGATTAATTTGAAGTGGTGCCAGAATAATTAAAAGTATAAGATTCACACACATGCCCAATTTAATTGTGCACAGCTAAGTTTGTACAAGCATGCACACCACCCGAACAATAAGAGGTACATATTATTTCCAGGGAAAGAAATGTTTCTATATTCACGTTGCCTTATTAAATATTCATGTCTTTAGTAAGAAAAATGCTGTAATATTTTTCTATAATTTATTCTCTACTAAAACAAATCTTCAATTTTTGAAACTATAGAAATTATATTGACTTCCAAATCAGCTTTATTAGAGAACCAATATATCATTTCCTACACAGAATTTATGAGACTAGTTAATATCAAAATTTTGAAAAAGTGACAGGACAAACTGCAGTTTCTTTACTGCTCTCAGAGCAATTAATGCATTCAAATAGATTGGAAACACCTTTCTATTATCAGTAGAAATATTTCACAATGTCACCTACCTACCATAATAGTTCAAGATGCCAAGATTTTTTGAATATCAACCTGGATTGTGGAGAGTTCAATTAATTATTATATTGGCTGTCTGTCAGTATGCAACTCGTATTTCAAGTGTCCAAATAGAAAAACAAACAAACACAAATGTATAGGCAAGATAAGTTTAGAATGCTATAATAGTATTGCTAACTTCCAGGTCAGTCAGGGACAATTTCAGGGGAAAAAAGAGGTAAGTACAGAGGTAAGTAGAGAAGCTTTCTTTTCTTTTCTTTTTTCTCTTTTCTTTCTGTTTCTTTTTTATCCTTTTTCTTTCCCTCTCTTCCTCCCTTCCTTCCTTCTTTCTTTTCTTCCTTTTTCTCTCTCTCTGTCTTTCATTCTTTGCCACATAATAGAACTTCCTCTTTCTTTCTTAAGAAATAGAAAACTAATATTGGGGATACCAAGGATATTATAGTATTTGTCACTTTGGGTCTTCAAAATCCACTTCCGAGATGCAAGCATTTATTTTATTTTATTTTATTTCATTTCATTTTTGGTAAGTGATTCTGTTTAGCAAAGAGGAAGTATGGTCTCTGAAAAAGGAACAGGTTGAAAATTTTATACTCACTGAAGCAGTCAAATTGGATTAACCACTGGATTAAGGAATGCATTTTTACATCAAGAATAATATTAAAAGTCAGAATTAATGTTGATGTAGCTGCACAAAAGCCATTGAAAGTTAATATTGAGCATATTACTAGAAAATAAATGTACATAGTTTTCAATTATAAAAATCAATCATCTTTCCATGACATTATTTGAAAAATATAGTATTAGAAAAATTAAGTTTAAGAAAAAAATAACTAGTTCTTGAGGTAGAATAATGCTAGAACATCTAGAAGGCACTTATAGAAAAAAGTTAGAGATACACATAGATAAAGAAAAGCATTCAGCTGTACCCGTTAGTCTATCATATCTCTTTCCCAGTAATTAAATTTTGTGAACACACTACAGTATTTTAAAGTAAGTGTTTCTTCATACATAGCACTGTTCTGAGCGCAATAAAAATATTATGAGAGAAGCAAAATATGTATAAATATTACCTTTATTTTTCAAAAATAATCAAATTTCCCTGGTAAATGCAGAGGCTTAGATTTTAAAAAATGTAGAGCAATTTATTGTGACAGAGGGCATGAAGAACTTGCTATAAACCAAATAGGACAGGTTTCACTGCTTAAGTTCTGGTAGTACAAATTCATTTAATGTCAGCAGAGCCAATTCTAACAAAGTTGACACTAGAATGAGTCAGAAATTAATCCCATTATGTAGTCACCATGGAAATTCAAAGCCTTGGTGATATCTAGAAAAGTTCTTGTCACCCAGCTGTAATACTGTCTCAATTTTAAGTGAGAAATATCAAACAAAATATGTCTGTGAAGCTTCTGTAAAATTTGGTTAGGTATATTTTCTGTTGGCTCATTTTTTTATTTCAAAATAGAAATTTTATTATAAATGTTTTAAAATATAATTACTTTTAAGAAGAAACTAAAGTTTATGAGCAGTCAATAAAAGACACACACAAGTTTATTCTCTTGATGAAAAATAAATGTATGTTATGGCTGAAAGTAACACAAAACCATGTTAAGTAATTCTGTTAGGAGAATGTATTTTCTATCACCAAATGTTTTCTATCAAAATGATAAAAAATATTTCACTTATTAGTTTTCTGTAAGTATACACCTAATTTATAATTAAGCTTATAATAAAATATTTATGTGGTATGCTTACAAAATAGACAACGTGCATTATCTCTATCTTTTTCTTGTGTTGAGTCAGAGAATTCAGAATAAATATTATTATAGTCAGAAACCATAAGATGAAATAATGTAATCTAAGAAAATTTAGTCTAGTTGTACAGCATGTGAATATGTATCTAAATGTATATGAACATATGTGTGTGAGGGTTTTGAAACGGCTGTGGATAATGTGAAACTTCCATCATCAAGAGGTAGGGTTACCTGGATTTTTTGCCATTAGGTTGTAGGAGTTCCTTGTACATTTTCAATATTAATCCCTATGATACTGCTTTATGTAATTTATCATTAAATATATTTTGAAATCAAGAAGTGTAATGCTTCCAGGTTTGTTCTTTCTCAAGAATTCAAAGAAATCTTTGTTCTTTCTTAAGATTTCTTTGAATTCTTGAGAAAAAATTCAAGCAAAGGACTTGAATAGACATTTCTCCAAAGATGATATACAAATGGTCTAAGAAAAGATACTCAACATCACTAATCATCAGAGAAATGCGAATTAAGATCACATGAGATATCAGTTCCTACCTGTTACAGCTTTTATATAAAAAACAGGACAGCTTTGATATAAAAAAAAAAAAGAAAGAAAAGAAAAAAAAAACCAAAGATAACAAGTGTTGACGACAATGTGAATAAACTGGAACCTTGGTACATTATTGATGGCAATGTAAAATGGTGCAGCGACTATGGAAAACAGTATGGAGCTTCCTCAAAGTATTCAAATAGAACTACCATATGACCCAAAACTCCCATTTCTGAGGATATATTCAAATGAATCAAAATCAAGATCTCAGAAAGCTATCTACACTCCCATGTTCACTGCAGCATTATTCATAACAGCCAAGATATAGGAAAAAACCTAAATGTCCATCATTGGATGAATAGATAAAGAAAATTTGGTACATACATACAGTAGAATATTATTCAGTATTTAAAAAATAAAAATTTGCTATATACAACAACATAGATAAACCTGGAAGGTTTTATGCTAAGTAAAATCAGCCAATCATAGAAGGAAAAATACTGTATGATTCCACTTAAAAGAGATATCAAAAATAGTCCAATTCATAAAAGCAGACTAGAATGGTGGTTGCCAGGGGTTAGGTGGGGGCGGAAATAAGGAGTTGCTATTCAGCGGACATAAAATTTCAATTCTACAAGTAAATAAGTTGTAAATATCTGCTGTGATACATTTTGCCAATAATTAACAATGCTGTATTGTACAATTAAAAATTTGTTAAGAGGGTATGTCTTATGTTAAGTGGTCTTACCACAATTAAAATTGGACAGGCTTGTGACTGCTTCAATTAATAGAGAATGGTATAAGTGACACTGCGTAACTTCTGAAACTAGGTCCTAAAAGGCTGTGTCTTTTTAACTTAAATCTTTGAAACACTGGCTTTGGGGAGTTTACTCAGTATGTTTCATCTTGAAATCAATCCACCATGACTGGGTAAGCTCAAGACAAACAAAGACATGGAGGGCTGGGTCTTTGGTTGAGATTCAGATAAGCCCTTAGAACCATCCTGGTCCACGTCCCAGATATGAAAGTGAAAGAAGCTCCAAGTGATTCTAGCCTCCTGTCTCTCTAGTCATGCTCAGTTATGATGGAGCAGAGAGAAGCCATCTCTGCTGTGCCCTGTCAAATTGCCACTCACTGTTCTTGAGCATAGTAAACAGATTATTGTTTTACGGCATTAAATTTGGGGTAGTTTGCACATAACAATATCTATTAACCTAATTCTATATAATAAGAAAGTTATAAGCCCACTGTAATTTCTCTAAATCATTTGAAGATTTTTCTTGAAAGTAGAAATAAATTTCCATTGATTTACATATAATTCTAACCCAAGGCACACTTTGAAACGAAGAAACATATATAGTTAGTAATATGTAGTTTGAAGTCTGTGATCTAGAAGCAGAAAAAGAAAGACATAATCTGGCAGCCCCCAAAGGGGAAACAAATTGATGTATTAGAAATTGTACATTAAAATAGACATTTATAAAATGTCTTATAATTAAGGAAAAATATCTTTCATTTAAATATGATCAACTTGGAAATACTAAATTGTTGCAGATTCCAATATTGGCACATTTCTGTCTTTCCAGAGAAACAATAATAAATAACTCTTTGAGGTATAGACTACTAAAGTGTGTGTATGTGCATGTGTGTGTGCACACACTCAAGGAGACAAATATTTTACTACTGAAGAAAAATGATAAGAAAGCAGAAAATATAAAAATATCCATTGCAATTCATTTTATAAAAGAATTAAAGGAGCTACTTGATACATAATACATGTGGACTTGAAAAGTTTAATTAGTAGGAATGATTGTGACCTCTCTAGGGATGTGACATTTAATTTGAGACCTGAAACACAGAATGGAAACAACTTTGCAAAGTGTCTGGAAAAGACAGTTTCACATGGTGGCATCATGAAGCACTAAAGAAAGCTCTTCGACAAGAGAAAACTTGTTCTGTGTTTTTAATGGAAGGAGAATTGAATAGCAGGTTAGTGAACATTAGTGAGATAATGCACACCACCTATTTTGTACAGTAAATGTCCTATCTCAAAAGCAGTGGATATTCCTATTTTTATGAAAGATGCACACTCGAAGGCTGCCAGGCAGTGTTTATCATGTCATTAATATTTATAGGAAATCTATTCTTGCCATTTTGGATATTGACTGGGAATTGTTTGTTTTGGCTGATTTCACAATGTGAATAAAATACACAGAAAGCATTGAAAAACAAGTGACATGGTTAATATACAGTCCAATTTATTTAATAGAAAGCAAGTATCTTCTGAGGGCAAAAAGACAGGAAGCTATATAGTAACAGATTTGTAGAGACCATGGTAGCAGCTTCCTAGGGCACTTTTTAATCAACACTAATTGGAAAGGAAATTTACTGCTGAGAAAAGGGCATCTTTTACTTGACAAAAAGTAATCAGCGCTAGGTATTATTTTCTATTCACTGGAAAGTAGTAAATGTTCTAAACTTTCACTTAAACTTTTTCTTTAGAAGACTTGTCAGTTCCTAAATGTCTTTGAACACTTGATCAAAGACAGGAAACAGTGAAAATGTAATCAGCAATTTTTAGAATGATCATAATGGATTATATTTATTCATTTTCAGAAAAGATAACATTCAAACATATTTAAATACTTAAACAATGTTAGTCGTTCTTTAAAAATTGTTTTCATTACAAAATATATTAGAATACCAAACTAACTCAAGGAAATATTTTGAGATCAAAATGTCATGTGTGTGTGTGAATGTGTTTTGTATGTATCTCATTGTTAACATTCTTACTGTTATTAATAATGTCTTTAATAATGACAAAAACCAGAATATCTTGTATTTTTATGTTACTTAAAATTAAAGTTATATGCAACTATTACTTACGTATTAACTAGTACTTCATTGCCCTGTAATGAAGTCATCACTACATCAAATTAACTCCTTCTCCTGGGCCTTCAGTCTATCTTCATGTTTTTTGCCATAGTCAACATTTATTTCCTCAAATTTCATGTCTTGATGGCTAGATTTTGTGTAATTGCTACCTGCAGACTTTTCTTTACTAATTGTTCATGTCAAATTAATCTTCATAAAATTACTTGACTCAGGACACTTTCCTGTTGGTTAAACCATAAGAACACTGTTGTTATCGAATCATGTCTTGCCTTAAAATCCTGACAGCAACCTTATAATACTTCCTAAAAAAACCTTCTGTTATTTTTCCACATAAATTTTACTTAAAGTAGAAAGTGTCTTACTATTCTCTCTTCATTGTCAACATATGTTCCATAGAAATAAAGAGAAGTAAATTCCCATATCTCTTTTTAGAGGAAGGCTACCACCTTTAATACTCTCCTGCACTCCTGGAAAATGTGTATTAATATATAAAATTAACTTTCCATTTGCATATGAGTTTGACTTTTCTCCTTAGTCAACTTCTAATATTCAACTGAATGTAAAAAGAGTAATATGCTAAAAGACAAATAAATGAGTAAATACTCCACTCATAAGTTTGATTTCTCTTCTGCAGTGTGTATAATATTCCTGAAAATTTAGCGAAGCAACTCAAGGAAATATCATCTATTAGGAAAATAAAAATTTTGAAGTACTTCAAAGATATTATCAGGTATCATTATTGATTATTCACTTTCTACTTGTTACCTTATTTGTTTGTTTTTATCTCTTTAGTTCAGAAATACTGTCTCAGTTTCACCAAGCCATTGGATTCTTTCAAGGATTTTCAGATGTTGATATCTCTGTAGAGTGTTTAGTTATATCATCCTGTTTAATTTTGATGAAAGTTATTGTTTTGGATGACTCATCACTCAAGCTGCAAGCCTATAAAATACCAATTCCTGAGTGCTATATTATAGAATTTATATTTCTTACCATCTACATAAACCTAGCTGGATAACTCTTTATTCTTCTTATTAAGCAAAGGTAAGGTATTAATTTTCTGGGGTGGATGATATGGGCAAAATTGTTATAAAGTAAAATAGAATTAATTCAGGAAATATCCATTTATTTGCTCAAAATATTTATTGCATACTCACTAGGTATCTAGCATTATTTTCAGTGCTCAGAATACAGTTATTAAAAAAAACAAATCAGTCTCTATCCTCCTGGATCTTTATTCTAGAGCATAAAGACAAACAAAACAAGAATAATATTGACTACATATATATATATATATATATATATATATATATATATATATATGTTAGTGACAAGGCATAAAGAAAGTGTGAAGGAGGGATATTACAAGTTAGGGTGCATGTGGAAATTTTTGATTGCATGCCTATAAAAGGCCTAACTGAGAATGAAGGAATTTTTAAGTAAAGATCTGTAAGACAAAAGTGTTTAATAAAATGTATGCCTGCTGTACTCAAAGAGCAGCAAGGAGGAGGCTGGAATGGCTGAAATAGAAGAACAAAGGTGGAAATAATGAGATGAGTTTGATGTATTAACAGCGATTCAGGTCATGCAGGGTCTCATAAGTTCTCTGGTTTTCACTATGAGGCAGACACAAAGCCACGAGGGGTGTTTAAAGAAAAAGGAAAACATTATCCCATTTATAAGGTACATGTTAAAGTCCTGGCAACTGTGTCGAGAAGGATCCGGAAGTGTAAGGCAGAAGATTGGATAAACAACTACTGTGATAATTCAGACAAGAGATTCTAGTTTCTTAGAGCAGAACAAAGACAGTGAGCAACATAAAAATATCAAATTTCGGATATATTTGTAGGATATTAACGTCTTGATTTACTGCATGCTAGATATATAAAACCAAAGAAGAAAAAGAACAAAAGATAACAATAAGAATAACTGGAGTAATGCCACTGGCGTTAGCTGAGTTGGAATGACCGCAGGAGGAGCTGAATTGGGGACTGAGATATCAAAAACTCAATTTGTATAAGTCATGTATAGTAGCTATTGAAATAGGTAGATGACTGGGTAAAGCATTAAGCTCTGGGTCATTTGATATTTTGTAAATGCAGTAATGAGGAAAAAACAGAAAAAGCACACTAACAACTACTTTCCAAATAGAATGAGGAAAGTCAGGTGACTGTAGTATCCCAGAAGCCACGAGAAAAAAGGGTTGAAGAGGCAAAGAGTAACCCCCTGTGACCATCAGGTAGGGTAAGGATTGAGAAATAACTACCCAGGGTAGTAACATGGAGATCATTGACAACTTTGGAAATAGCAATTTCAAGTATTGGTGAACGATAGGTATTCTATTTTTGTTTGGTTTTTTTAATTAATTGAGATTTTTTACTTTCTCCAAGTGGCAGCAAACTCTCTTTATGTAGAACTTCCTAATCATTCAACATTTTCCTACTATTAACAAATAGTTAAATATCTAGTGATCCTTCCTACTTGGATGTGAGCAACTTTACTTTGAGACACCTCTGATTTAATATCTTTACCTTTAAATTAAAATTTTTGGTGCTTCAATTATATCTCTTATTTTGAAATATAGATCATGTTCTTCGTATTGTCCATTATTTGTTGAACTATAAAAATTAATATATCAATGAACTCAACAATTAATGATAGACACTGGCATTTTTATTTCCCCCTAGCCATTGGAGGGAAACTCTTCTTGCTCTTCTGAACACAATTTTGTTTTATTCTGTATTTGCTGAAAAGATAAAACTTGGTTGCATAAAGTTATTATACTGTAAATGTAAATTCTTTAATATACTTAGAGCTAAACTGATCATAAGCTAGTGATAAAACTTTAAATAAGAGCATATAATTAAAGTAATACTGAAAATATGAAAATGATATATTTGCATATTACCACACATGGGATTAAATACTACCGCTCAGTCACAATTAATAGACATATGATAGAGCAACAAAATGTAAATTTTTCCTCAACACGTAACTGAAAGAATTAAATCCTAGAAGCAGGATTTATTGATGATTCATGGAAATCAATTTCTTTAAAAGGCATTTTAAGGACATAAACAAGCATTGTAGTTACCCAAGGCAAAATTAAGCATAAAAACATATTGCCTCTAAGGCAGAACAAAATCGCATCTTGCAGGGAACAATATTGCAGAGACGCAGCGTGAATCTTGAATTCTATCTCAAGGAAGAGACTGAAAAAAAGAAAGACACATTAATAATAAGCTTCTGTCCACGATCACAGAAATCTAAATTTCCCGGCTTGGATATGTGTGCCGGAGTAAGAAAACTACATTTGCTGTATGTTTTCTGAAAGCTAGCTAACTGGTATCATATTTTCACTATTTGAATTACCTCTTACATGTTTATTTACTTTAAAAATAAATTGGTTATTATGATTAAGTATTAGGACCTTTTTTAATCTTCCTTTGTTGAGTTGGCATAGAGAAAATTCTGTTGTTTTGCTCTTCATAAGTCAGTGAGAACAAAAACCTGTTTTTAAAAATGTTTTCATGGTAGCATTTAAGGTAGGGATGGTCTCACGGCACAGTATATAGTAGCATATTTTTGTAATATCGAGTAATCCTTGTTGTTCATTTTTCCTTGAGTGTATGCGCCCGTAATGTCTCTTCTCCCTCCTCTGTCTGCTTGCTGTAACTTATTGCTTTAACTCAGTATAGAGGTTTGAGTTACTAGTTTCTCTTAAACCATGCAGAAGTTACATCACATGGCTGAGCTGGGGCATAATCCGGCCTGTACCACAGCCACTGCAGTGCACTACCCCGGAGTATTTATGTAGTCATCCAACAACACAATCAGCCCTGGGTCTAAAAAACCAGCCTACTTTCCAATATGGAACGTTTTTACTTTGCTGTACATTTTGTTATTGTGTCACCTGGATTGCTTTACTATTTTTTTTTCTACTAGTTCCTTAAAAACACACTTTTTTTGCTCTCAAATAATGAGAAAAGCAAAGGAATAGCAATATCCGGAAAAAACAGCTGAATACACATAATCATCATATAGCTTCACACTGTGATATATTATCTCGGATGCCATAGAGCTAATGTATTGTATTTAGTTTTAATATTGTCGAAACAGCATGGATTCAAATTTGTTCATTCGTCAGTTCCCACAGGAAACGATTTCATTTTCCATAATTTTCTCTTTCACAGTTACCAAGGATAATTCTCTATTTGTGTCTCAACTGCACCTTTTTGCTGTGATTTTTTTATAGGTGCCAGAAAGTTTCCATTGAAACCTTTCTGAAATTCTGGTTTCATTCATCATTTTATCTTTTCATGAAATTATTCTGTTTAAAACTTTTGAAATATTACTTAGCTTCAAATTATTTTATTTATTTAAAGACAAGAAAATTTTGGAAATAATATTTTATTTTAGGTTTTCCCTATGAAATTTAGCATTCAGGTTTTAACTTACCCTCTTCTATGCTGGGCTATTTGATCAATTGGATAAATAATTCCTCCTAATGTTCCTGAAAATTTCTATGCTTATTAGTAATTGCTGTTTTGGCACCAACCTTTGGGGAGAATCAATCCTCCATGGCTTCTTTGATATTGAGATTATTTAGAAAAGTACATAGCTTGATCTTATCAGATATTTTGAATTTGTTCAAATGCTGTGGTGTTATGTTCCAGTTCCATGTCTTTTCATTCATGAAGAAAACATACCAACTAAACTATAGAACAGTTTTAGTACAATCTTAGCATTTTCTCTCATTTAAGGGAATGTTGCTAGATTTACAAATGAGTTTAACTAGTAGCTTTCCTTTTTATTTAAACTTTTTAAAGTGTTTCTAGTCAGCCACTACTATTCTTAAAAGATGAAGATGACCTCTGACACCAACAAACTTTATTCTGAAAGAATAGCTTTGATCTTGGAACAATTAAATTCCAAAATTCATAATGGGTAAAATTCAAGCAGAAATTTTACCATGCAAAACTTGATATTTCACTATTGGACTAAACTGAAATTTTTACTTTAAACTATTAATGTATCAGGGCAGGTCTCAAAACCCTAGAAAGCCCAGTGAAAACATGCAAACAATCATTGTGGAAACAATACATGGGGACTTAATTCGTTGACAATCTCTTTAATGGTCTTTTTGACATTTTCCATTTCATACACCTAATTCCTTGTATAATGGGTACCACCAAATAGGCGCTCATAATATGTGTGGAGGCAATGGAAAAATTAATCAACCAAAGTCCAAATTTCTGTAATGTAAAAAGCATTGGCTGCTATAAGTTGAAAGATAGAAAGGAAATTTTGTGAGTGGAAAGAAAAAGTGGATATAACAATGATCTATCTCATTTTTCAACAATAAAGCAATATAGCTCATTATTGGTGGAACAACAAATAAAAATATGAACATATTCCTTGATTTTATAAAAGTTATCTAAATAGCAAATAAAAAGACTATGCTAAGAATATTATATTTAGAGAACTTTATTTCTCATATCAGGAGAATATACACATAGAAAAATCTGAGAGGAAAAGAAATACAGATATATTTACCTATCATCTCTCCCTATATATTATTTATTGACAATTTAACATACTTAAGATGTAAACAATCTTGAGAAAATCTTATTCACCTAGTTATGTTTTACTTAAGAGAGGATAGCTGTCATTTTAACAGAAAAAAAATTGACAGTCCTTTTGAAATAAAAAAAATGCATCTTAATATTTCATTGTACTAATACTACCTGCCATGCATCAAAAATGTTAATTTATACAGGCACATTTTTTTAAAACTTTGTAGTTAAATTCCTTTTGGCACTAAAGAATGAATTATAATATTTTGCATTTTATCACTAATAATTTCAAAGGTATTGCTATCATTAATTACTAGTATTAATGCTATGAAATATTTTTTTTAAAAAAACTGTGGGTGTGTGTGTATTCCAGGAAAAAATTAATAAAGTAAAGTAGCTATTTTGAAAATTTATATTAATTGTAAAATATTTAAAGAACATATTTTGATTCACTGAGTAATCTAGAAATAAGCTTCACTATGAAAAAAGTTTTATCTTTTTTTAAAACTGATACTTGCCCAGTACCTGGAATAATGTTTGATTCATTTAAGTAACTTCCTTCATAGTTCGTGAATACATTGATTAATTTGCTAAACATCTTAATATCCTTTATTTGTGTAAAACTTGAAGCTTAATATTATCTCTTTCACACAGTTAGGTAGGCAAAAGAAGTGTAAGCAAAATTATAATGTTTTGATTAATTATGTTAATTATTTAGAATAAGCAAAAAATTAGATAAAATTACTATGTGACATTGCCTACGAATTTTTATTTATTTTTCTTGGCTTCTTTTTGCACACAAAATAAGTGGCAAGCATACTTAATATTAAGAACTTTATTGGGTTGGACTTAAAACCTACTCCTCTCTTTCTTTATAGAATTCATTTTCTTACCACCATATTTGTTTCTCCTACATATATTTTATGAGTTGTATTTATTGAATTATAAATACTAATGAAACTTTTATTCAATAGACTTATTCAATAGATTGTTTCACATAATGATGGAATAAATTGAAACATCAGTGATTTGTATAATATTAAAATATTTTTTTGTAAGTTAAGCCCAGGAGTTACAATGATGTGGAATTTAGTGTAAGTTTTGTCTATCCAAATCTGCTAAATTCTGGACCATGTTTTAATACTTTTACACATTTTGAAATAACTTTGCATGCTTAAAAGTAGCCATATAATTTAAATAGTTCATAACCTTAAATGTAAGATTAAAACCTATTACATTTCTAAAGGTAAACTTAGGAGAAAATTTCTGTGGCCTTCAAAGAGAGCAAAGATTTCTTACGACACAAAACTCAGACCATAAAAGGAAAAGAACACTGATAAATTGGAAATTGTTTTCATAAAGACATTGATAAGAAAACTCAAAGCCAGTGGCAGAAAGATTTGCAAAACATATGTCTAAAAATGGTTCATATTCAAAATATGTAGAGAACTTTTATACATAACTATAAAAAATAGAAAATGGGCAAAACATTTTAACAGAAATTATACAAAAGAGGAAATACACATGACCAAAAAGTACATGAAAAGATGCTTAATGCTACAAGCCATCAGGGAAACATAAGTTAAATTCATTATGAGATACCTCTACACAACTACTAGAATAGCTAAAATTTAAAAAAGAAAGGCAAAAGTTAAGATACTATTTGATGGCAATTATGTGGAACAACAGGAACTATCATATATTGATGGTGGGAAAAAAAAAGTTACAGCTATTTTGGGAAACAATTTAAAATTTTCTTATAAAATCCCATCTATGCTTACCATAAAACCAAACAATTCCATTATTAGATATATATAATAGAGAAATGAAAATATATCTTTAAACAATGACTTATACAGAAAGGTTCACAGCAGATTTATTCATAATAGCTAAAAACTGGTAACAACTTGAATATCCATCAACAGGGAGATGAACAAACCAATGTAGTATATCCATCCAATGAAATATACTCAATAATAAAAAAAAATGAACTGTTATTCTATACAATTACATGGATGAATCTCGAAAACATGCTGAATATAAGAAGACAAACACAAAAGAGTATATACTGAATTATTTCATTTATAAGAAATTCTAGGAAAGTCTAATCTATAGTGAAAGAAGATTGGCCCACCTGTAGCTAGAAATGGAGCATTTGCTTGAAATGATATTCAAAGAAATTTTCCAGATTATAGAATGTTCTATATTTTAAAATAGTAGTGTTTACACAACTGCATAAATTCATTAAAACTTGTTGAAATGTACATTTAAAATGACTTCTCAGGTTTGGCCATACATGGTATATTTTGACTTTGCTCTAGTCATATTAAAGAATATCTATACTTTATCTTCACAGTATTTTAATAACATGCTAAGGATACAAAATTTTGGAAAATTCTAGATTCTTCTTACTTGCTATGAATAATTGTATGGGATAGCTACATGACTGTATATCTTTTACTTAGAAAGGGAAGATCCGTGATTCTGTATCCTCCATTTATATCAAAATGTATGTATTTTCTTTTCATGTTTTAGGTTTTATTCTGCAGTCTTTTTAAAATTACTTTCTATTCAATACTTTTCCATTTGATCTATGTAGTTTATTACCAATATTCATGTGACAGCTGTCATTTTATTAGGATAATTATTGGTATCAGGATACAAAAGAAAATGTTGTCTTAACCCACTTTGAGGCCATTGGTTGGCAATGGTCAGTTCCCCTTTTTAAGCAGCTGAATGTGTCTAAGCCCCAACCACTTTATTTGGGGTGGGGGTGGTGATGTAGCTTCCACACACTGGGGCCACTGTGCAACACCCTAATCATCTCAGGCCAGGTACAAGATAACTAGGAACAGCACTGAGCCCTGCAGGCTGAGAAATTATTCAAACCAGCCAATCCACAGGGAGCCTTTGAAACCTCACAAACCACTGAGTTTGCCACAAGGAAGCTGCCCCATAGCTAGTTTGCTGGTACTCTGTGTTTGGGTGCAGCCTCATATTTGACCCTGCTGACAATTTTCTTTCATTTAGTCTGTAAGTAATAGATATCTGCTTTTCATCTACTCTAGTCTCATTGTGCTCTGTCTGTCCTATGTCAAAGAAACTTTAAATATTTTAAAACTGTTGAAATATATTTACAGACGAATCTAGGATTACTTAGCATTTGAATTTAGCACAAGATGTTATTAAATGCTTTCATTTTATATGAATAGCCTATATGAAAAAAACAAAAATCATTAGGTATATATTTGTATTTTTAGTTTGTAGATTGTAAAATCCATTGTGCTTAGTAAGTTTACAACCCATATGGTAAGAAATGTGCTATTTTTTATATATTTTCATACATGGCCCTAAATCCCCACTTACCTCATATTTTAAATAGTGAGGCATTTTAGACTACAAATAAATTAATTATTACTCGGGTTCTCATTTTAGGAGAAATAATGACAAACTGGAAGACCTTCAGAGATGATGAAGGAATTAGGAAATGAAGGGTTGCAGAACTCAGCTCAAAAACTCCCACTTTTATGAGAAATTCCTTATTATTTGGTCCTCACATAATAGCTGCAATTTAGGATAACGGCTTTGAATGGATAAAAAGTAGACTCAAGATAATGTTAACAAAATATAGAGTGCTATTTATGTTTTCTTATGCAACCTTCACCCACATTTATTTTAACTAGATCACTTTTTATTTCAGTAATCTTTCAGGTCCACTCTATTTGGTCAAATGAAACTACAGTGAACTGGTTATTCTGGGGCTCATAACTGAATTTGAAAATCTTTCCAGCCTTCCTCTCAAATTTTAGACTTTTCATGAGTCGTTATCATCTTTATGGTAGTTGAGACAATACAAATATTTTTTGAGCACTGTATATTTGTTATTTTGTCAAACACAATTCCACATGGTCCTTCACTTAATCCTTACAACTCACAAAATGACCCATTTGTTACACTTCCAATAGTTAAGAAAACCTAGAGGAAAGGAATGATATAAAATCATAAGCCTTTTAAAAGGTAACTCTGTAATCAGTAGAATGTTGTTCTATTGTTAGGCTTAAGTCTAAATCAGATGTGTGATCTTGAATAAATAATTTTGCTTTTGTGTTACTTAGTGTTTTCATTAGCAGCATTGAGGATGTTGGAATAGAAAAGTGCAAAAATTCTTTCTGCTCAAAAATTATTTTAAGTCAATTGTTAAAATTGTTATAATTACCGTTTAAATCAAAATACTAAACCTTTTAAGAAATTTTGTTTTGTCTCCTATTGTATGTTTTAATTTTTTTCAGTGGAGTCAAGCTTTCACTCTCCCTGATAAAGATTCCTATAGTCCTGGGAAATTTTCTTTTTCCTTTCTTTGTTAACAGTTATTAATAATACTGATAACTTTAAGTCCTAACATAATGCTATTTTAACGATTAGAATTTCTAGTTCTATTTATTATGAAAACCACTGAACCTGACTAAGCATAAAGTGTGATATTCTTTCCAGCATGCTAATATTGTTGCAACAAGGAAAATTCATGTAAGGCCTACGGCCTCATTTATATTTAGTAACAATTAAATACTAGCTATTGTTAAATATAGGCATTTCAAAACTTTGTGCAGAACACTTTATGTAAGTTTCGCTATCTGGAACCAAGGTTTAGGCTAAAATAAAATTTTGTATACAGAATATCCTTATTTTATTGAGTTTGCAGAATATGCAGAACTCAATGAGCAGAATAGAGAATACATTACAGAAAAATATGTTAAAGTTATATAACTTAATTTGAATAGTTAGAAGGTCTGATTTTTAAAGATAGGCTCCCTGTTTAAAGTTTTCATAACTTTTGTACAAGCATCTTCAAAAGGATGATTTCTTTATTTCTCATTCAGATAACATTTCCACAGCTGTGGTTGAAAGAGAAAAAGCTGAAATACTTTATCAAACTTGAATCAGAGAAGAGTGTCATATTTTCACTAGTGGTACAAAGATAAACATGAATAAAATAGGGCGATGATGAATATTTTAGTCTTCTTGCCTCCCAACAAATTATTTACCCTAATTCTCCATTTTATCTACCCATAATCAGAGTTTTCATAATAACTTTTAATTTTTACCTATCCCTATTCCCTTTTAATATATCACAGAATTAAGCACTTGAAGCTTTGCCTCTTAAAACCACGCTTCCAATTTGTCCTGAAACTATCAGCAGGTGAGACCCTGATTACCTTATATCTCCCTAAATCTACACTACAAAAATACTTTCAGGCTATATCAAAAGTGCCCTTTCTGTTAAAAATAAAACACTTCTGTTAGGCTGCTTAAAAATGTAAGACGATAATTAAATCATTCAAGTAGATTTATCTTAAGTATAATTTTTTAATATGTAACATTGTGACCACTCGGCAAATAAAATTTCAAGGTTAAAGAAATTTTATCTTATGTAAATGCTATAAAAATTGATCAAAGTCTGATACATTAGTTGGACTGACTGGTAAACTGTTCCTCATGTTGAATCTTCTCATATAATTATTGTTAGCCACTGATAACTGCCATATGTAGATCAATAGGAAAATGGCCTACTTTAATTCCCTAACATTTGCCCTTTGATGCATTTCACATACATTTGAGATAACTAATAATTATAAGTACATCACTGGTCTTCCTAACTTATAGTACATTTAAGAGAGTAAATTACTTGAATGGGTATCACATATGGTTAATGATATGCAAATACGAAATTTGACTCTTTATAAGCATCAAACAAAATTAAAAATTCTTTCAGAATAGTCATTGAAAAGATGCAAATGAAAAATAGATTTGCTTCATGCACCAGAAATGTCTGCAACTTGTCCTCATGAATTATGTATATGGATGGCTAATCACAGCTATTATATTTTACGAATCTCTGTAAATAGCATCGTGATGCACTGATGTTATGGGAACAAAAATAGCAGAGTACTGAATTGGGATTCAGAGAACCCTCTCCTGTTGCACCTACATTTAGTTTTAGATATCATCTAATTGCTTTAGTTTTATACTTTAGGGAAAAGAGATGTATATAGGATAAAGTTTTATTCATAGATATATATGTTATTGGTGTCTATATTAACAGGTCAATAGCTATTTGAGAGGTGTAATCTTTATTCCATATGGGACCACTCAACTAAGTGTAAGTTTAAAAAACAGTAAAAATACTTTATCTTATTTACTTATTTTTTTAGTGAGACAATCAGATATTTATTAGTACAGGTTATTTTCCAAACATTTTTCGGTAAATTGTGGATATGAAAAATCACCCAGTTCTTCACATCTTCTTATATCCATGCCTTTAGAAAAAATGAGTTTGCATCTCCTCCAATCAAGAGAAGGAGACTATGGATTACCCCCTTTGAATTTGGGTGTCCTTAGCTTTGTTTTGGCCAATAGAATGCCATAGGTATAATGTGTCAGTTTCCAAACTAGTTTTCAAGAGGCCTTGCAAACTTCTGCTGTCACTCATAGAATTCTGCTTCTATCAGGACAATAACTTCAGACAAGCCGTTTGAGATGAGAAACTTGAGGAATAAGCTGAGTCATCTCAGTCAAGACCATCTTACATATGTGATTGAGTCCTACAGAGACGAGAAAAACTGTCTAGCCAAACTGAGTCAAGATCAGCTGAACAACCTAGTTGATCATTTTGTAGATATAATAAACGGCTGTTGCTTTAAGTTCTTAAATATTGAGTTTACTACACAATATATTGTGGTATTAGATAACTGACACATTTAAAATTAGTAGATTATGTTTTTCATTCCAGCATTTCTTAGACATTATAAGACCACAACATTTATTATTTAACTTTTTGAAAGTTAACCATTATAGTAACTAATGTTATAACTGTCAAAATTATGGAAGACAAGGGAAGCATAAGTAATAAGTAATATAATCATCTATTTTATAGTAGTAATCAATTAATAAGGTCTCAAAATAATAAATCAAATAACAGTAACATGCACGTATTTCCTCCAGTAAGGAGTTTAGTTCTAGAAGAGGAAAAAACAAATAAAAACGAGAAAGAAGTAACAAGAAACTTTTTCGATATACGCCCATGTACTACATAGAAATTTTATAATATCAATTACCTATAGAACTCAAAAATTAAGAAGGGAAAGCTACTAGCCTAGTTCATTAGAACCATAAAACTCACTATACATATTATAATGTTGTATACTAATACAATAAGATATCTATATTGTCAAATGGGAAAAGCTAATTTAAGCATGTTTATATAACATAAAAGTTTCATAAAATGATACATATGGATTAAAAGTATAGCCAGTTATATAGTTTGAATGATTATAAAGATAAAAAATTATCAATAATCATTCATTATCCCAATACTTGTTTACTAAATATTATTTAAAATAAAACAAAATAAAAATAAAATAAAGACAAATGGAATATAAAGTTGATATAAAGTTGTAAATAACTAAGCATATCTATTTTCTTAATCTTTGACACCTTCCAAAACTCCATGGTCCTGGAATTTGCAGACCATTCTATCCTGCTTTCAAAAATATAGCGTATATTTAGGCTAACATAGTGTAATCATGGCAACATGAGGCAAGAATTCTAAAGGTAACTTAATCGTGACTTCTATACCGTGTTCTAACTTAAAAAAGCATTTCCATAACTGAAAGAAATGAAATTGAGAATCTAATGGTTTATGTCGGCTGCGTTTGCTGTTTTACCAGTAAGACTGCTGAAGCCTTTACATCTATTGAAGTATCTCTTTCAAAATTATTTGTGGTAGTTATATTGTTATTGGATACTACAAACGTATTTAAAAAACAATCCCAGAAATATTTACATATTATTTTATTTGATATTTATAGAAAATGTTTTAACTTCTGTTATCGTCTGTAAATTCAATTCAATTCAGTATGATCTATTCTTTTCTTCACTTTTCAGTGTCTGCATATTTATTTATTACTGCTTGTCTCTAGCACTAGAATGAATGTCGCATGAAAGCAAGGGTTTTTTTTGAATCTTTTATTCATTTCTGGCTTTCCGATATGCGGACACATGACTAGCAACTGTAGGTTCCCCAACAATAATTATTGAAGAATGAATGAATTCAATTTAATTCAATTCGATTCAGTGAGAACTAAACCTTCTTGCAAATGCTGGATGAATGAGGCATGGTCTTTACTCACAAGGATTTCAGAAATCAAGTATAGGAGGTAGAGCATTTAATAAAAGTGAAACTACATTCCTTGCTATATAGGAGGAATGTATAAACAAAAGAACTTTTGAAGGAAATGATGACTTTTGAAAGGAAAATAATGAGTTTATTTTTGAGATTTGGTTCTAAAGAACACGTGTATCACATGTGTGGAAGATTGTTCCAGATTGACATAATCACAAAATAAAGACATGTAATTTGGGGAGCCAGCCTGGCAGGATGGGCAATTGGCAGTGTTTTAGCACATAGTAAAGACATCAATATGCATTTATGCTGGAAAAGCAAATTGAGGCCAAACTAGCCAAAGTTGTGACACTGTGGTGAGAATTTTGGAGGTTTTGGTTTCTTTCATAAGAAAAGAAATGCTGTTGAAACTCTTTGAATAGTAGTATAACTTTGTCAGATCTGTGTTTTAGAAAACTAATTCTGTTGTCAGCAAAATAGATGGATTTGAAGCTGAGGAGACAGTCAACAGGGATACCAGTCTGCAGATGATTGCTCTAGTTTGGTTGAGAGATAATGAGAACTGGAATTAGAATAGGGGCAGTAGGAATGGAAATAAAGAAAAAATTTGCAGGTGATATCAAAAGGGATTGTAGACCAATTTGATATATTTGGTAAGAGAGAAGAAGATTGAAAAATGCCTCCAGAGTCTTAGACAACTGGATAAATGATGAAGCTGTAAATTTAGATCAGAAACCTGGGAGAAGCAAGCCGAAGCATGCTGATTCTTTCTGTGCATGTATATGGAGATATGTATAGTTTCCTTCTTTCCAAAATCTCCAGTGAAAACCCCTACTTTATTAAACAAAACCCTCTACATTTTTAAATCAAATTCATTTTCAGTCTCATTTCCAATAGTCTGTGAACTTCTGTTTCTATTCATTTCTGTTGTTAATTTTCTTAGGCATAGAAGATATTTCATCCTTCTTGGTATATTATATAATAACTTGAACACTACCCTTTATCAATGAACTCATCCATTAGATCACATTTTCAGTTAATACATATTTCCTAATCAGAAACTACATGCAAGAAGCAGTGCTAAATTATGAGTATAAAATGATTACTAATGTAAAGAAGAAGCAGACTTCCACTAGGAGTTCATGGCCTATTCCAAGAACTAGGTGAGTAAATTTATTTTTTAATGAAGTACACCCATTGTAGTGGTCAAGTGTATATTCTGAATTCTTGCTTCATTTCTACCTGTCAAGCTGATGACTTACTATCAAAGACCTAATGTCTTCTTTATTTCTTTTCTGATTAGTCTTTCTCATGGTGATTTCTCTCAGGTCTAAACATAAACATTTTAATCTTTATTATTCTGTTAGATATTTTTAATTGAAATTTTATTGACATAATTACAAATCCACATGCAGTTGTAAGAAAGAATAAAGAGACAGGTTTCCCTAATGATGACATTGTGAAAAACTGTAGCACAATATCTCATCCAAAATATTGTACCTGAAGTACCAATCAATTTCATATTTCTCCAGATTTGCTTGTACTCATGTGTGTGTAATAGCTTCTACACAATTTTATTGCCCTTGTAGGTTTTGTATCCCATGACAGTTAAGGTACTGAACTGATCCATGATCCCTGTGATGCTCTTTTGTAAACATGCTCACCCCCAATCCCTTTCCCACCCTTAGTCCCCAAATGGGGAAACAACTATGCTGTTCTTCATTTCTAAACTGTCTTCATTTCAAAAATCCTATATAAATGGAAACAAACAATATGTTAGCTTCTGGGGTTGGCTTACTTTCATTCAGTATAAGTCCCTGGAGATTCATCCAGTGGGTCTGTAAACAATCGTTCATTCCTTTTCTGATTGCTGAGGAGTATTCCACAGTGTAGATTAGATGTACCACAGTTTGTTTAATCATTTATCTTTTGATGTACCTCTGGGCCAATACAGTTTTTTGGCTATTACAAAAAAAAAAAAACTGCTAACATAAACATGTTTTCTGTAGTTAGTTCCAGCTTAGGTAGCTGGAGAATTCCTGCAATTGATTTTAAATAAATCACTTAAAATATAATAATAAGAAGGCTGCTACAGATTCTTATATAGATTTTGTTTGAAAATAAGTTTTCATTTATTTGGGATAAATGCTCAAAAGTTCATTTGCTGGGCAATATGAGAATTGTATGTTTAGCTTTATAAAAATCTGCCAAACTGTTTTCCAGTCTGTCTGTACCATTTTACATTCCAAATAAACAAAGCATGAGTAATTCACTTTCTTTGCATCCTTCCCCAAATTTGGTGTCGTCACTATGTTTTTTTTTATTTTTATTTTACCACACTCAAGTCTTCGTGTTATATTTCTTGCATAGTTGAAGGAATGGAAAATGACTTCAATAGCTATTCTGACTCTGTTGGACACTCTAACTTGCCACCAGCATCCTCCAGTGCAAGACTGTTGTTACCTCACTGTTGGAACTATTGTGGAAAGACAGCCAACCCACAGAAACCCTCCTCCCCTCAGAGATAGCCTCAGTTGAAGAGATTATACAAGGTCACATTTTTTCCCATGGTAACCACATCCAATGACTGACTGATGAGGGGATTTCATGATTGTGCCATGATGGCCATACTGGGGGACAACACTGAAAGACCATTTTAATTCCCAAATTCCCTGTGGAGTTCCAGCAAGTACATCTCAAATGATTGCCCTTTTCCCTCTCCTATTTACGTTTACTCTCTGAGCCATATTTTGATATGAAGGGCTTTCCTTCACATGCTGCATTCTAGAGTCTATCTCTGACTCAACTTCCCAGATAACTTAAGATGATACAGGAAATTGGACCAAAAACTGGGCTACAGCCTGAAGGGCAAGTGGGTTCTTGGCCTCATGGAGGAAGGAATTCAAAAGCCACCTGACAGAGTAAAGCAAAAGTACGTTTACTGAAGTAACAAAGAAACAGAAGGAAGGCTTGCTCCATAGGCAGGGCAGTGGCCATCTCTCAGAGCAACAGAGAAGTTGCTCTCTGTGGGTTTCCAGGGTCTTATTTTATACCATCTATTTAATTTTATTTTAAGTGGAGGGAGGATTATTTATAAGATTCCTGGGAAAGGGGTGGGGAGTTCTTAGAAGTTCTCTCCTCTTTTTAAACCATATAGGATAAGTTCTGGGAGCTGTCAAGACATTTGTAAACTGTCATGGCACTGGTGGGAGATTCTTTTGGTATGTTAATACATTACAAGCAGGATTTAACAGAGAGTGAGGATAACCTAACCAGGCCATCTTGGTTGTAGCTGATTTTGCCAACTTCTCTGACATCTCTTATTTCATCAGAGACCTTGGTTCAGGTCTTAGGACTCTTTATTGAGCAGGGCCTGCTGGTTCCCTGCCGCAAAAACTACACCCTTGCTACAAATTGCTTTTTCACTGTTCATTTTATTTCATGTTCTATTATGAACTTCTGAGATCCAGTATATATAAAGAAATTAGCAATTGTTTTCTATTTCTGCTGCTTATTAAACCACTGTTCCTTAGCCTCAGACTTATCCTTTTACGTGTGTGTGTGTTTGAGAGAGACAGAGACAGATAGATACTGGCTTCCTAGTAGGGGATACCAGTTGGAGTCTCTAAAGGGACAAGAGAATACTGAAAAGGAAGGGACACACTCCTTTCCACCTGCTTCCTGTCCCTGTCAATGTCACCGTAACGCAGCATTGGCTGTTCGTCCTGCCAGGAACACTTGATCACAGTAGCAGCAGTGGGCTGCAGTTGGCCGTCTGTCCACCTTACCGGAACCAGCCCCTCGAAGACACCTGTGCCAGCCACAACTTTCCCCCCTTGGAGGTCTGAATCCCAGCTCCAGAGGCACCCTCCCTTGCATTGTATGGATTTAATAATTTCAATTTCATCTCTTTATTCTCCAGTGCTAGGAGTGGCAGCTGTTTCCTGCCATTACTAATTCCATAATCCCTCAGTAATCCCACATGGCCTTTGTGGTCTGCAAATAGCTGGTTAACAACATTATATTCTGCCTGTTTATGTCTCAAGAGATCCTGACTGGTCTGTCATTATTTTTATATAAAAGAAGTTAGTAAAATTCATGAGTTAAAAAGCAAACTTTGTTTTCACAAGAAAAAAAGGTATTTGGGTAGAATGTAAAATGAAAAATGTACAACCATAGAAACACAAGCTTTTTTTTGTTCAAATAATCTGAAAATTTAACAATTTTATGTTTAGTTCAATTATATAATAGATATTGAATAAGGCCAATAGATTTTTTGATTTAGTTATCCATGAATATTTTGACCACATGTGCATGTGTCATGTAAGCATATACAGAATAACTTTAAAAAGAGTTTAGTATTAATACAGTGTCTAACAAGTGATGTTTTATAACTGTATATGATTTTATATAGATATATCGGTATTGACTATTAGCAAATTATATAAATTGGTGATCTGAGGACTTAAAAGCTATGATTGCAACTGTGAAAAATAAAATAGTTTTAAACTGCATTTCAGTGGAAAATAAAAATATTTCTAACTGTATTTTAGTAGAACACCCTACAAATTTACCATATGAAAATAATTTCCTATAAAAACAGGCTTTAAACATAAAAAATTGGAAAAATGTAGGAAAATGAACAGAATCTATTCGTGGATCCCTTTTATTCATATGTACACACATAATCACTACCAGCACTCTCTAAATAATCCTGTCTTCCAGAACAAAACAAAAATTATATTTTTCCTCAAACATAAGGCTATATAAAATGTATTTACTGTCTGAGCTTGCCATTACAAAGTGTACTGTTAAAAACTGGGGCCATTGTTTAACCATTTTATCAACCTCATGTGTGTCATGAGGAATATGTGTATTTCTCTATGAAAATTATTTGAAAATGTAGTTTTTCTGAAGAGTTATAATTGATTAATGTGATTTTAATTTAATTTTTTTTTGCAATAAGGCAAACTAGGTCAATATATTTTATTCAGAGCATATTTCTATTTCTACCTTTATATCTTCCATGCATAAACATAATACCTGACACAGTGAACTTACTAAATATTTACTGAAAGATTCAATCTATTTCCCATAGGTTTTGCAAATGTCATTGCATTTATATTTATATCTTGAGAAATAGGATTTCTTGTTTTACTAATCACAAAATTGTAATTATAATACATTCAGTGCTACTGATTTTCGATTCTAATTTTTACAAAGGTTTTCATCTAGATTTATGGTATTAAAAATAAAAATAGTAATAATATAAAACAGTGAGAAAGTGAAGCAAGAGAATTCTCTAGGAATATTAATCAATTTATTTTCTTACTTTTGTTATACAATGTAAGTAGTTTGGAAATGCAAATTTGAGATACTCTAATAATTTTTAAAATATCAGGAAAGTTTTAGAATTTATTATATGTTGTTGCTATAGTTAAACTTCTTCAAATAACTGAATTTGTTTATAATTTTTTCTGTCTTAAAAATTATCTACTCAATGGAACTTTGCCAATGTTTATAACATTGTCGCTCAATTTGAAGTATCAAAGGTTTGCAGGTAAACACATATTTAGGTCATTTTAACCATTTGAATTAAATGAGTAAATAATGTAACCCTTATCCCCAAATCGACATTTATTATTGACCATTCTTGATCAAAGTTGGAAGTTGGAGGGATTTAAACTAATCTGCCAAATAATAATGATACCAATTTGCAATGGTTTTAATCTAGGGGATATGTTAAGTATGTCATATAGGAAAACTTAGGAGACATCTGTGCCTTTTTATCTTTAAAAAGTTTATTTCTACAACTTCTCTTTTGACAGTCCATTGCAACTTTTATGTGTAAATGGACTAGAATTACAAATTGCTACATTTTCTCCTTGTAATCTATATTATTTTCTTGAAAGTAAATTAAGATGCTATGCAATTCTACTTAATTTTCTACTTAATGTGTTAATAGGATATATATGGAAACATGAAAACTTGTAGAAACTGAACGTTATTGTCTGGCTCAAAAGCCATTAAGATGCTGGATGCCATAGTGTGCACCTACAGTCCCAGTTAACACAGGAGGCCGAGGTGGGAGGATCACTGGAGCCCAGAAGTTGGAGTCCAGCTTGGCCTTGTAGTGAGACCCCACCCGTTAAAGAAGAAAACGAAGTTTGGTAATTGCATATATTTGAAATATTTATGGAGGGAAGAAAATTAAATATTATGAAAACTTAGAGTCAGATACTTTAACACTGAGAAAGAACCATCCTAAATTCATCATTTAAGTCGCTGATAAATTGTAAAACACCTTACTAACAAGGAGCCCGAGGCAGTCAGAAGTGTGAACACACCTTTCCAGAGACCCTTAAAACTGAGCCACCCAATATTTACTTATTTTTATATACGCATTTTACAAGGTTGTCTCCAGATTTTACTTTAAAGTTTTTTTAAGGTATTATTTATTGCAAAAAGATTGGTCATATTAAAACATCCCAATGACTTCGCATTGCAATTGGAACAAAACTCAAAAGACTCACTGCATGCCATAAAACCTCTTATGATTCGTATTCTGTTTTAACATTCTGACATCCTACTTTTTTTAACAACTCAACCTAGTTTGATTGTTTTCAGCCACACTTGTAAAAACTGAGGTGAAACAGTTTTCTGCTTCCCGTATCAGTTGATTGTCACTGTTTGCACCAATCGATTCTTATAAACCAATTTATCCTAATAAATGGTTTGATTATAAAAATAGTATGTTTATAAAGAATTCTTAGCTGTGTCTCATGATTCTTTACTATTATTTCACAAATAGTTCTCATACTCTCTGACTTGAATGACATGACTTAATCCACCTTATCCAAGATAGCAAACCCAATAAACATCTTTCTCTGACATGCCAGGTTGTAGATATTATTAAAATTAATATGAATAAGAAATTCAATTCTGCGTGGCTAACTGAATTTTGTGTTCTTATTTATGGGGATATCAATAGTCCCGGAGGCCCCAGCAAGATCCAGCTGAAACCACCTTGTTACCAATGTAATTGCTTCTTCCCTAAAAGATGGTATTTTTTCCTGTCCGTGTCACAAAGCCAATATACCAACTGAGAGCAAGTGCCAGGTAGGTCGAGTTTTATTCAGTTGGCTAAGGAATAGAGAATTAGGAGCATAGCTCACAAATCAGCTTCTTGTAGTGTCAGAGGTGAGGGAGTTATTAATAAAATATAGGATTTCTTTTAATAAGGGGGTTGAGTATTAAAAGCAGAAGGTGGGCTATTCCTATCTTCAAGGAATGGGTGGAGAATTTCTCAGAACCAGAAGACTGCTTTCTCTTTGAAATCCTTTTGTGGTCTCTTCTGGCCAGCTGTCACCATGATGATTGTCAATTGTCTTGGTAGCAGTGTCATTTAGCATGGAACTTAATTATAATGAAGTTAGAGGTTCTTCAGAGGCCAAGTGAGTTGCCATCTGGGATCCCACCAGTTTTACTCCGTTTGGTCAGGAGGGGAACCTTTGACCACAGCTTGTAGACATCCTGTTTCTTAAGGATAAACAGAGAAGGCGGGAAAGGTAGGACTCAGTTATGTCACGTAGACATTACACTGGGTAACAAGCTCAACAGTACAACTCAAGAAACTGACTCAGAAGCTCTTTCATCCAGTGTGGACCCTTAAGTCCCCCACACAGGTCTCTCTCCATTTGTGATGTGGTTTGTGACAGTGAAGTAAGCTCAGCATTAGTTCTGAGCTCCAATTTCTTTTCACAAACTCTCTATGTTGTCTCCAAGAAATGAGGATC